>NC_091434.1:16918284-17661533 GCF_964237555.1 Oryctolagus cuniculus | reverse complement strand
GATTTCTTTAATTCATGAATTTACTTATCATTGCTTCTGAGCAATCCTATGATAATTTTTGAATCTCTTTAGGGAACTTAATCAATATCTTCATCTTTACATTCTAATATTGAAGCATTGTTGTGTTCTTTTGGGGAGCCATTTTGTCTTCTTTATTCTTGTCTCTTAAATTTCTGTTTTTATTTTTAGCATTTGTGAAAATATTTATTGGTTTTTTCCTATGATAGATTTTGTCTTTGAACTATGCTTCTCTGACTTAGCGGAGTGTTTGCCTTTCCGTGAATACACAGAGGCATGTGCTGGTGGGACCAACCTGTTCTGGCCAGTGCTCCACAATGGGGCAGGAATCCAGGAGGACTCCCAAGTTGAGCATGGGATATCTCCTCCGTTGTCAACAAAGGAGAAGGTACCATCATGCCTATTGTTGTAATCACATCCTCACCTCCTCTCTGCCAAAGTGATCAATGATCAGGTATAGGCCACAGTGGTTACAACTCATATCATGCTGGCTCATGAAATGCAGAAAGGATCTGTATGGAGCTCAGTATGAGCAAGTGGACCCTCTTCAGTGATCCACCCCAGGCCATCAGGGAATTCTGAGCCTCTAAATCCAAACACAATGATTACTCAGAGACTCAACTATACCCTACACCCTATCATGCAAAGAATACCCACAATCACAATGCACAAGCCTCCCACAGTCATGGGGTGCAGAGAATCCACTCAGCCCTGTGCACCTGTCCGTCCATGGAAAGAGTAGGGATTTCCCAGTCCAGCTGCCTGTGAATGTTCCCACCTCGGCAGTTTGAGCCCCAGAGTCTGTGATACATTGAGGAGATAGTCCTACATGGGTCCCCAGTTCTCTGACAACCTTCCCAGCCAGACCCTAATGTCTGTGGGATATGTGACTTTTTCCCCTCTGGTAGAATCCCCTGGTTTCACACATACATAAACACCACTGCAGCCTCTACTGGTGACAAAATGGTGTCTTCTCCGGGTCAGTTGCTGGGCACTCTTGTTGGGGGACAAGGAGAAAGGAACATCTTTCCTTTTTCTGAATTAGGCGGGTACCCTGCCCTCCTCTAGGGTTGTAGGCTAGACTTAAAGACAGTGTGGTCTGCAAAGCACTCCCTCAGGCAATATCACCAGTGGCACAGGCTGCTGCAGTCTGTTCTCACCACCATATCCAAAGCTGGGATCTCGTCCAGGTCCATGATTTCCCTGCTGTTTGTTGCACCTCCCTTGTTGATTTTCAGTGATGCTTTTTCTTCTGTAGAATTTCTGCTGCAAACTTCTCTCCAGCTCTCCCTGTGAATGCACTTTTTCTGCTTCTCTTCTGCTATTTTCCTCTCATCAAAAGTAGCGTGTATTTTCCGTATTCAGTCATCTTGCAATCCCAAGATTGCATTTTCTATGTTTATTTTGCATCAAGACGCTTAGAGAGAAAGGAAGGAAAAATTCTCTTAAAACTTTGCCCCAAGGAGAAGTATTTTAGGTCTAGTGCAGCCAATTTGTTATCTCAACAGCTAGTTGAGATTTTGTAACTTTTGTAGGTATCTTAGTACAAGATGTTATTACAAAATGCCATAGACTAAGTGGCTTCTAAACAGTAGAATTTTATTGCTCACAGTTCTAGGGCTAGAAAGTCCAAGGTCAAGGTACTGTCAGGTTCGATGTCTGGTGAAGGCCAACTCTGGTTCATAGGATGGTGCCTTCTGCAATATTCTTAAATGGTGACAGAGGCAAGAAGTCTGTCTTGGGCCTCTTTTATAAAGGCATTAATCTCATCCATGGGGTCTGAGTTTCCAAAGGCCTCATCACCTAATACCATCACCTTTGGGGGTTGGCTTTCAGGATATAAATTTGGGGAAGAACTCAAACTTTTATGCTACAATAGTAGAGGAATGAGGACAGTGAAGCAACCAAATGCCTCAAAGTCCAGATCCCAAACCCTAGATATCCTCAGCTCCCCTTGATAAGTGAAGTCTGTGACCTGGCCATCACTGCACAAATGCAAAAAGTTGTATTTTTAAATAGTTATGAACTTTTTTAATATACATGTTTTATTTATGCTCATCTTCACAAAGAATTTAAGTAGAAGGAACAAGTTCAGTTGGCTAAAACCGACAGATATTCATTATCAAGGAATAAATTCAGTGGATAGTCAACTGAACCCCAGGACCCATCATGAAATCAATATATATCCATTTTTTTCTTCCTTTTATATTTTCAGTTTATTGTAGCTATAAATATACTGGTGGATGAAATTTACTGGGATATAATAACCAGCTGGCATTTCTGACCAGAAGTTGAACCATGCTACTTCATCCTTTCTCCAGTGTCATCAACTCAGGTAACATTGTGAGCCTCACTTATTAGTCCCCAAATGACATTTAATTATAGTTCTAATTACAGGTCTCCTGGGTATTCTTCTAAACTGAGGTATATTCAATAAAATCTTTGTAAAATGATTGTGGGTAAATTATAACCAACTAAGCATTTCAAAAACAACATATCTACACTTTTGGTCTATCTCTATGGGTAAAAGAAATTGATTAGCTTATATTTTTCTTTTTCCTAATTTCTTCCTTTTAAAATTAGGAACTACCAGAGCTATATTCAGCTCCATAGAATCTAAATCATATCAAAGAAACATCATCTACTTAAATGTGTTTTTTAGAAGTTAGTCAAGTATATATCAGGCACACGTACAAAAAAAAAAAAAAAAGAAACCTTTCTGTTTATTCTGTATCCTGTTTATCCTATTTTTTTCATTCTATCAAGAAGCAAGAGTGAAGATTCTGACAAATGGTTATTAAGAATGTCAAAGGAACGTTTGGATATGATCTATTTATTATTGCTTATCAAATTACAGCTTTCTTCTCTTGTTATTTTTTTTACCTTAAATGTTTTAATTACTATTTCTCAAGAATAGTGGTGAGAACTCACTTTTTTTTTTGAGAGGCAGAGTAGACAGCGAGAGAGAGAGACAGAGAGGAAGGCCTTCCTTTCTGTTGGTTCACCCTCCAATGGCACTGCGGACAGCGTGCTGCAGCCGGCGCATCCCACTCATCTGAAGCCAGGAGCCAGGTGCCTCTCCTGGTCTCCCATGGGGTGCAGGGCCCAAGCACTTGGGCCATCCTCCACTGCACTCCTGGGGCAGAGCAGAAAGCTGGACTGGAAGAGGGGCAACCGGGACAGAATCCGGCGCCCCGACTGGGACTAGAACCCGGTGTGCCAGCGCCGCTAGGTGGAGGATTAGCCTAGTGAGCCGCGGCACTGGCTCACTTTTATCTTCTAATGAAATTGTTCCCACACAGGCAAAGAGAGAGGCAGAACTTGTCTGCTGGTTCACTCCCCAAATGCTTGCAACAGCAGTACTGGGTCATGTCAAAACTTGGATCCTGGAAATCAATTTGAGTCTCCCACATTGAGAGCAGGTATTCAGTCACTCAATCCATCATTGGCTGTCTTCCAGGGTGTGCAATAGCAAGAAGCTGGAATCAGGATCACAACACAGACTCCAACTTACCCAACTGCAGTCCCAAGTAGCATTTCCATGCTCTTTCAAGTGGAAGTCTAAAATATAAAAATTGATCAAGAGGTTTTGTTTTTCATTTCCCATTTCAATTTTAGAAGCACAAAATTAGTTAACATAAAATGATACATTTTAAATAGTGTTTCTGAGCTGGTGCCGCGGCTCACTAGGCTAATCCTCTGCCTTGCGGCGCCGGCAAACCGGGTTCTAGTCCCGGTTGGGGTGCCGGAATCTGTCCCTGTTGCCCCTCTTCCAGGCCAGCTCTCTGCTGTGGCCAGGGAGTGCAGTGGAGGATGGCCCAAGTCCTTGGGCCCTGCACCCCATGGGAGACCAGGATAAGTACCTGGCTCCTGCCATCGGATCAACGCGGTGCGCCGGCCGCAGTGCGCCGGCGGCGGCGGCCATTGGAGGGTGAACCAACGGCAAAGGAAGACCTTTCTCTCTGTCTCTCTCACTGTCCACTCTGCCTGTCAAAAAAATAAATAAATAAAATAAATAGTGTTTCTGTACAAGCTCTCTGGGCTAGGAGCATGTAAGGGGAAGGACTTTGTGGGAATGATCACCTAACATGGGTCTGGTAACAGCAGCCACTCCAATACTTACCCAATAAGAGCTATCAAACACAGATTTGATATTTTATAACTAACCTATCATCTATTTATGGTTTCATATCAATCACACAGATTTTTAAATGATTTTTATTTATATATTACACATGTTGCATTGAATATGGATTTTAAGATAAAGAACAACAAAATAGGCAATGAATACTAAAATACTGTGAGAGAAAAAAAAATGGCTTTTCTTTGATGGAGAGTTTCTACTTTAAAAAAGAGCCTTCACATTAAGCAAGGAAATGTTCTCCCTGCAGGGTGCCTTTCATTTTGCTCTTTATAAAGCATTCAAAATATTTTCTGAGGCTTCATCTAATAATAATAGGCAAGTTCCCTCAACCTGCAAAATGGGGATAATGGTCATACCTATTCCACAGAGCTGTTGGAAGGATAAAGTGAAAGCAGAATCCAGGGCTTCCTACCTGTGCTGGGCATATACAGCAAGGGTTTCCCCACAAAGCAGCTATTATTTCACTTTTGTTTCTCCTTTGGCTGGTCCCAAAGCCCTCCCTTCCCTGACTGTTGGAATGACCAATTGGGGCAGATAACACTGATGAAAGAGCTTGCCTTGTACCTTTGGTTGTAGATAAAAACGGCAGATGGCAAAGCTAATGATCTCAAATCAAGAGAGAAAGGTTTTATTTTACTGGCAGCAATACCTGGACAATTTCAAATACCTTGAAAGTGTGCAGTTTCTAATGGAATTTCCAAGTAGCTATTTTTTTTTAACTCTTATAAAAGAACGTGAAGGCCTAATTAGCCCAGGGGACTCGGGGATATTGCAGGGACACAGTTAACTCTTGTTTGCTCTAGCCCCTGCACCTGTCATCTCTTAACACACAATTTGGGCAGCATCCGCCCATAGAGATTGCAATATCTAGTTTCCCACTCTGACGGTTTTGTTGACAATTTACAAAGCCAAGCAACCCAGAGGAGCAAAACGGAAAAGATTGTTTGAAATCTGCTTCTGTGATCAGGAGAGACTTCACAAGAGGAAGGGCATCTTGTCCTTTTCAGATCCTGCATAAACATTCATGCTGGTACATCGGAGAGGGATGTGTGATTGCCTTGTGGCCTTGTCAGGTCCCTGCAGTCTATGCTTCTGACCACTTTGTCTTTCCGTTGAAGAAAAATGAGACTTAACACTTTCCCTGTAAATCAGGAAAGTGAGACACTGTTCCTGGGGGACCAAGAAAAGGTGGGATTTAATTGTAACCCAGAGGTTTTGTGGAATAAACCAACAGAGTGATTTACAACAGCAAGGGTGTTAGATTCCAAGAAACTATTCTTACTATTATGCAACAGTGTTCATCAAGCTGCCTAAATGAGGATCAAATTTTTTTTTTTTGGTCAAAGCAACAATGAGGCCACCAAATATTTGATCTCCTCTTATTAACAATTTCTATTAGATAACCAATCATTTTTCTTGCAGTTATTTCTCTTCTCTAAATAAGCAAGATTTTAGAGACTTGGTTAAGATGTTAGAGGTCAGAGAATGACTTTCTTCCTGTATTCTCAGTTTTCATTGTCCTGGATGGAAGGGTGGTAGAGAAACATGCAAAGCACAGGATTTGAGGTAACACACCTGAGTTGAAAATCAATTACTACCCAAAAATAGGTGATTCGGGGTATGCTATTTAAATGCCCTAGGTCTCTACTTGTTTCTTTGTAAATGACAGTGACGACATCTCATAACCAACATGCAAGATTGTTGTGAAGGTGAAAGTCGCATACAAAAATTGGATTTGAAAATAGAAAGCCTTTGGTTATTGTTGTTGTTCTTAGAAATGGAAATTATTTTCTTTAAGTACAATGGAGCCATTCCCATAAATATTTACTGAACAACTTTAATATCAGACAGTCTAAACTCAGAAATTCGAGTAGGAATCTTAATTCTGCCATTTACTAGCAGAATGATGCTGCACAGATAATCTAGGAGCTCTGAGACCCAGCTTTCTCTTCTGTGAAGTGGGGCAATAATAGTGACCTCACTAAGCTGAGAGGAATCAATGGCACCACATGTACCAATATCTGACTTAAAGTCAGCTATTTTTGCCTGTTGCCTGCATGACTCTGATGTAGGCACAAAGGATCATACCAGTTATGCAAAGAAAAGTTACTTTGTAATCATGAAAGAGGCACTATGAGCTCTCTCCCTCCAGCTCCTGATATGTTATTTTCCTTCTTCCAACTGGCCCTCTTCCCAAAATTAAATGTGAACATTTCTTTCTGGGCAGTCACAATTAAACCAGAGTCTGAATTATTTTGCCATAGGATGGACCAGCAGGAGATAATAAGGGAATTTTTTTAAACTTTAAAATTTTTCAAAACAGCTAATAAGGTCTTTATTCTGGGCAAAAAGGCTGAATTGCATCAGTAATTACAGTTCATAAGAAGACACTTAAGCACTGTAAACATGAGACTGTTCACTTTACTAGATTTGACTGACTTTTTGTTGTGTCATAGAAACAAACTCAGTCTCGTTGTATTTGGCCAGCATCCCTCGTTTTATTTCATATACTAGGGTTGGAATCAACAACAAAAACAACAAAAGGTTTTGATTTAGCTCTGGTTTCTAATATGCTGATACACAGACTGCACTAGTGCTGGTACTCAAATTCAATTTCTGAGTTCATTCACATTTACTCCTAATAAATTTAGCTAATTAGATTACTCGTGCTGTTTTGAAATGGCAGGCTAAAGCAATTTGCTTAATTCAAAATTTGATTATTTTTCTTTTTATTTAGAAACAAATTGCAGAAAACTTATCATGCTTTCGGGGGGTAACTATTAATGAAATTAAATCGATTGACTTTGAGCTAATTTTCTTGTTGGTATGCAACAAATTAGGCCTTTTTGGCACAGGAAGTCTTGGCCGTGTGAACAGGGGCTCTCACTTTTGACCCTGTTCTTTAAACTTTCTGCCAATCTTGAATGCTCTTGGTAAGTTTTAATGTTTATGAAACATTTTGCACTCTCTCTCCTGTCTCTTTTTTCAAAAACTTCCCAACAATCCTCTTTTAGTTATCTCTATGGTCATAAAGTTTAGATTGTGGTGCAGTAGGGATTGCCAAAGAAGCAAATTTAGCAATCAGTTCTGGGACAAGGGACAGGAGGAAAAATGAAATTGCTATCAGAATTCCAGTGACTTAAAATCCATATAAAGCCTCGGGCCTTTTGGTAATCTCGGTGGAATGAGATGACAATGGCCGTCCTTCTAAGCTGATAGATCTTTTACTGATTTTGGGTGATGTAGAAGTGCTTGGGACTTTTACATGCAGCACTTTCTAAGGTACAAGAAAGTACTAGGATACAGAAAAAAGGAGATCCCCTTCCTACAAGAATCTGTTTGCTCTTCAGACTTGAAACATTTAAAGAGTAGTGGCATAGAGGCCAAATACACTGAAATAGCTCTTCTGAAAGTGTGCGTGTCTGTGGTCCACTGTACTGGTCAAGGTATGTGACCTGAATGGCCACGTTTTCATGGCTTCCTATAATTCATTAGAAACCAATGGTGTGATGACAGCCAAGATAAGAATGGCATCAGATGGAAGTTGGGTGTACATTTTCTCTGTCCTGTGCTTTAATCTACAACAGAAGCTACTTTGTTTACTATTTCCAGATCTTTCATTTTTTTTATGCTCTTGAGTGGAGACTAACATGTCACTCAGGACCAGTTTCTCATGGAAAAAGGAACCATGTTCAAGCATTGGTATCTATAGTTGGAAGACTATAGTGACACCACCAAATGCAGAAGTAGTTGTGAATACAGCCAGCACTCTCTCAAGCAAGAATATGACTGGTTGAGAAGCTGCTTCTGAAGTCTCTCTCAAGACTCAGCTTGGTTAAAGGTTAAGAAGGAAGAACATCAGATAGTAAGAAAATTTATTTGATAGTAAAATCTGACTTGGATTAAAGTAAGGTCTATGTATGTCCTTCATCTGTTCCAGTTGACATGAATATACTAATGTCTCTTTGTGCACATGATGTGACGCTAGAATATTTGCACAAAATTCAATGAATTTTATATAAAATATTAAATATAAAAATCATATGCACTAAGCAAATTCTGAAAATTCTGAAATCTGAAATATTTCCAGTCCGGAGTTCAGAGAAGGGATGTGGGCCTAACTAACAGATGACTAGTTGAGGTTTTGAGGAGTTTAGAAACTTACCCAATGTGAAAGAACTTTTAAGTATAGTCATTTCCTCAATATATATTATGTATCCCAAGTGATTATTGGTAGGATTGGAGGGCAATTGGTGATGGCTAACTTGTGTGTAGACATGATTAGGGAATTATTTTTGTTTCCCAAACCTTAAACACAGTTCTCAATGTAATTGATGATTATAAATGAAACAAAATAAATACAGCTACAATGGGATAATTTTTGATGGTAAAGTGTATTATTTGCATGCTTTCAATAATAGTCGATTCTGAACTTGGATAGTTTGAACCATTAAAGAAGATCTACTTCCCTGTAACCTCTACCCACTTCTGGTTTTGGCACTGGAGGAAAGGCAGAAAGAAGGAAAAAATTATGATCACTGGGTTTCTTTAGAATTTTTTTATTAAAAGAAATAGAAAGACTACTCAAAAGCACTTTCAAGAGGGTTGGGAGTAAGCAAGGGTTAACACAAGATGAGGGAGCATCTTGGTTAACCTCGTTCTGTCCCTTCCAAATCTGGAATGCCATCTGATATTTTCTCTCCATCACTTCTCTGGGCTTTCATGGTTTCTTATCTCTTCTTCTCCCTGAACATCTGCTTCTTTCTTATTTTTACAGACTGGATTCATCTGACAGGCTCCAGTAACACTGTCTTGCCATTGAGCCAACTCTGGTCTTCTAGCCAGTTCCACTGTCCCCAGCAATCTGACTATAATTTCTTTGTGTTTTTGAGAAACAAAATCTGAGACATGTGGTTCCTGGTACAATTAGTTGGAGCCAAGAACAGGATCACTTGATGTAGACATGTGGTCCCTGGCACAATTAGAGTCACCTAAGATACAGCCTCACTCAGCAGCATCACTCAGCAGGTGTGTCTCTTGGTCCATGGACAGGGGTGGAGGGGATTAAGGGGGCACACAAAGTAGGGGCAAAGGGTGAGTCCTTAAAATTATGTTTTCACCCTTCCTTTCAAGAAGTTTTCTGGGGACTTTACATTCTTTATCACTTTTATATTTTTCTAAAACAACACATAATTAACTTGATCCTTCTTTTCTCCTAATCTCCAGCTATTGTAGCCTTTCTAGGTGATCTTTATTGTAGGGACTTAAAATATCTTTCACACAAAATATTCTCATAGTTTCTCTCCAGTTCGTCAGTGCTGCAGAGAGAATGAATATCAACTTCCAAATTCTAGTTTAGCCCTAAAGGGATCACCTGTAGATAATGACAAATATATCTGATTGTATTTTCTGATTATGAATTGTTTCAGGTTCAGCAAATGATTTCTGGATCGTTACTGACTCCTTCTGTACACACTTATAGATTTTCTTTACAAGTGTTTGCATAGAGTTTTTAAAATAATGAATATTTCTAATGCATTATAACAAAATCTGATTGAATCCTCTTATGATAAGAAAAACTTCAAAGTCAATGTTATTCTCTCTTGCTTAGATCACAAGTATATTCCCACATAAATATATCAAGAGGAAGTATCCTGATGTGCAGTTTGCTTTAACTCGTTAAATGGGCCACAGGCAGCTAGTTGAGGCTTTGTAATCTAGAGCTATGTGAAGAAGCTTATGTGAAACAGAGAAAAAATTGATTGTTTTGGTGTCATCTTTTGGTTCAGTATAGAGGTGAATGAAGTCTTAAGAAAAAAGAAAAAAAAAATTGCTTGGATGGCCTTGAAAACGTATCTCAAAGAGCTTGAAATTTGTTACCAGGCATTCTCTTAGCCCTGTTGGCAAAAGCGTTTCTCTCGTTCACTTGTTTATTCCACTAAGCTTAGTTTGTCATTTAAATCAAAATGATTTAGATGAAGAACTTGATCAGTGAGAATAAATTTACACATTCTGTCCTGCACAGAATATCTTATTTTTTAAGGTGATAAACTTAAAAATATGTTCTGTTCAATACTTGTGCTTCTCATTTCTCTTTCTAAATGATAGTGCAATGTTGTGTCACCTGCTGGTAAATCATTGCAGCATTTCTTTCCAGAGGTGACGGGATTTTTAATGGTCCAGAAAATGACACTACATATATCAATCTAAACACATCTCACCTGCACTAAGGTGCAAGGCAGTGAGGTGTTTTCACTGATTTTTCTCCTACTTTCTTCCTAATGAGTTTGAAAGAACCCTATTGTCTTGGATTTCAGTGCATGAGGTTCCTTTTACCGTATCTCAGGAAGTAAAGATAAATGAAAGGCCAAAAATTACAGTAAGCATTTTACTTATGCTTGTGTGAGACCTAGTATATTGGTTATATATGCATTTACAGAAATTACCTGGCAGTTATGGCTATAGTATCACCCTAATGTTGACTGAAGAAATCATGTAACATACAAGTACAAAATATTGCTCATGCATTTAACATATTCAATAGGAAATACTTAATTCTCAAACAGGCTAAGAGTTGTTAGACTCTTAACACAAGTACATGCCAAGGTATCAGGAATAGGGGAAATTGGTGAAGTTGTATGATTCAACTATACCTGCGTGTTCAGCAACTAAAGCATTCTTCAAATTGAAACCACATTGAAAGCAATATTATGTTGGTATCATGAATAGTAAGGGTCAATGAAGTCAAATGGCCTTTTTGCCATGAAAACTCTACAAGGAAACTATTTAATATGGAATGCCCAGGTTCTATGTGAAGACATGACCAGGGAGGTATGCAAAGGTTAAAGTCTGGAGAAAGTTCTACTCTGAAATAAAGCTCCAATAACATTAGTCACTCTTGCCTCAGCTATTCCATATGTACCAATTCTATAAATGTAGAAAAATGCTTCCATGTGTGAATATTCTCTTTATTTTTTAGAAATATACTTTATCACAAGATTTTAAATTTTGTTTATTTACTTTCAATTATTTGAAGGGCAGAGAAATAGAGAGACAGAGAGACTTTCTACCTAGTGGTTTCCTCCCTCTTCAAATGCCTTTAACAGCTGTGGCTGGATCAGACTGAAGCCAGGAGCCTGAAACCCAATCTGGGTCTCCATTCACCTGCTGCTTCCAGAGTGTGCATCAATGTGAAGCTAGAAATAGAAGTGGAATTGGGCCTCAAAACCAGGCACTGCAATATGGTATGTTGGTGTCCCAAGCCGTGTCTTAACTTCAGAGCCAAATGGCCACCACATATGTTCACTTTAAGAATAATGAAGTGGATGGGACTGGTGCTGTGGCATAGTGGGTTAAGACTCTGCCTGCTGCGCTGGCATCCCATTTGGGTGCTGGTTCAAGTCACTGCTACTCTACTTCCAATCCAATTCCTTGCTAATGGCCTGGGAAAGCAGCAGAATATGGGCCCCTGCACCCATGGGGAGATTTGGAAGAAGCTCCTGGCTTCTGGCTTCAGGTTGGCCCAGCTCCAGCCATTGCTGCAATTTGGGTAGTGAATCAATAGATGGAAGACCTTTCTCTCTGGATCTTCCTCTCTCTGTCTGTAACTCCACTTCTCAAATAAATAAATAAAATCTTTATAAAAAACGAACCAGTGAAACTTCTCCCAGAATGAATTTTTTAAAAAAGAATAAAGAAGTGAAAACAACACATACATTTAACAGTAGAGGATTGAAAATTAAGTTTCTTTACAACCATATGAGATAATATGTAGTCATAAAAAGCATCATGACAATATGATAAATATATTGTAACTTATTAAGTGGTTAAGAGACTTCGATAGGATGTTATGTTTCATTATAGCATTGGTAGAAACAAAATATGTACTGTATGATGCCTATGCCTGTGTGTATACAGAGGTACAATTGTTAATTGATGTTCACTAAGCAAGTGATCTTCCCTTCTTTTTGATTTGATGAATCTATATTTTTAATGAGAATGACTTGCTACTTATATAAACAAAAGGCTAAAATGTTTAAAATCAGGATCAAAACAGTAAACATACGGTATTCAGACAAAGATAGGAAAGATACAAATCAAACATTGGCAATATCTCTCAATAATGGGCCATGATTGCTTTTGTTTTTTCTTTCATTTGTTTATGTTGTCATGATATTTTATAACAACTATATTTGTATTGGTTTGTAATGTAAATATGGAGAGCCTGAATTCCTTTTTCATATGGTCCAAGTTTAGCAGTTCATGATATAAAAATAGTGAAGATTGACTCAAAGATTTCAGAACTACTACGCTTGGAGGGTATCAGTAAGCAAGAGACCTTTGGTTGCTCTAAGCCTTCCCTGTAGTCTCAAATTATAAAAGATAGTTTCATTTTGCTGTGATTTTAACTTCTTGGTAACTGCTCACATACATACCCATGACTCATGTGATATTATGTTGGGAGAACTGATGGCAGGGTGCGTGGGGTGACAGTTAAAAAGAGAAGTAGATATCACTCTTGACCTGGAGGAGGTTACAGTTTTGTTGAGACAAGATTTGACTACAATAATGATTTAGGTTGTGTGGTTTATGGAAATCAGTTATATAAATAGGGCATAATTAGGTAGCATTTCAGAGTAGCAAATAAACAAGAGCATATAAATATAATACAGACAAGGTCCAGGGAAAGAAGGAGATCATAAAAGTGTTATATTCCCTTGAGAAAGGTCACTGTATTACTAAATCAGTTGTAAGAGTGTCAATCAACTTTAGCAGACCTGATGTATCACCCAAAAAAATAGGAGATTGAGCGTGGTCAGGTGCAGAGTTATAGACAATATGCCAAGACTCACATTAATGTGAATATAATTCATTCCTCCTTAAAGTAAACCTTTCAAAGCACTTGTTTTCATTGCCTTTAAGCTGGAGATTTGAGGTAATGTGCTAGCTGATATATGCATCAGAGAATCATTTCCCTAAAATGTCCATTTTAACTTAAGGAACTAAGAAAAATCCTAAAATAATATGATATAGATTTCAGAACTTAATTCTGAGAACTGAGTAGTTCATACAGTAATATTTTACTGAGTCACTACTATGTGGTCACCTAGTTCTAACCCATGATGGAATAAAGTACCTACCCTCCTGGGCGAGATAAAGTATACATAAAAGCAAATTGTGCTTATAAAATATGCTGGCTGCATTACAGTGGAATGGAGGAAACTGAGAGGGAGAAAGGACTGTGGGGACAGTGTGAGTCTGTTATATGATCACTTGAAAAGGAGATTTTTAAGCAGAGATTTGTGGGGGATGACTGACAGAGAACGTGATCACGTATCTTGAGAACATTACTCCAAGCACGGGAAATTTCAAAAAAGGGGTCTCTGAGGTAGTGATGTGCTTCATGGATTCCAGGAACAATAAGGAGGCCAATGTGACAGAATTTGAGTGTTTGGGGGGAGAAACAGTAGGAACGAATGTAGGAAGTAGGGAGCACAGAATCTGGTTTCACATGGAATGAGTTGGGGAACTCTTGGCAGATACTAAGCAGAAGAATGAATTGATCTGATTAATTGGATTTTAAGAGGCTCCTTCTAGCTGTGATGCTGTGAGTAGACAGTGCGGCATAAAAAGGTTGCAGATAAGGGCAGATGTAGGAAAACCAGGCAAAAGGCTCTTGGAAAATTTTGGGCCGGAGATGATGGTAGCGTGGACTTTAATGGCGGGAAGTGATTAGAGTGTTGGATGTGTTTGTCATGATCTCCTGACATATGTGGGGTGTTAGGGAAAAAGCTCAGGGTGATGATGAGGTTTCTGCCCTAAGCAGTTGAAAGATTGGATCTGCTGCTGTGTCAAGATGGGCCAGGGACAAACAAATATTGACTGGCTTCTAGAACTGCAACTAATGACTTTGAAGATATTTCTAGCCTGTGATAACCCCTGGGCTGCCCTCTCAAGACACGCAGAAAGGATGCTCTCACACCCTAGCAAGAGGGTCCTTGCCCAGGTTCTGGTCTGTTCCTCCTTCAGCTACTCCACTTCCCATATAGTGAAGAGTCCCTGAGGCCAAGGACATGGGCCCACTCAGAGTTCACCGTCTTCTAAAATGTGTTTCTCAGAAGCAGCTCCAGAATTCTCTACCCAATGACCCAGAACCCACCTTCAGGGCTCATGAAGGCCACTCTCTACACTCTAACTTCCTGAGGTAGACCACACCACACAATGTGCCCCCTCGCTAGTAACAGGGTGTTCGGAGAGTGCCTGCACATGCAAGCTAGGGGTTCTCACAAGTATCCAGAGGCCCCTCATGGCACAGTCACAACCTGAGAAAAGAATAAAGGGTAAAAGGGTGACTGTCATAGACTGGAACAAGGGACTCATGCTCCCCTTCCTGCCATCTTAGAACTTGGTATAGTTAGAATTCTAATTTAAACGCAGCCTGCAAGTCATTAAAAAGAGGTATTTGCCAAGGTAGAAAACTGGACCAATTTCTTTACTATTAGCCTTATTTACAATTTTGACATATTATTGCATTAACATGTTGCCAGGTAGGTGTAGAAAACTTGCACATAGGATTAACATGGGATCCTAGTCTTTGAGAGTGTTTCTGGATTAGTCCTCTGTTCCACTCAATGTTGTTAAGCCTCCTTCCTTAAGAAATTCCTTGACCACTAGTCCCACCACGTGTCTGTTTCTCTGACTCTCCACAGCTTGTGAGTTAGTGGTCAAACTCTCAAAACTGTTTATGTGAAAGGAATGGGGGGAAAAAGAAAGGAAATGAATGATGGCTCTAATTCCCAAAGATATAGTAGCAGAGAATGAAGAGGCATGTAACTGGAGCTCCAAAGAACCCATGATCTGAGTGAATGAAGCATGCTAAGTGCCAAGGCAGCTCAGCAGTGAACATGGACAGCTCTATGGCCAGGTATATACGCTGATCTTGGATGAATCAGGTCCCTCATCTGTAAAATGGGGCTAATAATACCTCACAGGGGTGTTGAGAGGATACATGAGATAATATATGCAAAAACTCCTGTACTTTTTGAGAAGAAAGACGCTATATAAACCTAAGGTATTATTATCATTCATTTTAACTTTGGAATAGCATCATCCTGTCATTTTTGATCCCATAATTACAATACATCAGGTAAGCACAGATTTTAAAATCAAGGGAGCACTGTACGACGCATGGAGACATGAAAACTTTGTCACATGAGAACAGCTCTGACAACTTCAAGAGTGCCTTCGGGCTGCATCTATTTCCATATTAATGCAAGCCACATACACCATGAAGGAGAAATGCAAACATGTAGTGTTAGGCAGACTGCACCTCTTACTTGACAAATCCACGGAAATGGCCTGTCTGGGCTTTGTTGTGATGGCCAACTGCTGGGCAGTGAGTGCTTTTCTATCAGGCAAAGGAGGGGATGTGACTTTCTTTGGAAGCCGTGATCCACTACTGTCAATTTGGGGTGATCAGGAGCCCCTGATTTTGAAAGGAAATTTGAAATCTGAGGATATGTAGTTTTTAACCCCCCTTTAAATATGTCTGTATCACCATGTTGCTCAGTCTCTGAGAGTTTTAGAATGTGGCATATTCTAGAATTTGTGTTAAATGTTGCCATTTCAATGCTTTTTTAACAGAAATGTTTAAGATAGTTTTGGTTGGAAATATTTCTTTGTCTGTCTTTGCCCCACCAAGGCCCCTATATTCCTGCTAAATGGGATAAAGGAAAGAGTCCAATGTAACAATTGGAAGAGACCTTAGCTTTATGTTAATAGAGTGTGGCCACAGCCAAGTCCGTGGGCCTCAGTTTCCTGATCTGTAAAATGTCAGGGTGAGACATAGATCCTGCAGTGCCCTATTCCCATAAGCAAAGGAAGACAGTGTGCAGCTTAAGATCAGTGGGTTGATAGCTGTGGTTGGAAAAAGTCTTTTCAGTTCTGTGCACTACTCTTGCCCAATAGTGCCTTCAGGGTGTCTAAGGGTATTTTTGGATTCACTATCAATTCAAGAAATGACACTGGAGAGGGCTTCAGCTCCTTTTTCCTTAGTGGGAACCCTGGAGGCTACGCAGCTTTAGTTAACAGTGAGAGGTGGACATTCTGGATGAAGACCAAGCTGCATCCCTTTGAGTACTGCTTTGGCATTCATTGCGAAGTGATTCTGTCCTGGAGTCACTTAGATGAGACAGAGACGCTGAGTTGAAGTGTTTGTGGGCAGTGGTTTGGGAGCTCTCCTCAAAAATCTGTATTTTCACAAGCTCTCTGGACTATGAGAGGCAGACTATGCACCTTGCTCTATAATTTGAGCCCAAAATGCTGCAGCATGACCCTTTCACTGATCCCTCTCTGCTCTTTCAGGGTAGAGGCCACCTGCTTTTGAGTATAGATGCTGTGCATAATGTACACTCACTGAGCATCCTGCTATCATCAGAGCTCTAAACTCAGGGCACCAATGTTGCCTTTGTCCCAATTAATGGAAAAAAAGTAAATTATCCCACAGTAGGTATTGGGGAAGTATGTAAACTATGAGAATTTTTCTCCCAAACTTTTCTGTTGGCAAAACATTCAGAAATATTTAACTAGCTCTGTATTTTTAAGAAAATAAATAATGAGTGTGTTGGTAGTGATTTAGATACTTTAATTGGTGACCCTAGAGGTACCTTTTGATTAGGAAATTATATTCATAATAGAAATGACTCTCTACTCTGTGTGAACGCGTAAAGGGTAAAAGTAGTTTGATGGTGTAATTTGGGTCTTCTCCACTGATTCAAGAACAAGATCCATTAAAGTCATTATGTGCCAGACACTGTGGAAGGACCATTTACGGATGTTATTTCATGTCATTCTCATCCTCTTCTGCTGTGGCCCCATTTGTAGGTAAAGTGAACGGCACAGCTGGGGTTTGGAACCCGGCCTTATGATACTATTTGTAAGACACCCATTCCATCCTGCACATTGTCCCAGACAAACCGTATTCACTGGGGGGATGCTCCACTTTAAGGAAACAATTTTTCCAGCAACTGTATAACAGACAGGAAGAGGTGGTAATGGATAAGAGGCTTCAACCCCAAGTGTAACCCTGAGACCTCCTAACAGCCTTACAGAGACTCTTTGTCCATTGATGCATCTCTCAGAGCACACATCAGACTTCCCAAATCTTGGTGAGTAATGTAAAGTCCTTTTGCTCCAAAAATTTGACCCATTTAATTATTTACTTTTAATAAATCTCCATAAATACTTCTCAGGTTAATAAGCAGAACATCACCAAGTATTGTCAAGTCCCTCATGATTTTTCCTAGATCCCAACTCCATACTTCTTAATTTGAGTAAATAATTGTTATACTTGAAACAATTATTTCCTATTTTTCTGTAAAATTTGAACAACTGAGGAGAATTCTAAGATGGTAGAACAGCGAGGGGCTTACTGCTCTAGGCTAGGGGAAGATAGTTTAAAAAAATAAAAGTGGAGAGAGTGTAATCTCAGGGAAGAGTTAGGGAGAAAACTGCCATGGAAACTCCATGGAAGAGGGAAGCTGTGGCTCTTTGCAGAGGGTGTGGATTCCTAGCACAAGCATGAACACAGCACAGGACCCCAACAACCAAGAGCCTCAGTGCCAGCTTTGGGGAGCCCAGGTGAGATCAGACTGTAGTGGCCCAAGCCACTGGAAATATAGTTGCGGGGAGAGCCTAGCATGAGTCCAGCCTGGAGCCCTGCGGGGGACAGGGTACCTGCCAACCTAACAATGGCACCCTGCAACTGGCTGAGAGAGGGCAGACACCATTTGGGGCAATGTAAGAGCTGTACCAGCTTGTGTCTGCGATCCCAACAATCAGCCTACAGGAGACATCTGAGTCTGACTTGAAGGATTGACAGGAGCACCAGTATATGACTGTGAGGTGCTCCCAGCCTCCCAACACATCAGAGGCTCTGGGGCTAAAACTGCCAAGACAAAGCACCCATAGGCAGCTGGGTCTGGGAGCATCTCATCTCTCTAGGGATCTGACAGACAGTGGGGAGTGGATCATTGGTGCGCTGTGGGAACCTTGCGTGCTGGGACTGTGGAAACACTGTGGCTGTGTGGGAGGGCCCAGGGTGTGGCTCGGTCTCTGGAGAGTCACTGTAGGCAGCTCCACATCCCCAGGGTTCCCTGATTGCCCGCAGTCGGTCATTGAGGTGGGATCCATGCTCACTCTGAGGCCTGTACACATCCTTTGTGGGGTCCTTGTGGCAGTGTGGAAAAATATTTGACCCACTAGGGCTAGTGCCTGGCTATTAATCACCTTGGAAGAGAGGAGGTGAGGGTGAGGCTATGCAAACAGAGCTGATCAAACCCTCCCTTCTGATAAATAAAAGAGGAGATCCACTATGCCCAATTTGGTGTCACCCCAGATATTCCCCCCAACTCTGGAGCACTGAACAGAGCTCTCCGGCCACACCAAGCAAGCACGTGCCTCTGGGTATTCACTGAAAGATCAGGATAGTTCAAAGAAAAAAGCCATCAGAGAGGGAAAAAAAAGTATCTCCACAAATGACTAGACATAAATGCGGAAATTTAAGAAACAAGAATAAGGAAGACAACATGATGCCTCCAAAGAAACAAAAAGGCACTTCACTATTAGAATGTGAAGATGAGAGATTGATGAAATGTTGGAAATGGAAATCAAAAGATTAATCATAGGATTACTCAGAAGCAATCAGAAGCAAATCCATGAATTAAAGAAAACCATATATGACATGAATGGAATTTTCCCCAGGAAATTGAGATTTTACAGAGAAATCAAAATGAAATATTAGACAAGAAGAATTCAATAGATCAAATAAAAATGTCATGGAAAGCCTTAACAACAATCTTAGTGAGGCAGAAGAAAGAGCACCCAAATTAGAAGGCAAATCTGGAAACTTTACAATCAGATAAAAAAAGAACAAATTAGAAAATTAAAAACAATTTGGAGAGTTATGGGGCATTCTCAAGCAACCCAACATATGGGTCTTAGGAGTTCTTAGCATTTCTCTTAGGAGTTTCTGATGGTGTAGAAAGAGAGAATGGATTAGAAGACCTATTTAGTGAAACAATTACAGAAAACATCCCCAATTTGGAGGGAAAAAAAAGGATATCCAGTATAGGAAGCACATAGAACTTCTGATAGACATGAGCAGAAAAGAACTTCACCATGATACAGCGTAGTCAAACTTTCAACAGCAAAACTTAGAGAAAAGATTCTAAAATGTGCTCAAGAGAAACACCAGATTACTTTCAAAATACCTCCAATTAGACTCACAATGACTTATCAGAAACCCAACAAACTAGGGGAGAATGAGGAGAAAGAGTCCAAGTGTTAAAACAAAAAGGCAACCCAGAATACAACATCCTGCAAAGTTTTCATTAATAAATGAAAGTGAAATAAAGCCATTCCATAGCAAACAGAAATGGAAAGAATTTTTCACCAGTTGTCCAGCCTTACAAAAGATCTTTAAAGATGTGCTACACACAGAAACACAGAAATATAGTCATCACTATGAAAGAATATGAAGGCAGAAAATCTCCCAGTAACATTACAAAGTAAATCCAAAGTAAAAATAGGAATATTTATGGAAAAATGGCAAGGCAAAGGGGTTACTTATCAATAATCACCTTGAATATAACTGGCCTCAACTCTCCCATTAAAGATACTGACTGGCTGAATGGATTAAAAAGCAAGCCCCATGTATTTGCTGTCTACAAGAAACACATCTCACCAACAAAGATACCTGCAGACTGAAAGTGAATGGAAAAAAATATTCCATGTTAGCAGAATCCAAAAAGGAGCAGGTGTAGCCATCATAATATCAGACAAAATAGACTTCAGCACAAAAAAAGAGACAAAGAAGGGCACTATGTAACAATTAAGGGATCAATTTAACAGGAAGATATGACTATAATAAACATATGCATCCTAAGTCAGGATACCTGGCTATTTAAAAGAAATGTTAATGAATCTAAAGAGAGACATAGACTCTAATACAATAGTAATAGGGGACTTCACCACCCCACCTTCAGCAATGGACAGATCAACCAGACAGAAAATCATCAAAGAAACATCAGAATTAATATACAGTATAAACAAATGGACCTAACTGTTATCTAAAGAACTTTTCATCCTATAGTTGCAGAATACACATTCTTCTCACCAGTACATGGAACATTCTCTAGTATAGACCACATGCTGGACCATAAATCAAGTCACAGCAAATTCAAAAAAATTAAAGCAATTTATGACAAACCCATGGCCAACATCCTACTGAATGGGAAAAAGCTGGAAGCATCCTCCCTAAGATCTGGAATTAGACAAGATTTACTCTATTCCTAAATTTGCATAAATGAAATGCATGAATGTTGTATACCTTAAATAAAAGGTTTCTGGTAAAAAATAAAACATATACAACTGTCAAGTTCATATAAAAATTTTATTAAGCCAGGTTGTTTTTTTGTTAACCAAAATTCATATCCATAAGGAATACAAATAAAAGGATCTTAACAAAACAAATAGATAAAATTGGAAATAAGTATATATCCATAAATGACATGTTGAATTTATTTTTTAAAACTTTCACCTTTTAAAAATGGTTTTATTTATTTTCATATACTTTAAAGGCAGAGTGATAGGGACAGACAGATACAGAGACCTCTGTAAAGATATGGTGAGACAGAGAAAGAGATCTTCCATCCACTGGTTCACTCCCCAAATGCCCACAACATCCAGGACTGGGCCAGTCTTAAGCTGCAAGCCCAGAACTCCACCCAGGTCTTCCATATGGATACCAGCGATTCAAGTAGTTCAGCTACCATCTGCTATCTCCCAGGGTGCACAACAACAGGAAACTGGATAGGAAGTGGAGCTGGGAATTGAACCAAGGAATTCTAACATGGGATATTGCTGTGTAAAATTGTGTCTTAAGAACTGTATCACAGAGGAGGAGGCACCTGGCTCCTGGCTTTGGATTGGCACAGCGCCGGCCATAGCTGCCATTTAGAGGGTAAACCAACGGAAGGAAGATCTTTCTCTCTGTCTCTCTCTCTCATTGTCTAACTCTGCCTGTCAAAAATTAAAAAAAGAACTGTACCACAACACACACCTCTAATTTCTTACCTTTTTCTTTGGTAAGAGATTATAAACTCTATTTTCTTAGCGAGTTTCCAGTGGACAGACACAGAAAGAAAAGTACTGCATGATCTCACTTATATGTGTAATTTTTTAAAAAATCAGTTAATTATCTGGAAAGAGAGAGTAGAATGGTGGTTACCAGAATTGAGAGTGGCAAGAAATGGGGAGATATGACAAAGGGTACAAGTTGGAGCTATGCAGAAGAAACAAGTCTCAAGATCTAATATATGGCAGTAGGATAATAGCTAATAGCATTATAATGTTTACTGCAAATTCTCTTATTTGGTTTTATTGAAAGAGTTGGGCACAGGTCTTACCATAAATAACATATAGGGATAGTGTTTCTTTTATCCAAATTGCTTACAATCAGAAGTGTTTTGCATTTTGGAATATTTGCATACACATAATCAGATACTTTGGGCATGGGACCCAAATCCAAACACATTCATTTAAGTTTCAAACATACCTTACACCCATAGCCTAAAAGTTATTTTATACACTATTTTTAATGCATATGTATTCTGACTGTGGACCCATCACAGACAAAAAACAATTAGGCATGGAAATTTCCACTTATATCATGTTGGTGCTCAAAATTTTCAGATTTTGGAGTATTCCAAACATCATGTTTTCAGCTCAAGAATGCTCAAAATGTAGTGCAGTGAAATATCCTAAAATACTAAATAATATACCTCATGCCAACAGACTCCACAGCAGTTGTTCTCCCTTCTCTGTCCCTCATCAGTCCTTTCTAGAGTATGTTTCTTGGCCTCAGATTCTCTGTGAGTAGTTATCTCTGAGGGTCTGTCTCTCTCCCACCATGATCCCACCATAGCATCTGTGCCACCTCCTTTTCCACACAGCCATTCCCCTCACGTACTCCATTCCCTACTCATGACCCTCCGCTTCATGCAGACCCCCAGGGAAGTCTGTGGCTGCTATTAATCTCATAGGGAACAGGCCCTGGAATTTCAGTGAATAAAATTCTCCATCTCATTATATAGGTTAATAAGCTCCTAGAGCATGTTCAGATCCTATGAAATATTAACGACGTGACACAGAAGTTGTAAGCTGAGGGTATCTTATGCTTAGAGCACCAGGAGACTGCCAATTGCACATCAATCAAAAGTTAAAACAAAGCATTTTTAAAATGTACAATTTAAAAAGTCAGTGGAAGAATATTTGATTTCTAAATGTCTGATAAAGAAAGCAAATTCTGCACAGAGCATTCATGGCTACTCAAAGAAAGATAAATTAAAAACTGACTATGTACATAAATTTCTCACTAGATTATAAAAAGTAGATGTGAGTTAACTGAACAAAACCGAAGATCATTTTGGAAATTAAGAAATAAATTTTAAAGTTCACATTTGGTAACAGAAGCTTTTTATTCTATTGTATCTGATAGGTAGTGAGGGATAAGGATAACTCTAAGCTTTCACTTCTGAATATGATGGAATCAAATCTCTCTATATGAGCACAGCTCTAACACAAGCTCTCAAAACAATAGAGAGGTTTGAATATAACACAAAACTAAAGCTCTTCTAACAGGGTTTCCAATTTAATGCGCTTCTCAAAGACACATGCAGATTTAATTTTCTCTTCTATGAGTCCTACACTGACCTTTTATCTTAAAAAGGGCAACCTCTTAGCTTGGAAACCACAGAAGAGTTTGTTTATTTTCTTTTGGAGGGTTTTTCCTTTATTCCATCTCTGGCTGTGATGAGACACTTACCTGCTGCCACATTGCCATTTTACAGGGACACCTTGCTGGTTCAAGCACGACAAAACAGAGCCTGAAGCTTCCAAAAAAAGCACAACTGTGTAGTCAACCTTTCCAGTCTCCAGCATCACTTTGCCCATACAAGCTCCCCACAGCCAGCTGTACTACCTATTGACAAATTCCCTGTAGTAATTCCCTAATTTAGGATCACTTTTATGGCCAGGACGTGCCAGAGTCTTAGTCAAAAGCTGTAGATTCCCTGCCATGTATACAGATTCTCTATCAGATTATAGTTCCTTGTACTTTTAAATTTTAGGGTGATAGTGTGGACACTTCTATGACTATTCAGTCTGTTTAAATATTTGAGAAGTTCCAGAATTTTCAGATATCAAGAGTATTTTTTCCTTGTGCATAACTTGGAAAATGATTGAGTTCCAAATTATAGAGAAAAATTCTGAAAAGGAAGAAAACAAATCACAGGAGACCAAGCAATTGTTAAACCATGAACCCAATGAAGGCATCCACCATGGAACTGGTGTGGACTTCAGATTCCCTGGTCGTGGAACCATGGTCAGGACATTTTAAACTCTTAAGGGGTGAATTCCATTTTATTCATTGCCTTTCCTTGGTAGTCTTGAAACTAGAGGCAGCCACGTGGCACAATGCTAGGGAATAGAATTTCTGTTTTTTATAGAAAGCTTTTATTTAATAAAAATAAATTTCATAAGTACAACTTTTGGATTATAGTGGTTCTCACCCCCATACCCACCCTTCCACCCCCAAACCATCCCACCTCCTACTCCCTCTCCCATCCCATTCTTCATTAAGCTTCATTTTAATTATCTTTATATACAGAAGATCAAGTATATACTAATTAAAGATTTTAACAGTTTGCACCCACACAGACACACAAAGTACTGTTTGAAGACTAGTTTTACTGTTAATTCTCATAGTACAACACATTAAGGACAGAGGTCCTTCATAGGGAGCAAGTACACAGTGACTCCTGTTGTTGATTTAACAATTGACACTCTTATTTATGATGTCAGTGATCACTCGAGGCTCTTGTCATGAGCTGCCAAGGCTATAGAAGCCTCTTGAATCCACAAACTCTGACATTAATTAGACAAGGCCATAATCCAAGTGAAAGTTCTGTGTTTCCTTCAGAGAAAGGTACCTCCTTCTTTGAAGGCCCCTACTTTCCATTGGGATCTCACTAGCAGAGATCTTTCATGTAGGTCAATTTTTTGCCACAGTGTCTTGACTTTCCATGCCTGAAATGCTCGTTTAGCCAGCTCTGAATGCCTTATGGGCTGATTCTGAGTGGTCAATAGGATTTCAGAAGAGCTTTGCTGAGCAGAGGTAGATCTTTATTTCAATAAGTAACCAGTATAGCTTGAATCTGCCCATTGACCCTGTTTTGAATGCAGATTATGTGACTAGCAATGCAGTAACTATCTGGAAATGATAGAGAAATTCCCAGGACAGAGACCCCAGATCTGGCATCACTGGGTCATGAGACTAACACCAGCAGTTGCACCATTCCAAGGACTTTATTAGGTAATATGAGAAGAATCTCAGTCTCACTATTTGATGGGTTATCTACCACTTGAGGCAAACACATTCCTGACTGGTTCAGTACCCTGGCTAGCATTTAGCAAAATGCCTTTCAACCATCAAGGGCAAGTGAAAACATGGGAAATGAAGCTTCAATAACCATCTCAGGCCTGTAAGTTAGCCTAGTAGTTAAGATACTCAGGTTCCATATCAGAGCATGGATTTGATTCCCAGCCCCAGGTCCTGATTCTAGCTTTCTGATAATGCAGACATGGGAGGGTTCAAGTAATTAGATTTTCACCAACCACATGGGAAACCTGGATGGAGTGCCTCACACACCTTTAGCTTTGTCCCAGACCAGCCTTTATGGGCATTTGGGGAGTAAACTAGTAGATGGGACAGCTCTCTCTCTCTCTCTCTCTCTCTCTCTCTCTCAGTAAAGAAGAAATTAGCCATCTCAATAGCAATCATTCTAAATCCTTCTGCCCCAATCCTTATTTACTTCTTGCATTTTAGAACCATACACTCCACTAAGGCCACTTCCAACAGGACAATTCACAGCATCTCAACATTTTCTTATACCAAACCAAACCCTTGTATTTAACCCCCAAATCTGCTCCTTTGAGAGATGTTTTTAATCAAAAGCGTCATAGTGCTCTAGACAATGAAGTCAGGATACAGGCATCAACCAGGAGTACTCTGTTGGATTTGAAGAGTTGCTGAGTCCTTTTCAGTGATCCATAACTCCCTTTGTTCCGCAGGGTAATTTTTTCTTCTTTAAAATGAGATTAATCACACATTGAATGAGAAAAATTACAGCATGACCTGCAGCTTCTTCAGATTTGTGCTTCTCCTCTTGCCTCCTATCTTCAGACTCAAGGACAAAGGACAAAGGGGGAGGAGGTGAGAAGGGTCCAGCCCCTGCCTTCTGGCTCCTCTGCTCTGTCTGGCTCATTGGCCTTTGTGAGGAAACTGAATCCTGGAGAGGCCAGGCAAGGCCAAGCATCCAAGATTCTTCAAAGGGCAAGATGATTGTCAGAAAATCATCAGAAAGGAGCTACATGAAGAGTAAAATACTAAATATATTTGTTTTTCAAATGACATGCCTTAATCCTACCCATAGAGGTCTTTGACTCTCCCTCCAAGTTCTTAGGCATAGACAGGACTCTAATTGGAAGTGGAAGAGGTTCCCCTCCAACTGGTTAAAGCAACTAAGGGAGAAGTTTTGTTCAAATAAGCTGCCTATGATAAAAACAGGAGCCTGGGCTGGAAATACCCTAGGAAGATCTTTGCTGTGACGCTCACTCTGTCAGCACTATAAGGCTGCTTCCAACCATGGCCACTGGGCCAACAACCTCCCAGCTCAAGCTGAGAGGAAAAAAATGAGGCTCAGCACAAACAAAATCCTAGGAAAAAAATCATAGGAGTTTTCTAGGGTCCTTGATGTCAGCCTTCGTACACAGAAAAGACTACTTGCAGCTATTTGGTTTCTAAGATAAATATTCAATAGACTGGAGTAATGACTCTTTTTCCTTTAAGCTTTTAAGTTCAAACTACAAATCATATTATTATATATATAAATCTAATAATTTGTAAGGGGTACTTTACAATTTTGGCAATTAAGTACCCTTAAACAGTCTAAACTGCATTTATAAATGTAATATATACAATTTTCTTTTTAAGTACTTCAAATGCTTCACTAACAAGCAAAACTTTCCCAAGTACCTAAGCAGTTCTTATAAAATCTAATAAATTAAACTCTTAAATATCATGACCTTTGCATTCTCTTAAATCTTTCAGTACTGTTTACAAACTAGGCCAACGTCTCTTGGAACTTTCAACTCTAAAACTTTAGTCAGAAATCAACCACTTAATTAGACATTTAAACTAGGTCACATGGCTAATTATAAAATGGACTATGCCAGAATCTCTTAAAAATTTAGAATACTTTACAAACATTATTTTAATTAGCAGACATGTAGGTATTGTCTTAAAAATGTTAGAAGTATGGGTTTTGTTTATTTCATCTTATCTATGGTTAATTCCAAAACTTTACAAGGTTGGAAAAACTTACTTCATAATGGAACAGTTTTGTAATTCCCAGAAAATTGGAACTACCTTCTCACTGGTTAATATTTCTCATGAAATAGTTTAAGACAATGAGTAGCTAAGGAGCAAAAGGCCTTCAACTTCATAGCTCTCACATTCTAGACCCAAGCCCTTCCTTAAACAATCAGCAATTACACGAACCCATGTTTTACAAAAAGGGTGCATTAAGGAAAACTGAGTGTGTTGCTTTAATGATAAACTCTTGTCTCCTTTTCTAATTCTTTTTACTTATATTTACCTGATTTGAGTCATGAATTCAGTAACTACCCATCTGAAAGTTTTATCACTTGATTGGATCCAGCCCTTTTATTTAGTGTTTGATTCTTATGCTACCTACCCATTCTGTGAAGACCTTTTTAATACAGCAAGAAGAAGTCAGGCTATTTTAGTCATAGACCCACCCCCTGATCCAGGATGTTCAACATCTGATCATGTTTCTTTTTTTTTTTAACTTTTATTTAATGAATATAAATTTCCAAAGTACGATTTATGGATTACAATGGCTTCCCCCACATACCGTCCCTCCCATCCACTACCCTCCCCTTTCCCACTCCCTCTCCCCTTCCATTCACATCAAGATTCATTTTCAATTATCTTAATATACAGAAGATCAGCTTAGCATACATTAAGTAAGGATTTCAACAGTTTGCTCCCACACAGAAACATAAAGTGAAAAATAATAGATGATTTTTTTAAATGATGATGACATCAGATCAGACCTATTGTCATGTTTAATCCCAGTGAGAGTCAAGTTGGGAGTTGATAATTTCTTTTTTTTTTTTTTGCAGAGGATCAGTTTAGTATACATTAAGTAAAGATTTCAACAGTTTGCACCCCCATAGAAACACAATGTGAAATATATTGTTTGAGTACTCATTATAGCATTAAATCTCAATACACAGCACATTAAGGACAGAGATCCTACATGAGGAGTAAGTGCACAGTGACTCCTGTTGTTGACTTTACCAATTGACACTCCTGTCTATGGCATCAGTAGTCTCCCTATGCTCCAGTCATGAGTTTCCAAGGCTATGGAAGCCCTCTGAGTTCTCCGATTCTTATCTTGTTTAGACAAGGTCATAGTCAAAGTGGAGGTTCTCTCCTCCCTTCAGAGAAAGGTACCTCCTTCTTTGAAGACCTGTTCTTTCCACTGGGATCTCACTCGCAGAGATCTTTTGCCAGAGTGTCTTGGCTTTCCATGCCTGAAATACTCTCATGGGCTTTTCAGCCAGATCCGAATGCCTTTAGGGCTGATTCTGAGGCCAGAGTGCTATTTAGGACATCTGCCATTCTATGAGTCTGCTGAGTATCTCACTTCCCATGTTGGATCACTCTCCCCTTTATTAATTCCATCGGTTAGTGTTAGCAGGTACTAGACTTGTTTATGTGCTCCCTTTGACTCTTAGTCCTTTCATTATGATCAATTGTGAACTGAAATTGATCACCTGGAATAGTGAGATGGCATTGGTACATGCCACCTTGATGGGATTGAATTGGAATCCCCTGGTATGTTTTTAACTCTATCCTGATCATGTTTCTGTTGTACTTAGGTCCTCAGACAGGGGAGAGGAAAAAGAGAAATAAGAAGTGCTTCTGGAGATTGATAAAGGTACATGCAATGGCTTCACACACCCCACACAACCTTCCCTACCCATCTTCTACTCTATGGTTGGTGTGATTTTCATACATGTATATCTGTTCATATGTGCGCCTATTCAAAAACCCTTTGATGGGCCTTCAGCATCTTCACTGTAGGATCAAACAAGGCCTTCATATGGCTCACGCAGCCTCTCACGTTGGGCCACCAGGCCACTGTCAGCCTCATTTCCTGTCATTTCTTGTCTTTTGACATCTCTGGTAGTCAATGATTTGTGGAGCTCTGAATAGTTTATGAACTTTGTGCTTTCTTTCTCATACATTCTGGTTCGCTACCTACAATGCTCTTTCCTTGTTTGTTCATTAAGCTCCCATTCACTTCAGGAATCCATTCCAGTATCTGTTTCCCTCAACATGACTCTTCCTCTCTTAGTTGTGCCCTCTCCTAGGGCTCTGTGGCATCTTTGTGACTAGCATACACCACAATGTGTAACAAGTGTTTGTTAGCTGCTCCACTTATTATAAGATCATCAGTTCCTTGAGGGCAGTGATATGGCCTAATACATTCTACGGTACTTGGCACATAGGTGATCTCAATAGTGGTCTGCATGGTGAGACTCCTAGAAGTAATGGAACAGCGAAATTCAGGAGCAATTAAAGCAAATTCCAATGCACAATGAAAACTAGTGATTCTGTACACATGTGTGTATTGCTTAGTGAATATGTGTGTGCACGCATATACGAGAGAGAGAGAGAGAGAGAGAGAGAGAGAGAGAGAATTTAGGAACTAAATTTAGGAACCAAATCATGAAATGACCCCAGAACTTTCAGAAATCATAAAATCTTTAAAGGCACAAGTATGGGAATATGAAATATCCAAGGCCTCTTAAGTTACTTCTAAAGAACAATAATGGCAAATACTGAAACAGTGAAAACTGTATGCCAGAGGTTATTCACCCTATATTTATTACCTGAATATCTTAGTTACAAAATCTTTAGTATGTGTCTCTAACCTTATGACATCTGTTGGAACCAGGAGCAAATATGGGAAGCAGGGAATTATGGTGATAGAGAATGGATAGATTAGGGATTGATGTCTTCCTGTTTTAATCATTTGCTGGCACATATCCTATTTCTCCTTAGTTTGAGAAACAAGGCCATGTCCCTGGATTCAAAAGCAGGGTGGATACACCTCTATGGGTTGTTTAGATGGTGAATGTAAGTTGTGTACACATGTGTGTGTGTGGTGTTTGAAAAAGGCTATGCAATTTTGTCTTTATGACATGCTTTAAATTGATGAATATGCTATTATTTCTTTAATAACTCTCCCTTCTTCATCTTGGACAAATTTCTTTATACTTGTTTGTCCACTTCCAATACAAGAAGGTTGTTTATAAAAAGTACTGGCCAATCGTGGGCAAATATACTATCATGATTAATCTGTCTTCTTCCATATATGTGAAATAAAAAGTTTGTGGTAAATAATCTACATACTCTCTTATAACTTTACAGTTCTGAAATTTGAGACGATCAATAAGTACTTGTTGAGGTTGTAAACACTTCCCATTTGAAATACATTTGACATTCAGAGAACAATTTGTTTAAAAATAAAATTCTCCAGGGGAAGAAAGAAGGGATATATTGTATTATTTATTGATTGCTGATCTGTTTCTCTGCTTGCAATTTACTACCAGATCAACTGTCAGTAAAAGTTGCAGGTCAAGCATAAGTTAGTAAGGTAATTCTTCTGCTAAAAGCAGAACTGAAGGCTTGAACTAGTCTCATGAACTTTCTCCCATCTGTGCATGTTCCTTGTTCCAGGCACACAGGAGGACAGTTTGTAAGAGAGCACACATGGCTCTGCTCTGAAGGCTACCCCTGGAATGGATTAGTGTCTGCAAAGAATCAATCCTCTCCTTTAGTTTTCTGATTAGCTCAGCTTCAAGGGTGACCTTCTGACCAGTAAGGACCTTCAGCAAAACCTATAATGGCTTCTAAAACACTTTCATAACGTGCTAGCCTGTTTCTTGGACACTGTGACATGATTGCTTTGTCCTATTAGAGAAGTGCTTCTGATTCTTGCCAAGTGTGAGTCCAGGGCAGAAACTAAGTGCACGGGCAGTCCTCTGAAACACCAAGCACTGCCTCCATCAGTTTGGCTGCCCTCTCTGCTCTGGAGTTCTGCTTTATGCACTTCCCACAGTTCTGACACCTCTGTTCAATATTTCTTGTCATTCTGGGCTAATCAAATTGGTTTTATGCCAAGTCAACCATTCTTTCAAATCCTGGGTGTCCCATCTCATCATGTCTTCCTTTTATCACTGAATAACGTGCAGTCCTGTTTGACCAGTTTTTTTTTTTTTTAATGTGTGCTTCTTTGTTCTGCCCTACAAATACAAACCTCTCCCAACAGAAGACTGGACAATTTTCTGTACTATGATTTTGTCTCTTCTCACTCTTCTACAGCTAAGGTAGCATCTAAAAAAGTGATTTTTTTTTTGATATATAAGGTTCTTTGTTCACTTTGAATACATTCAATCACTAAGAGATGAATTCCTACTCTCTATAAGTCTATCAATTTGCTGAAGAATCTCATCTTCAACATCTTGCTTCTCATTAAAAGCATTTCACTTTGCATTGAAGAGCTACGTGTTCAGACTCTCATTCTGCTTCCCACCTGACTCTGTGGGCCAGGAAAGCTGTATTGTTTACTGCCTTTTGTCACACTGATTACCAGATTTTTTAAAATTTAATTTACACGCACATATAAGCACACATATAATGTTAAATGTAATATCATCTATGTGTTTCTGGTGTGGGGCTAATTCAGAGTGATTTTTTAAATTTTGTTTCCCTTTTTACTCAATTCCTCTCTTCCCTGTTCTGTCTACAATTGTTCCCACCACATCATCTCCCATCACCCAACTTCTGCATATATTATTTTACCCATGAAGTAAGTATGTGCCCTCCTATATTACTTCATGTTTATATAATCATATGGAAATGTATTTACATACATAAATATGCAGAAGTAGAGATTGTGTTAGTCAGTATCTAAGCAAGATATGACAGCAACTTCAAATTAAAATCACCCAAAGAGAAGCTAATAATTGGATTATTTATAGAAGTGTAGAGAGAGTATTAAAAACTAGAGCAATTAGTGCTATATCCCAGGGCTATTAATGTCCCTAAGGTTAAAGGGAGGTAGGAAGGATGGGGTTGCCAGAAACAGAAGGCAAGCCATATGGAATGGGCTGTCTTGAGGAAAGCTGTGATGTTCAGAGACTGTCAGCCCTGCTCTCCCTGTCTGCCTCTCTCCATTCACCTGATTGGTTGAGTCTGATTGGATATCAGAAGCTAACGAGAGCAGTGTGTGGTCCCAAGAAGCCAGCATCTCAGGGCAAAGAGCAGGGTGGAGAGAATGGAAAGTGAATTTGTAGGGGCAGGGGATGAGGACATGGTTGTGTAGAATTTTTATTGTTCTTATTGTTATTTAGTTTCCAAAAATGAGTTATGTTATTCATACTTTTCTCTATCCACAATGTTTGACAGGTAAGCTTTCAAATTAACTAGTGTAGATTATACATACTCAATTTAATAGCTTCCTAAGAGTTCAAGGTATGTGAAGTTCAAAAATTTAGTTTTTTTGCTGTTGAGCAATGTTGCAAAGCGTGTGCGTGTGTGTGTGTGTGTGTGTGTGTGTGTATAGATATGTATGTTTGTATGTATATATGGTATGTCTGTGTAGGTACATATACTAGTGTTTCTAAGTAAAATATTATATTTTAGTATGTTTTTCCAAATTTCTTCACACAAATCTCTAACTTTCACAGTAACAATGTAAGTTTCTTTCCTCTCCTCTACTTCAGAAATGGGTGTTACAGCCTTTTCCATTCTTGCCAGTCTGAAGGCAATGTGATGCCTCATTTTACCATTATGGATATTCTTAATAGTCATTGAACTTGGATTTTTTTTTTTGTATACTTGTCAGCTATTTGGGGATCCATCCATCTGGATTTTCTAAACCATTGGCTACTGGTCATTTGCTGGCATCCCTTTTTCAGGACTTTGATTTTCTTTCTGATACTTGCACTGAGCTGCCCATGGCCATGGGCACTTCTGTCCCCTTCCATGGTGGACGTGTTCTCTGAGTGCTGATGCCTATGTGCTGATGTCTATGTCTGAGTGCTATTTGTCTATGCATTGTGCTACCTGCCTGGTAGCATGGGCCTTTTCTCAAGTGTCCCTGAGCAGATCTCACAAGTTTATCTTCTTTGGCATGAGGACCAACATTCTGGTTGGAGTTCAGCCTCACACTGTTTTCCTTTCTGATCAGCATTCATTACAGAAGACCCTAGGAGCAGTAGCTCCTACTTAGTGACAGCCGCTTCTCATACTGGTCTTGTAGGTTGTGGTTTGACTTTAATGGTACTTATGGTACCACTCATTGGAAATGTTATGCTCACACTACTGTGCCTCTGTCAACCACTTATCTTACCCCACCTCAAGAGAGATCCTGGCATAACGAACACTAATGCACATATGAACCAGCTGAGGAGCCTGTTAAAATGCAGATTCCAGTTCAACAGGCTTGAAAGAGAAACCTGAGATTCTGCATTTCTAACAAGTTCCTGAGGTAGAGATGCTGCTGATCCAGTGACCCCCCACCTAGAGTAGCAAGAAGGTTGATTGCAGACTTGAGTAGATCAAGAAGCAGATAAACAGATTAATGCGCCTCACAACTAGTAGGAAGAAAGTATTCATCACAATCAGTCTGCGTCCAAAGCTTCTGGAATCAATCTGGCCTGTATGCTTGGTTTCTGTCCCAGAGTCAAAACCTTGTATTGTTGGCATGCCTTTCCTCAAACAGATTCTAAGCTTCTGTAAGCCAATACTGTATTTCACTCATCTTCATGTCCCTGGCCTCACACTGTGCCTTCCAAATGTGGCAGAGTTAAACAGTTGAGCAAAATTGTAAGGGACTTGGGATAGACCTGTATTCTCCATGATCAACTGTGCACACTGGAGGCAGCAAGAAAGAAAAATCTAGATCCTGGACCCAGAACAGAGAATCCTTGGGCTGTGGTTCTCCCAAAGCAAAGCACTATTTTGCTATGAGTACCTCTTCTGACTCATTCCCAGCTCAGAAAATCATAGTCAATGGAATAATTGATGACAATCAATCTGAAGTAGAGGCAAAGCTTATCCTCCTTGGGACAAAAGAATGCAGGACATTTGGGAATACAGTCTGGAGGAACATTGATTAGGTACTTCTCTGTGCTTCTGGGACTACTCAACTCAGAGATCAATCAAGGAGACAGACCTTGGTTTCATGTAACTCACAGGGAAGGCTCCATAGCTGAGGGAAGAATGGAATAACAAAATAATAGCGACAGTTTACTGAGTAAACCAAGTCCTTTGTAAGAACCTGTCACCTTTCATACATGATCTTACAGTATCTAACCTTTACTTCAGCTCTATTGTAGGAGACAGTATTCTCATTTTAAAGACTAGAAAGTTAGGTTCAAAGATGCTAAATTGTACAAGTTACAGACTAACTGAAAGTCAGAATTAGGATTTACGTCAAGGCTCATCTTTGAAAGCTATAAAATATTGATTAAAAATCTAGAGAAGACACAAATAAATGGAAATATACCTCATTTATGGAATTGTATAATTAATATTTGAAAATATCCACATGTAGCAAATTGAATGCAATCCCTATCAAGATTCCAATGGCATTATTCACACAAATTAATAAAAATCTAATACAAAGCACAACTAATAGCCAAAGCGATCTGAAGAAAGAACAAAGCTGGATACATTGTAATTTGTGGTTTCAGGTTATATTACCAAGCTTCAGTGATCAAAATTAAGTACTAGCATAAAAGTAAATACATAGGAAGACAAAGAGTCCAGAAATAAACAAAGTAGTAGGTGCAAATTAGTCAACTAATTTTCCATGGAGCAATAAGAATACTTGATGGAGAAAGGATAGTCTCTATTTAAGAAATAGTGTTGAGAAAACTGGATCTCCACATGCAGAAGAATGATATTGAATCCTATTTTACAGCATACACAAAGAAAAACTCAGATGAATTAAAGGCTTAAACCTAAGACCTGAAACTATAAAACCATGGCATGAACACAGAGGAAAACCTTCTTGATGTTTATCACAGCACTGATTTTTCTTAATGACACTGTAAGCTCAGACAACAAAAGAAAAAGTACACAAGTAAAACTGCATTAAAAAGGAAATCTTCTTTATAGCAAAATAAACTAAATGAAAACATTTGCAAACAATGTATCTGATAAGGAGTCAATACCCAAAATATATAAGGAACTTGTACTACTCAATAGCAGCAAAAACAAATAAACTCTGATTTTAAAATGGAAAGAGGACCAAAACAGACATATTTCAAAAGAAGACATACAAGAGGCAAGTATGTCATGCAATAGGTTATGCTGCCACTTGGGACATCCACATCCCATACTAGAGAGCCTGCATGGAATCTCACTTATGCTTCCAATTCAGCTTCCTGCCAATGCACCTAAGAGGAAGAAAGTGGTGGCCCAAGTGCTTAGGTTCCTGCCACACACGTGGGAGACACATAGAGTTCCCATCTCTTAACTTTGCCCTGATCCACCCCTGGCTATTGTGGGCAATTGGGAAATATATCAGTGGAGGAAGATCTCTCTCTCTCTCTGTCTCTCTCTCTCTCTTTTTCTTTGTCTCTTCCTCTCTCTGTGTCACTCGGCCTTTCAGATAAGCTAATAAATAAATAAAATCTTTTTTATTTAAAAAAGAGACATGGAAATGGCCATCAGGTATATGAAAATATTCTCAACATCACTGCGCATCAGTGAAATGCAAATTAAGCCCACGATGTGATATCGTCTCACACTTGTTAGGATGGCTATTATCAAAAAGAAAAAAGATAACAAAGGTTAGAAGGGTATGAAAAAAAGGGAACCCTTGTACTGCTGTTAGGAATTTACATTAGTACAATCCTTATGAAAAAAGAGTACAGAGATTCCAAAAACACTGAGAACAGAACTAGTCCATGATCTGGCAATTTCTTTTCTGGATCTGTATCCCAGTGAAAGGAAATCAAGTCCTCAAGGAGATATCTGCATTCTTTGTAAATTGCAAAAGCATTTATTATAAATAAGAAATGGTAACAATATAAGGCTCCCCAGAAAGCTGGATATTTGGATAAAGCAGCTATGATACACACACTCATATATATGAGCATGCTTCTCAAAAAGCTTGTGGAAAATTAAAATGAGATTAAAAGATAAATTTATTTTGGTGCAAACGTTTTTGAAATCTATGCATGGTTTTTTTATAATAAAATTTTTTCTTGAACCTTTTGAAGACTCTTAGTATGCATGAGTTTCAAAGATATTTTGCACCAAAATAAACATTTCAATTCTATTTCCCATCGAAATTTGAAGTTCCCATGTATTTTTGTATTTGTATGATAGAATATTATTTGGCATTTAAAAACAAGGAAATGCTGGCATTTGTGACAGTGTGAATGAACTTGGAGGACACTATGGTAAGTGAAATAAGCCAAATAAAGATACGAAAATAGTGGATGGGCTCATCTATATGTGTAATTTATTTTTAAGATTTTATTTATTTATTTGAGAGGTAGAGTTACAGACAGAAAGAGGGAAAGAGGGAGAGAAATGTCTTTCATCCACTGTTTTACTCCCCAAATAACCACCACAACTGGAGCCAGGCCAATCAGAAACCAGGAGCCAGGAGCGAGCTTCTTCAGAGTCTCCAACATGGGGGCAGGGGTCCCTTCCACTGCCTTCTCAGGGCACAGGCAGAGTTGGATTTGAAGAAGAGCAGTTGAGACACAAATAGGCACCCATATGGTATGCAGGCACCACAGGTGGAGGCTTGGTCTACTATGCCACAGCGCCGGCCCCTCTATGTGTAATTTTAAAATATGGAATATTTGGCAGCAGAGAATAAAGCTGTGGTTGTCAGGAGTGGGAGAAATAGGAAGATGTAGGTGTAAGAGTACATGTAGGATGAATTAGTTCTAGAGATATAAAATATGCAACATGATAAATACGTTGGTTCTCTGTCAGTGTAGGTTACAAGGAGAAATACATTATTAACTTTCAGTAACAAGAAACTTAAATTACAATGCAAATCCTGCATGCTGCAAGATTTGCCAGTTGAATTTCAGAGAATAACCCTTTGTCTGTCTGAGTCCGGCTGGGGAAATTGGTTGGGAATGATGCATGTGGTCTTCTGGAACCATTATAATGGTTTTCTGGCCTGTGAATCAGACCCAGCTTCTATATGAGTGGACCCTCTTCCACATTGTTCTTCTTTTATCTTCCCCAACATGGCTGGATAACCATGGCAACAAGAATAGGGCACCCATGGAAAGAACAAGGCCAACCTTGTACTTTGTTCTGTCACAGTGTCCCACTCAGTGGCCAAAAGCTTTAAAATATAACAATATAGTTGAAACCATCAAGCCAGTTCAAGTTGCACCAAATTTTCTGGTTGAGGGGAGCTCTGAAGGAAAGGTCATACCTATGGCCAGGAAGAGGCTGCAAATCTGCCCAGAAATCACTCAGTTGAGAAAACAACCTGATTTGAAAGTCGCCGATAAATTACTTCCAACTTAATCTTTATTTAAGGAAACAGTGTTAATTAGCTATGACTATCTCATGTAATTATCTTAAAATAGGATGCATATTAAATGATAAAGACACTCTCAAAAGGCAATAGTTGGCTTTGTTAGTTTCAAATACGTTATTTAAACTTAACATAGGTGAATACAGTGAAATCAGAAAGATTTTTAACCATTGAAATAAACACCCATGCTCTGGATTGAAATTGGGAGTTCAAAAACATGATTATGGCATTTTCTGTGCACTTTAATGCCTGAAAGTTGCTTCTCCTCTGTTTCCAGATTTACATTTTAAAAGATAAAATGTGGAGTCGGTGTTTGGTGCTGCGTTTAAATACTGGTCGGGATGCTCATAACTCATATTGGAGTACTAGGGTTCTAGTACTGGTTCTAGTACAGGGCTCCACTTCCTATTCCATCTTTCTGGTATTGCACACCCTGGGAATCAGCAGCTGAAACCTCAAGTCCTCTGGTCCTTGCCACATATGTGGCTAACCTGGGTTGAGTTTTAGTCTGCTAAATTTCTTTTTACCCAGCCCTGGTTGTTGCTGAAATTTGGAGTGTGAACCAAGAAAGAAAGATCTCTGCCTGTGTTTCTCTCTCTCTCTGTCTCTCTCTCCCTCTCCCCCCCTCTGCTTTGCAAATAAATAAAAATAAATAATTTTTATCTCATGTGAAACATTTTATTAATCATATATACCACTCAATTAATACTTACAATAATATTGAGCACCTATAATGCCCAACTATGACAACACACAAGAAGTATGACATATATCACATTAATATTATACTCTACTTGGAGAGGGGTTAAGGAGTATGTAAATCTTAATCAGAGATACTTAGGAAACTATGGAACTGACTCTGAACTTAAGCAAGAATTTTCACTCTTGACTCCCACCAACACATGAAAATATACTTCTCAATTGCAGGTAACTATAGAAACTAAAATTCCCCATATCTCTTGGAATGTTCACTTTTTAAATATGACTTCAGTTTTCAATTGGAAATGACACTATAATTAAACTGGGAAAAGATCCTATTGGTTGCAGTAATGGGCTAAACCTAACAAAATCAACTTAAACCAGATTAGGTGGGAGGGTCTGCATTCCATGGGATTGATGAGATTCCAAACTCTGAGCCCTGAGCTTCTTCACCTAGGATCTGTATCTCCAGTGTGCAGCACAAGGTTTTCCACATAACTGATACTAATAAGTGTTTGTTGTATGAGTGAAGCTTCTCATCTTATGGAGTTAGTGAGTGAGAAGTGCTAAGTTTTTAGAGTGGTTGATTCAGGAGGCACAGCAAAGGGACACTGTACAAGGAGGGCCAGAAATTTTCAGGAAAGACACACAAAGCAGGGACACTTCATTAAAATAGGAGATTTTAGTTCATTCTATAGAGTCTCCCCATTAATGAGTTATTCCTTAGTTTGAATTGAAACCCATTACTGAGCCAGCGCCGTGGCTCACTAGGCAAATCTTCTGCCTGTGGTGCCGGCACTCCAGGTTCCAGTCCCGGTTGGGGTGCCGGGTTCTGTCCCAGTTGCTCCTCTTCCAGTCCAGCTCTCTGCTGTGGCCCGGGAAGGCAGTGGAGGATGGCCCAAGTGCTTTGGCCCTGCACCCGCATGGGAGACCAGGAGGAAGCACCTGGCTCCTGGCATCAGATTGGCACAGCAGCCATAGTGACCATTTGGTGGGTGAACCAGTGGAGGGAAGACCTTTCTCTCTGTCTCTGTCTCTCTCTCTCTCTCTCACTGTCTAACTCTGCCTGTAAAAAAAAAAAAAAAAAAAAAAAAAAAGAAACCCATTACTGGGTAATGAAATTGATTTGATTTGTTGGTTTAGGACTTGTGTTTTCTAAAATAAGAAGGGAAGAAAGAAGTAGACAGGATTGGAGAGTTGAGGGGAAATCAGGTTTCTTTCTCTAATCTTTTATTTCTCATGTGAGTGAGTGTGTGTGTGTGTGTGTGTGTGTACGCGTGTTCTATTGTATTGCATTGTTAGTGATAACCACAAGATTTGGGACAGTATTTCTGTAGAAGGAAATTTGGTGACTGGTTGGAAAAAAGAACCATTTAGACAGAGGCAAGAAAGATGGAATGGCCCAAGCAGGTGGAAAACTAAATATTTCAGTCTCTCTAAAGGGTATAGTGCCTGGGGGAGGGAGAAGGGAAATAAGTCCAGAGGAGAAGACAGGAGACAGCTACAAAAATTGCTCAGCTCAGCTAAGAAATTTGCTCCTTATGCTGAAGGAATTTTAAACAGAATGGGTAAGGACAAGATAATAGAGTGGGAGATAGAGAAGAAGTATTGCCAAAGTCAAAGGAGGGTTAGCTTTCAAACACAGAGTTGAGCTTGTGGTCAACATTGTCTAATGCTTCACTGTGATCAAACACAATAATAACAAACATCAATGCTGCATTTGGCAGTTAAGAGGTCAATGATCTTTCCTTCTTCTTTTTCCACTCTTTCAGCATCAATCCTATGCTAAGAAATATGTTACACATAGAAGCCCACCCATCATACATACAATATATAAATTAAAAAATTCACCAAATAACATATATTGTTGCCATGAATATTATACTTTGTCCTTTTCCCTTTTTGTGTTTTATTTATTTGTTTTTAATTCTTGAGATCCACCAAATTAGTTTCACACCCAAGTACTTGCTGGTGACCAACGATTTGACAAGTCATACATCACATCCCAATGCACTGATACTGGAATTAATATGGTAATGAGGGAGGATTCTCTTGCAACTAAGAATAGTGATTTTTTCCCATTGTATATCTATCTATTTGTATATATCTATGTTCTAAATGTGACTTCATAAAGTAAGATCATAACATGACACGTGCATGGAAACATGTTAAAGTAAAAATTCTATGCAGTCTAGTCTCCACTTTATTCTGCCATTTTTTTTCAGGAAATGTATGTTTAGACCATTTATCCTGATAGCTGTAAAGTTGCTTTATGAAACTACCTGTTTTTAAAAGCACATAAGCACTCTCCAGTCACAAATATTTTTTGGGATGGTGCAGGTAGGGGAAGGGAAGGTGAACAGGAGGACTGTGTGGGTAGACTTCACTTTAAATAATAGAAAAGGAAAACGGTTCTTACTTCCTATAGCAGACCATGCAGGTTTTTCTTTTTTCTTGGAAAAGAATGGAGTTCAGGGAATAGTCCCAACTGGCTCACATAAGATAAGAAACAGACCATGTTTAATAAATTTTTGTGATGCAGTTGCATACCTTCTATCTTTTTATCTTGAAATATCTAAAATAAGAGCAGTATTTTAAGGTGATTACCACTCCCAGTTATCTTTGTTATAGCCATGTCTCCTTATATATATCTGCACACCCAGGTCATGTTCAAAACTTTCTAAGAGAGTTCCATGATGGGAAAAGCATTTTAAACAAATATCTATATTTTATTCAAATTACTTAAGATAAAACTATGGTGAGGTTTTTTTGAGGTAGCATATTTTCTAGATTTTTAATTTTTTTTTAACTTTTATTTAATGAATATAAATTTCCAAAGTACAGAATATGGATTACAATGGCTTCCCCCCCATAATGTCCCTCCAACCCACAACCCTCCCCTTATCCACTCCCTCTCCCCTTCCATTCACATCAAGATTCATTTTCGATTCTCTTTATATACAGAAGATCAGTTTAGCATACATTAAGTCAAGATTTCAACAGTTTGATCCCACACAGAAACATAAAGTGAAAAATACTGTTTGAGTACTAGTTATAGCATTAAATCTCAATGTACAGCACACTAAGGACAAAGATCCTACATGAGGAGTAAGTGCACAGTGACTCCTGTTGTTGACTTAACAAATTGACACTCTTGTTTATGGCCTCAGTAATCATCCTAGGCTCTTGTCATGAGCTGCCAAGGCTATGGAAGCCCCCTGAGTTCACTGACTCTGATCAAATTTAGACAAGGCCATGGTCAAAGTGGAAGTTCTCCCTTCAGAGAAAGGTACCTCCTTCTTTGATGACCCATTCTTTCCACTGGGATCTCACTCGTGGAGATCTTTCATTTAGGTTTTTTTTTCCCCCAGAGTGTCTTGGCTTTCCATGCCTGAAATACTCTCATGGGCATTTCAGCCGGATCCGCATGCCTTAAGGGCTGATTATGAGGCCAGAGTGCTGTTAGGACATTTGCCATTCTATGGGTCTGCTGTGTATCTAGCTTCCCATGTTGGATCATTCTCTCCCTTTTTGATTCTATCAGCTAGTATTTGCAGACACTATTCTTGTTTATGTGATCCCTTTGGTTCTTAGTCCTATCATTATGATCAATTGTGAACAGAAATTGATCACTGGGACTAGTGAGGTGGCATTGGTACATGCTACCTCGATGGGATTGAATTGGAATCCCCTGGTATGTTTCTAACTCTACCGTTTGAGGTAAGTCAGCTTAAGCATGTCCCGAATTGCACATCTCTTCCCTCTCTTATTCCCACTCTTATATTTAACAGCGATCACTTTTCAGTTAAGTTTCGGCACTTAAGAATAATTGTGTTTTGATTACAGTATTCAACCAAAAGTATTAAGTAGAACAAACAAAAAAAATACTAAGAGGGATAACATATTAAGCTGCTCATCAACAGTCAGGGTGAGGGCTGATCAAGTCACCGTTTCTCATAGTGTTCATTTCACTTTAACAGGTTTCCTTTTTGGTGCTCAGTTAGTTGAGTGAATTTTTGTGTAAGGTGAAAGGTAGGGGTCTTGCTTCATGATTCTGCACATGGAAATCCAATTTTCCCAGCACCATTTATTGAATAGACTGTCCTTACTCCAGGGATTGGTTTTGGATCCTTGATCAAATATGAGTTGGCTGTAGATGTTTGAATTGATTTCTGGTGTTTCAATTCTGTTCCATTGGTCTATCCATCTGTTTCTGTACCAGTACCATGCTGTTTTGATTACAACTGCCCTGTAGTATGTCCTGAAATCTGGTATTGTGATGCCTCCGGCTTTGTTTTTGTTGTACAAGATTGCTTTAGCTATTCGAGGTCTCCTGTGTCTCCATATAAATTTCAGCACCATATTTTCTAGATCTGAGAAGAAGGTCTTTGGTATCTTGATTGGTATTGCATTGAATTTATAAATTGCTTTTGGGAGAATGGACATTTTGATGATATTGATTCTTCCAATCCATGAGCATGGAAGATTTTTTCATTTCTTGGTATCCTCTTCTATTTGTTTCTTTAAGGTTTTGTAATTTTCATCATAGAGATCTTTAACGTCCTTGGTTAAGTTTATTCCAAGGTATTTGATTGTTTTTGTAGCTATTGTGAATGGGATTGATCTTAGAAGTTCTTCCTCAGCCATGGCATTGTCTGTGTATACAAAGGCTGTTGATTTTTGTGCATTGATTTTATACCCTGCTACTTTACCAAAATCTTCTATGAGTTCCAATAGTCTCTTAGTAGAGTTCTTTGGGACCCTAAATAAAGAAAACTATACTTTTCATAATCTGACTATAGAGTTTAATGAGTATAAAATCCATGCTAATAGCTTCATGCTACTTTCTTAAAACTTCATTAGTTAAGTGATATATTGGTTTCATTATAAAACATCCTAAATGCTCTAGAGTTTTAAAGTGTTATCTATAGAAAAGTTGTTTCCTAATATTCCTCAGAATATTAGGAATAGTAGGGACTTAAAATCCTATCTTGAAACAGATGAGATGTAGACACTTAAGCATTAATTCCTGCATAAACTTCTTATGAACAGGATGGGGCAGGTGTGGGCTCAACAGGTAATACAACTCTCTTAACTGGCTTCTGCACAACAGAATTATTATATTATACTCATTCATGCTTTTAAAAGCATCAACTAGGAGGATATTCCATTGGACAGCCATGGACAATCATGCACTTCTGTTGCCATGTGTTAGTTATATGCTTACCCAGGATCAGGCAGGCTTGTCTCTCTGCCAGTTAAAGCCAATTACATTTGGTATTACCATTAAAGGGGAGTTACTTATACTCCTTGATTCCATAGTGAAGAATTTTCCCTAAGCACCTTCCATGTCTCTCTTTTCTCTTTCATTCATTGTGTCATTGGGGAATAATGTAATTAATGAATGATAATGTTGGGAAGAATGGATGGTTGACTCAACTTGGTTTTTCTTTTCATTAAAATTCTTTGTTTTTCTTTTAATTACTTTTTGCAGAGTCAATGTATTTTGTAGATACAATTCTAAGAACATAATGAAACTTTTTTTTTCTTGGATGAATATGCCAGGTTCTGCTCCCAGGACCTCTGCCCCTGTGAGGAAAGGTCAAACTATGCCCAGTGCTTTTGGGATTGGATAGTTAAGTCTTGGCCTAATTCCTATGAACTTGGCTAAAATAAATAAACAAACAAATAAAAAAACTAAAGTCAAATCCTACAACTTGCTTTCTATTATCATGAAGGTGATATTTCTAACCTCAATATATTTTCTTAATTTTCAACTTATTCAAAACCTGTGTAGGAAAGAGGTATGTTATTTATTGAGTCCCATTTTCTAGTCCAAACTATATTAACTACATTATTAAATTCATGATTACTCACATTAACTAGAGTAACTGCTTCAACAAAGTTGAAAATTTTAAAAAGATTCAACAAAGGCGAATAATTTAGTGAATGTTATTAGTCATAAATATGCAAGTGTAAACATTAATCAAAAACTATAAAAACCTAGAATTATGCATTCTTTTTGCTTTCCCAGTGTCTTAAATTTCTCCTCCATTTGAAACAAACTGAAACTGGAACTCTTATGTGATGCTATTAATGGTGTATTTTTTATACAATAAACACAAATTTCCGAACAGCGTTGCAAAACAAGAGAAAAAAAAAGCCACTGCTCTTCACAAAAAAACTGGCAATATTTGTACATGTTTGACATTAAGTGAAAATGTTTAAAGCATTTATGTATCATTTTTAATCATTCCTATCTTTATTTGACCCTTTAAAATTTTCTTTTTGTATCAGGCCACTGCTGCAATTCTTATTTAAAAGATTCCCAATCTTTTTGAGTCAAGAATACAGAATCCAGGAAAGCTGTGAGTCCTCTGCCCCTGTAAAAGGCAGACACACAACAAAACTCACAGGTGCCATGAAGTCCATCATCCCCTGGTGTTGCTGTGTGGCTAGTGATAACCATAGCAGAAATCTGTTACTCACTTTATTATGATCTCATCTGATATATCTAGAAGATTATTTAAAGTGAAGGTACCATATTTTAAGAGGCCTATTAAAAAACTGCATCCTATGTAGAAGAAACAACTAGGGTGAAGCAGGATATAGAAATTGTACCACAAGACCAATGTCTGGGAAGACTTAATGTGAGGAAGACTTACAGATGAAAGATAATGACCCTAGATGATGAAGACTGGCATAAAGGTGCAGACTGTTATGCACTGATGTAGTGGATAATTTGTGGAACAATAGAAAGAAGTTACTCCCTGGCAGATGTGGGCTTTGTGAGAATATTCCCTCAACTGGTGACAGAAGCAATTAATTACTAATCACCAAGAATTTCTAGAGACTATTTTTATCACAAGATTTTATATTGCTTATCTCTTTGATAGCATATGCGTAAACATTAAGTTAATCCCTGAAGTTTTGAATAACCAGATATACTATGTTATGAAGACAGGTTTTGGGGGGCTGGATTGTGTTTCACTTTTTTAATATTTATTTATTTATTTGAAAGAGTTACACAGAGAGAGAGAGGTAGAGAGAGGGAGAGAGAGAGAGAAAGGTCTTCCATTTGCTGGTTCACTCTCCAATTGGCCACAATGGCGGAGTTGCACCAATCTGAAGCCTGGAGCTGGGAGCTTCTTCCTAGTTTCCCACATGAGTGCAGGGATGCAAGGACTTGGGCCATCTTCTACTGCTTTCCCAGGTCATAGCAGAGAGCTGGATCAGAAGTGGAACAGCCGGGACTCAAACTGGAGCCCATGTGGAATGCCGGCACTGCAGGCGGCAGCTTTACCCGCTATGCCACACATTGGCCCCTGGATTCTGTTTCAATGGGTTAAGCTGCAACCTGAAACACCAGCATCCCATATGGGCACCAGTTTGAGTCCTGGATGTTCCACTTCTAATCTTGCTCCCTGCTAATCTGTCTGGGGCCCTGCATTCATGTGGGAGACCTGGATGGAGTTTCAGGCTTCTGGCTTCAACTTGGCACAGCCCAGGCAGTTGCAGCCATTTGGGGAGTGAACCTGGGATGGAAGTTTCTCTCTCTCTCTCTCTCTCTCTCTCTCTGTAACTCCATTTTTCAAATAAATAAATAATTTTCTTAAAAGATTTCTTTTTCACTTGCTCAGATACATTATGCAGTATTCTCCATTTTAAAATGTTACACAAACATTTCACTCTAGGACTTACATAGTATTACATTAACTTACTTGGTATTGTGTTCTTGATTTGTCTTTTCAAAAGGATTTCTTGATTTTGCCTCTTTTCTGGGCAATTCTTTTTTTTTAAGGGAAAACGTTTATTCTTAGGTGGGGAAATGCTGACAGGCTGCCTCCCTGTGCATGAGAGAACAGCAGCCCGTACGGGAGAACAGGTCTTCTATAGCTTTGCAGAGGTAAGGAAGTGGGAGGAGCAAATCCCATTAGGGTGTGGGTGGGGTGGAACTGATGCTTGTGATTGGACCATTTGGTCACCTGACTTCTAGTAAGCTAGGCTGGGCTTAGAATGAAGCTTATGTACAAAATGGCAATGGGGCCAGAGGTCAAGAGGGTACCACAGATAAGATTGTACCATTTTACTAACATTTCCCCTTTTTGTTTTTTATAAAACAAGTGTTGTATGGGATTACATAGGCCCCAAAAGTCCAGGAGGGGTAGAGGGACGATGATCTATCTTCTAAGGCTGTTTTCTGCTGACATGGGGTGACGAGTTGCTCTCTACTGGTATGGGGCAATGTCTAAAATCATGATGTCCTAGGTGGGGAGCCGTGTATATCCCTGTAGCAGCATTTGGTTGACCACCTGGTTGCTGAAGGCTTTGGTTTGTTCCATTATCACCTCCTGTTAAAGACTACTAGTGAGGTGATTTGGCTTTGGAGACCACATCTGGCTTCAGCTGGGGTCTCAGTGGACCTAGGGACTTCCTCTTGTAACTGCTGGCATTGTTTTGGAGTAAGTTGGTTGAGAAAATATTGTGGCCCAAAGCTGTTCCTGAGATCACTACTGAGGAGAAGGAGGCTGTGAAGCTGATCCCAACCAAGACTGGGATAAAGGCTGCTCGTCTCTTGTGGGTTGGGTGATTTTTAACACAATTATAAAGCAAGTGACAATTTCCCCTGGAAATCCATTCTTTTTTTTTTTTTTTTTACCTATATGCTAACTATTCTTTTCTTCCGCCAATTCTGACAAAAGTATTTATGTAGGGAAAAGAGACATTTATTTTTAATAACTTAACTTTCAGGGAAAACTGGATATTATAAAAGTACCTCCCCCACCTCCCCTCTTGTTTCTTTTCCTGCATCTGTATCTCTGCCCTTGCCTCTTTTCCTGTAACTTGCACTCAAAGTATCCCAGGATAATTATATCATCAGTATTAGCTATATAACTTGTTAGAGTTTTATGCAAAATAAAAATGTAGAGCCCCTCTCAAAAAACATTAAGAAATTCAAAATGCCATCAATAGAACATTAATCCAAATACAGAGCTCTCTTGTGAGCTCAGGCCTTATGCTCATGAATCCAGCACATACAATTGCATTTGCTGAATGTCTCCTATATGCCAGAAACTGGAAAAACTATTTAACATTCATAATCCCAAGTGATCCTCTCTGCAATATTATCATCCTAATTTTATAAGTTAGAGCACTGAGATATCACAGAGAGATAAATTTACTAAGGTCATGTGCATAACAAGTGGAATTGTAGAATTAGAACACATATCATGAAAATTTCACCTCTCTATAGGGAATTAGTGATACAAGGAAAGACAGAGAAATTGTGAGCAGTTGAGTCCATTACTATCCTAAAAGTTCAAGCAAGTAGCTGTTCTCTGTGCATAAAATGAGACCACGTAAAGTTTTAGGAAGTAGAATGAAAATAAGAAGTTTCCCTCCCACCATTTAGGCACAGGCAATAAAGTGGGAAAAGGAGCTAACAATAGGATAGTATCTCATTCACTTAGAAAATGAACCTGGTCTGGTAAGAATTCTGCTACTCAGAGAAGACCAATAATCTTTCCATCAGTACATCCCATCCCTCAGACTTAGCTGGACAAGGGCACACTTCCCATCTTTATGGCACTTTTCCTGCCCTTGTTTCTCCCACTGGAGAGATTTAACTGTGTTGCAACTCCTAATCCCTTCCCAAAGATTAAAAGCAGGAGTGAACATTGTACTGCTGCTGGTTAAGCCACCATGATATGGGTGCTGATTCAAATCCAGACCATTCCATTTCCATTCCAGCAACCTGCTAATGTGCCTCAGGGAACAGTAGAAGATGGCCCAAGTGCTTGGGCCTCCTGCCACTCAATGGGAAATCCACATGGAGTTCCAGCCTGCTGGCTTCTGTCTGGTTCAGCCCTGGCCATTGCAGACATCTGAGGAGTGAACCAATAGATACAAGATCTCAATCTCAATCTCTCTCTCTCTCTCTCTCTCTCTCTCTCTCTCTCTCTCTCTTTCTTCTCTTTCTGTGTGTGTGTATGTGTGTGTGTTGTGTCTCCTTCTGTATATTAACTGCCTTTCCAATAAATCAATTAATAAATAAATATTTTTAAAAGAAAAGATGAAAAGCAATTCATTTTTTAAAAGGAAAGATGAAATCAATTCATCAGACTGGTGAGTGGTAAGACCCTGACAAACGTCAGTCCACATTTGAGAGCTAGGCAAAGTTAATTTAGCAAAAGCCTGTAAGCACTGGAGATTCACTGGCTTTATTCCATGCCTGCCCTGGACCAATATTAAGCATTGATCTTGGATATTTATAGCTGCTGAAACTGATGTAAGTGAATTTTTTTTCTTGGGATCCACAGTTGAAGAAGAAGATGTAAGCAAGAGGTAGGTTGCATTTCTTAGTGTTATTAATAATAAAAATTTTTCAAAAATATTTATCTATTGGTTGCTATAATTTACTTATGAATCTTGTAGTTTGAAAGGAAGAAAAGATGATTTTTTCCTTCCTAAACCATAATAATGATCTCCTTGATATCTATACTGAGATACATCAAAACATTTTTGGAAAAATACATTTAAAAGATAAGTCTATCTTGGCACAAACAATTGTTGAAATATTTTGAATAGATTTATCATAATGTGTATTTTCCATGTACTTTTTAAAGACCTTTCCTACCCGTAAATGTTTATACAGATGTTCTGTTCTTCCCTAAACCTTTAAAGCATTGCTCTGCTCCAATGTATCACTTGGAACTGGTGGATATATTTCTTCTGCTAAAATTTGTGTATTCTATTAAGTATAGCACTAAACTAAAAATACTTCAAGCCCTGTGCTGAATTCTTTAATTAACTGGCTATCTGTCTTTGCATAAAGAGCTTCCCTTCTAGGAGTTGCAATGTTTTCATGTTTTTTCAAAAGGGGCTGGATCTTGTGATCTTCAGAGTCCCTTCTCCCTTTGGCATTCTCTAGGTTATGCCTCCTGGGCTAAGTTCTCAGGGTCATTCAAGATGGCTTCTCCTGACAAGTTAATCTGAATCAGTACAATTATCTGATAGGAATGGATAAGCAGGCTTCAGGTAACCTGTACACTTAGCAAGGATCATTGGGACATAATGTTCCAATCTGGGTAATGTAATGAGGAGAGAGTTGAAGGGTGCAGTTTGGGAACAGCAGATAAAGGTGTTTCTCTGGCAGCTAAGGAGGTGGATATTTTGAGAAAGATTGGATTTCATTGAGTATCTAACATCACACAACATAGGTGACCTCTTGGGTGTACTATCTTATTTGAGCAGATTAATTAATTACTTTAATCACTTTGTAAATACATATTTGGGGGAACATTCCCAGGTGTCAGACATAATCCTAGACACTGAACAGTCTCTGTGAACAAAGTAGAAAAAGGGTCTCTTCCTAGGAGGAATTTACAGCCTGGAGTAGAATAGCATTCCAAGTAACAGAAAAAGCAGGCAGAGACCCTGAGACAGAGACAAACATGGCTGTGGTTTAATGAATAAGGAGAGTATGATGGGTACTTTTATGAGCCAATTTCTGTGGGCTACAGGATGCTTAGATATTTGGTGAAGCATTATTCTGGCCATTTCTATGAGGGTGTTTTGCGATGAGATTATCATTGAAATTGGTGGACATTGGGAAAACCAGATGTGTTTCACGAGGTGGATGGACCTTATCCAATAAGTTGAAGGTCTGAATGGAACACAAGATTGGCCTCCTCCGAGTCCAAACATCATCTGGAATATTAGCTCTTCCTGGCTCTACAGCAGCTGGTCCTTAGACTCGAAAGAATTGCAACATCAACTCTTTCCTGGGTCTTCAATATGCTGGCCCACCCTACAGATCTGATACTCACCAGCCCCCATGTCTGTGTGAGACAAATTTCTTGTCAAACAAAAAAGCTTATCTATCTATCTATCATCTCTATCACCAATGAATCTATCTGCCATCTATCCTATCTATCATCTCTTTTAGTGGTTCTGTTTCTCTGACAAATACGGAGGGAAAATAAAAATGAAATGGAGAGGTATCCAGGGGCTATGTTGGGTGGGACCTTCTCTTACAGGGTCGGGAGTTCATCCTTTAAGTGTAATAGGTAAGCACTGAAGGGTTTTATGGGGGAATGCTAACATCTGGTTTACATTTGGCTCAAACAGGCTGCTGGGTGGAGGATGGATTGAGGGAGGCAAATGTGAGAGCAGGGAGATCAGCGAGGTGGTACTGTAAGCATCCACGCAGGGATGACGGTGTGTTAAATCAGGGTGTAGGCAAATTCACGGGTCAGCAGTGGCCAGATTCAGGAGGTATTCCTGGGTGACTGCTGACAGAACTTACTTTTGAATTTTATATTTATTGCCAAATTTGGAATTCAAAGATTCTCCTTTTGTTAAAAAAGGAGCAAACTGTTGAAATCTTTACTTAATGTATGCTAAACTGATCTTCTGTATATAAAGAGAAACGAAAATGAATCTTGATGTGAATGGAAGGGGAGAGGGAATGGGAAAGGGGAGGGTTGCGGGTGGGAGGGACGTTATGGGGGGGGGGAGCCATTATAGTCCATAAGCTGTACTTTGGAAATTTATATTCATTAAATAAAAGTTAAAAAACATGTAGCAGATAGATTGGTCATAACTCTTGTCCAGAAACATTATAGTCATTGTGTGTTTTTAATAGAGGAAGCAAAAGTAAAATTTATGCTCATTAATACCAAAGTAAGTCTCAAGGCAACCAGAAACTCATGATTATTCCAAGTGCCTTGATGATACCTGTGCCTAGTTTCATCATCTGTGAATTGAGCACAGTAAAAGGACCCACCACACGAGGTTTTCATAAGTATTTACATGCATATAGGGCTTGGAACAGTGTCAGTATCAGTGAGCATCATATAAGTTGCAGTTGTTACCCTTATTATTATTATTATCATCATCATTACTGTAATTGTAAAAATCCAAAACCAATCAGACGTATAGAAAATCAAAATCCAGCTACTAAACCAAAAGAGCAAGAGTCATGCTCTGGATAAATTTTAAATACAGATTAAATAGACAGAGGCTTAAGAGAACAGTGAAGACTTACATGCACTGAGTTATATCATGCCAGAAATAAACAATTCAGCAGCCAGAGCCTCCCACGCATGAAAAAGGAAATAGGGTAGCAAATTCTCAAGAGATCAAGGAAATCCCTTAGTCCTTATATACTTATTCTGATTTGTAAGCTGAAATTATGTGGAGTAATGTTAGTAAAGTAGATTAAGTATCCATAATGTACTATACACACATGACGGTCCTACAAAAAGTCCATGGGAAATTGTAATTAAAAGGCAAGTTTAGTTTGGTGCAAAAAATTGGGAGATGAATTAGTAGTGTTTCCATAATGAACTTTGTGAAGACCCATGGTGCAAGCCTCCTTACCTATATTATCTCACTTAATCTAATTCAAATAATGACTAAACAGGATGTAGTATTATTCTTCTACTACAGGTGAGGAAATGAGGCTCAGAGGTGAGTAATTTAGCTAAGCTCTCATATTAGCAAGTGAAAAGTCTGCTTCAAAACCCATGCATGATATACTGAGTTGAGAATCACATACAGAGAGAACTATAGACCTCATCAACAGGAAAGGAAAAGCCTTCTATGTATTCCTGCAAATGTGTATGGATTGAGGACATAAAATATAGCTTAGACTGTGTCACGGCAGGGAGCAGCTGCCGTAATCCATGGGCAGGACCACACTGACATTTGCTGCTCTTCACAGCTTCCATCAAACCCTCATCCTTCCCCTCCTCTCCAAATAACAACCACAAAGAAAACTCAACCATAAAATCACACTCCCACTCCTCAAACACACACTCAGATAAACACTTTGCCCATCTGGTGGCGTGGAGATGTCACAGTGGGGAGTATGGAGTAGGTAGAAGGGAGGTGTGTAAGTGAGACTTAGTCTTCCAGAAATCACCTGCCTGGATGTATTAGCCTTCCTTGGTGGACCCTTTTCTCTAGCGGTGACTTTTATGTCATATAACAGAAAGAGAGAACAATTATGGTCCTTATGCACCTAAAAAGACTTCGTCCATGTCTGTCCAAACTGGTTGGTTGAATCTGAAACTAGAGGATAAGATCAGTATCTTTCCTTAACATTTTCCCCCAAAGAGAAATGTTAAGTATTTGGAGAGATAGACATATTTATTCTTATTAGACATTACACAACATATACATGTATCAAAACATAACATGAAATGCACATATATAAAATTTTATGTCTGTTACAAAAATTTTAATAAAAAGAATTTTTTAGAAAATAATAAAAAAGTAACTTATTCTTTTTATATGTGCACTCATTTGTTCAAGAGTAGAAAATACAAAGAGTAAACAGGTGGGCATTTGGGACAGTGATTAAGATGTCACTTGAAACAATGGCATTCCATATCCAAGATCCTCAGTTTGTGCCTTGGCTCCACTTCTGATTCTACCTTCCCGCTGATGCACACCTTGGGAGGCAGCAAGTGATAAATTAAGTACTTGAGTGTCTGCCACCCAGGTGGGAGACAAGATTGAGTCAGGGTTCCTTCCTTCAGCTTAGCCCAGCCTCAGTTGTTGTGGGCATTCAGAGAGTGAAACAGGGGATGGGGTTCCTCTGTTTTCTCTTTATCTTTCAAAATAAAATTAATTAATTAATTAAAAAGAAGAGGAAGCAAAATCTTATACTTGTGGCCTGACTTCTTTGGACATACAGCTAGAGCATGCCAGCCGGACATGGCGAGCATGTCTTTTCATTGTAGGTGCATGGGGCTGTACTACTGAGACTATAGTGTGGGGATGGAGTGCATCAGTTCAGCCTTCACTCACTCAGATATTATATTTGGGAAGTTATCATACATCCTCTCATATTCACAATGTTCTCTCTCAGCTGTCAACTGATCCAGAACCAAATTATTGTAGGGGCCACCTCATCCTCATTCCTCATAATTCTTAGGCCTCCTTCTACTTGAAGGGTGATTCACAGACCAGAGTCATGGACCACTTATGAGTTTGTGAGAAATGAAGCATCTTGGGCTCTACCTCACCCTACTGAGTGAGAACCCTCATAGTAATGAGATGCCCAGGTGATTCATATGCACGTATTTAAAGGTTTGTGAAGTGCTGCCTTGGATCATTAAGACATTTAAGGTGATTATAAATTTCAAAATAAGTCTAGAGAGATGCAAAAATTCTTTGTCAAATCAGTTGGGTCCAGTGCTTTGGCACAGTGGATTAAGCTGCCTACTGCAATGCCAGCTTCCTGTATGGACACCAGTTTGATTTGAAGCTGCTGCACTTTTGATCTAGCTCCCTCCTAATGCACAAGGGAAAGCAGCAGAAGATGGTCCAAGTCGTTGGGCCCCTGCACCCATGTGGGAGACCTGGAAGAAGCTCTCAATTTCTACTTGGTATATCCTGGGCTGTTGTAGCCATTTGGAGATTGAAAGAACAGATGGAAGATCTCTCCCACAACCACTGCTGTGTGTGTGTGTGTGTGTGTGTGTCTCCCTCTCCTTATGTAACTTTGCCTTTCAAATAAATAAATAAATAAATAAATAAATCTTTTAAAAATATCAACTGTAGTCTATAAAAGACAGAAGAAACACTGCCACCTCTGTTTTCCCCACCAAGAAGTTGATGTATGAAAATTATTAGTCAGTCAGTTACAAGTTATTTGGCTCAGTCTCCCTCAATGAAAAGATGTGTAGGCAAACAGAATATCAGACCTGCACTTGCTGGTTTTCTATTGGTATCAGGGCTAGGCTGTATTTAATAAAACTGAAATTCATCCCCTTTGTTTTCCTGAGATACCAACAGGATGACCTTTGATGTTCCATTCCTACATGGTTTCTAAAGCATCTATCCTTATTGCTTAACAAATTAGATTCACAAAGTAGGAAACAGGGCAGGTTCATGTGTTTTCCCACACTGAAGTGTGGTTTTTTTTTTCAACTTTTATTTAATAAATATAAATTTCCAAAGTACAACTTTTGAATTATAGTGGTCTGTTTTAAGATGGAGTGGGTAGAATGGAAAGGAAGAAGCGCAGGGAGTTTCCAGTCCTGGATGATGGAAGGAAGTGTGATGGAGGCCAGTGTGTCACTTCACAGACATAGGCAGAATATCAGTATTCATAAAAAGCTTGTGGTCTACAGAGCACTTGTACAAACCTTATCTCTTCTCATTCATATAGAAAACTTATGGTAGATCTTTTATTTATAGTTGAAGCAAATAAGATTTTGAGAGGTGAATCAATTTGTACAAGGTGACAAAGTTAGTAAGCAATGAAGCCAGTCTTCATAACTGGATAAGCAGTTGTGTTTGTGTTTTATCTGTGTTGATTTCAAGCTTAATGTACTCACAATGGTACTTCTGTGTTTGGTCTGAAGAGAAAGAAACGCAGCTATGTGAAGTAAATGTATGCCTGTTATTATCATCATTACACCTGCCACTATGGAAATTCAAAATCCTAAAACTACAGAATGTTAACAGGAAGTGACCAGTTTCAACCATGACCTTTCAGGAAGGAAGCACAGTGCCCCATAGAGGGGGCCAGTGGTTTGTCCCAGGTTCCACAGCTGCTGAGTTTAACTTGAGCCCAGATGTTTAGCTTATACAATAAGAAAAATAATATTTTGAGCAAGCCAAAGATTTCTCTTTCTTGTTGAAGCATTAGCATAATCACTCTGGCCTCTCATTATCAAACCAATCAAAAGCAATTTTTTATACCTACACAGCCAAAATAAAATCATTTCCCATTACAGTGCTTTCTCTCTCTTCTCAGAAGATAACAATGGAGCATCTTTGGCTTCTTCTCAAACATTTTAATTTTATGAAGGATAAGGGAAGGCTTTTGCCCAAGACAGTCTCACATTTTCTTCTGCCAGTTTGTGAATAGAGTCTGATGATAATATTGTGTCCTGGCATAAAGGCTTAGCATTGTATTATCCATGGAAAGCAAATAATGTATTTATGTTTAGAATCTTAAAAGCAATAGAATCCCCATTCTACTGAGGAGAAAACTGAGGCTCTTCAAAGTTTCTATAAGTCCCTTGCACAAAGTGACACAGCTGGAATATAACAGAACCCCGACAGAAATTCAGTCTGTCTCACTGGAGACCCAGTGGCTTTCCCTGTTGTGAGTAAACACACACACACACACACACACACACACACACAAATGCTTCTTGGTGAAGTGAATGAATAAAGGATCAAATGAATGAAAGAATATGCATCTTTACTCCAAGGTATGCAAGTTACAACAATCATTTCAGCAAGGTGGTCAAGGGAAAATACCTACTCTGGTTTGATATCTCAATTGTTTGCTAGGATCACCTGGAAGGAGATGAACCTGCCAGAGGGGATAACTAGGAGACATATTGACAGAGAGTGACAAGAGCGCATTGCTTTCCTAACTCCCACTGCATCAAAGTGGCTCCCTAACAGTGCAGAGCCTCCATGCCCAGCTCAGGGCCGCCAGGGCAGGTGGCCAGCTGCCAAACTGCAATAAATCGGTTTTTAAATTTAACCTTCCCCCTGGCTTCACTGTTAGGACTGCTGCACAAACAAGGAAATGGAGAGGAGTCCCTGTGAGATGATTACCACCGGAAGAAATTTGCAGGATGAAATAGAGAAGGCCGTGGCCACAGTGGGATCAGGGGATGGTTTATTTCAGGATGCCATGAGGGTCTTTATAAATAATTGAGAGTAAAGAAGCAGGTTAAATGAAAATAAACATAGCTCACAAAATTATTGGTGTTACTCTACAAAGGAAATGTTTAAAAACAGCCAGAATCCTTGGAACAGAACCAGAGGACTCCTGTTGTCTCCTGAGTTATTCACGATGAATGGCTCCTGTGACTTCACCGTGCCAGTTAAACAGTTTGTCTCTGCCTCAACCTTAATTTGGCAGACAGCTCTGTTGCAAATCTGCATACTGGGATGGAGGAAAAGATGTTTTCTAGCTGCACCCCCCAGAGTTTACTCTTTGCTTAACACAAAATGTAAATATGTCATTGTGTTGACTGGAAGTGAAATGAAAGATGCCAATTGGAAGGAAATAGTCAAGTCCGAGATTCATTAATGCTTAAAATATTCTAATTTACTGCCCATGACTTGCATATCAGAAAAGGCATTGGGATCTGAGGACTTTGAAGATGTAGAGCAACCTCAGGACTTAAAAGGGAGAGGTCTAGAAACACAGCAGGCTGTCCCTTTGTCAAGTTCAGATTTACAGAAACTGCCTGGTCTGAAGACTGATGTCAGTGAAGGCTAAGAAGCCTCTAGTGTCCTGAGCAGTGCATTGTAGCAGCCACTTGTCATGATCTAATCTTACATAGTTCAAGAACCGCATTTACCCACTTCCTACAAGGTGCTCCTTGCTTCTTTTTGTTGATTTTTAGGGGTTAGCTGTGGAACATGTATACAGACGCCAGCCTGCTGGAACAAGGCAGATTTTATGGGACATCCTATCTCAGTATCCCTATCAGACACACTAACAAATCTCTCTGAAATGCAAGGCCTTTATTCAGTATTGCAGGAAATGATAATTCTGCTATTGAAAAAAAAAAAGCTGAGTACCTTTTTCCAAAGTATCCAAATGTAGCAGGTATAGAGAAATGAGCTGAGAGGATTCTAGCCCCAATCTTCCCACTAAAGTGAGATGAATCTTAATATCTCAGGAAGTTTGGTTCTCATCCATGACCTATAGATTTGGTTTGGGACAAGAATGAGAAGAGGGTAGTTGAACCTGGATCTGCCTTATATTTTAATTTAAAGTTTGAAAATAATTATTAATTACATTTTTACTTATTTTATTTATTTTTTGAGGGGTGGGAAAAGAGATTTAGAGAGAGAGAAGGACATTTCTTTTGCTGATTCACTTCCCAAATGCCTACAAGAGCTGGAACTGGGCCAGGCCAAAATCAGAAGCCAAGAAATCAATCTGGGTGTCCTACATGGGTGGCAGAGACACAAATACCTGAGCCATCATCTGCTGCTTCTCAGGGAACAGATTATCAGGAAGCTGGCATCAGATTCAGGGCCAGGACTCAAGCCCAGGTACTCAAATACAGGTTGTAGGAGTCCCAATCACAGCCTAACCACTATGCCAAACACCTATCCCTAAAATCATGCTTGAGACAGGTTCCCACCTGCTCGAGATATGGATGAAAAGTTCATGTAAATTTCACAGTATCAAAAAAACTGCATGGATTTTATTTTATTTTTTTTTCCACTAAAATAAACTCATTCCATTTTCCATGAAATTTTTGAAGCTCCCTTGTAAGAGTAATATGTAAGCGACGCAAAGAAATACCATGTGTACAATCCTTTTCTAAAACAAACTTTATTTTTGAAAAACTGTGTATTTATAGAAAGGTTCAAAAACAGTTCAGAGTTCCTGTTAACGCCCCCACCTAGTTCTTTTCACGTCAGCACAGTGCATTTGTCCACAGAAGCAACACTGGTTTGTTATGATTAAGTGGACTCCAGATGGATATGGATTTTTCACTAGCGTCCTTTTTCTGTTCCAGGCTCCCATCCAGGACATTCCATTGCATTTATTGGTCCTGTCTCCTTAATCTCTCCTGGTCTGTGACAGTCCTGTGTTCCCATATCTAATCTTTGGAAGTTAATTTCTAAATCCCTCTCAAGTTTGGGAGGGCAGGGGGTGGAGTGAGACTGAGCTACAAACCTTGGAATTGTGGAATCTCTGTGTACATTATTTCAAATTCTGCTATAAGGAAGGTTTGCCTTTCCTCCTTTGCTTATTTATCCAATAATTTATTTATGCCACTAGGAACTCGTGCTTATTAATTTTCTATACTGGTTTATATTTTGACTCATGTGTATTTATTTTGCACTAGGTGTAATCAAATGCAGTGTTATTTATTGTGTTGCTCAAATTCCAGCTGTGATCACTGGGAGTTTTCTTAGTTGGCTCCTGTGTCCCTTTGACACATTCTCATTCTTTAATTTTTTTAAAGACTTCTTTAGTTTCTGGCACTGTAAGGTGTGTCAGGATCATCTTGTATTTTCTATGTCCCAGCCCTAGAAGCAGCCAGTTCTCCAAGAAGCATTCCTTGTATTTATTGGAAAGTAGTGCTGTGAAATCAAGTCCTAGGTGCTGGAAGTGCTCATGGTTACTGAGCTGTCATTGATTGCAGGCCCTCTCTGCTATCTGAACTGGCTGGCACATGTGTCAATATTAAGACACAGTTATATAAACACAATTATAGATATGTCTGTGCATACGTATCTACATACATGCCTGCAATCATTCCTCTCTATCCATCTGTGTATATATTAAGTTGAACATGAGTTCATCTTGATGTCTCTGACTCTAATCCGGTACCATGTGGTTCCTTCAGACCACTGCTTCCTGCTTATCTGTGGATTCCCACTCTGAGAGTAAGAAGCCTGGCTGCCCCTATCCATCATCCATTTATTTATATTTTCAATCCAAAAATTATTATATACTTATAAAATAGTTTCTAAATTGTTAGAAACTAACATAGAAGAAATAAATTTACCAAGAATCTAGTGTTTATCCTTATAGTTCCCCAAGTACAATTTAAAAGTGTTTAGATCAACTCTTTTATTCCCCTTCTTCTGTAAGGTCATTTCTTACATTTGTAATACAATTAGATTCATATGTCAGGTTCTACCCTCCCTCCCAGTGGTGATGGTTGTTTTGACTTGCATATTTCAAAGCTCATTCTTTGTGATATATATTTCTATTGCTTTGAGATGATCCTTTAAAAGAAAACAGGATTTTTTAAAAAAAGGTCTATGCTTCTAAAATGAGCTGGTGCAATAAAGGAGGGTTTTGAGGAAAAGCCTTCCTTGTTGGAGGTCTGTCCACAGCATCCTTATTACCAAAGAGAAGTAGTAATGACTCAGTCAACAGCCTAGGAGGGCTGTGAGCATGTAAATCTACACTGGTATACCACCCAAGAGGGAGAAGGAAGAGTATTAGTTAAAGTACTAACAGAAGTCAGGGGCTGAGATACAATCCTAATAGAACATTATATGGCTTACTGTATAAGAACCATATGTTAAGGCACAGAGCACAGAGCACAGACAGGGTGACTGGAGAGAATTTTCCATTTTATGCTTTTCTACCCAGTCATCTTGGGTTGCTGTCCATGAACTGACTCTCCATAAATCTCCCACTGCTCCACATGCTGCCCCCTCTCATCCAGCTGTGCCTAATTCCTTCCCACTACCCTGCTCTGTGTCTCATCCCTCTTGTCACTTACGCTGTTCCATCCCTCCCTGCTCTAGAAATGCTGACCACTCTGGCTGAAGGACTCTTAATCACCTTTTGTCTTAAGATATTCTTCAAGCATCACTTCCTCCAGGAAGCCTCTCCCTCAGCTGTCAAGGTCAACAAGTATTTACTGCAAGCCCAGTTCATGCAGGACTCTCAGGAACACAGACATGGAAGTTATGTCCCTGGCTTTGAAATTGTATAACTGAGAAGAGCCCAAAATGCATCCCAGGAGATCTGAGGTCACAGGACTGACCTGGATGTAGGACAGAAGCACACTGTGGCCATGTGGTAGCATTTGGTTGATGCATGAGAGGGTGACAAGGAGTAGAAGAGGCTGACTGAGAGAACTGGACCCTTTGGTTAGTAATTTGGGGTGATAGGTGGGGAAAGACATACAGATTGGACTGAAAAGTTCAGATCTTTTCTCCAGCTAGTGTTGAGGTATTAAAAGCTGTTAAGCACAGAAATAACCCTGAACTTTATTTCTTAGTGGAATGAGTCAGGAAACATTATTGTTAAAACATTAATGTGATAAAATTAAAACACAAACTTGAAGGAATCATTTTTGATTTCAGTTTTACACAGAAATCTCCCAGATATACATTGAGTTACTGTCAAATTCTGTTTTTCTGAAATAATGAATTCTGCAATTCGACAGGGATAACAATCATTGATGACATTTAAGTCACGGTTACTCTGTACCACACACTGTGCTTATAGCACTGCCCTTAGACTTGGACCAATCATGGGAAAATCGGACCTGCCGTTTCACTCATTCTCTGGGTGCCAGAACCTGGGAATTCTCAGCCCAAATAGTGCTAAATGGGCTTCCAGTTCCAGCATGGACCCCTTTCATAGCTTCCTTCTCCCAAATGGGGAGGAGTGTCTTGCGGATGCTTTTTGCTGGGTGAGAGTGAGATAGTGGGTGGAAGAATAACAAACAGAGTGTGGCATTTGGAGTCTTCACTCATATTCTTGCCTTGAGCCCCACAAATATATTAAAAGCATATCATGCACTATATGCTTGAACTAATTTATTTAATTCTTTTTTATTTATTTGACAGGTAGAGTTATAGACAGAGAGAGAGAGAAAGAGAGAGAGAGACAGAGAGAAAGGTGTTCCCTCCATTGGTTCACTCCCCAAATGGCCGCCACGGCCAGCACTCCGTGGATCCCAAGCCAGGAGCCAGGTGCTTCCTCCTGGTGTCCCATGTGAGTGCAGGGTCCCAAGCACCCGAGCCATCCTCCACTGCCCTCCCGGGCCACAGCAGAGAGCTGGACCGGAAGAGGAGCAGCCAGAACTAGTACTTGGCACCATATGAGATGAGGGCGCCGAGGGCAGAGGATTAACCAAGTGAGTCATGGCACTGGCCCCAATTTATTTAATCTTTAAAACAATCCTGTAAGGTGTCCACATAGTAAATTGGATCGTTAAGGCCCAGAGAGGTTATGCAGCTTTTCCAAGAAGACACAGCATGAAATTGAGGAAGAAGGGGTGCAAGCCCAGAATTATTTAACTCTGGATTTAAGGCTTTAACCACCATACTACCACACTTCAAAGCTACCATGTCACATCACTCTATTTCCATGGTTGTTAGATGAATGTGTATCCGAGAGCTGAGGATTGCACAGTCAGCCAGGCTGCAGCTCACAGCAAAGGCTATTATGAGAAACAATTGCTTATTCACAGCCTCTAACTTGTTCACTGTGCTTCACCTCATTTCTCACCTGCTACCCTGACCCTTTTCTCCTTTTGGCTTTGTCCCTCAGCCGGCAGCACGAGTTTCTAAATTTACAGCATCTGTGGTCTGCAGCTCTCGGGTGCACATGCATGTACTTGAGAATCCATGTGTCTTTCAATCATGAGGTTTAAAATGGGTAAGCTCATTCTTAGGGAAATGGCAGGTATGCCTCTCCAGGTGGGAGGGCGTGACATTTCTGCCATGTGCCACCCCAGCCCCCCTTGCCTCCTCCACAAAGGAGTGTTTTAATAGAAGGTTAATGGAGGGCACACAGAACAAAAAGAAAACCCTGTCATCGTTATTCTGTGTTTTACGGTAATAGAGGTCAACTCTCCCGGATTCTTCCTAGTATCCATCTTTAAAATGAATTGTTTAGCTTATGAAAACAAAACTAGTTTATTTATGATGACAGAGAGACTGTAAATGTGCTCCTGATCTGTGCATCGACTAATTAGATTAATTAAGCCGGCATGCATTTCAGAGCAGTCAAGCAGGTGGCAAATAACATTTGGGCTGATTTATATGATATATTCCATCAAGCTTACAGTTGATAAATAATATCACATTCATTCCATTAAGATATCGAAGTGGAAGAAAAAAGCGGTGCATTCTTGGCTCTGTGTTCTTAGCAAAAAAGCAACTGCTGAGGTTAATACACTGGGCATAATTTACACTTATGCCACTCAAAAACAGTAAAGGAAAAGCACACAAGGCAGTTCTCAAACCAAGTCAGTCTCAGCAGTCTCTTTCCTTGGGTAGGGATAATTCTCTGCCACCACAGTGGAACTGAGTTTTAGGACTAGAGTTGAGATTTGAATCTTAATTAGGTCGTTGCTGCTGGCTACCAGAGTTTGCTAGTAGCTCCCGTACCATGAATTTTTACTAGTCATCCTACTTTTGTGGGTACACCCAGTAAATGAGGGTGAAATTGATTTAATACAAAGTGCCTCCTTCTGCAGTCTTTAAACTTCAACATGTTTAAGAATCAACAGGCATGTTTGAAAGTTGAAATCCCTGTGCCTTATTCCTAGTAGGTTCAGACAGAGCAGTAATCTCAACAATTAGGAGAGTATATATATATATATATACATTCACCCAAAATTGAATCCTGTAATTTGGACTTTAGAATTTCAGGATTCCCAAATGTGTTGGATATTACTAGGCCCACTTCTTCTCTTACAGAAGTCAGTATTTCTCAAAGAAGTCTGCTCATTAGAATTCCCTGGGGTATAAACAAATTCAGATTATCAGGCTGACTTGAAACTCACTGAATCCAAACTTAGAAGGGTAATATAGAAGAATTGGCATATTAACATATTCCCCAGATTATCCTTATACATGTTAAAGTTTAAGAACCACTGCCTTGGAACAAGGAATCTTTGATATGGATGTAGTAGAAAATGGAGGAGTTTCCTTTACACCTTCCTGATAGTTACAGTCTTGCCTGGAATACCAAGATGGACATCACATCCCACCTGTGTCAGTAACCTCTCAAAGACCAAACTTAGGGCAGGGTAGAAGAGACTGCTGGAGTGGTCTGACTTCTAGGCCACCTTCTGCCTTCTCTTATTGGTTTATGCCTAAGGGGCTCTGCAAAGTTGCTACCATCATGTTGAAGGCTGCTCTCAAGTCACCTTTAGGACACTGGGAAGGAAGTGGTTAATTAAATAGGAAATCCCCTGAGCTTCTGCTGCTGAGAGGTGAAGGTATGAGATGCAAATGCTGCTACAATGGCTAATGGCAGAAGTTGATACTTGAGATGGACCCCAAGCAAGCCCTGGCATCCTCCCCAGCCCGGGAAGAGATGATAACCCCCTCCTATTATGGCAGAGTGGCAGGCGAAGAATCAAAAGAAAAGTCTTCAGAATAGAGAATGACAGAGCGATGAGCAGCCATCTAGCTAAGGCAAGGCACAGCTACATTTTACAGAGGTGAAGTCGAAGCAGTCTCCACTGGAGTCATTTGAAAATGCTTGTATTGAAGCTTTGTGCAAGCAGATAAACAGAGAGAGGTAAGGATTCTAAGATTAGAATGAGAGCCCTGTGTTAGCATTCCATCCCAACTGCATCACACAAGGATGAGCTGAATGGAAAAGGAGAATGTGGAAGACTTTGAACAAGACCAGAAAAGACACTGTGCACTTAATAACACTGGCTAAATCATCACTTATTCCACAGCAAGAAGCTATAAATTTATTTGGGGGCCTCTTTTATACCATTTTTCACTCTGGCAATCATTTCTTTTGCATATTACTGCATATTGTTTTCTCCTTCTATGGGGTTGATTCAGGTAATTTGCAATAAACCCCATGGTTATCTTCATCAGATTCGCAAAGAAAGAACCCTCTAGATGTCTTAGATGGCCAAATTGTCCTTGGTGGATACAGAGAAGATTCTAGTTCCCATAGTGGGGGAAAATTCCCTTATAAATATAAAACATATCTTTCATGCATCTATATGAATGAGTGAACTACATCTTTGGGTGATGAAAAGAACAGTATTATTCAGCCCAGTAAGATCATATATTAGCCCATGCAAAACTCCTAGCTTCATAAAACACTGTTGCTGAGATGTTCTTCATTAAACTATTAATTCAAAATTATTCCAAGATTAGCAGTTTTTCTTTATAAACAAGGTTCTGTTAGAACTCAATTATTGATTAGTCCCATCTATAGCCTCATCAAGACAGCACCGTTCTCTACCCTGGACCTGTCAGACAGCAAAGAAAGGAAAACTGAATCAGAAGTCTGCTCATGTTATTTTGCCAAGGGCACATGATTTTCTCCTATCCCCTCAATTGCTTAACTCAATTAGGCTTTTATCTCTTATGATGATATATGTGTTTCAGGTTTTATTTTATACTCTAGAAGGTTCTTGAATGTCATAGTAGAAGACATGTGCATAGGTAGGTTTATTAAAAATAAGTGGAAAATGTCAACTATACCAATAGAAAGTGTATTGTTTATCAAAAGGATATTCATTGTTACTATATCTGAGCATTCAATTTAGCCATAAATTTCCTCAAAATGAGGAAAAACATGGAGATAAGAAGTAATTTGTAATTCTTATTATTTAGATAAATGTATCCAAATCCTTTAAGGCATAAAACTGTAAATTCACTCATTAAAAGTGTGCATTTTGACACGTTTGTAATCAGGTATGTAACCACTACTGTAGTCCGTAGAACATTCTATCAACCCCCAAAGTCCCTCATCCCCTCCACCATCAATCTCCCTGCATAATCTTCACCTTTGGAAACTCCTCTGCTTTCAGCCACTTTGTGCATTTCCTATATTTTCATATATGTGGAAACATGCCAAATATATTTTCTTATGTCTGGCTTCTTTCACTTAATATAATGTTTTTCAGATTGAACCATGCTTTTTCATGTATCAGTAGCTCTATCCTATCTAATAATTAAGTAACATTTCCTGGCAGAGGTTAATCGGTGAATCCGTTTGTTATTGCCACAATATACAAATATTAGAACATTTTTTCCAATTTTTTGCCATTATCAGTAAAACCAGTAAGATTTTCATGTGTGGATATTTGTATGGATGTATGCTTTCAATTATCTTGAGTAAATAAGAGTTTTTCTACATCCTTGCTATACTTGGTATTGTTGGACTTTGCTTTTAGCTGTTCTGTGGGTGTTTAAAGGTATCTTTTTGCAATTTTAATTTGCATTTTCCTGATGACTAATTCTTCTGAACATTTTTTTTCAAATGCCAATTTGCATTCATATATTTTTGGTAAGTGCTCAAATTTTTGCACACTTTTTCTCAAGCTGTTTCCCTTTTCCTTTACAGTGGCTTTTTCTTCCCTCATTTCAATAGAATCTCCTGTACCAAAAGAATGCAGCCTGGTCTGAAAACCCATTTTAAAACTTAAACATCATCTAGAAGGTACAGGAATGAGGTGTCAGGAATGAAGGAACACATTATCAAATTCTAACTAAAACAAGAACAAGTGATGCAGAAAACCATAAATATTCTAAGTGTCTCAGAGTAGGGAAGATTGGGTAGAATAGAATAGAAAACATATCTGGGTTCAGGGATCAAGATTGACAACAAAAGTCTTAACTTTGAATCCATGAATCCTCAGATTAATGAAACAGATTGAAAGGGCAGATTAAGATCCCTTAGGGGACCTGAGGACATTGAGTTAGTTACAGAACCCTCAAAGGTAGATGCAAGATGTTGGAATCAGAATTTCCATGCTAGTTTTCTAATGTCTTCCAGTGGCCACCTCTTCTCTCATATTGGTTCTTCCACAGTAGGTAGAGAAGGCAACTTCCAGCCCACAGACAACTTCTAGGAGATCCAATGGAACTTTGCCAGCCCAGGCAGAGCTGATGTCTAGTGTGTAAGGTGTGTCTCATGGAGGGTAATTTCACTTTCTTACTTGGTACATTTCTTAGACCATAGAGGTGAGAGGGAGCTTCAGGACACTACCCAATATCCAAACAATATCTAAGGGCATGTTTAATTCAGCATATAGTGTGAAAAAGATCTCAACGGTGACAAAAAATAATGACGTTAAATGTAATCTGGATCTATATTTGTTTTGACATAAGGGAAGTCATGTGACTCATCTGAAAAGATTTTTTGTTTCTCTTGAGGAGTAGACTTGAATTCAACTTTGGAGGCAGATTTCTCCTCTGTTTCAAGAAAACCATATGGGTGAGGTTTTAGGTTTTTTTTTTTTTTTAATATTTCAAGCTAAAACTTGAGAAAGATCAAGGTAGAACCAGGCCAGTGGCAAAGGACAAAACAACCCCATAGTGGCCCCACAAAAATCTCTTGGTCTGTGGATTTAAGTCATACAGGATCCAGTTCCACCTACATGTATTTATCTTTCCACAGTATTTTCTGTTTTCTCCAATTTCGGACCATCCTATTTATTTGAAAGTATGAGAGAGACAGATATAGCTCTATTCCATCCCTTGGTTCACTTCTAAAAGGGCTCGACAGTTGGGGTTAGGCCAGACTGAAGCCAGGAGCCAGAAAATCCATCCAGGTCTCCCATGTGAGTAGAAACATAAGTCATTGGACCATCACCCACTGCTTCCCAAGTTCATTAACACGGAGCTAGAAAGGAATTACAGTAGCTGGGACTCAAAACTGCAGTGTAGGATACAGGTGTCTCAGGCAGCAGCTTAACCAGTTGTACCACAACACCTGCCCTGTGAGACCATGCTTATTTGGGTTAAATAGGACTAGACCTAGAACTAAGGAAATCTGAATAAAGTATGGACTTCAGTTAATAATAACAAGTAATACTGGCTCTATAAATGTAGAAACATCCCGTATACTCTTATTTTTCTGTAAATCTAGAACTGTTCTAAGAGCAAAGTTTATTTGGAAAAATAAATAGAAAGAAACAGCATCTTCTGATGATGAAACATGTCTGGGACACCTGGATTGCGCTAGCTCCACTGGCTTCTCAAGTTCCCTCAGCTCTGCTACGTTTGCCTTCACATGTTTCAGGATAAACAAAAACAGTGGGATGAGGAATTACTGTTGTGTGTTGCTCTGCAGGAATGCAGCTTGGTGAGAAGAACCTGGTGGAGCAGCATGATGCATGCCAGAAGGCTGCACAGAATTTATGATGATTTCCTTGTTTATTTTTTAAAGCACTGACTTGCCTAGAAAGGAGCCAAATATAATATATTTTCCCTCTCCTATGGGTTTACTAATTATTTGATCATATAAAGCACACATTTGCATTCTTTTATGTAGCACATAGAACATTATGCTTAGTAGGTCCACAATAAATAACCATGATTTATTTGAATGATTGTTATAAATAGAAGCACTGATGAACACAGCATAGTCCATGCATCTAATAGGAAAATATACATAAGAGGGCACACACTTCAAAATGTCAATGGAAAATGAGATGAAAAATGTTCATTTAATGAAAAAAATGTTTGACATTGTATATACCAGGGGTTTTCAAAAAGTTCAGGGAAAACATCTAACATTAAAAAAAAAAAACTATGCATAGATTTTAAATTATTTTGTACCAAAAATTTAAAAAAAATTTTTTTATTTATCAGGGCCAGGGTTGTGGTACAACAGGTTGGGCAGCTGCCTGCAATGCCAGTATCCCATATAGGAATCAATTTGAGTCTTGGTTGCTCTACTTCAGATCCAGATCCCTGCTAATTCACCCAGGAAGGCAGCAGAAGATGGCCTGAAAGCTTGGACTCCTGTCACTCATGTGGGAGATCTGGATGGAGTTCCAGGCCTTGGCTGTTGTGGTCACCTGCAGAGTGAATCAGTGGATGAAAGATCCTCCCCACCCCCGCCATCTCTCTCTGTTTCTGTAACTATGCCTTATTTTTAAATTAGTTAATTTCTTTACATGTAACAGAAAGTGATGTTACAGTACATGTTATTTATAATTGCACAGTAATTTGTTTCAAAGTAACAAATTTGAAATTTATTTTATATATTTTAAAGGTAGAGAAAGACACAGAGAGAAAGAGATGGATCTCTCATCTGCTGGTTCACTCTTTCAATACCAGAAGCCAGAACTCAACCCAGGTCTCCCACAGTGATGACAGGGACCCAACTACTTGAGCCATAACCTGCTACCTTCTAGAGGGTACTTAACTAGGAAGTGAAATTGACAGTAGATTTTAGATTCAAATCTATGCACTCCGATATGGGATGTGGCTTTCCAAACAAGTGTCTTAACCACTATGCCAAAATGTCCACCTCAGTTATGGCCCTGTCTAAATAATGTCAGAGTTTGTGGACTCAAGAGGCTTCCATAGCCTTGACAGCTCTTGACAAGAGCCTCAGGTGATTACTGATTTCATAAATAAAAGCATCAATTGTTAAATCAATAACAGGAGTCATTGTGCACTTGCTCCCCATGTAGGACCTCTGTCCTTAATGAGTTGTCCTATGAGAATTAATGGTAAAAGTAGTATTCAAACAGTACTTTATATGTTGCATGTCTTTGTGGGTGCAAACTGTTGAAATCTTTACTTAGTATCGAGTTGATCATCTGTATATAAAGATAATTAAAAATGAATCTTAATAAAAAATCATATGGGAGAGAGAAGGAGGTGGTACAGTTTGGGGATAGGAGGGCAGGTATGAGGAGAAGAACTGCTATAATCCAAAAGTTGTACTTTTGAAATTTATATTTATTAAACAAAAGCTATCTATAAAGAAAAGCCAAAAAAAGTCCACCTCTAAATTTACCTTTTAATTCTGTTGTCCATGAGCTTTTTAAAGTACCCCTATAAAAGTCAATTTTGACTCTTATCAATTAGACATACCATATGTTTGCTACATCATCTTAAAATTAACTGCTATTAAAATTACCAAGAAAATTAAGTCTAGATCATAAAATCATCCTTTGAATGAATTTCTCCACCCAGAAAAAAGGTGTTACAATTCAATAAGCAAAAAGCATATTTTGAGAGATTAATTTCCATCTTTTTGACATCCATGTCACTCAAAGCTGGAAAACTTGATTTAAGAGTTTCAAACTCTGTCACCTAGAACAAATTTCAAGCTGAGGATGTCTATGTAGAATTTCGGTGATAATGGTTTTCTGGCCAAGTTGTTGTGGCCTTCAAAACAGAATTTGCAGCAGATTCTAAATGTAGTGAATTGAATATTGATGTAATGTCAAAAGACTCCTATAATTAAAGACATTTCTTTATATCAGCTCACTTCTACCATTCATTAATTCAACAGATATTTATCGAGTACTGCTTACTTTCCAAACACTGCATTCCCATGGTTTTTCTGGTTCTAGAATCAGTTAAAGTTACATGAATGAATGGATGAATGAATGAGATGACTCCCACAACCACATCACCCTACTGCTTCAGAGCCCATTTAGGGTAGTGAATGTGATGGAAAACTGAAAATCACCAAAACTTCTAACTTAGAAAGACTTCTTTGGGAGCCAGGGAAGCAAGTCCCTATGATTCTTCTGGAACATGGTTCTCTGACCATACCCCATCTCCCCCGCAAATCTGTTGGATGAGTATTTATATTGCTTCTTTCCATGCCTTCCAGATTGCAACCCAGAAAAGGAGCCAGGGTTTCTGCAAGCAAGCTCTTGCCTTTCTCTCCTTCTTTTTTTGGTCTCCTCCTCCATACACAAAAGGGCTTTCCCTTTTCCATCTGTCAGAAACCATTCTTATTCCAAGTTTTCTTAGGGATACAAGATTCTGTTTAATGGCCTGTTCTGTGTTTTCTATTACTTTTTTTCTGTTTGTTTAAACTTCATGCTATGAAGAACATAGGACACCTAAAGAGTACACCAAATAGATATGACCCATGTCCCATTCCTCCAAGAAAACCATCCTCCCAGGGCAATTCCTCCAGCCCGCACATCCTTGTTCATTTCTCCTTCTAATATTATTCTGAAGCAAGTCCCCAGCATCTTTTGTTTCAGCCTGGAATTAATGATGGAAAGACTAAGTGGAAGAACTTTACATCAGTCAAAGGGGAAGGATAGTGGGAAGTCTTCAATTAATGTTATTTACTTACAGTAGGATAACCTGAAAAAGGAATAAAAAAAATCACCTAACTTTGAGTGTTAAAGTGTTAAACAATCCTAGCAGTGCAAGTATGTGGAGACAGAAAGTGGTCTGATTGTTCTGCCTTGCTTTTGCTTTCTTCCCGCCTCTTACATTTATATTTTTCTCTCTATTGGCTTAGTTGATCCTCAAATATCTTGCCTTCTCCACAGAGAGGGAATGAAGAATGAATGAGTGAGTGAGGAATAAGGAGATGGTGTCCACACCATTAGGAATGGAGTACCTGACTGGTTCACCTTGGGTCACATGGCCTTTCCTGGACCAATCACAGCAGTTAGGGATCTGGATTACCCTGACTGACATAGTCTTTTTTGCAATATCTATTTATTTGTTTGTAGGAGTTACAGAGAAGGAGCATCAGAAGCAGACAAACACACACATACACACACACACACAGAGAGAGAGAGAGAGAGAGAGAGAGAGATCTTCCATCTACTGGTTTACTCCTCAAATGGCTGCAATGGCTGGGGCTGGGCCAGGCCAAAGCCAGGACTAGGAACTACATTCTATTCTACCACCTGAGGGGCAGGAATAGCCATCTGCTGCTGCTTTCCCAGGTGCAGTAGCAGGGAGCTGGATTGGAAGCAGAGCAGCCCGAGCTTGAATGGCTTCTCCATTATGAGATACAAGCATCATAGGCAGTGACTTAACCCACTATCCTACAACATGGACCTCTTGACACAGCTTTGCCTACTCCTCCTCTGCTGTGATTACCTGGTGGGGTGTAAAAGAAAGGAGGGGGAGCAAAAACACCACAATCATGGGAAGGAAAGGGACATATGTTCATGGAGCTTTTCCTATTTAATTGGAAATATAATTTCTGTAAGCTAAAAAGCCCTAAGAGTATGAATGTTTACATTTTTAATGTAAAAATTGAAATTCAGAAAAGTTAGGAAATTTTCTGAGCCTTCAACTGTCTTAGTATCCTTGATTTCATCCTTACTTGCTTTTTTGAGTTACATGTTTTAAAGTACATAATGGGGTGGGAAAAGTGGCACAGCCACCACTTGGGACTCCCACATCCCGTGGTGGAGTGCTGGTTTGAATCATGGATGAACTGCTTCCATTCAGCTTCCAGCTATTGCATCCTGGGAGGAAACAGATGATGGTGTAAGTAGTTGGATCATTGCCACACACTGTAAGAGACCCATATGAAGTTCTCTCTTGGCTTCAGCCTGGCCCAGTCTCGACTATTATGGGCATTTGATGAGTGAACCAGATAAAAGATTCTCTGTGTGTGTGTGTGTGTGTGTGTGTGTGTGTCTATTTACCTTTCAAACAGATGGAAATAGTTATTTTAAATGTTTAAAAATTATTTTAAATGTTTAAAAATTATTTTAAAAGTTTATAATTCTTGGTGTACTTGATGGACATATAAAGAAGACATTTCAAGAGCCAACCTACAGGGGACAGGCATTTGGCACAGCGATTAAGACAATGCTTGAGATGCCATCATCCCATAGTGGAGTGCCAGGGTCCACAGCCCAACTCAGTTCCTGACTGTTGCTTCCCACTGATGTGCACCCTGGGGGGTAGTTGGTGAGATTCAAGTATTTGGGTTCCAGCCACCTATTTGGAGACCCAGATTGAGTTCTGTTCTCCTGCTGTTTCAGGCACTGAGGGATGAACCAGTGGGTGGGCTCTCGCTCCCTCTCTCTCTCTCACACCCCTTACCCCCCAACTCTCTCACTCTTGCTTTCACTCTCTCTTTCTCAGTCCTTCTGCCTCTCAAATAAAATAAAAATGAAGTTTTAAAAAGAGAGATTACAAGTGATTTTGATTATTATGAATTTTAAACATGTGAGGCTATGTGAAAATATATGGCCATGAACAGTTTTCTCAACTCTCTGTGCCTCTGTTTTCCAGTGGATAGAGTGATGGAAGCAATGGTTATCGTACCAAGCTGGCCACAGAAGTGAGGAAAGGAATGCAGGCAAAGGGTCTTACACAGCACCCAGGTTATGATTTGAAACAGGAAATGGTTGTAATTATTATTATTATTACTGCTCCAGTGGAATACAAAGAGATGCTTATCAAGAGCAAAACAAAACCCAGGGTCACCAACTGTGATAAATCGATGTGATTGTGAAATGAAAACACCTTCCCTTTCTTATTTCTTAAAATGATCCAAAAAATACAAAGGTGTTTGTTATTTCCCACATCCATTGAATAGACTTTCCCTTCAATCCAGAAATTCACTGAAAGCTGAACGGCAGAAGGTAATGAGGTTACCAAAAGGGAAAAAAATTGAAAAGCCGGAAAAAACTCACTGACCTAGAAACTGAACCATTTGAGTGATTTTGTCAAATTAGAGTAGATATCATTCCTATTTCTTCTTGTTGTTGGAAAGGGAAGCCAATAAAACTTCTTTCAAGAGGAAAATTGTCCCAATAAATGGTGCTAACCTCCTAAATGGAACATCTAACAATGTGACAACACTGTGTGCTTATTTGTTGAAGATTAGGCAAATGCTACTGCTCTTATGGTTGGAAAAATTTGGCAATGAAAGTAAAAAAAAAAAAAAAAACACTTGAGTAATTACTATCCTGGGAATATATTCAATAGTCTAGATAAAGTTGTCTCTCTGACTCAATTTGAAGCTTGCCAGACGTATTTCTTATTATAAAGGATACAACTCACCCTAGAAGGGGGTTGTGTAGTAATGGCATAAAGAAATGTAAGCCAATGGAATGCAGAAATTTCATACAGCCCCATCATGAGTTCTCTAGGACTAGAAGACATCTGGCTAAAGGGGGATGGAGACAATCTGGGGAGGAATGTGAAGCTCCTCCTTATTGCAAATCACTGTGTTGTCTCATACAGATGGTTTCCTAAAATCTCTGGTCTTGGTCAGATCAAGTACTAAAAAATTAACTCAGCAATCTAAGTCACAAGACTACAGAATCTGATAGGGGTGTCAGGTATAGCAGAATGGTTTTCATTTCTTGTTCCTAACTACCTTCCCCTGTTCTGTTGCCTAATGAAGGTAATGGGAAAAGCAATGAATTTGCAATGAGAAGCCCTGCTGTGCAAACCACAGAAGCCCTCTTTTAGTGAAGAGACATCCTCTGTTTTCATAATATTGAAATTGCCCAAGAGATATCATCAGAACAAACATATAAGCACTTGGAAGCAAGAAAGTATTTCATTCAAAATTTTATTCCCAGGGGCTAGTACTCTTCCTGGAACTAAGAAATATTCAGCAAATATAAAGTGAATGGACTCATCATCAAAAGGCATATATGTGATAAAATAATCATAAATATCCCCCAGAATTAGGGCAACTGTTATTTCCATCTTTTGTGACTATGGTCAGTCAAAATCTGAAATGAGGGTTCAGCACTGTGGCATAGCAGGTAAAGACGCCGCCAGCAGTGCTGCCATCTCAAATGGGCACCAGTTCAAGTCCTGGTTTCTCCACTTTCAATCCAGCTCTATGCTATGTCCTGGTAAAGCAGTAGAAGATGGCCCAAGGCCCTGAGCCCCTGCACCTGTGTGAGAGACCCGGCAGAAGCTTCTGGCTCCTGGCTTCGAATAGGCACAGCTCCGGCCATCGCGGCCAATTGGGGAGTGAACCAGCGGATGGAAGACCTCTCTCTCTCTCTCTCTCTCTCTCTCCTTCTCTGTGTGTGTAACTCTTTCAAATAAATAAATAAAATCTTTAAAAAAAATTCTGAAATGAATCTCTATTTGCTAGACCAGAAAGGCAGGCTAAAATTGGAAGCTAGAGGAAGCACAACAACAAAAAATGAAAGCTCTCCTTTTGGATCTAATATCTTAAATTTTTCCTAAGTTTGAGAGAAGAATTGGGAATAATTTACTCATTCACTCAAAAATCATGCTTGCCTTTACTGATCCCATCAATTCTGTGAAACCCCTAGCGATGTTCAGAAGGGGAGAATCTGAGAGAATGCAAGTCTATTCAAAATTTGGAATGGGAACAAGGTCCTGTAAGACTTGGGGCTGTACACATAGGTGGTAATTCCATACAGGCTTTTAGTGCTTTCCATATGCTGATGAAACTCTGATACCATGTACTAAGCCCCAGGATGGGAGGGAGAGCCTAGGAATTGGCCTGGCAATCTCTGCTTATTTTGACCTAATCCCTCACCTATCTGGTTATTCTCAGTCCTTTCTTTCCTGTTTCTCCTTTGATTTTAACCAGGATTCCAATCTTGAACCCGAGCCCTAGCAGGGATTTGTTTGTGCCCCCACTGGGTGGCCAAAGGATTCCAGCTTCTCAAGTTTTCCTTAGTATTGGCAGTAAGCCACTCCAGACTACATAGAAAAATTGCTTTTTCCTCAATAGTTGGCCAACCCATGATAGCCTTGGAAACTGATGTCTACATTCAAGCTCATGTTGGTCCTGGTGCATTGAATAAACTACTAAATATGAGTGAATGATAGCACATTTAGCTACAAATTGGGAAGACTAACATGCATTTTTATAGACCGGTTTATCCAATAATGCCATTAGTAACAATGACTTTAAAAATTTTATTATGGAAAATGTCAAATGAATACAAAAGTAGAATAGGATAATGAACTTGCATGCACCCTTCATTTTAGAATTTACGGCTATAAAATCATTGTACAACCACCAAATCATTTCAATACTGCACAATTACATTTTTTTTACTATAGCCATATTTGTAACTTGGCAGTATTGGCTGCCCTGCTTTCAAGACCACATCCTGCATGGCTCAGTGATGATGGTCCATTCCTCCCAACTGACTTAGTCTAAATGGCTTAAGCAAATCTACTCAAGATATTGTATGTTTACTCCCTTTCTTAAAAATGGAAGATGATTTAAAAGGTCATAAAAATGTTCATGCTTCAGGCAGTCTGTGCAGTTCCCCTTTTTGTCTCTGACAGCAATTTGGCAAGAGAGCATGTTTACTGCTTCTGATCTCAACTGTAAAAAGTCCAGCAAGGTAATACAAACCATGCCAACCTCCCTCAACTATTAATTACACAGCCCATCCATGAATTTATCTAAACATTTTTTTGAGCCATTTCTATTTCTGGCCTGTACCAATTCTGAACAAGGCTGGTCAAGGTCATGGAGATAACAGAGCAGAAGCACAAGGTGGTGGGCAGATAATGAAACCCACATACGAGTACATGAGTTGCAGGCCACTAGACACAATTTGGGTTAAATGGACTTCATAGCTAAGTAATAGAATTACCAGTTAAGTCACTTAAATTTTTTATTCATTGTTAATAGCTTATTGCCTACAACAATGAATCCTCACACAAAGGTGAGTTCATTTCTAAAAAATTGAAGTTATTATAAAATATTTTCTAACCCATAGCACAGTTTAGACTTGTGGAGATAAAGTACATATATACATATATATATATGAGCTCTTTTCATCCTTATCTTCTATAATATTAGTCTGAACATTTATATTTATTAAGGAGAAGATGAATATTACATGTGTGCATGTGTGTATGTGATAATATACAATATAAGACATAAATATTATATTATATACGCACATACATTATATTATATATACTATATTATATAGTTGTTGTTGCCTCGAGTTTAAATACAATTCTGAAAGTGACAAATTTACATTCCCAAACAAGCTTATTCATTTTCCAAACTAAACATTTGATACTCCCACAGAGGCTGATCTGCATACCTTAGCCTGCCCCTTTCTCTCCCTGTGCATCTTGCACTTACCTTTGGTAAAATGGGTTGGGGGAAAGCAACTGTCAGAGATAAAACTGGGTGAAAAATTCACATACAGGAAAAAAATTTCGAGTGTATATCGTGTTGACAGTGAGTTCTAAGAAATACCCTACGTAACGGACAAACACTTGTGCAATCTGTGTAATCACATTTTAAACTAACTTTAATCATGCTAGTTAGAGACAAATTTAATTAAAAGACACTTAGAATGCTATATTATACTAAAAGTATAATATAAAAATAATGGAAATTGTTTTAAGAACAAATTTGAATATAGTACAAATTCTTCCAAATTAAAAATTCATTCATTATAACTCATGTTATGCTACTTTCCATTTAACAGTATTGTTTTTGTGGCTGCATCAAAGTAACTGCCTTCCATTAACAGGGTTAGTCCTGAACTCTGTGAATTTGAATGAGATACAAAAGCATCCCTTAAACCAAATGCAAAGTTTTGTCTTGCTAACAGATGCTTTTTCTTGTACAGTGCTTGGTTTTCTTAGCTGACTTCACAAATTTCTTCCCTAGAATCCACAGGCATTGTCTCTGTGACCAGAGGGACGTGAACCATTGATCTACCCCGGTACAAACTGGGACACAGTTAAGCAGAAGACAAAACTGCAGGATGAGGAAGGTTAGTTTTGCAGTTTAATCACAGAGAAAACAGTAGCCTTGCAGCTACCAAGTATATTCTGGGAGTGAGACTCTATGCCCCAAGGGAAAAAAGAACTGAGAGCCTGAGAGTGTGTCCACACTCGGAGACTTGCGGGGACCTATATAATCACAGGACTGTACTGTATGCTGTAAACACTGGTTCTCTCCTGTTATTGGAGGGGAGGCTTGACATTCTGTTCTCTTTGCTTGAAAAGCTCTCTCACTGGCTAGGCAACCCCTCCTCTTCCACCTCCTCCTCCTGCAGATTTCAGCTTCCTCAGGAAAGCCACTTCCAGTCTGGGCTAAATTTCTTTAATCCAGGCATGCACCCGTTGTCTATAAATTACCTGCAAATACGCCAGCATACACAATATATTTGTTTTTCTTGATCTCTATCTTGGGAGTATTTAATTCATGGCTGAAGGACTTCAATGTAACATACACACTCAAGGTATGATTAGTTAGCATTTAAAAATGAATCAAAAATCTACAGTCCAAAGTCAGCTACAGAAATGTTTCAACTATATCTCTAAATCATGAAAGATTTTTATAATCAACAAACTGTATTTTTAAATGATTTTTCACTAGTTTAATGGGTGGCATCTTAAACAAATGAACACTGGCAAGAATTTATACACACACTCTTGCCATCACAAAAAAATGGTGAATTGAGATGGGCCAGCACCATAAATTCTTCAGGGGGATCTTAGGTTTAGGAGCCCATCTGGTTCTGGGTCTAGTCACATGCAGATTGCTGAAAACTAACCTTGTTGCTGGAAACTTGTCACAGTAATTTCAAGTGACCTTCACTGCCATGTGGATTGTCAGAGAGCCTGAGAGCTTGCTGCTTGACGTGTGGTGTAGGAACATTTGGCTAGAAATGCACACTCTTGGGCCCCACCCCAAAACCAGTCTCCTGATAATCCTTTGAAAGAATCTCGTCACTAGCACCTGGATGAGGAAGTGAATGACAATTGCAGATCTTACCAACTTTAATTATGGGAGCCCACCTTTATCGACCACAAATAATCTTATCACTGTGCACTATCAAATTGATTGAGGTCAGTCTGCAAACTTTTCTTTTTCCAGTCTGCCTCAGTTGGTAATTTCTTATTCACTGTGTGATTATGTGGTTAGTAAGTGTCTCCCTTAGTGTAAGGTAGACTCAAAGGACTCAGAAAAAAGTTTTGTTTTGTCTCTCTTTGACTTCTATGATCAAGCATCTAGCACTGTTTCTAGAAGACACTCAACAAATATTGTTGAATGAATGTTGGTGAAGGAAAGAAGTGTTTATGATTTCCTGAGCAGGCAAAGGAAATGCATTTGAGTTTTTGTGGGCTTTAAAATTTTGAACTGATTTTGGCTTCTGAATAAATAACTTCCATTGTCATTCTCCCCCCAGCCTACCCCAAAGCCCTAACAGTTCCAAAGCTCGAATCTTGTGTACTTAGGCTGCTATGACAGTGAATCCCAATATATGAAAGATCAATTATAAAAGCTTTTCCTTCCTTCCTTCCTTCCTTCCTTCCTTCCTTCCTTCCTTCCTTCCTTCCTTCCTCCCTCCCTCCCTTCCTTCCTTCCTTCCTTCTTTCCTATTACTATCTCTCTTTTTTTTTTGTTGGAGTTTACAAATCAGGCATGTACAACTGTAGTACTCATGGTATGCATAACTACAGTGTTAAAAGGAACATTGACACATTATTTCATGACATTAGCACATTGTTCTGGGCTCTAGATGGCAGACAGCCATTATACCAGAGGGAGAAAACCAGCCAGTGGTGATACACATATGCTTCTCCTATTCCCAGTCTTGTGAAACAGAAAATCTTATCAGAAATATGTAATCAATGTAAGCTTATTTTATGCAAATTATACCCTATTAAGGAAGCTTGTGAACAAAATCTCTGAAAACAAGATTCTGCAAGCTTTTTGGCACTGCTGTGACAGACAGTACTAAATACCAGCAGACTTGCATATTTAAAATACCTAATGATGGGGAGAAAATATAAAATTAATTATCATGGTGAGAAAAAGGCCTGTCAGACAGATAATTTATTAAAAACTATTTTGGCAAATTTTTGCATAAAACATTTCTAAATAAAAGAAATTTATCTACGTAATAATAGGTATTGGAACTATACCAAAGTGGCTCCAAATTAAGATTTATGTTGAGCTGCAATCCAAACAATAGATGAAATAAATTGTACTTATAATGCACAATTGATTGCTCACAGAAATGTTGAGCCACGAGAATGGTTTGCCAGCTCATATTTGTAGATTCTAAAGTTTGATGTGAGTGTTATTTAAGGGAATTCAAGTACTTTTAATGCTCCAGCCATGCCTGCAAAGGATATTTTTCAAAAGTGTGTGCTCTGGTTCATATGTTTTATTCCAAGACAGTTATTATATAGTACTACCTTCATCATAATTCTGTTCTGAGGATAGGAGATTTCTTCCTGTTTTCAAAACCACATGCATAAGAAAGAAATATGCAGGAAAGAAATCCAAACACTATAATAATATGTGAATGAAATGATTGAAATGGTTAAGTAATACTTTATTATTAAAGCATACCATTTTTCTTAGACATTCAACCTCACATAAGAGACTTACCATTTGAAAAGGACAAAACTATTAGATTTTATTGCTTAGAGATATTTATGCACATAGATCCCTAAAATGGAAAGGCACAGAGTTTATCGTGCTTCTCCCATAACTCAAAACTGTTGAATAGATTTAGTATTTTTAAAATGAATTAAAACCAGACGTGGGCAATTTCAGCCCTGAAACTGGTGGTTTCAATAATGAATGAGAATAAAATAGTGATGATAGAAATGCTTTCGTGTGGTGCAAGTGAGTGCTCTTACTCTGAAAGAAGAAAGATGTTTAAAACAGAAATATGCATGTAAACTTTTTTTAGTTTATTTGAAAGAAGGAGAGAGAGAGAGAGAGGGAATCTCATCTGCTAGTTTACCCCTCAAATGCCTGCAAGGCCAGGCTTAGACCAGGCCAAAGTCAGGGGCCAGGAACCATCCAGGTTGGTCTCCCATATGGATGGCAGGAACCCAACTACTTGAGCCGTCACCTGAGGCATCCCACAGGTGCACATTACCAGGAAACTGAAACAAGGAGCAGAGCCAGGGACTCTGACATGGGATACAGTCATCCCAAGCAGCATGTCATAGCACTGCATCAAGTGTCTACCTAAGAAATATGATTTACACTAAGAATGGAAAAAACGATCAAAGTCAGTAGGTGGAGAACAGAAAGGGAGGTTTTAGCTGTCAAGGACTCAGATCATTCTTAAAGTGGAGAGGGGCTGCCACCTGGGCCACTTCTTGGGATTCTTAGATAGAAGAGCTTGCCTTTTTCCCAATTCCCTAAACTCTGTGTTTCTCAGCTAGAAAGTCTCATGATCAGAGTGTGTACTCTAGCCCACTTCCCAAACATCAGTGCCCAAATAGAAGAATGGAGAATTTAGGTATATTCTGTGTCAATTCAAATAGAACTTCAGGACTGCACAAAGAACTGGAAAGGAAGCTGGCCTTACTCTATTTTCCCTCTGTGCCCTTCACACAAGCTTTCATTCCTTCCCAGGAGAGCAATTCCACCTGTTTGGAATGTGACAAGTGTTTCAGAACCTTCCATTGGACGGTCCACTGTGCAGCTTACATACTCATGGCAACATTGTGGCCTTAGAGAAAGAAATCATAGATTGTAAACTCATCCATTTAACATAATTTTTGATACATTTTTGTAAAATGCTTTCTATGTCCACAACATTGAGATAGATGCAAAGATTACTAAAACTCTACTAACAAAGATGAAAAGATCAAAGAAGATAAAAAAAGTTACAAATAATTACAGCACAATGATAGGTCTTCAAGTGCATCCTGAGTCATGATATTAAGAAGAATGTGATCATTCGGCTTGGGTCAACAAGAAAAGGCTGTGCCAAGGAAGACATAGTAGCCAAGTAAGGATGCTAGCAATTGTGTGATATGAAGTCACATCACAGTGTGTGATGTGAAGCCTACATTTGTCTCTGGAAAACTTGATTTTCAAGCCTGCTATCTTCCACATTCTTCTAGATCTCTCTTTTCTCCTCCATCTTCTCCATCTTCCATTCCTGATCTTTTCTCTTTTTTCCTTTTGTCTCATAATTTTTCCCTTCAAAGTTTTGGGCCAACAATAGCTATGTATGCCATATCATTCCTTCTCTTCTCTGTTGACCTATTCTGTCACATATGCACATGCAAGAGTGCTCAATTTTGCAAAAAAGTAAAATACAATCAGACTTTATGTTTGTTTTTATCTCCTCTAAAGCAGTTTTCTTTCCCCCTTTTTGCATGGTCCTCCCACTGTCTTAAAACATTTGTTCTGGCCGGCACCGTGGCTCAATAGGCTAATTCTCTGCCTGCGGCGCTGGCACCTCGGGTTCTAGTCCCGGTCGGGGCGCCAGATTCTGTCCCAGTTGCTCCTCTTCCAGTCCAGCTCTCTGCTGTGGTCCGGGAAGGCAGTGGAGGATGGCCCAAGTCCTTGGGCCCTGCACCCGCATGGGAGACCAGGAGGAAGCACCAGGCTCCTGGCTTCAGAACAGCGCAGTGCACTGGCTGCAACGCGCTGGCTGTAGTGGCCATTGGGGGGTGAACCAACAGAAAAAGGAAGACCTTTCTCTGTCTCTTTCTCACTGTCCACTCTGCCTATCAAAAACAAAAACAAAAACAAACAAACAAAACATTTGTTCCAACTCCACATTTCATCCTCTCATTTCTACTGATAACTTGCAATGCTGTCTTATATACTTTCCTCATGATTACATAATCTTACACACACACACAGAGTTGTGTGTATATATACACACACAGGTATAGGGTTGCTTTCCTCATTGCTTACTTTATAAAAATGTTATCTTTCTTTCTCAATTGAAAAGATTTCTTTCTCATCCATAGGAACTCCTCCAAATCTACTGGTGGTGTTCCAGTTGATTCTTTCTGTGACTATGTAGTACTCCAGCATGTGGACATAGAATGAATTGGTCAATTATTACCATAAGAAAATTGAACTTCACCTCCAGGTTTTTGACTCTGTAAATGTTGATATCTATATAGCCTTAGATGTTCTTATTTCTCTGTTCTGGATTCCTGGGAATGGCATTGTTAAATCAATGCATGCATACACACACACATACTCTATTTTAATAGATTTTACCAGGCGCGTTGTTTTCAAGAAATGTTTTAATTCACACCATCAATGTGTGAGAAAATATTCTTTCTGTATCCCTGTTAGTAACAGATGTTTATACTTTTATTCAATCATCAGAAATTTCTTTTTTTCATCAACTTAGAATTTAAAATATGTAAAATATGTCCCTGATTCCAAAGTCAAAATCATATAACCAACTGTGTTTAGGGAGACTCATTCTCACCCCTGTCCTGTCCTGATTGTTTCTTCCCATATAGGTAATTTTAAAATCTATTTTTCTTTATTCTTTCGTGTATCCCTTTGAAATATACTTACATTATTGTACTGAACCTCTTTTTAATATTAAAGGTAGCCTAGCATATATATTCTTCTATTCTTGGCTCTTTTCACTTAAAAACATGTCCTGGTTTTCAATCTACATGAGGGTATAAAGACTTTCCTTATTCTTTTTTTATAGCTACACAATATTATATTGTATGAATGTACCATATGTTATTCAACTATTCTTCAATTGACGAACATTGAGGTTGATTTCAATCTTTCACTCTTATAAAAAAATGTCACAGGGAATAACATTGAGCATAAGTCATTTTGTATTTTTCCAATGTATTTTTAGGCTATATTCCTAGAAGTGAGATTGATGTGAAAAAGGTAAATGCATAAGTAATTTTTTTTTAGGTATTACCAGATGCTCCGCCTTTGGGTTGTACAACATTGCACTGCCACCAAAATTTTGAGAGTGACTGTTTTTCTCACAGCCTTGCCAAAATTCTCCCCATCCAAACATTTAGATTTTCATAATATTGATTCATGGGAAATGGCAGTTTCACTTAATTTATATTTCTTCTATTATAAGTAAGTTTGAGAATATTTTCATGTTTGAATACCATTAGACATATGTTGTTGGGAATTACTTGTTTATCTATTTTGTTAATTTCCCTTTCCCCTTCAATTTTAGTCATTATTTAAAAACAACTTTGGGGTTGGTGCTGTGGCACAGTTGATTAAATTACCATCTCCACGGCCGGCGCCGTGGCTCACTAGGCTAATCCTCCGGCTTGAGGTGCCGGCACCCCGGGTTCTAGTCCCAGTCGGGGCGCTGGATTCTGTCCCAGTTGCCCCTCTTCCAGGCCAGTTCTCTGCTGTGGCCAGGGAGTACAGTAGAGGATGGCCCAAGTACTTGGGCCCTGCACCCCATGGGAGACCAGGAGAAGCACCTGGCTCCTGCCATCAGATCAGCGTGGTGCACTGGCTGCAGCGTGCCAGCCGCGGCAGCCATTGGAGGGTGAACCAACGGCAAAGGAAGACCTTTCTCTCTGTCTCTCTCTCTCTCACTGTCCACTCTGCCTGTCCAAAAAAAAAAAAAAAAAATTACCATCTCCAATGCCTGCATCTCATACAGGCACAAATTCATGTCCCAGTTATACCATTTCCAATCCAGTTCCTTGCTAATGCACCTGGGAAAGAAGCAGAGGAAGATGGCCCAAGTGCTTAGGCCCCTGCACACACATAGGGTACCTGGCTTCAGCCTGGCCCACCCCCAGCTGTTGTGGCCATTGTGGGGCGTGAAAAAGTAGATGTAAGATCTCTCTTTCTGTGTCTCTCCTCCATGTCTCTAATTCCGCCTTTTAAATAAATTAATTCAATTAAAAAAAGAAAAAGTAAAAAAATGACTTCTTATGATCTAAATTTCAAATATTATAAATTTATTTTTTGATTTAGAACATGTTGATTTTGTTACAAAAAGATAAGTAATTTTTTAAATTTTCATAGAGCTGAACTTAATTATTTCAACTTCTTTATGGATTCTGACTTTGCAGGTAATAAGAAATCCCTCATTCCAGTTTATAAAATATTAATCTGTGCTTGCTCTTAGGAGTGGTAGGCTCTGCATTTTTATATATAGATCTCCAATCACTAATGAGTTTATGTTGGTTTATGGATTGATATACATAGCTAATTCTATATTTTCCCACATATTTCAACATCACTAATTTATTTTTTTCCAAAGAAACCTTTTATTTAATGAGTACAAATTTCATAAGTACTTTATGAATATAGTGATTCTTCCCAGCACACCCGCCTTCCCACCCCCACTCATACGTCAACTCCTCTTCCCTTTCTCATTCCCAGTCCCATTTTCCATTAAGATTCATTTTCAATTAACTTTGTACAGAAAAGACCAACTCTATTAAGAAAAGATTTCAACAATTTACACACACACACACACACACAATGTAAAAACTATTTGAGAACAAGTTTTACAGTTAATTTTCATTGTACAGCTCCTGAATACAGAGATCCTGCATTGGGAGTGGGTGCACAGTTACTACTGTTGTTAAATTAACAATTAACAGTCTTATGTATGATGTCAGAGATCACCCAATGCTCTTGACATGAGCTGTCAAGGCTATGGAAGCATTTTGAGTCCATAATCTCCATCAGTATTGAGGCAAATTCATAAGTAAAGTGGAAGTTCTCTCCCCCTTCAGAGAAAAGTACATCTTTCTTTGATGGCCACTTCTTTCCACTGGGGTCTCACTCACAGAGATCCTCCATGTAAGACATTTTTTTTTTTTTTTTGCCATGGTGTCTTGGTTTTCCATGCCTAAATGCTCTGATGGTATTTTCAGCCAGAACAGAATGCCTTAAGGACTGATTCTGAGGCCAGAGTGCTATTTAAAGAAATTATCATTCTATGAGTCTGCTCTGTGGACTGATTCCCATGTTGGAACATTCTCTCCTTTTTAATGCTATCTATTATTATTATGAGGCACTTGATCCTATTTATATGATACCTTTAACACTCAATCCTATCTATATAATCAATTTAACAGTTAATATGATCACTTTAACACTTAAGATGGCATTATTACCAACAGCCTAATGAGATTTGGAGTGCCATGGCAAGTTTTAGCTCTTCCCTTAGAAGGAAGTCTGTAGGAATCTATGCTGAACTGTATAGCTTTACAGTTAGAAACTTCCTCCTGCCCTTCTTATTTCTACTTCTATTTTTTACTGGGATCTATTTACAATTGGCTTTATACACATATGAATAACTCTATGTTAATAAAGAGTTCAATCGTTGTTTTTTATTTTATTATTTTTTATTATTTTTAAATTTTTTTGACAGGCAGAGTTAGATAGTGTGAGAGAGAGAGAAAGAGAGAAAAGTCTTCCTTTCATTGGTTTACTCCCCAAATGGCCGCTACAGCTGGAGCTGAGCTGATCCGAAGCCAGGGGCCAGGTGCTTCCTCCTGGTCTCCCATGTGGGTCCAGGGCGCAAGTACTTGGGCCATCCTCCACTGCCTTCCCAGGCCACAGCAGAGAGCTGGACTGGAAGAGGAGCAACTGGGACAGAATCTGGCACCCCAACCGGGACTAGAACCCGGGGTGCCAGCACCACAGGCAGAGGATTAGGCTAGTGAGCCACGGTGCTGGCCAAGTTCAACCAATGTTATTAAGAAGGAAAAAAAACTATTCCTCAACAGTCAAGACAAGGGCTGTTCAAGTCATTGCTTCACAAAGTTTCAATTTCACTTCTACAGATTTCCTTTTAGGTGGTCTATTAGTTATCACAGATCAGGGAGAACATACCGTATTTGTCTCTTCAGGACTGGCTTATTTCACTAAGTATGATGTTTTCCAAATTCATCCATTTTCTTGCAAATGACCAGATTTCACTTTTTTTTTAACCTCTGTGTAGAATTCCATAGAGTATATATCCCATAATTTATTTATCCAGTCTTTAGTTGATAGGCATTTAGGTTGATTCCATGTCTTAGTTATTGTGAATTGAGCTGCAATAACATGGGAGTGCAGATAACAATTTTATTTACTGATTTCATTTCCCTTGAGTAAAGCCCCAGGAGTGGGATGTCTGGGATATATGGTAGGTCTATATTCAGATTTCTGAGGTATCTCCAAAGTGTCTTTTATAGTGGTTTTGCCAGTTTACATTCCTACTAGAAGTGGATTAGGGTACTTTTACCCCATATCCTTGCTTGCATTTGTTGCTTGTTGATTTCTGTGTGAAAGCCATACAAACTGAGGTGAGGTAAAACCTCATTGTGGTTTTGATTTGCATTTCTCCGATGATTAGTGATCCTGAGCATTTTTTCATGTGTCTTTTGGCCATTTAGATTTCTTTCTTTGAAAAATGTCTGTATTAGTCTTTGGCCCATTTCTTAACTTATTTGTTTGTTTTGTTGTTGTGGAGATTATTGATTACTTTATAGATTCTGATTATTAATCCTTTATCAGTTGCATTGATTGCAAATAACTTCTCCCATTCTGTCAGTTGCTTCTTCCATAGATTTAGGTCTTTAATCCATTTTGAATGGATTTTTGTGTAAGGTGTAAAGTAGAAGTCCTGATTCATACTCCTGCATGTGGAAATCTAGTTTTCCCAGCACCATTTGTTGAAGAGACTGTTTCCACTCTAGGGATTGCTTTTAGCTCCTTGTTCAAATATAAGTTGGTTGTAGATGCTTGGATTGATTTCTAGCATTTCTATTCTGTTCCATTAGTATATCCATCTGTTTTTGTACCAGTACTAGGATGGTTTGATTATAGCTGCCTTATACTATATCTTGGAATCTGCTATTTTATTTTTTATTTATTTTTTTTTTATTTTTTGACAGGCAGGGTGGACAGTGAGAGAGAGAGACAGAGAGAATGGTCTTCCTTTGCCGTTGGTTCACCCTCCAATGGCCACCACGGCTGGCGCACTGCGGCTGGCCCACTGCACTGATCTGATGGCAGGAGCCAGGTACTTATCCTGGTCTCCCACGGGGTGCAGGGCCCAAGCATTTAGGCCATCCTCCACTGCACTCCCTGGCCACAGCAGAGAGCTGGCCTGGAAGAGGGGCAATTGGGACAGAATCTGGCGCCCCGACCGGGACTAGAACCCGGTGTGCCGGCACCGCAAGCCGGAGGATTAGCCTAGTGCGCCATGGCGCCGGCGCAGAATCTGCTATTGTAATACCTCCAGCTTTGTTTTTGTTGTACAAGATTGCTTTAGCTATTCAAGATCTCCTGTATTTTCATATGAATCTCAACATTTTTTTTATATCTAAGAAGTATGTCTTTGGTATTTTGCTGGGTGTTGCATTGAATCTGTGAATTGCTTTTGGGAGAACAGACATTTTGATGATATGGGTTCTTCCAATCCATGAACATGGAAGTTTTTCCAGTTTTTGTGTCTTCTTCTGTTTCTTTCTTTAATATTTTGTAATTCTCATCCTAGAGATCTTTGACATCTTTGGTTCAATTTATTCTAAGGTATTTGACTTTTTTTGTAGCTATTGTGGACAGGATTAATCTTAGAAGTTCTTTCTCAGCCATTGCATTGTCTGTGTATACAAAGACTGTTGTATATGAATATTGATTTTACATCCTGCTACTTTACCAAAATTCTTCTATGAGTTCCAATAATGTTTTGTTGGAGTCTTTTGGATCCCCTATGTGTAGAATCATGTCATCTGCAAATAGGGATAGATTCACTTTTTCTTTTCTAATTTGAATCCCTTTGATTTCTTTTTCTTGCCTAATGGCTCTGGCTGAAACTTCCAGGACTATATTGAATAGCAATGGTGAAAGTGGACATCCTTTTCTGGTTCCAGATCTCAGTGGAAGTGCTTCCAACTTTTCCCCATTCAACAGAATTCTGGCCATGGGTTTGTCATAAACTGCCTCGATTGTGTTGAGACATTGAAGAATGTTCATTCAATACCAAATTTGCTCGGAGTTTTCATCATGAAAGGACGTTGTATTTTATCAAATGCTTTCTCTGCATCTATTGAAAAAATCATATGGTTTTTGTTCTTCAATTTGTTAATATGATGTATGACATTGATTTGCAAATTTGAACCATCCCTGCTAACCAGGGATAAATCCCACTTGGTATGGTTGAATGAACTTTCTGATATGTTGTTGGATTTGATTGGCCAGAATTTTGTTGAGGAATTTTGCATCTATATCCATCAGGGAAATTTGTTTGTAGTTATGTTTCTCTGTTGCATCATTTCTGGGTATAATAATTAAGGTGATACTGGCTTCATAGAAAGAATATAGGAGGATTTCCAACTTTTCAATTGTTTTGAATAACTTGAGAAGAATCCAAGTTAGTTCTTAAAGTATCTGGTATAATTCAGTGGTGAAGCCATCTGGTCCTAGGATTTTCTTTGTCAGGAGGGTCTTTATTACTGATTTAATTTCTATCTTGGTAATAGACTGTTTAGGTTTTCTAAATCTTCATGGCTCAGTAGATAGGTTGCATGTGCCCAGGAATCTATCCGTTTCTTCTAGGTTTCCCAGTTTGTTGGCATACAGCTCTTTGTATTATGTTTTGTAGATTTCTTTATTTCTATGATGTCTGTTGTTACTTTTCCTTTTGCATCTCTAATATTTTGATTTCGGTTTTCTCTCCCCCTTTTTTGGTTAATTGGGCCAACGGTGTATCAATGTTGTTTGTTCTTTCAAAAAACAGCTTTTCGTTTTGCTGATCTTTCATATTTTTTTGGATTCAATTTTTTTATTTCTTCTCTAATTTTAATGATTTATTTTCTCTTACTAGTTTTGGTTTCAGTTTGCTGTTTCTTTTCTAGATCCTTGAGGTGCATTGATAGTTCATTTATTTGGTGTCTTTTCAATTTCTTGATATAGGCACCAATTGCTATTAGCTTTCCTCTTAACACTGCTTGCTGTATCCCATAAGTTTTCATATGTTGTTTTGTCATCTTCATTTATTTCCAGAAATTTTTTGATTTCTCCTTTGATTTCTCCTATGACCCACTGTTCATTCAGGAGCATGTTGCTCAGTCTCCATGTATTTGCATATGTTCTAGAGATTCCTGAGTTGTTGATTTCCAGCTTCATTCCATTGTGGTCCAAGAAGATGCATGATATGATTTTGATTTATTTGTTTGCTAAGACTTGCTTAATGACCTAACATGTGGTAAATTCTAGAGATAGTTTCATGAAGTCATGAGAAAAATATATTTTCTGTGGCTGTAAGGTGGAAGACTCTATAGATATCTGCTAGGTCTATTTGGCCTAGAGTGTCAATTAACTGTGTTGTTTTCTTGTTGATTTTCTGTCTGGTTGATATGTCCATTGCTGAAAGTGGAGTATTGAAGTTGCTCATTACCATTGTATTTGAGTATATTTTTCCCTTTAAATCCATTAACATTTCTTTTAGATAACCCTGTACCTATACCCTGTATCTTTTAGATAACCCTGTACCATGAAATTAGGTTCATTTACATTTATAAGAGTCACATCTTCCTGTTGAATTGGTACTTTAATCATTATATGGTGTCCTTCTTTAAACAGTTTTTGTGTTAAAGTCTATTTTGACTGATATTAGGATGACCACACCAGCTCTTTTCTGGTTTATATTAGTTAGCATGGATTTTTATCCATCCTTTCACTTTCAGTCGGCATGTATCTTTGTTGGTAAGATGTGTTTCTTATAAGCAGCAAATAGATGAGTTTTCTTTTTTAATACATTCAGCCAGTCTGTGTCTTTTTACTGTGGAATTGAGATCATTTACATTCAAAGTGACTATTGTTAAGTGCCAAATTTGCCCTGCCATGTTTCCATAAATAGTCCTAATTTTGTACTTTGAGTTTCCTTTGTACTTTCACTGGGTCATTTTATGCACTCATCTTATTTAGTAATGATGTTCCTGTTTCTATATTTCTGTGTGTAGCACATCCTCAATCATCTTTTGTAGGGCTGGGAGAGTAGCTGCAAATTCTTTCAATTTCTGTTTGTTGTAGAAATCTTTATTTCTTCCTCATCCATAAATAAGAGCTTTGCAGGGTATGGTATTCTGGGTTTATATATTTTATCGCTTAAGATTTGGAATATTTCTACCGTTCTGTCCTTGCTTGTAGGGTTTCTGATGAGAAGTCTGCAGTGAGTCTGATTGGGTTTCCTCAGAATGTGATTTGATTTTTCTCTCATGCATATCATAAGATCTTTTCTTTATGTTTTACTGTGAAGAGTTTTATTTATTTATTTATTTTTGACAGGCAGAGTTAGACAGTGAGAGAGAGAGAAGAGAGAAAGGTCTTCCTGGCCGGCACCATGGCTCCATAGGCTAATCCTCCACCTTGCGGTGCGGGCACACCGGGTTCTAGTCCTGGTCGGGGTGCCGGATTCTGTCCCGGTTGTCCCTCTTCCAGGCCAGCTCTCAGTTGTGGCCAGGGAGTGCAGTGGAGGATGGCCCAAGTGCTTAGGCCCTGCACCCCATGGGAGACCAGGAGAAGCACCTGGTTCCTGGCTTCAGATCAGCGCAGTGCGCTGGCTACAGCGCGCCGTCTGCGGCGGCCACTGGAGGGTGAACCAACGGCAAAGGAAGACCATTCTCTCTGTCTCTCTCTCTCACTGTCCACTCTGCCTGTCCAAAAAAAAAAAAAAAAAAAAAAAAAAAGGTCTTCCTTCCAGTGGTTCACCCCCCAAATGGCCGCTATGGCTGGCATGCTGTCCTGATCCGAAGTCAGGAACCAGGTACTTCCTCCTGGTCTCCCATGCAGTTGCAGAGGCCAAGCACTTGAGCCATCCTCCACTGCCTTCCCAGGCCACAGCAGAGAGCTGGACTGGAAGAGGAGCAACCGGGACAGAACTGGTGCCCCAACTGGGACTAGAACTTGGAGTGCTGGCACTGCAGGTGGAGGATTAGCCTAGTGAGCCATGGTGCTGGCCAAAGAGTTTTATTACAATGTGTTGTGGTGAGGATATTTTTGGTTGTGTCTATTGGGATTTCTGTGTACCTCTTGTACTTGGATGTCTCTTTCTCCAGATTGGGGAAGTTTTCGCTTACTATTTCATTAAAAAGGCTTTCTACTCCTTCTTCTCTTTCCATGCCTTCCAGAACTCCTAGGATCCATATATTGGGTCATTTGATAGTATTTTATAGAGCTCCAACCATGCTTTTCAGTTTTCTAATTTCTTATTCTGTTTTTTTGGTCTGACTGTGATATTTCTAGAAATTTGTCTTCTAGTTCTGATATTGTTTCTTCTGTCTTACCTATTCTGTTGTTAAGACTTTCCATTGAATTATTTATTTGATCTATTTAATTCTTCATTTCTAATATTTCATTTTGATTTTTTTTTTGACAGGCAGAGTGGACAGCGAGAGAGAGAGAGACAGAGAGAAAGGTCTTCCTTTGCCGTTGGTTCACCCTCCAATGGCCACTGCGGCCGGCGCACTGCGGCCAGCGCGCCGCACTTATCCGAAGGCAGGAGTCAGGTGCTTATCCTGATCTCCCATGGGGTGCAAGGCCCAAGTACTTGGGCCATCCTCCACTGCACTCCCTGGCCACAGCAAAGACCTGGCCTGGAAGAGGGGCAACTGGGACAGAATCCGGAGCCCCGACCGGGACTAGAACCCAGTGTGCCGGCGCTGCAAGGCAGAGGATTAGCCTATTGAGCTGTGGCACTGGCCTTCATTTTGATTCCTTTTAATATCAGTTTCTTAGGAGCACTTTTCATTGAGCTCATGGGTTCTAAGAAGACTGATTTTCTGAATTCCGCTTCTGGCCTATCCTTGATCTCTACATCCTCATTGCTATTATTGAAGAGTTGTAGTGTTCCTTTAGGGGGCTCATAGCATCTTCCTCATTCTTATTTAGGGTTTTTCCTTTGGTTTTCAGCATTTGTATTTTTTTCCTTTTTTTTTTTTTTTTTCTGGTTGCTTTTCTCTTTAATTTGTGTCTTTGTGATTTAGTGGGATGTCTGTATTATAGTGAATCCCAAGAGATGTGTGCTGGATGTGGCTTGGGTATTCTGTTCAGTATTCCAGGGTGGAGGAGGTATCCAGTGTAAAGCCCCCATGGGGCTTTGTAACTTTCCTCTGGTTTCTTGCTTAGAGGAGGTTGTTCGCTTCTATTGATGTAACTCACCCTTTTCTTCACAGTTGTCCTGCCCCAGTATTAGTCTCTGATGGATTCAGGGTTATATCACCTTGCTTAACAAACTGCATCTCTAACCTGTGGAGATTTTTTTGTGGTGAGGTTTCCCTCTGTTACGAGCTGCTATGTGTCCATGCATTGCAAGTGGAAGCATGAACCCCCACCTACTGGGGCCTGGCTCACTTCTCAAAGGTGGATGGGATAAGCTTGAGTTTTTGATATTGAGGACTTCTCCATGTTGTACAGCTTGCATGGCGGGAAGAAAATTCTTCTAAAACGTTGTGGTCCTTGTTCCTAAGTGTTAAGTGTCATGAGGTAGCTCCTGCAATTGATGGGAATGTGTACATTAATCCCCTGATTATCTTTGAAAATTTAAACAAACAAGATGGCTTCTCCTAGCCAGCTTCAGTACCCTGTCATGTACCAAATTTCTATGTACAGGAGCAGGCACTGTGGCACAGTAGGTTAAGGCCCTGGCCTGAGGTGCCAGCATCCCATATGGGTGCCGGTTCTAGTCCTGGCTGCTCCTCTTCTGATCAAGCTCTTTGCTGTGGCCTGGGAGGGCAGTAGAAAGTGGCCTAAGTCCTTTGGCCCCTGCACCCATGTGGGAGATCTGGAAGTAACTCTGGGCTCCTGGCTACAGACTGATGCAGCTCAGGCTGTTGTGGCCATCTGGACAGTGAGCCAGCTGATGGAAGACTGCTCTTTCTATCTCTACCTCTCTCTGTAACTAATTCAAACAAATAAAGTAATTATAAAAAAATTTCTATGTACATTGGGGTTGATTCTATCTATTGGCTATCTGTCTATTGAAGTACCCATAACATAGTCATCTACAGAGTTTATAACATCTCTGTGACTATGTGGCAGGGTGAGTTACCATCTCCATCACTGGCTCTCCTTTTGAAGGATTTTTCTACTTTAGCTTGCTATTTTTCTTTGAAAAATTTGAAACCAACTTATGTTTAAAAATTTAAACATTCAACCATTTAAAATTTTCTTAATTTTCTCAATTTATGTTCACTTTAGACAATAATAGGAAGAGTCAGTAACTTTATGAAACTGAATCTTCTCATATAAAAATATTGTGGGTTTTATATATGTTCCAATCTAAGAAATATTTCAAGTTTCTAACATCTGAAAATTTCTTTTTAAGCTTCCTTCTTTTTTCTATTTGTGCTGACTTCATAGCTTTTATTATCTCATACTCTCTTGTGTTTAGTTCTATATAAATTCATCTTGTTAATTGATTAGGTTATATAATGTTTCATCACATTTCTCAGTTTCTCAACTTTGTTATCTGATTTAATCTTTTCCATCTCATTAGTATCTGTTGTTTTATTTACCATTAAAACTACTTCCTTCCACTACCTTTCTGTTTACATTGTCTTTTTCCCTAATTCTCTGAAATGAGCATTAAATTCTTTTATTTTTGTTTTTCACTTTTTTTGAGATGAAAAGAAATTTATTTTGGAACAAAAAATTGAACTCTGTACATAGGTTTTTCTAATCCATATTTCTGTGAACTTTTTAAGACTTTTTAAAAATTTATATATTTTATTTAGATTATACAAGTCTCATGTATTTCCTTCATATTATTTTAGGAACATAATGGAAATTCCTCCTCCTACCCTCTCTTCCACCCATGCTTCAACTGTTTCTTCCACTCGCTCTCAGATTCTCACTCTTAATTTTTACAATGATCTTTTTTTCAGTAAACTTAATGACTGTAAAGTTAATCTTGCTCTAAGTAAAAGAGTTGAATAGTATAAACAGAAAACGAAAGAAAAACCCTGTTCCTCAAAGAAAGAGACAGAATATAAGCAATCATCACTTCTCAAGATGTCTATTTCACTCAATGCATTATATTTCAGGTACTCAATTAGTTACCTCAGGTTAGGGAGACCATATGATACTTGTCTTTTTGGGATTGTCTTATTTCACTAAGTATAATAGTTTCCAGTTGCAACCATATTGTTGAAAAAGACAGGATTTCATTCTTTTTTACAGCTGAGTAGTACTTCATAGTGTATATATATATATATATATATATACAACAATTTCTTTATCTAGTCATCAGTTGATGGACATCTAGGTTGATTCCATGTCTTAGCTATTGTGAATTGTGCTGCAATGAGCATGGGGGTATAGATAACTCTTTCATAAATGTTTTCTTTTGGTTTGGGTAAATTCTCAAGATGTGGAATTACTGGATCATATGGCAGGTCTGTATTCAGATTTCTGAGGTATCGCCAGACTGTCTTCCACAGTGGCTGCACAGTTTACATTTCCACCAACAATGTATCAGAGTATATTTTCCCCCGCATCCTTGCCAACATTTGCCATTTGTCATTTTCTGTATGTGGGCCACTCTTACTGGAATGAGGTGAAGATAATACGTTTCCCTGATGGCTAGTGATCTTGAGCATTTTCTCAAGTGCCTGTTGGCCATTTGAATTTCCTCTCTTGAAAAATGCTTGTTCAAATCCTTTGCACATTTCTTAACTGAATTGTTTGTTTTGTTGTTGTTGAGTTTCTTGATCTCTTTATATATTTTGGATGTCAACTTTTATCAGTCACACAGTTTGTGAATATTTTCTCTCATTCTGTCAGTTACCTTTTCATTTTGTTGAGTGTTTCTTTTGCAGTACAGAAGCATCTCAAGCTTGTCAATTTTGACTTTGATTGCCTCTGCTTCTGAGGCCTTTTTCAAGAAGTATACACCAATGCCATTATCTTGCAGAGTTTCCCAAATGTTCTCTAATTATTTGAAGGTATCAGGTCCTAGATTTAGGTCTTTGATCCATTTTGAGTGAATTTTTGGGTAAGGTGTAAGGTTGGGTCTATTTTCATACTTCTGCATGTGAAGATCCAGTTTTCCCAGCACCATTTGCTAAAGAGACTGTAATTCCTAAGAGGATGATTTTTGTTCCTTTGAAAAGATAAGTTGATTGCAATGCATGGATTGATCCCTGGGGTTTCTATTATGTTTCATTGGTCTAGAAGTATGTTTTTGTGTCAGTACCAGGCAGCTTTGATCATAACTGCCCTGTAGTATGTCTTGAAATTAGGTATTGTGATGCTTGACTTTGTTTTTCTTTTTGGATAAGATTGTTTTAGTTATTTGGGGTCTCTTGCATTTCCATATGAATTCTAGCATCATTTTTTTTAGAACCAGAGAGAATATCTTTGGTATTTTTAATGGGAACACAATGAATCTGTAAATTGTTTTTGCTAGTATGGACATGAAAGATTCTCCCATTTTTAATGTCTTATTCTATTTCTTTCTTTATTGTTTTGTAATTTTCATCATAGAGATTTTTGACATCCTTGTTTAATTTATTCCAAGGGATTTGATTATTTTTGGAGCTATTGGAAATGGAATTGATTTTAAAAGTTCTTTCATAGCCATAACCCTGGCTGTGTATACAATGCCTATTAATTTTTTAACTTTTATTTAATAAATATAAATTTCCAAAGTATACCTTTTTGGCTTATAGTGGCTTTTCCCCCCATAACCTCCCTTCCACCCACAACCATCCCATCTCCCACTCCCTCTCCCTTCCCATTCTTCATCATTTTCAATTATCTTTATATACAGAAGATCAATTTAGTATATACTAAGTAAAGATTTCAATAGATGGCACCCACAAAGACACACAATGTAAAGAGTACTGTTTGGGTAGTAGTTGTACCTTTAATTTGCATAGTACAACACATTAAGGACAGATATCCTACATGGGGAGCAGGTGCACAGTGACTCCCATTGTTGATTTAACAATTAACACTCTTATTTATGATGTCAGTAATCACCTGAGACTCTTGTCATGAGTTGCCAAGGCTATGGAAGACTCTTGAGTTCACCAACTCCTATCTTGTTTAGACAAGCCTATCGTCAAAGTGCAAGTTTTCTCCTCCCTTCAGAGAAAGATACCTCCTTCTTTGATGGCCTGTTCTTTCCGCTGGGATCTCACTCACAGAGATCTTTCATTTAGGTCATTTTATTTTTGCCACAGTGTCCTGGTTTTCCATGCCTGTGAAAGTGTCAAAGGGATTACATAAATAAGACCAGTGTCTACAAATAATAATTGATAGAATTAAAAAAGGAGAGAATGATCCTACATGGGAAGCAGTATACACAGCAGACTCATATGCAAATGCCCTAAACAGCACTCTGGTCTCAGAATCAGCCCTTAAGTCATTTGGATTTGGCTAAAAATTCCCATTAATTTTTTCATGTTGATTTTATGTCCTGCTACTTTATCAAACTCTTTTATGAGTTCTCATAGTCTCTTAGTAAAGTTTTTTTGGATCTACTGTATAAAGGATCATGTCATCTGCAAAGAGGGATAGTTTGATTTCCTCTTTTCCAATTTGAAACCCTTTGATTTCTTTTTCTTGTCTAATGCCTCTAGCTAAAACTTCCAGGACCATAGTAAATAACAATGGAGAGAATGGACATCCTTGTTTGGTTCTGGATCTTTGGGGGAATGCTTCCAGCTTTTCCCCATTCGATAGAATGCTGGCCTTGGGTTTGTCATAGATTGCCTTTTGTTTATTTTTTTCAAAAAAAAAAAAACAGCTTTTCATTTCACTGACTTTTTGTATTTTTTGTTTCAGTTTTGATTATTTCTTCTCTAATTTTAATTATTTCTTTCCTCCTTCTAATTTTGGGTTTGGTTGTTGTTTTTCTAGGTCTATTGATTGCCCTTTTATCTGGTATCTCTCAATCCCTTAATTATTACATAGTGCCCTTCTTTGTTTTAGTAGTTTTTATGTTAAAATCTATTTTGTCTGATATTAGGATGGCAACACCAGCTCCTTTTTGGTTTCTGTTAGTATGGAATATCTCTTTCCATCCTTTGACTTTCAGTCTGCTTGTATCTTTGTTGGTGAGTTGTGTTTCTTGTAGGCAGCAAATAGATGGTTCTTGTGTTTTTTTTTTAATCCATTCAGCCAGTCTGTATCTTTTAACTGGAGAGCTGAGGCTATTTACATTCAAGGTGACTATTGATAGATAATGACTTTTGTTTATTTTGGACTTCTTTTGTACGTCTAATAGGAGATTCTCTGTCATATTCTTTCATAATGATGCTATCTTTCTGTGTTTTTGTGTGTAGCACATCCTTAAGCATCTTTTGTAAGGCTGGACAAGTGATTACAAATTCTTTCAATATCTCTTTGCTATGAAAGTTCTTTATTTTACCTCCATTCATAAATGAGAGTTTGATGAGAAGTCAGCTGTGATCTAAATTTAGATATTCTGAAAGTTTTCTGATGTTTCTCTCATGCACATTTTAGAATGTTTTCTTTCTATTATACCTTGGAATGTTTGACTATATGCTTCTCTGGTCATGTGTTTTAAGAGTTATATGTGCTTCTTCTACTTGAACATCCTTTCTTTCTCCAAATTGGGGAATTTTTCTGTAATTATCACACTAAATATGCCTTCTAGTCCATTCTTCCTTTCCACACCTTCAAGAACTCCTAAGAACCGTATGTTAGATTGTTTGATGGTATCCCTTAAATGTCCAACACTGGTTTTAAGGTTTCTATTTCTTCTTTTGGTTTTTGGTTTGACTATAAGATTTCCAAAGATTTATCTTCCTATGAGTTCTGAGAGTGTGGCTCTGCACCCAGAGTTTGCCCAGAATCCCAGCTACACCCTGCTCCTTCTCACACAGTCACAATGTTTTCACAGTCTCAGCACCCAGGGCTCCCACAATCAAGGGGTGCAAGAGAGTCCACTCTGCCCCGCTAGCCTGTCTTGTCCAGAGAGACTGAGAGGTTTCTAGAGACGCTGTCCATGTGTGTTTCACATAGTCAGACTGAGTCTAGCTGGGGAACACAGATTTTCCCCCCACCCCAGGCAAAATTCCTGTATCATAAGCATGCACAATACCTGTCAACCACTGCCCTACCCCTTTCACAATTGGGCTGGGTGGGTACAAGAGTCACCATGGGAGATTCTTCCCCTTAGTGATGTTATATCCCCCTTCTCACCCATTGCCAGTGGATGCAGCAGAGCTGTTGTTGTTGTCCCGATGGCTGGTTGGTTGCCCGTACCAACAGTCCCTTCTAGCTGCTGTATGTGCACCGAAAAGCTGGAGCAGCCTCTACTGTTTATGCACAAAATGGTGCCCACCTTCTCACAGCTAGCTGTAGGGTTCTGGTATGGAGGAGAATGAAGTGGAGAGAGAGGTGCACTGCTTTCCCTCCCCCCGCCAGGGTGAGCAGTCGCCCAGCTCTCCTGAGGGTTTCAGGCCAAACTCAAACACAGTGAAGTCTACTAGGCCCTCCCTCCAGCTCTATCAACCATGGTATGGGCCAATGCAATCTCACTTCATCTTGCTAGCCATTGTGGCTTCTGGGTTGTTTGTTGTGTTCATGTTCCCTGCTCTCTGCTTGTTGCATGCCTGCATCTTTCACTCAGGTCCAGATCATTTCCACTGCTTTTACTAGACCTCCTACTTCAGTTTTCCCTCCAATTTTTTCCCGAGAGTGTACCTGCTCCACTTTTTTTCCCCCTAAGTTCATGGAGCCTAGAGCAGAACTCAATGTCACTATTCTGCCATCTTGCCTCTTGCTTTTCACTTTTGATATAATTATTTAATGCTGTGAATTTTCCTCTCGCTGCTTCATTTGGGTTCAAAAATTCTGATATATTTTCATTAACATAATTTTCTAGACATTTGTAATCTAATCTTGTATTTCTCTTTGCTGTAAGAGTTGTTTAATAGTGTTTTACATTTCAAGAGAGGAAGCAATTTTATTAAATTATGATCAAATAATGACATTGTATTGTTTCAGATTTCTAATTTTTGTTTTTCTGTGTGACATCCACAAAAATAAATGATCAATACTTATTAATATTTTGGATGCCTTGGTAAAAAGCTATATTATTCATTATTTGGATACAAAATTCAATACATATTTATAAGTTCTACATCATTGATTAGATCTTTAGATCCTTGATAACTTTTGGATATCTGATCTGTCTTGCCCTCAGAGGTATGATCATTTTTGTTTTTGGTATATGTGTGTATTTATGCTTTCATCTCTTATACTTTCTGCTTTGTGAAGGTTGCTACTGGTTATTTATTGTAGGTGCATTAATAATTGCACATATTTTTGTGCATTGTGTTGAAAGTGGCTTAATAGGGAAAATATTTTGATCGGGGGAAGACAGCAGAAGAAATGTGGAAGTGTATTTCTAGAGGAGAGTTGGAGAGAAGTTGGCAGCAGCAATTCTAAAGAAGAAGAATGCTGTGGAGTAACTTGGAAAGAGCAGATGTGCAACAGCAAGTGAGGACACCACACATGACTCACAGCCAGGGGCTGGAAGAGACACCAGCTTCTGAGAGCTGGGTGAGGGCAGATGCCACTGGCAATATTGTATGAGGGAGATCCTTGCTGACCACACTGACTTTGAGCCCAGCATGGAACCCTGGTGGAGGCAGGGTAGCCACCCAATCCAGCAAAGAAAGAGCACCTTTCTTTCTCCAGATCCCTCCACAAGGGTGCCCGGCAACTGGCAGGGAGAAGGTGCCATCTTGGCACCAGTAGAGGCTGACTCAGGTCTCACACTCATGATCAGGGGTCTCTACCAAAGGGAAAAATCTGCATTTCCACCTGAGTTTAAGACTGCCTGAGAGGATTGACAGGGGGCTGGGAACCCCCTGTGGTGTTCCCATAGGTCCCTGTGGAACCTATGAGGTGCCCCCATGCTGTCAACCTGTCACAGGTTCTGGGGCTCAAAATGCCAAAGCAGAGCACCCACAGGCAGCTGTCTCTGCAAATGATTGTTCTCTGTGTGGATGGAGCATGTTTGTGGGGCAGAGATGGCATCCTCTGCAACTCATGATTGTGGGAGCTTTGCACACGGTGACTGTGGGAATTCTGTGATTGCATGATAGGGTGTTGCTGGATCTCTGGGCAAACACTGTGTCTGGCATCAGAAGTTCAGAGCTCTCTGATGGTCTGCGTTGGATCATTGCAGAGGGTTCCATGCTTACACTGAGGACCACACAGATCCTTTATGTGACTCATATGCCTGTGTTGGTGGGGGTTGTATCCACTCTGGTCTAACCCCAGGCATTGATCACCTTGGAAGAGAGGAGCTGAGGATATCATGCCAACAGGTGCTATCATACCCTCCCTGCTGCTGACAATAGAGGAGATCTACCATGCCCTACTCTACTTGGTCGTCACCTTGGATTCTTACCTCGTATTTGAGCACTGACCAAGGTTTCCTGGCCTCATCCAGTACATGCCTCTGAGTATCTATTGAAGGAGCAGACACTGCACTAAGCCACAGAGGCATAGTTCAAAGATAAAACCCATCAGTGGAGAAAACCAATAAGTGTTTCCTCAAATGTCTAAAAATAAACACAGAAATACAAGAAAAAAGAACAAGGGAAACAACATGACTCACCCAAAGCAACGCAACAGCACTTCAATATTAGAATGTGTGTAGTTAACTTTAATATGATAAATGCTTTTTTGTCTGATTTAGTACTTACATACAGACTGCAAACCTTTGATATTTTGGCTGTGCTTCTTCCTCTATTCCATTCATTTATGCTTACTTGAAGATATTTATTTCTTTCAGTATTTTAGGTCACACTTTATAATTGGACAATGACTATCCTCTATTTCAATTTAGTTTTGAATAGTTTATTTGGGAATTAGTAGATTTAAGCACTAAAAATATTTTTGTGCAGCACTGCTACCTTTTAAGATGCTATTGTTATTTTTTTTTTAATTTCCAAATGCTGCCTTTAGCAGCTCTCTTACAATTAACATATGTATTCACTTTCCGTTACTACAGTAACAAATCACCACAAACTGAGCAGAAATAGCACCAAAGTATTAGCTCACAGTTCTAGAGTCTAGAAGGGTGCCATTGAATTCTATACTGGTAGCAGCATATTGCAAGACTAAAGTAAAAGTGTCAGCCAGACTGAGCTTTAATTTGGATGCAAAAGAGAAGAATCCACTTCCCAGCTTCTTTGTGATGCCAAATCCAGTTCCATAGCTGCAGGGTTGAGATCCTCATTTCTCCACTGGCTGTAAGCTGAGGGCCTCTCACAGCTCTCTAAGTCACACCCATTCTTTCCATGTGACCCTTTTCAGCTTCAAGAAAACAATGGTGAATTGAATCCTCCTCAAGCATTGGATCTCTCTGACTTCCTCTTCTGCTTTTAAGGTCTTATGTGATTAGATCAAGTCTACTTGGACAATCTCCTTATTTTAAAGTCAATGGTACCATATGCTGTAACATAATCATGGGAGTGACATGATATTCGTAGGTTCCAGGGACTGATGTATGACATCTTGGAAGAGGGAGTATTTATTTTAGCAATTTAACAAGTCCCCAATGAGTTGCATTCCTTCCAAATGCAAATACATTCACAACCTCTCAAGATTTCTGAATGCCTCATCCCACTACAACATCAACTCAAAGTCTGAAATCGTATCCAAATCTCCTCAACTGAAAAGTCCAAAGTCTCACGACCTCAATCTTCTAAATCCAGGAAGGGTGGTCCTTGAGTTAGGATGGGGTTATGTCCTGATGGACATCATATGTTGGACATATTACAAGCTGAAAATACATTCATACACCTAAATTATAGAACAAAAAAACTTACTATAGTTTACCTTAAATGTGGACAGAGCACTTACATTAACATACAGTTGGGGAAAAATGTCTAAAATAAAGCCTATTTTATAATTTTTTATTTGAGAGAGAAAGAAAGTGATATCATTTATTTACTCCCCCAAAACTCAAAACAGATGGGGCTGGTCTAGGGGGATGCTAGGACTCCAGAACTCAGCCTGGGTGCCCCCATTGAGGGCAGAGACTCAAGTGATTATACCATCTTCTGCTCCCTCTCAGTGTGAGCTTTAGCAGGAAGCTGGAATCAAGAGTTAAGACAGGACTCAAAACTGAGTTATTGAGATAGCTGCATGGGCATCCCAAGCTGTATCTTAACTGCTATGCTAAACAGTTACCCCTATTAAGAGGTTTTGCATATTTCATGTACCCACATAGGTGAGCATTCTTTGGATATAATGGGAGGTAAAAACACAAAACACGTTATTCAAAGGTGCTGACAACACACTGCACCATAGAATCTTTGTTGGTCACCTTCATGATTGTATAGCTGACCAGGACCTGAGGCTCACTGCAGTGCCCAGCATCACCGGAGAATTCCAAACTACAGATCACTGGCATGTGAAAAGACCAAAATTCAGCTGATGATTTCTACTGAATGTGTACCACGTTCACACTATAATAAAGTCAAAAAATCATAAAGCAGGTACTGTCTGTATAGCTGAAGCTCCTGACCACAGTTCCTCTCCATTTGGAGATCCTGAAAACTAACAAGACAAGTATATGTGCCAACATACAATACTGGGTAAGGCATAAGGTTGCAGGTGTAGGTGTTAAAATTCAGAACAGGGTAAATTGAAAGGAAAATGTGTTCATGTGTGAAAAGCAGATCTGATGCCCAACTGGACAAACTTCTTTCCATGTCAAGTTTTCTGTGGCTGTCAACTCCAACCTCAGGGTGCTACTCATCACAGTTTGTTCTTGTTCTGCCCTCAGACCCATACTTCTATATTCATGAAGATGAGAGCATGAAATTTCAGCAGAGAGTTTTATCAACCTGCTTCCTGTGAAGATAACATTGAGTCTGAGAGCTTTGTAATCGCGGTGCCTTTTCAGTTCCACTGGCAGTGTTTCTGCTGATGTTAAGTTCTTAAGAACGTTGTGGCATGGATTTCTGGACTATTCTCTCCATTCAATCTCCTTACATCTTTTCTCTATTTTTGGCTACTGCTGAAGTGGTGAAGACACCCTGCCCTTAAATTTCTTGGGTCCTCTGTGTTGATAGAGATTATCCATGACCTTTAATTCCCTATTGCTGGGTATGACCTTCTGCTCTTTCAGAGTTTCAGTGAAAGGATTCAGTAGAATGTATGGCCATATCCTTGGCTTTTTATCTCCATGCCATGCTTTCAGAAGCAATTTGTTGATTTTAGCATCATCTGCCATATGGAAAAATTGAGTTTCCCAAATCACTGAGTCCTGGGTTCCTAAAGTCACAAGTAATTTCTATCAGAGAGAATTCATCAAATTCATAGAAATAGAATCAACTATTCTTGCATGGGGCAATTTTGGTCCCCACGGGATACTTGACAATTCCTGAAGGCATGTTGGGGAAAGGAGGTGGGTACTACTTGTTTTTATTAGGTGGAAGCTGCTAAACATTCCATAATGCAGAAAATAGCCCCCTCCCCGTGATAAAAAGTGTTTGACTCTAAGTGTCTGCATTGCTGCAGATGGTAATCTCTGATGTAGACCAATCTTTTCATTTCAAATTTGAAGGTGTCTAGACTCAGGGAAGTGAATGATAAGCCCTCTTGTGAGCTCTCCAATACAAGCGCCTGAATCAGAACACAACTTCCAGACTTTTCTCCATGACACCAGGCTTCTCAAGATTTTTTATCAGTAAATCCCTCAACTGGCATTTGACATGTAGTCGGACCACAAATTTTAAGTACTTTTTGACTGATTTACTTAGAAAAAGAGACAGGCAGACAGGCAAAGCTCCTATTTACTGGTTTACTCTTCAAATATTGCAGTGGCCAGGACTAGGTCAAGGCTGAAGACAAGAGCCAGGAACCCAATCCAGGTCTCCCACATGGGTGGCAGAAATCCAATTAATCTTGAGCCATCACTGTTTTACTCTCAGAGTCTGCATTAGCAGGAAGCTACAACTGGGAATAGGGCCAAGACTCAAACTCAAGTACTAACTTGGGACACAGGTATCTTAAACTTAGGCTAAATGCCTGTTTCAAAAGTACATTTAAAATATTTTCCATAATTAAAAGTTTTACTAAAAGCACATCTTAAAATTAACAATAATGATTATAATCATTTCTCATCAGCTAGTGGACAGCACTCTTGGGATTCTTTTTTTCCAATATGTGTGGTCTCAACATAGTGACAAAGTTCTCAAGCCATTGGCTAGACTTAAAGTATAGTAAGTTTCTTTTCTTAAATTTTATTTTTACTAAGTTGGGCAACCCACATTCACAATTATGGCCTGTCAAAAATGTGAAAGAGTTCTATATGTTCAAATCAACATGGACATAGAAATCAAATAGCTCTTTTTTGTCAGACTACTTTTTGTCAAAGTGTGTGCATATACATATAGAGAGAGAGAGATGTGAGGGCCAGTGCCGCGCCTCAATAGGCTAATCCTCTGCCTTGTGGTGCCGGCACACCGGGTTCTAGTCCCGGCCGGGGTGCCGGATTCTGTCCCGGTTGCCCCTCTTCCAGGCCAGCTCTTTGCTGTGGCCAGGGAGTGCAGTGGAGGATGGCCCAAGTGCTTGGGCCTTGTACCCCATGGGAGACCAGGAGAAGCACCTGGCTCCTGCCTTTGGATCAGCAAGGTGCACCGGCCACAGCCCACCGGCCGCGGTGGCCATTGAAGGGTGAACCAACGCCAAAAGGGAAGACCTTTCTCTCTGTCTCTCTCTCTCACTGTCCACTCTGGCTGTCAAAAAAAAAAAAACAAAAACAAAAACAAACAAACAAAAAAAAAAAACAAAAATTGATCTTCTGTATATAAAGGTAATTGAAAATGAATTTGATGTGAATGGAATGGGAGAGGGAGAGGGAGATGGGAGGGGTGCGAGTGGGAGGGAAATTATAGGAGGGAAACCATTGTAATTCATAAACTGTACTTTGAAAATTTATATTTACTAAATAAGAAAAAAAGGAAAAAAAAGAGAGAGGGAGAGAAAATTTTCAATCCCCAGATGAACACAACAGCCAGGAGTGAACCAGGGTGAAGCCAGAAGCCATAGCTTCATCTGAGCCTCCCACATGGGTGACAGAGGCCCAAACACTTGGTCCACCTTCCACTGCTTTTCCCAGACCATTAAAAGGGAGCTGAATCAGAAGTGGAGCAGTTGGGACACTAACCAGTGAGCATATGGGATGTTGGTGTTGCAGCCGGTGGCTTCACCCACTATGCCACAATGTCAGACCTCAAAGCATATTACTATCAAAAGCAGAGAGACTGAATATGTCAACTTTGGAAAGTGGATTTTGAAATTTGTTTGCATGTTCCATGGATATGTGCTTCTCACCTTAAACTACCCAACTGTATTTCATTGGGTGATTCAGCACATAGAGAGAGATTGCTTAACAAGCTAGCTAGGAGAATAACTTCTGATGTTCTGGTTCACAGTAGGTTGACTATGGTTAATTATATTGTATCAAATATTTCAATTTATGTGAAAGAATATTTTGAATGTTCTCAGAACAAAGAAATGATAAATATATGAAGTGACAAATAAGCCTGATTTGATCATTGTACAATATATTCATGTACCAAAACATTACATTGTATCCAATAAATATGTTCAATTATTACATATTATTACATGCCATTTCAAAACAAAACCAAAAGTGGTAATTCCCAAACATAAGACAGAAAATAAACAATTTAGGAATTACCTAAGTTCTTTCTGCTACAACTCTAGCTTTTAAAGACATTTTTATATTTGTAATACAAGTGGATGATGTGTCAGCCCTAATGACTGGATTATATAGATGTTGAAAATGGCTGAGATATGCAATTTATACAACTCACACCAGAAGAACTAATCTTAACTGATTCAATTTGCATTATTAATTTGTTTAAACATCTGTGTATCTTTTTATCAAATATCTTTTGTATCTTTTTTCAAATATCATAACACCCCAGGAAAGAAAAGCCAAGGACTGACCCCCTGTCCTGCAGTGGATGCTCTAGGCAGGAGATGGCTTTGGGGATGAATGTTCTTTTCATCTACCTGCTAGGAGCACTGTTTGGAAGATGACCCTCAGCAAGGCAGAATGTCCTTCAATGATTGGTCTGTATAGGATCGTAAAGAACCATTGCTTAAGCTTAGGACAGTTCTGAAGGACCATCCCTACTCCAAATCCCTGCCAGAAGTGAACTGAGCTTTTCAGCGGTACTGCTCAACTTCTCCCTGCCAATGTCTCACCTTTCTCTTCTATGTAGTAAATACTAATCTCAAGAGCACTCCCTAATAGATGTTCCTGAATGCTGATTTCACTCACGTAGATTTCCTCCCAGGAAACCCAAACTGGAAATGTACTCTTAGGAAATGAAATTTATTATCCGAGTGTTTTTTTTTTTTTTTTTGGACAGGCAGAGTGAACAGTGAGAGAGAGAGACAGAGAGAAAGGTCTTCTTTTGCCGTTGGTTCACCCTCCAATGGCCGCTGTGGCCTGCGCGGTGTGGCCGGCGCACTGCGCTGATCCGATGGCAGGAGCCAGGTGCTTCTCCTGGTCTCCCATGGGGTGCAAGGCCCAAGTACTTGGGCCATCCTCCACTGCACTCCCTGGCCACAGCAGAGAGCTGGCCTGGAAGAAGGGCAACCGGGACAGAATCCAGCGCCCCAACCGGGACTAGAACCCGGTGTGCCGGTGCCGCAAGGCAGAGGATTAGCCTAGTGAGCCGTGGCGCCGGCCTATCCGAGTGTTTTTTAAAACTTCATCAGTGCTGGTTCCTATGCAAGACATTCTAATTAAATAAATAATTCTTGATTTATTTTTAGGTGATCAAGAAAGCAAAAGTCCCCATAAGCAGTGAAGTGTGATTGCAAAGGCCCTGAAGTAAGCTCCATAGTGGCCAAGCATTTCAGCTGTAACTTCTAACCCTCCCATCTCAGCTATGATTTCCAGATGTCAAGTGAAGATAAGAATAGTACCTGTCTAATAGTATTTGGGGAACTGTTTAAATGAGACCATATACTTAAAGCACAGAGAAAAATGAAGTTCAGAGTATATGTCTGCTCTATTTTTAAAGTTATTCATTTATTTCAAAGTCAGAGTTACATGGACACACACACACACACAGGAGAGAGAGAGAGAGAGAGAGAGAGAGAGAGAGAGAGAGAAATATCTTCCATCGACTAGTTCACTCCCCAAATCCTAAATGCCCACAACATCCAGGGCTGGATTGGGCTAAATCAGGGAACTAGAAATACCATCCAGGTCTCCCATGTGGGCAGCAAGGACCTAAGTACTAGATATATCATCTGAAGTCTCACAGGATGCACATTAGCAAAAAACTGAATGTGAAATGGAAGCAGAAATCTATCCCATCTCTCCGAAGTTGGGTGCAGATATCCCAAACTGCAGCTTGAACCAATGCACCACAATGCCCTCCCTGCTGTATTTCCTGTATATCTTTTACTTACTTGGCAAGTGCTGGTCCATACATTTTGCACATGAAGGGTCTCAAGTAAATATAAGGCTAACTATCTGCTCCCATACCATTGACATTGTACAGTGTTCTTTGATGACAGGCTTTTTCTGGTTCAACTGCTTCCTCTCCAAGCATAATATTTGTCATTAAATACTATAAACTTATAAACTACAGTCTGTTGTGACTGGAACAGGGTTCTGTTTTGCAGTTTTCTCCAACAAACAGAATGAAATTTAGCCATTGAATGCAAAGCATTGTTTTATTGTTCTGAAAAAATATTTATAAACTTTCCAGGGTGATGATATATTTCAGAATTATTTGAAAATTGGTGGCTTCATGCCACTATTTCTTGAAATTTCACATCAAAGTACTGAAATCTTCAGGGAAAATAAAAAGTGTGGTCCAACAAAATCAGATTTTCAGACATCCATTGTTCTTATTTACACTTTTCTTTTCAGCTGGTGAAAATCCAATCCATGTAGAAATGCAGTTATCTCAGCACTTGCAGAATCACAGTCTATATTAACATGTAAGCACTATTCACTGTTTATATAATGTTCAAAATTCTGGCATTTGCTTTACTATTTTCATCACTACTCTCAGGCTTCAGTTAACTTTTGTGCCACCCATTCAATTCTCTGAATCAAAAATATAACACCCTGGAAAAATAACAGTGAAATGTGAAAACCTAACAAATGTACACAAAAATATGCAAAGGAAGTTATAGTGGTTTAGTCAAGATAAACTACACTCTTTTCACTGAGTGAACTTGCATGTAGGAGAAGGCCAGGACAGCCTTTATAGAATAAGTAGAGTCTTTCAAAGACAAACATTAATTGTATCTTTCAAGTAATATTTTTGCTTTTCTTCTGAAAATGCCAAACTTCCTGCAGACTATGGGAAGGATTGACAGACCCACAGAGGCCAGAAGCTACTCTCTGAGATGGCCTCACTCTCCCTGATGTTTATCCATGCAAGTCTCCACAAACAGGCACAGGAATCCACTTTGCTCAAAGCCAGATATGTAAGCAAGGGAGCAACATTTGTTCTTTCAAGATGTAGTTAAGACTCAAATTTCAGTTGAATTGGTTACGGACCTTAGAAATGTTCAGGTCCACAAAAGACAGATTATAGGGCATCAAGCACTTTTCACATAAGTTAGTTGAGCTTGTTAAGTGGGTCAAGGACTTTTCCTTATATTCCTGGGTGATTCACAAAATTGATGCCATGAGAATTAGCATAAAATTTAACTATATTTTAAGGGATCTGTCTAAAATTAGGGTTGCTTGGGCTAATGCCTCTCAAACCCCAGGGATTCTAAATTCTCAGGCCTATTCTGCAAATCACTTATGATAGGGATTTTCACTAATGATTTATTGTTCTTTAGCTCTGTATATCTCTTCTTTGTGAGCAGAGGAAAAACTGGGGCTATCCATTGAAGAAGCAGATGTCAAGAAGTCTAAATGAAACAGACTCGCAGAAGATCCTTTCTATGGAACTGAGATCGCAAGAATGCTTGCTATAGCTTGAATATGCTTTGTTTTCCCAAACTCTTGCTAAAATTTGATTGAGTTGTGATGATGTTGGACCTTTAAGAGGTAATTAGGTTACTAAGAAAGAGTTATGCCTTTCTCTAGGGAATGAGTTCATTCCCACAGGGTATTTAGTGAAATCTCCCTCTCAGGGATTTGGAATCGTTACCTCAGAAGAGGTTGTTAGTCAGCCAAGGCTGTCGCTCATTCTTTGCCTCTGCCACACATCCCCACTTACCCTTCCGCTTTTGCACTCTGAGTTGAACAAACACAGGATCCTCACGATATGCAGTCTCGCGATCTTGGGTGTCCCAGTCATGAGAAGTGCGAGCCAAAGTAAAACTCATTTCTTTGTGAACTTCCCTATCTCAGTGCTCTATTAAAATACTAGAAGATGAAAAGGATGATTCAATATATTTATTTATTATCCATTTAATGAAAAAGTAATAACTCAGACTCATGGCTGTTGGAATGAGTGTTAATGCCTAAAGTGAAATCATGATTTCTTCTTTTTTTTTTTTAAGATTTATTTATTTATTTGAAAGTCAGAGTTACACACAGAGAGAAGGAGAGGCAGAGCGAGAGCAAGAGCAAGAGAGAGAGAGTGAGAGAGGTCTTCCACCCACTGGTTCACTTCCCAGTTTGTCTCAATGGCTGGAGCTGTGCCGATCTGAAGCTAGGAGCTTCTTCCAGGTCTCCCACACAGTTACAGGGGTACAAGGACTTGGGCCACCTTCTAGAGCTTTCTCAGGCCATAGCACAGAGCTGGATCAGAAGTGGAGTAGCCAGGACTGGAATCAGTGCCCGCATGGGATGCCAGCACTGCAGACAGTGGCTTTTACCCACTATACCACAGTGCCAGCCCTGAGAGTATGATTTCTACAACACCCACACCTCTCAGTTCCTTCTCACTCTCACACCTGTAGGGGAAGAGGAACTTTAGGAATCTAACTTATGCCAGTGAGGAGATAAGGCTAGAAACAGAATGTGTCTGTCTTAGGGACACTAAGAGCCACTGATGACCACCATTCACATTGAAATTGGGGTGTAGTCAGAAAAAAAAAAAAAAGTTCCCTCTGGATCTAATCATGTGGGAGCCTGGAAGGTTGGGTCAAGGACACCAGTGGGAGTGGGGCTGGCAGATGGAAAATCGAAGGAGATCAAGACAGAGGGGTCTCCTAGGTTCCCCCCTGGGAAGGTCATCCTATTGGTATACAGGGAGACAAACTGGGGTAAGGGAGAGGCAATTGTGGATATTCCTTTTGACTCTGTGTTCTCAATTAGGTGTTAAGGCTGTGTTCTTTCTGGAAAGGGCATTGCGTGGTGCCCAGTGATTGAGAAAGGATCATGTTTATGAAGACACACTGTGTCTTTAAGAAAGTACCATTTTTAGGGAGCTGATTGCCCTCCACCCTTGCTCCTTTCACCCTGGATCAGTAGACGGTTTTAGTGCTCTCCACAGGTACAAATAAAGCCGTCCTCAACGAGGCAACTCGGCAGTTCTCCAGGCTCACAGATCAGATCTCATGCTTGCAAAAGAGATTTTCATCCAGGCCTTGAAGGCACATTTTGTTTTTAAATTGAATGTTTCTGTATCAACACTTGAAGCATTAGGGAGAAAAAAAATATGTACTTAGGAAAAGACACAAAACCTCCTTCCACACCAGATCACAAGCACTTATAGACTATAATACAGCTAAAAGATGATCAAAAAGATTTATTTTGGGGACAGAAAAAAATCACTATTTCTTCAGCAGAAATTCCAAAAGGAGAATTCATTTATCAGATATATAAACTTATCCTACAATCTTCATTTTTTAAATTTGGCGTAGAAATAACTGTCTCCCTGTCACAAAAACCAGGACATTTTTAAGGTGAGGAATAGAAAAAATAAAAGAGAAAATGACTTCTATCTCTATTTGTGTGGGTGTTTTTAAAAAAACAATCATCACTTTGGTATGAAAGCATCATGGTATCTATGCAGGATGAGAAATTTCATTTTAGCTTCTTTATCTAGTCATATATTCACATGGTGTTAACAAGTCATTGCTACTCTGACTTGATAGAGATAGCCACAAAAAATTCAAAATGATCATAAAAATCAAGGAGCTGTATTGTTGTGGCATTTGTTTCCCTGACAGGTGCCCTACTGCTTGGAATGGGATCTCTTACATGTACTGTCTATACCTCTAGGTGTACCTGGTACAAGCTGCCCAGGTTCTAAACTGCCAGGCCACTCTTTGCAGAGCACACTGCAAACTCCACCAGGTCAGCAGCAGTGGGACTCCCTTGCCCCATCCACACATCGCTTTTGTTCCATTGTATGTGTAAGAAATTATCAAATGCCAAATTGTTTTAGAAATGTCAGTGCAGAAAGAAAGAGCAATGGCACTATTGAATAAAAGGCTTGACATGAAGATTCAAAATACCAGGTGAGGCGTGGGCACATTCCTGACCATGCTGACACCTCAGGGAGAGAAAGGAAGGGAGAGGGAGAGAGAGAAAGAGAGAAATAGAGAGAGACAAGAACAAAGGTGTTGGTAAGGACTGAAACACAAAGAGAAAAGTATTTACAGAAACAGAAACCCGATCTGATCTGCTCTGAAAGTGTGCAAGAATAACTAGAGTGTGTCTATTAACTGATCACTAGGCTTGGCAAAACTCAGCAAGAAAAGGAGAAGTACAGACACAATTTGACTTTTGATAGAATCATAATCCTTAAAAACTCATCATAAATTGAAAATACCATTAATTGAAAATGTACTTAGGGGTCGATGCTGTGGCATACCGGGTAAAGCAGCCGCCTGTGGTGCTGGCATCCCATATGAGCAACAGTTCAAGTCCCTGCTGCTCCACTTCTGATCCAGCTCTCTGCTATGGTTTGGGAAAGCAGTAGAATATGGCCCAAGTCCTTAGGTCCCTGCACCCACACTAGAGACCTGGAAGAAGCTCCTAGATCCTGGCTTCGGATTGGTGCAGCTCTAGCTGTTGCGGCCAATTGGGGAGTGAACCAATGGACAGAAGACCACTCTCTCACTCTGCCTCTCCTTTCTCTATGTAACTCTGACTTTCATATAAATAAATAAATCTTTAAAAAAATTTACTTAGCACATCCAACCTGCCAAACTTCACAGCTTAACTTAACTTATTCTCACTGTATTCCAAACACATACATTAGCTTACAGTTGAGGAAAATTGTCTAAAACAAATCAGGAGTTGGACCTGGCTCTTTGGCATAGCAGGCTAAGTCTCTGCCTGTGGCTCCGGTCTCCGATATGGGCTCCAGTTTGTGTCCTGGTCGCTCCTGTTCCAATCTAGCTCTCGGCTATTGCCTGGGAAAAGCCGTAGAAGATGGCCCCAGTGCTTGGGCTCCTGCATCCACTTGGGATACCGGAAAAAGTTCTTGTCTTAAGATCATCCTAGTTCTGGCCACTGGGGACATTTGGGTAGTGAACCAGCAGATGTAAAACGTTTCCCTCTGTCTCTCCCTCTCTCTGTCCGTAACTACCTTTCAAATATATAAATAAAATCTTTTTTTAAAAAAAGCAAATCAAGAGTCAAATATTTTGTGTAGTTTCCTGAATACCTGTATCAAACTTAGTATCTACTAAGCTGATCTTCTGTATATAAAGATAATTGAAAATGAATCGTGATGAAGAATGGGATGGGAGAGGAAGTGGGAGATGGGATGGTTGTGGGTGGGAGGGAGGTTATGAGGAGGGAAGCCGCTGTAATTCAGAAATTGTACTTTGGAAATTTATATTTATTAAATAAAAGTTAAAAACAAACAAACAAACAAACAAAAACACTGGCAACACCATACACTGTAGACTATCCATTACTAACCTGTAGAGTGTAGCTACTCGCTGGGAACTACAGCTCATAGCTGTGGTCCAGCTTCATGAAACAGGGTTACCCACATATCGCTATCACATAAACAGATCAAAATTCAAAATCTGCAAGTACGTTTTCCCTGTACTACTTACAGGATTAGACAGACTGAATCAAGAGAAAATACTGGAGAACACAGTTAGAAAGGGATTTGTTTTGTTTCTTATCATGAGAATAAGAAGATACCCATGAGAGATCAGAGGGACCAAAGACTAGAAGAGAGAAGAGATTCTGGAGTCATCACTCCACCTGGGTCGAGACACTGTAAGTTGAGGCAGGATGGACTCATGAATGCCACTCATCTCCAGATATATCTTCAACAATATATGGGGACTCTGACTTTATATGATCCTGGAAAAATGTGGTTCTTCCACTAAGCCCTTTTTAATTGCATATGTTGTTCTGAAAACACATGAAGCTGTAGGCCAGATGAATTAAAAAGATGAGATAAGCCCAATTCCCATCCCAACTTCTTATCATTCAAAAAAAAGTGTTTCCAAGATCTGGTTATTGGAAGAATCCTTTGGGGGTGGCCATGGAAAGTAACCAGAAGCAGAACAGTGGGGAGCCTTCTCTGTGGGGTGTTCCAGGTTTGTCTCACCACCATCCCCTTTGTGAGATTCCATGAGCTGAACTTTTTCTTCCATGTAACTTTGGAAGGCTCTAGAGATTAGAAGCTCAAACCAGAGTCTAATAGATGTGGGATGTCAGAAGCAGGATAAGCAAAGGAATAGTGTATTTTTATCCAAACCACAGATGCCTGGCCATCTCCTGCAATTTACTGGTAAATAAATAAAGCCATACTGCTGCTTAATATTCCAGGGATTATAGGACTGCTATTTGATATCCATGACCCAGTTCCTCTGGAACATCATCGATTTAAACAGTACAGGTTTATTCCTTACCATCTTGTAGGTGGGCTGGGGCCATTTGGACGTGAAGCTTTCTCAGCTTGGCCATCTTTCAAGTTACTGCATGTTTTTCACTGCCCCAAAATATTTCATCTCCTGTCCCTATAGTAAAGTCAACTCAATAAAGATGGAAATCATTTGACCAGTTATTTTCTATGTCTAATTATTTAATCTAATTTATCATCTTTAAATTTTACTCAATAACTAAAGTCCTAACTCTGTCGCCTGTCCACCCATCCCACCTCCCAGTTACTGTTTCTACAATTAGTTGGTTAATTACCTGCAGAATTTGAAGACCAGCTCAAACACTGCTTTTATTTTTGGCAACTGTTTTACTTTGAATTACGGCTGTTTGTTTAATTAAAGTAATCTATTTAATTCTACTTAATTTAGTCAATGAATGTTTTACCAATCTCTCCATGACATTAATTTGGTCCTGGTCTTTCAAAGAAGATACATCTAATATCCCTTCATATAGAAACCTTTTATGTAGAAGCACATGGGAACATTAAATCAAAGTCTGCTAAAATGTTGCTTTTTTGGAAATTTCCTAATATTCTTTTTTATCCATGTGTGGATAGTGATGACTCCACAGATGGTCTTTAGGTCACCTGTCAGAGGAAAAAAAAATAAGTCTTCAGTGTTTTGTGGCTCCTACAGAGTCTAGATATCGCCAAGACAGAGGTTGTGTCTCAATCCACCAGCTGTCTTTCTCTGTGGCCTTTCCTTGTGAAACCTCACAATAAAGGACTTTTATTTAACAAGAAAACTACCAGCACTGTGAAGGCTCCAGCATCAGTTTTGATAGCACTGTAGGAGCACACTTAAGGAATGTGTTATAAAGCGGGAGACGTATATCCTTTTATGTGTTGAGAATAATGAGGTATTCTGATTAGTCTAACTCACTGAAGCAAATCACTACATAGTTTTAAAAGGTCTACTGTTCAATGCACCATAATTAAATTAAAGTTAAAATACTGTAATTATTTAGAACCAGGATGCCATTTTTTACTGGCTCTGTGAACTTATGGGCTCAAACGAACACAGGGATAAAATAGCACAACACAATCTGGCTATATATTATCTTGTCTATCTTGTATTTGGAATTAAATTACTCAAGAGTTCAGAGGTTAATAAGAAACACAGGAACTATCATCTATATAATAGTGGCTTTATATCGGCCGCCTTTAAATGTAAGTGGAGAGGATTAATTTCATTATTTTTGTACAGGCACAGAAGCTCAAATGTGTACACATACATATACCGGCACACTCACGCAGTCTCTTCATCTTACTGAGGACCTTTCATGGGACAGGAACTGTGCTTCATGCAGTATCTCTTGTCATGCAGAGAACCACCCTGCCAGCCATGTATTAATAGACTGACTTGCTATCGTCTCAACTTGGGTATCTCAAAGACTATTCAGACTCCAGCATGATCAAACTGAGTTCATCGTGATCTTGTCTCATCTTTCCTTCCCATTCCACCCTTGACCTTGGTGGATGGACCTGCTTTCTGTTCAGCTGCAGAAGCTAGAAACTTGGGTGTCGTCCGTGACTTCTTACTCTCCTACACCTGCATGTTCAGTCATCATCTGGTCTTTTAGCTCCCATTCATCTGTCAAGTCTTTCCCTCGATTTTGCCCCCCATGTTACAAATCCTGACCACACTGCCATCAGACCTTATCTGGACCGTGATGATAGTCTTCAACTCATTTTCCAGTATTCATCCCTCTCGGTTTAATGTTCTTAAAGCAGATTTTATTACACTACACCATACTTACCGTGCCTCTATGCTTTTCCACAGCTCTTATTGTAAAAAAAATCTTGAATAGAATCTATAAAACTCAACACTTTGCTCCACCCTCTGCCATTTTAGGCTCAAATTACACCCACTCTAGCTCCCTCTTCATTCTCCATCCCCAGTGACTTCCTTTTGTTTCTTAAAAGAATGCTCCATTTTTTTATCTGCCTTAGGACGCTGGAATATGCTGCTTTTTATGTTTGAATGCATCACTCTTTTTCCATTCCATTGGCCTAGTTGATGCTTGCAAATATCTTGCCTATACAATTACTTTCTCAGAGATGCCTTTCTCTATCGTATGATAGGAAGGGTCTTCTCTAATTCCTTCAGCATCCTATGTCTTCTTTTCATAGCATTTAGTATGGTACATGAATACATGTTAATATGTGAGGTTATTTGAATATTATTCCCATTTGACTGAAATTTCCTTCAGGGTAAGAACTTCGTAAGCATTCCTCATAATGCTTAGAAAAATGAAATGTTTGGTAAATATTTTGGTCACATGCTTAATTCTTATTCTCACTTTAATAGCCTCTCTAATTACTGAATACAAAAGGGAACAAATTTCTTTTAAAGAAAGAATAGAGAAGACAGATGGAAGCAAATATAGAAAGTAAGAGCTGCTTTGTATTTCATGTATTTTTGATGACCAGGGGGAAAAATATCACTGATGTGTTAAAATACTAGAGCTTTCCTCAACTGCAAACTCTCCTTTGAATAGACATCTTTTTTCTAGAAACTCAATTCAAGTGGAAATTTTGTCACCTGGATTAGAATCATTTGTCCACATGAGCACAACTGGTAGGTATCAGTAGTCAGATTCTCAAAGACAATGGTAAACTTGAGGCAATTCCAGCTTGGGGAAAGGGTTTGAAACTCAATGGAAATATCAAAGCTTGAGAGATTTACTTGGGTAAGAAAGAGACTTGTATTAAAATGTGTCCAGAATTGCAGTAGTCAGTCCCCCCACCAGGGAATGCTCATAGCCCCAGGTGTGTAACATGCAACACTGAATCTGTTGTGCTGTTGTTCAAAGACACTTAAGTTCAGACAGAACATAACCTACTCCTGCATCTTTCTAAAGTATCAAAGGGGGACGGTGCTGTGGCAGTGGGTTAAAGCCCTGGCCTGAAGCACCAGCATCCCATATGGGTTCTGGTTCTAGTCCTGGCTCCTCTTCAGATCCAGCTCTCGGCTATGACCTGGGATAGCAGTAGAAGGTGGCCCAAGTCCGGCACAGCTCCGACAGTTGCAGCCATCTCAGGAGTGAACCAGCGGATGGAAGACCTCTCTGTCTCTACCTCTCTCTGTAACTCTTTCAAATAAGTAAAATATTTTTTTAAAAATAAAGTATAAAAGGAAAAGCACATCTGTAATGTAAAACAGTACTAAAAGCCTCTATTCCAGTTGTGCTCAGTCTCCACCTCACTCACATGCCACAAGTTCGCACCAATATGCACTCCCCAACTCCACAGCCCTAAAATCCTCCACATTCCTGGAAACTTAGATCCTGGAGAGCTTCTTATCTCTTACCCCTCTCCTCTGTGGGTCACTTTTTAATTTTTATTTTATTTTTTCAAATATGTACTTATTTATTTGAAAGACAGTGTTACAGAAAGGCAGAGACAGAGAGAGAGAGGTCTTCCACCCGCTGGGTCACTCCCCAGATGGCTGCAATGGCCAGAGCTGTGCCGATCTGAAGCCAGGATCCAGGAGCTTCTTCCAGCTCTCAGACATGGGTACAGGGGCCCAAGAACTTGGGCTATCTTCCCCTGCCTTCTCAGCCCATATCACAGAGCTAGCTTGGAAGTGGAGCAGATGGGACTCGAACTGGAGCCCATATGGAATGCTGGCACCTCGGCAGTGGCTTTACCCACCACACCACAGCACCAGCCCCCACTTTTTCATTAAGTAGGAAAATTGTCTGAGACGTTAGGTTGTTTGCCCATTCCCCAGATCCTCCCAACACAGGGAGTGAACCTAGAAAACACAAATCTTCCTCCCATAAGTGAAAGAATTAAGGAAGGAATTAAAATATTTATAATTTGATTCTGTATCTTTCAAAATAACTATTATTGTCTCTCTTGTGGTTGAAAACATACAATTTTATATTATGGCAAAACAAATAAAACCCCGATGTGCATTTCATGATTATGAACTGTATGTCACACAGTGTCATGTTTTGTGAAGGTATGATTTTTTCCCCCTTTTCCCCCCCTAGGGGAGGAGCAGGCAGCACAGACATCCTGGACCTTTTTAACCATGAACTGTTTGGGTGAAATATAAATGAATGGCATTATACTGGATAACCCCACTAAGTATAAATCAACAGGAGGTATTAGGCACCAAGATAAGAAATCAGAGCAGATACCAAAATAGAGAAGCAGGGAGTGGTTAGAGAAATTAACACTAAAGAAAACCCAGCCATGTGACCTCTTTGCTTCAGCTAAATTTGGCATGCAAGATTCACAAAAGAAGCCCTAGGAGCCGTGATTAAGTAATTCAGTCCAGAAAATTGCTTGAAGATAATTAATTCAATGGTAAAGCTCCACAATGTTTATGGCCATTCATGGACACAAATGAGCTCCAGACCACCTATCTTTGGAAATGAGAGATGGCCCCTTGATGAAATGCCCTTAGTGGCCTGCTTGTTGCAAATCCCGCTTAGCACTGCGCTCTGAGGTTAAATGCCCAAGCTGAGGGAGATTTCAAAGTAGGATTTGGTTTCTGCACTGGATCACACTTAGCAACTTTCATCTGATATCTAAGGACATGTTTGAAACCAGTTACAGGTGCTTACTGTGATCTTTTTTGTTTTTTAATAAGAAGACAAGAACAACACTAGTAAACCAAATCATGGCAGGGAGCAGGCTAGCCTAGCAGTTAAGGCCCACTTCCCACATTAGAGTATCTTAGTTCAATTCCCAGCTCTGCCTTCTGAGTCCAACTTCCTAGTAATGTGGACCCGTGGAGGCAGCAGAGATAGCTGAAATAGTTAGGACCTTACCACTCGTGTGATTGACTTGGATTGGGGTTCCCACTCTTGACTTCAGCCCTCACCCAACCCAGTGTTGCAGATAGATAGTGAACCAGTGATTGAGAGGTCTCTCTCTCTCTTTCCTTCTCCCTCTCCCTCTCCCTCTCCCTCCCCCCCTCTACCACCATACACACTGTCTCCCTCTATGACTCTTAATAATAAAAAAAAAAATCTTAAAAGAAAACAAACCATAGTATTGATCTTATGTTGGGGAGCATGCAATAAGATTACTTTGGTTCTCCCAGGAATCTGTTCTTAAACATGATGATAACAACACATCTCATTAAATTAAGAAAGTTTTAATATAGAAATGCTAGATCACAACAGAGTTTCTGCAAGTCTTACAGATGAATCAAGAGTAGTCAACTGCAAAAGCCCACTGGTTATATTTAAATAGAAATTACCATGAAACATCTAAAATTACATACACTGTGGTTTCCACCAGTCATGAACTTTCAGAATAGCCAATGATATACTAACAATTCTTTAGTTTATTCAGATTGCTCTACCATCGACATCACCAAACTGATATTCGACATAATGCATTTCTAGGATAATATATTTCTAATAAAGAGCATATGTAACCAAACTCCTCCTAATTCTTCATATTAGGAGATAAAATGCTGCTATTTGTAACTTTGTGGATTTTTTGCATTACATTTCAAAGAGAAAAAGTGGAAAGAAAAGAACACTAAAGGGAAGGAAACTTTTAACAGCCTGAGATTATATATTATAGCCACTGAGAGGCTGCTGCATATCTATATAACTGAATAGGAAGACTACAAGTGGTTAGTTCTACAATCAATTGTTTTTGTTCCTTAATACAATGTATGTGCCAAAAAATAAATCGTTTAGGTTCAAAGGTCAGGGAATTCATTAAAAGAAGTTCCTAATAAAAGTGATTCAATCTTTGTATTTAGCTTTTAATATAAAAAATTAATTAACATTTGCATTATGAGACTTGACCTCCCTAGAGAAATATAATCAATTTTCTCAATACAAGATGGATTCTGCAGAGGGCATAATTTCTAATTGTGGAGATAATCAATCATGTCAGTGGTGCAGGGGAACTGTAAATGATGCACAGAACTATTAAACTCTAGGCTCTTCTAAAGCCAGTTGTCAACACCATAGTATATAAATATATACTTACAATGAGACTGTTTAATTATAACATTGATTAAATTATTGCAGTTCCTGGCATGATGCATGATGATGGTGCACTGTCTGGAAGGCATACCAGACAACGGAAAGCACATCTACGGTTTGCAAATGTGATTTCACAAGGAAATTGTGTTCATTATAGCAGCTTAATGCATGTCTCCACTAAGAAGACTGCATTACTAAGGAGAGGTAAAGGGGTTTGGGTTCAAGATATTAATTCAAGAGACAAAGATTATAGATGATTTTACTTTCAAACCATTGTTTTGTTATTTTGAAGCATTCCTTTTTAATATGTTCTTGACTCTTTAAAATGTAGGTAAAAGTCATAAAACATAAAAATAACTATTTTAACCTTTCTAATGTGTATAGTTCAGGACTGGCATAGCGGGCTAAATCACTGCCTGCAACACTGGCATTCCATGTGGGTCCCAGCTGCTTCACACAGGATCCAGCTTCCTGACAATTTATCTGGCCCAGCCTGACCTTTGTGGACATTTGGGTAGTGATCCAGTAGATGGAAGATTTCTCTATCTCTCTCTCTCTCTCTCTCCCTCCCCCTACTCTCTGACTCTGCCTTTCAAATAAATGATTTCTTTTAAAAGGTGTGTAATTCAATGGCTTCTGATAGACTCACAATGTTGTACAACCATCACCGTTGTCTAATCCTGGAATATTTTCATCACACCAAAAACAAACTCTGCACTGATTAATCCCTTAAATAGAACCATATAGTATGTGGATTTTCGTCTGATTTCTTTCATTTTGAATGATGTTTTTGATATGTACCCATATTGCAGCATGTACCAGTACTTCATTTCTTTTTATTTCTGAATAATATTACATTGTGTGGCTGTAACTCATTTGTTTATTGTTTCTTCAGTTGATAGTCATTTAGGTTGCTTCCACTTTTTTGCTATTAAGAATATTGATTCTATAAAAATGAATATTCTGTACAATTTTTTTATTTGAATCATGCTTTCAGTTCTCTTTAATGGGTAATGTTTAATATTTTAGGAACCACTGAAAGTTTCCTACAGTAGCTGCATCATTTCACATTTCTATTAATGAGGAATGTCCCAGTTTACCTATATCCTTACCAACACTTGCTATTTTCCTTTAAAAAATGGAAGAAAAGGGGCCAGGGCTGTGGCACAGTAGGTTAATCCTCCACCTGCGGCGCTGGCATCTCATATGGGCGCTAGTGCTAGTCCCAGCTGTTCTCCTTCCAATCCATCTCTCTGCTGTGGCCTGGGGAAGCACTAGAAGATGGATCAAGTGCTTGGGCCCCTGCATCCATGTGGGAGACCAGGAAGAGCCACCTGGCTCCTGGCTTCGGATCTGCACAGCTCCAGCCGTTGTGGCCATTTGGGGAGTGAACCAATGGACAGAGACCTTTCTCTCTGTCTTTCCCTTTCACTCTCTGTAACTCTGCCTCTCAAATAAATAAATGAAATCTTTTAAAAAATGGAAGAAAAGAAATTATTATAATTACCACCATTGAGTAGATATGAAGTAGTTTCTCTTGTGGTTTTGATTTGCATTTCCCTAATGACTCTAATGACTAATAATATGTTGGGCATCTTTTCATATGATTATTGGCCATTTGTATACCTTCTTTGGAGAAATAGCTATTCCAATCCCTGCATATTTTTTAAATTGGGTTTTTGGTCTTTATATTGTTACCTTGTACCAGTTCTTTATATGTTCTGGATACTAAAAGTTTATTAATTAACTTTATGATTATATATATTTTCTTTCCATTCCATTGGCCTTTTACTTTCTCGTACTGTTCTTTGATTCATGAAAGTATTTAATTTTTATGAAATCCATTTCTATTTTTATGATTTTTAATTTAATATGAAGAGAACAGATTCTACAGGTACAGTTCCAAGAGGACAACCACACTTCCCTCACTCCCCACGTGCTGCTGGTTTGGATATCATATGCAAGAAAACGCTGATTCAAGGTCATAAATGTTTACACCTATGCATTTCCCTAAGAATGTTTAACTTTTATTTCTTATACTGTGAGTGATATAGAGGGTGAACTATATAAGATAAGTGTGTCAAGTGATTTGCCCAAAGTTGAAATTTTCTATTTCTATGGAATCCATATTCATTGTTCAAACTCCTGAATTTTAAAATGAAAGCAGGAAGCTGTGGTCTAATTTAGTGCAAATTTCCATTTCATATCCAGACATCTTTGATTTGGTTTGGTTAACCAAATGCTCTACTAGCAAACCTTTCACGTGGAGCTATAAATATAGGGGATACATTTTTTCAAGACAGAGAAAGAAGGGAAACGGAAGAGGTAAGATTAGAAGCACATAAGATTCTCTGCCAAGTTAGAATTGACAAGATTTAGATGTCCAAGAAAATTCTAATTCCCGTTGATGGCACACAGCCCACTTGACCATTTATCCTTCATTTTACCTAATAATGTTTCTGCAACCAAATATGTACTCAATATATTTTGCCTTATTAATAATTACCATTGCAAATGACAAGAATACCAACTCCAGTCTGCAAAGTTCTCTATTTCCCCCCTGTATATAGAGGAAGGGAGAACATCAAGATTGCCTTCTGCATAGCATGGAATGTTATACTAATCCCTGAAAATTAAGGATAACAGAAGTGCTTTGAATTGTGAACCAGTGATGAAAAGTTAAAATTATAATGTAAATCTATGCTTCACTTTATTTTTTAAAAGATTAATACTCTTATATTTTTGTATCTAAGTTATTTGTAAGAAGAAGAAATATTTGAAGCAATTATTAAGAATATTACTGTGAGGCAGCTTAAGCAGTATGTCCATTAATGTAAGAGCATTTAATGTCCTTAATCATTTATTACACAAAAACTAATCAGTGCTTTCTGTGCGCCAGGCATTGCAGTGAGTGCTGATGATACAATGAAAGCAGCCTCTGCTGTCCCTCTCTTCATAGACATTATAGATGGCTCCTGGCTTTGGATCGGCGCAGTTCCGGCCGTTGCAGTCGATTGGGGAGTGAACAAATGGATGGAAGACCTCTCTCTCTCTCTTTGCCTCTCCTCTCTCTGTGTAACTCTGACTCTCAAGTAAAAAATAAATAAATCTTAAAACAAAGAAAAAAAAGACATTATAGATGAATGGGGAGTTAGAATTTGGAAACTGGCCATTACATTCTATTAGAGGGAGATGTATTATGATGCAGAAAGTACTTAAGACTGTGTGAACCAAGTTGGAGCACAACCTAAGGATCAGGGATGACTTCCTGGAGGAGATGTCTAATGTGACATCTGAAAGCTGAAAGCTCACCAGGACTTAGTTGTGTAAATGGAACTGGGTGGCATAGACTAGAAATACTAATAGAAGATGCAGCATAATGAACACTGAATAGCCAGGAACAACATGAACTATGTGAACAATTGAAAACATTGCTCAAGGCCGGCGCCGTGGCTCAACAGGCTGATCCTCTGTCTTGCGGCGCCGGCACACCGGATTCTGTCCCAGTTGCCCCTCTTCCAAGCCAGCTCTCTGCTATGGCCCGGGAGTGCAGTGGAGGATGGCCCAAGTCCTTGGGCCCTGCACCTGCATGGGAGACCAGGAAAAGCACCTGGCTCCTGGCTTCAGATCAGCACGGTGTGCCGGCCACAGCGCTCCAGCTGTGGCGGCCATTGGAGGGTGAACCAACGGCACAAGGAAGACCTTCCTCTCTGTCTCTCTCTCTCTCTCACTGTCCACTCTGCCTGTCAAAAAAAAAAAAAAAAAAAAAACACATTGCTCAGCAGTTCAGTATGTCAGGAACATGGAGCAAGGGTGGCCAGAAAATCTGAGAACACGCATTTTGGAAGGAACTTTTGGGCTCTATTAAAGACCCTTGTCTTTATTCTGAGGCTTAGAGGGAAACTGTTGATGGGTTTTAAGCAGAGAGCAACATTATGTGCTTTTAGAAAGATGTTAGTGGTTTCTGTGGAAAAGAAACAATTCCAACATTACAAGATGGAAGAAGGAACAGAAGGAATAGGTTCTGGGAGATAATTTGTGGCACCAAGTTATAGCATTTACCTTATTGAATAGCTTCAACTTTATTCATGAAGTAGAAAGTGTCATTTGTGAAAGTGAGGCAGAAGCTGATGGATTTGAAGGCAATGCCAGCTATTATTTCCTACAAAGAACATTTAATAATCACAACAAATCATAAGCTGATTGCTTACATAAGCACATAATATAGATAAGAAAATGAAGCTACAAAAAAAATCTTAACTCTCTTGCCCCAGTTCTTTCTTCTGGTAAGTGGTGAGCTGGGATTTAAATCTGGGGTCAGGCTAATAATGTCTATATCCTCTGTATAAGCCTTCTTCAGTGGAGTTTATGTCCATGAATTTTGTGTCTAGGACCCAAATCTTTGTAGCTATACAGATATTTCTCTGGGGCTCTTCAGAGATGAGTTAACATAGGCACTTACATGACATTATGGATTTGGGGTTTTGTCAGGCAAGTGAATAGAAAAACGAGAAGGTAAGGAGGTTAGATGAATGGCAATACTGAGCCAGGCAGAGAAGGAAAGATATGCAGGAAGTAGTTGAGTAGCAGTGAAGGAGGATGTGAAATTTGGGAGATCTCAATGAGATCTAAGAATAGGAACCATGGGAAGTATGAAGTGAGAGATCTTAGGATAGGAGGTGGTAGTCAGAGGGTAGCGTCTTTGAATGCAAGATCTCACATGCAGGACAATTTGGGGAGATCACAAGCTGCAGGTTTAGGCCCTGTGCATAGAAGGGTAAAGAGAACTGAAGTTGAGAGTCAGCTGGAGAGGAGGATTCCGTAACTTGAGGGTCCAGACTGGTAAACCAGATATCCATATGAATGGTGAAGAAATTCAAGAATGCAGTGGAACTTGGGGAATTGAAGATCTTTGCACAGCTTCAGGTCAAGACTTGAGTTCATTCCCTGACTTCCAGTAATCCCAGTCTTGCCCTAAGTTGTTATGATTTATTTTGAAGGGCTCACATGAAATTACCAGGGACAATATTCTTGCAGCAGGAATTCTGAGGTCCCCAACAGCCTCATTTCGGAGCACTCTTAGGAAGAAGAAGACATGCACAGAGTGCTTATTCACAGCATATTAATACTTTCAAATATGTTATTCCTGAGTTTATCACTTAGGGTTTTCAAATTAAGAAGCAAAGATGTGACAGCTCCAAGTTTTGTAGTCACAATTTTATTAAAACTCATTTGATGTTTTTGTTTTCTCACTTTCTCTGTGCAGATGTCTCCATAGCATGTTTAGTGAGAAAAATACACTTTGAAGATGTCACTGTGCCCTCAACTCAGCAGGGCTAATTCACTTTAAAACATGTACCATCAGCCACAGTTCTGCCAATAAATTCTAGGGGTTTGTGTTTGCCATAATTGTAAGGGACCACCTCAGTGCCTCCCCTGGCATAGAGAAAAGAGACTTGCCCTATGAAACCTCAGTTCTCATGGAACTCTTGCCCCCTGAAAGGAACATCAGTGCAGCCAATTTAAATGAAAGGGGTTCATTCACAAGCTATTCCTGAAGTGCTGACATGGCTGATGCGCTGCCCTGCTCCATTCTACCTTCTCTTCAGGGACTTATCCAAGAATCCATGCAGACTATGTGTGAGCTAGCTAGCCTTAAGGGGACTGGCAGTCACACACATCTGACCCAAACCTACTGACAAGCAGAATGTGCATGGTCACAAGAGATGAGAGCCATAAGGTAAGAGTGAAGGGGATGAGCCTCACTCACCACTCTGAGCCTCAGTGACAAGCCAGCAGGATTCAGGATAATGTGGAAGATGAGTCAGGTCCATTCAACCAGTGAGCAGGCCTCACATCCTCAAGTGGCCCCTTCACACAATCCAAATTATTCCTACACAGCCTGATTCTCAGGAGAAAGTGTCTAGCATCCCAGGATTCCAAATTCTACTTGCACTGGGACAGTGATTTGGGACCCCTGAGAAATTTCATGGGATAAATTTTATTTATTTTTTTTTAAATTTTTTTTATTTATTTATTTTTTTTTTGACAGGCAGAGTGGACAGTAAGAGAGAGAGACAGAGAGAAAGGTCTTCCTTTGCCGTTGGTTCACTCTCCAATGGCCGCCGCAGCCGGTGCACCGCGCTGATCCGATGGCAGGAGCCAGGAGCCAGGTGCTTCTCCTGGTCTCCCATGGGGTGCAGGGCCCAAGCACTTGGGCCATCCTCCACTGCACTCCCTGGCCACAGCAGAGGGGTGGCCTGGAAGAGGGGCAACCAGGACAGAGTCCGGCGCCCCGACAGGGACTAGAACCCCGTGTGCCGGCGCTGCTAGGCAGAGGATTAGCCTAGTGAGCCGTGGCGCCGGCCAATAAATTTTAAACTATTTCATCAGGGACCATTTTTTGAGTGATTTGAGTGGTAGATTTTTAGAGAATTTATATACTTCTTAATTTATAAATTTTCTATAAGAAATATGCATATTATAAGAGAAATACATGCTTCTTTAAACTTTATTCCTCTTCATTTAAAACTAGATTCTTTAACCATTTAGTCTCTAAAGCCAGGCAGGCTTGAAATGCTTCTAGCAACTCCTGATCAGGGACTTTTGACCAAGGTGGGGCAGAGTACCTACTGTGGTTTCTCACTTTATTGAAGATGCAGACCTGACAGAGGAACTCTCAATGAGTACTAGAATGTTCCGACCTCAGATCAGGAATTTGTAAGAACACATACCATCATCAGCATCAGCCTTGAAAAAAAAAAAAAAAACAACAACAACAACTCGGGGCCAGCGCCATGATTCACTTGGTTAATCCTCCGCCTGCAGCGCCGACATCCCATGTGGGTGCCGGGTTCTAGTTCTGGTTGCTCCTCTTCCAGTCCAGCTCTATGCTGTGGCCCTGGAGGGCAGTAGAGGATGGCTCAAGTGCTTGGACCTCTGCACCCAGAGACCAGGAAGAAGCACCTGGCTCCTGGCTTCGGATCAGTGCAGCGCTGGCCGTAGCGGCCATTTGGGGAGTAAACCAACGGAAGGAAGACCTTTCTCTCTGTTTCTTTCCCACACTGTCTATAACTCTACCTGTCAAAAAAAAATCTTACAGTATTATTTGAAATATTTAATGGGTGGGTATTTAGCACAGTGGTTAAGACACTCTTTAATAAGTCTGCATGCCAAATAGAAGCATCTGAATTCAATACCTGGCTCTGTTTCTTAACTCTAGCTTCCTGATAAAGCAGACCCTGGGAGGCAGTGGTAATAGCTCAAGCAACTAGGTTCCTATTATCCATGTAGAAGACCAGGACTGGGTTCCTAGCTCAGCCCTGACAAACGTGAGCATTTGGTGAATGAGCCAGCAGATAGGAACTCTCTCTCCCTCAAAAAAAATTTAAATGAATTTTTTGATATCTCACACTTAAAGAGGAAAATTCTTACATTTAAAACAAACTTCTGTTGTCCATGTTTTTTTCTCCAAACTTCTTATGTTAAAATTCTAACCACTAAGATAAGGGTATTAGTATGGGATTTTGGAGGGTGGGGGCATCTAGATTTTAAGGACCAAATCCCTATGAGTGGTATTAGTATTCCTGTAAAACAGGTCCAAGGGGACTTGTTTCCCCTTTCCATTGTGTGAGATCAGTGAGACACACCATCAGCGAGTTGGGAAACGGACCCTCACCCAATCGTGAATGTGTCAACACCTTGATTATCTTGATTTCCCATCCTCTATAATTGTGAGATATAAGTTTCTGTTACATATCAGCTATCCAGTTTATATTTTGTCAAAACAGCCTGAAGGTCCAAAGGCAAATCAAAATCCTTTCCTCATCCCACTATACTCAAATCTTCTTCACTCATTGACTAGTTGCCAAACTGAAGCAGTTGGGAGAGAGCTTTTGCCATCAGCAGTGTATGCCATACATTTAGGTAAGATTTGACCCATGTACCTACATCTCTAAAGGAAATAGTTTTATCTTCATACTACATTAATTTGAAAAGGAGAAGACAAAAAGAGGCTAGAAATAGAGTTTGGATAGTCAAATATTTACAGTAAAAAAAATAAAGAAAGCACTTATTAAAAATGTATTCAAACATCTTAAATGTAAAGTAGTCTGCATTCAGTTAACTTTTAACTCTGATTTAAATACTATAAAACCTGACCTCACTACTCCATTCCCTAGAATAAATGTGAAAAGGAGCAACTGGTATATCCTAGGTGTATAAGCAAATAGATATGGAAACCTTAAGCAAGAATTCATGGGATAAAACCTCTATAAACCAGAGATGCATCCTTCCTATTAATTAAATAAAACTTTATAATCATTCTCTTCTCTCTGTCCAAAAGATGCTATTTCTGAACTAGGACAATTTCACATAAATCAAAAATTTTGCTTTAAGAGGGAAAGAAAGAAGTATGTGTTTACTAATCATCTATAATTGCTAGGCAATTGCTGTGGACTGGACACTGCAATAAATAGTTTAGGCATAAGCTTTATTTCATTTTTGCCAGTCTTCCAAGTTAGGAATACTAATACACTGAAGCCACCTGACTTGCCCAAGATCACACAACGGGGTAAGATACACACTCAAATTGAAGATTTACTGGAGCCCAAAACCAACATTTCCTTTCTCCTACACTATTTTTAAGGGTATTTATTTCTATTAGTTCCAACAACTAATGTAAATTCTGAAATATATGTATTTATTCTTATGAAGGTAGAGAATACAAGAAAAATAAGACCAACAAATATAATAAGTTCAGCATGGTAGATTTCCCAGCCTGGTGACTACATACATTCAATAAAAAGAGTTCTCTTTTCAATTGCCATCGATAATTTATTCTATTATTTAAATGTCTTGAAACGTTCCAAGTTATTTCTCTTGAGGCTATAATATCTTTTGAAAGGACCTTATGGTATTATCTAAAACATGTAGATTTTTCTCCATAAGAGTTGTGAGGACTTAAAAGTAAGCAAAATTCACTCAAATCCTCCTAACTTACTCCGTTTATTTCCCATTTTGACCCATTTAAAATAATTTAAGCCAAGTTTTCAAAATGGCTTTTTGCAGTTTTTCATCTTTTGAGATTTAAATTTTAAATTTATGTCTTTGTACTCCAGGCCTTCTCGTTTCCTAATTTATTTTTCACTTACTTCAAGCCATCAACATATCCCTGCCATCAAGTTTGATTTATATTGCCTAGGAACATAATCCAATCATGAATCTTCCTTGGGAATGCCAACATGGTATGAGAGAGAGCTCACTTTAATAATCTTTCTATAGTGGAAAATGAAAGACAAAAAAATAAGTAAGACTTTTAAAAATATACCAAGCAAACCTTATAAGCTTATAGTAATACAAGACACTTGACCCTTCCCTCTTCCAGCTGGAATTAACCACTAGAAATAATAAAAAATCCCAAATAAACACCACCTTTCCACACCTCTATCCCAGATCCTTTGTGCATTGCCACTAAGCTTGAACACCTCCCGTTTTACCTGACCAGGCAAACACACCTGGTCCTCTGTGCTCTGTACCACTGCTAAGTGAGCAAGAGTACCCCTGAGTCAATGGCAATGTATGTTGGCAGTTACAGAAGTCAACATTGGTGATTCAGATAAATGAGGAAGGTATTGGATGGATGTTGTGATTATCTTCCAGTCATAATGAAATCTCAGGTAGGCAGGAACCAAGAAGGCCCAAGGACATCAAAAGCAATGTTTAATAGACTTTGTAATTACTGCCCAAAACTTCAGTTAACTCAGATTCAAAGACTCTCATGTTTTGTGTCTGTCTGTCTCATAGTCAGATTCTCAGTTTAGAAAATATCATCAGCACAGCTTGAGCCAAATGACTGCTCTAGGTTCCATCATCTTGCCCTGAGTACACAGATAGCAACAAAAAGGCAAATTTTAGCTCCTGGGAGTCACATTCTGAAAAAGGGAAAGTCATGGTGCCCTAGGAGATCTCCCTAAGACACATCTAATACATGCAGCTTCTATGCCAATGCACAGATCTAAAGAGCTCCAAAAGTTGGGGGAGTCCAGGAGACAACTTAAGTTTAGATTGCAATAACTAAGTTGGTAAGAACAAAAAGGACTGTCCAAATATTGATCCCACGTATGGCATCAATCAATAAGAAGCTCTATTTTTACTTAGTCTAATTCAGCAATTTCAATAGATTATTGATAATTGACAAAGCACTATGTTATATAATATAGGTTTCTTAAAAAGGAAAATATAAATTACTCCTATCTTCAAATCAATTTCTTCTGAATTGAACAGGATGTCTTAACTAAGGGTTGTTCGTTCAATAAATATTTACTGAGCTCCAATTGTGTACTAGACAGCTCTAGGGGATTCAGTAGTGAACACAAGGGACAAAAATCCACACCCTCGTGGAGTTCTCACTATAGTGAAATACGGTAAGTATAAGGGACTGGCTACAAACCCAGGCTCTTGACCTAGCTTATAAAGGTTACATTTCTGAATCTCTCTGTTTTTCAGTTTTCTCATTGTAAAACTGAGAATGATCACGGGTCTGTCAGTTAGAGCTGTCATAATGTGTGTCTATCACCTCACAGAAGCTCCTATCATCATCATTATCAACATCAAGAGACTCTTCCATCAGATCTTCATCCCCCTTACCCTCTCTCACTCCAACACCAGAACCTAGAACCATTCTAATGAAGCTGAGGGTGGAAATGTTGTCTATATTCTTTGAGTGTGTCTGAGAATGTGTTGAATTTCAGGTTCACCAGAGTCAGATGCTGAGAAGGAGTTTGAGGTACAAAATATTTATTAGAGGGAAGAGCAAGAGTGGGTATAGAGAGAAGTTGAACTGCAGTTCAGATCCAAGAATTTCCCAACTAACCATCAGGATGCTCAGAAGGTAGAATTGTTATGCTGAAACAGAGGATCTGCCCAAAGCATATGTGTGTCTACATAGACAATGAATAAGAAAAAAGGACATTCTTAAGTCACAGAAAACTTAGAGTGTAATGAGTAAGAGTAGGCTGGATGTATAATGGCATCGGGGAATATGTTCAGACAGAGTTACCAAGTGTGCTGAGAGTTCACATACTAGAAAGAATTCTTCTGGGGCCGGTGCCGCGGCTCAATAGGCTAATCCTCCGCCTTGCGGCGCCGGTACACCGGGTTCTAGTCCCGGCCGGGGTGCCGGATTCTGTCCCGGTTGCCCCTCTTCCAGTCCAGCTTTCTGCTCTGCCCCAGGAGTGCAGTGGAGGATGGCCCAAGTGCTTGGGCCCTGCACCCCATGGGAGACCAGGAGAAGCACCTGGCTCCTGCCTTCAGATCAGTGTGGTGCGCCGGCCTCGGTGGCCACTGGAGGGTGAACCAACGGCAAAGGAAGACCTTTCTCTCTGTCTCTCTCTCTCACTGTCCACTCTGCCTGTCAAAAAAAAAAAAAAAAAAAAAAAAAAAGAAAGAAAGATTTCTTCTGGCTCATATAAAAATACGAAATAATAGTGCATAACTCTTAAGGCTAATAAAATGTTAAAATGAACTGAACAAAAGATTGCTGAACTCTTGCATGACTGGTCTTTTAGTCTTCATTTACCTGATTTTTATCTACCCAATTATACTGGCCTGAGAATCTCTGACACTTCCTACCAATGCAATGCTAAGTGTGATCCACAGACTAGGATAGCCTACAAACTATTTGCTTCCAGCCTGAAAATAGGAATGCAGAGAGTAGCGCATTTGGTTAGAAATATTCTAGAAATTTGACTGTCTATTAGCCCTACCAAAAAAAATGGGAGCTTTGATTTTGTACAACAGTTTTTTATTCTGCTTCATTTTTCTGGTAATACATTTTCATTGTCTTTTGCAGAACTGTTTGTACTGGATCACAATTTAAAATACATGTTTCTTCACTATGGATTATTAAAGGATTGATCAACATTAGATATGACTCATTTTATTAAGAATTATTTTATTTCTGAAAAGAATATCTCCTTAAGCCGAAATCTCTTTCCTGCTTGTGATTCTTAGTTTGGAAGGAAGATAGAATTATTTTATATGAGTCCAACTGTCAATTAGGTTTTGTTTAGCTACAGAAGATGCTGACATGTATGTGGCATCTACAAAATGAAATAAAATGAAATAAGAATGTGAAAAGAGCCCTTAAAGTAGCTTTAGTAGACCAATAATTTTCAGATATATATGAATAATCCTCAGAATAGGTTATTAAACATAAGCAGAGAAATGTGATTTTTCTTAACAGTTGTAATATGCCTCTAAAGCTCTCAAAGAAAAGAGTGAGGAATTAACAAGCCAAAGTGTACTGAGGTGAGAAGCTGCTTTTTCTACAGAGTTGGCCTCAAGATATTTTACAATAGACCACCCTGTCCCTAACAGGCATCACCTTCACTCTTATGGAAACTCCTAGTGGTTAGAAATTACTATCATTATTCTTTGTTTCAATGTGTGCTAAAGGAAGAAAAGAACTCAAAATATCATGAAGATATTGAATTAGAATCCAACACACTGACAACATTAAGAAAATAGAAATGCATGGGTACAAAAAGGTTCTGAAATAATTTAAAAGAAAATTTTAGGGGGCAGGCACTGTGGCAAGTTAAAGCCTTGGCCTGAGGCGTCAGCATCCCATATGGGCGCTGGTTCTTGTCTTGGCAGCTCCTCTTCCGATCCATCTCTCTGCTATGACTTGGAAAGAGTGGAAGATGGTCCGATTCCTTGGGCCTCTGCACCCATGAGGCTGACCTGGAAGAAGCTCCTGGCTCCTGGCTTTGGATCAGCGCAGCTCCCGCCATTGCGGCCATCTGGGGATTGACCCAGTGGATGGAAGACCTCTCTTTCTGTCTCTACTTCTCTCTCTAACTCTGTCTTTCAAATAAATAAAATAAATCTTTAAAAAAAAGAAACTTTTAGGTGGGTAGTATAACAGCTAAAATCTTTGATTTATCATTTCTTAAGGAACATAAAATAACAGATCATTGTTCATAATAATAGCTAGATCATTATCATTAAAGCAAGAATTTTTTATAAATTTATATATTTTATAAATTTTTTATAAGTCACTAAATGTGAACTTGCACAATTTAAAGAAACCCTAATGTAATCAAGTTAAATTTTTCTAAATGGACACACTGCTTATGTTGCAGTCGATTTCTACTTGTTTATGAGGAACCATTTTGATAATGAGGCTTTTTTTTTCTTGTTGTTGTTTTTTTTTTTTTGTTGTTCTTAAGCAAACAGTGGCTTCAAAATAAGGCATTCTTTTTTATCAAGTTAAAACCCACCTGAATATACACAGTGAATAGGAATTCAGCTCTTTCTGGGGGTGGGGTCTCAGAACTGGTGTTTTTCCCTTGTAAGACAGTTTCTCTGGGTGCAGAACAGAAGCAGTCAGGAAACAACATTTAGTTATGGCTGTCTTACAAAAAAGTGACCTCCATTGGAAGAATTCAAGAAGTTGAGTGCCTGTTATCTTTGCACTATGCCAGTCCCAGCGATCAACTCTCCAACTCATGGTCTTGAATCACTGTCACACCTCTAGGTATTTTGTTTGAGTTCCAGTTTTGAAGATGAGAGCAGAGAAGGTGTCAAAGATTCATTCCAGCCGAAGGAGTTCCTTTCCATGAGAAAAACACTATCTTTCCTGGAAACCACACCATGCAGACTTGTGTTCATAGCTAATTGCCCAGATTATCCTAAAACTATTCCCAAGAAGAGACCATGGAAAGTTTAGAGTTTTGTTTTTCTTTTGAAGTTGGACACACTGTAATACTGAAGAAAATTAGACTAGTGTTAGTAAAGAGAGAGTAGAGATACTAAATAGAGGACTAGCAATGCCTTCCTCTGTATATACTACTATTTCTCTTTGCATAGAAAGATTGGATTTCAGGAAGTTAAGTAATCTCTCATGTCACATCATTGATAGGTGGATGTCAGAAAATAAAGACAGACCCGTCCAGGAGGTGGGGTCTCAAAACTGGTGTGGAACAAACAGCCAGGACAATTTTAAACCTACTGTCTTGTAACAGATCTATAGAATTCGGATACCAAAAATCTGTAGATTAAGCTCATAAGAAGAAAATAAAGGCCGGAGCCATGGCTCACTAGGCTAATCCTCTGCCTGCGGCACCGGCACCCTGGGTTCTAGTCCCGGTTGGGGCACCGGTTCTGTCCCAGTTGCTCCTCTTCCAGTCCAGCTCTCTGCTGTGGCCCAGAAAGGCAGTGGAGGATGACCCAAGTGCTTGGGCACCAGCACCCACATGGGAGACCAGGAGAAAGTGCCTGACTCCTGGATTCAGATCGGCCCAGCGCCGGGTGTAGCGGCCATTTTGAGGGTGAACCAATGGAAGCAAGACTTTTCTCTCTCTCTCACTGTCTAACTCTGCTTGTCAAAAAAAAAAAAAAAAAAGAGAGAGAGAGAGAGAGAAAATAAAGCAGAATTCTATAGTGCTTGTCTGTTCAATTTATGTATTCAACAGAATAAATTGTAAGTTGGCAAATAAGCATCATTTGCCTTGGCTTTCATTAAAACAAGTGTTGTTTGGCCACAATGAGAATACACGATCCTAAAAGTCCACTGGTCCCTGTGACATTTTCATTAAGGTACTTCTCTCTAACACTTTTGTGTCATTCCTCTCTCCCTGCTCTTTTTCCTCAGCTCTCTGTAGTGAGGCACAGCCCCAGGCTCTCCTACTCGCACCCCACGTACACCTTTCTCAATGCATCCTCTGATCTGGGAATTTTCCAGAGTAATTTCTCCTCACAGAGTGCAAGAGAAAATGAAGAGAAGATGCAAAAATGACCCTCGATCCTAACTGCAGGAAAGCTTTGTGTTGCTAGGAAACGAGCGGTAGGTGCTAAGCATCCCTCACTAAATGAGGGCAGCTCCCAGCTGAATAGCCCCTTTTGTGTGGAAGAATCTAGACCAGGATTTCACTTCCTACCTCCACTGGCTCTGTCCACATGTATGCTTTTACTCTCCAATAACAAGCTGCAAAAATGATTAAAAATAATTTTAGGGATGTGAAAATGCACCTATAAGGAAGGTCAAAGTTGTGTAAAATAATATAAAGCTATGCAGTGGAAAGATTTCTAATCTTCAAATGTTTAGAAAAGAAGAAGGGAGATCGAAACAGAGACAGAGACACACAGAGAAACCATTCTGCTCTTCATAGGAGCAAACCAGAAAGATATTTAAATTAGATATGGATTAAATATATGCTAGAAAAGCTACTGATGAAAGTTTTTTACATTTCAACAGAGGCAGACAGATAGACAGATATATAACAGTAGTTAAGTGTGATGTCACCTGTGTATAACATATCACCTTATCATTCACAAGGCATGTCTGCTGAATTGATTTTCTTATAGTGTTGACATATGTTGTAGGTTGTTTATTTCTGTCTGGCCTGAAGGTAGCTAAATTTAAGGCCTAAGATCGTGTTATTGGAGTGAGAGAGAAGGAGCAACTGAGAATCATAAGATAATTTACAAAAGTGATTTACTTGCATATTGAAAAAATATTTGCATGCCAATTATGTGCCAGACTATTTCTAGACATTGGAAGAAAAAAAAGCCTTACTGCACAGGGCATATAGTCTGAAAGAAGAAATAATTAATAAACAAGGTAAGGAAAATGTATATCTTGGGTAATACCAGTGTCGATGAAGGGGACATAATACCAGCAAGGAAGGGGAACGTGAAATGTCAGGACATGTGCTACAGGGTGGAGTTTGAGCTTCACTCTAGCAGAAGTGAGGATACACTCAGGGGCTGCAGATGTCTGGGGCAAGAAGAGACTTCCAGGTGGAGGGAACAGGTGTGTAGCAGGAATGCACCTGACACAGGCAAATAGCCAGGAGGCCACTGAGACTGAGTGACCAGAGTGAAGAAAAGAATGGTGGGAAAGCAGTCAGAGAATTCACAGCCAGGGGGATGGGTGTGAGAAGTGTAAGTTCCTGGAAGGCCTTGACTTCTCCTCTGACAGGAATGGTGTGATCAAAGGGTTTTGATCATGGAATAGCCATGTGCTCTTCTCCACATCCCAGTCTCCCTCACAGCTGGATTTGTGCCATGTATCTAGCTAAGAGCAGTGTAACACAAGCTAACTAGTACCAACTCATCAAGGAGACACCATGCCTTCACCATATCTCTCTGCCCCATGACATTCAACTTCAAGTGTTCCAAATGGGAATGGATAAGAACTATCTGGCCTACATCATAAGAGTGAAAAATAAATCTTTGCTGCTTTCAACCATTGAAACTGTTCAAGTATATTTGGGTTCTTTGTTGCTGTTTTTTTCACGATCTTATTTTATATACCTTAAAAATTGTTATTTATATAAAGGGAGCAAATTTCTTGTATTTCATATGTGCAGTTTTAAGAGCATAATGCTTCCCACCCTACCCTCCCTCCCTCCCTCACTTCCAACCTTCCTTTCTTATCTTTCTTTAATTTTTACAATGACATATTTTCAACTTACTTTATAATCACAAGGTTAATCCTCCACTAAGTAAAGAATTCCACAAGCAGTACCTAGAAAAGTCGCTGTTCTTCACAAACGTAGGCAACGACTATAAACAATAATCAAATCTCAAAACGCTTTTGCAGCAGAGCCTGATCTGTGTATTATGGGGGTGGCACTGTTTGGGAGCCTTGATCAGTGCAGCGACATTCTCTGCTTCATATTTTAATACGATGACTCCTGGTACCATCAGTGAGGTGAGAGTGGGCCAAATGAAGAGGGGGAGATACCAAGTCTGCTGTGCTGGTTCAGGTAGAAACAGTGGTGGTTGGGCAGTGATTGTGGAAGTGGCAATGGTGAGAAACTAGTCAAATTCCAGCTATGTTGCTGGGAGGCTCAAAACAAGGTGTGTGTGGAAGACAAGAGACACAGAGTTTTGACATAAGGAACTGAACCAAAAGCTTAAAGTAGTTGTTTGCTGGGATGGAAGAAGTCTCGGGAGAGGGGAAATCAGACACCTAATTTGAAGCTGCAGATGCTTGTTATACATTCCACGTAAGGATCTTGGGTAGGCAGGTGAATATTTGCACCTGGAGTCCAACAGAGAAGGACTGAGCTTGAGATATGCACTTGAGAAACTTCAGCAATAGATTATTTTAGTTACAAGACTGGATGAAGTTCCCAAGGGAACGATTACATGTTGAAGAAAAAGAAACTTGCAAGTGTGGTGCTTAGTAAAAAAAACAACAACAGACTTTAGAGAGAATTTTTAGGTCAATTTATACTGATAAACTTCACCACCAACAACAACAATAAAAAAGCAGATGGATTCTGTGTGAGTACCTTGCAAATCCTTTTCTCGTCAATATTCTGAAACAGAAGCAGGATTGCTGGTGACAGTGACCTCAGAGCAAAGAGTTTTCAGCTGTGCGTTAGTCCTGATCTAAAAAGTTATGCAAGATGTTTACATGGAATTGCAATGCCTGTGCGAAGAGAGGAATGGAAGTGCTTTCTGCACATCAACAGCAGCCACTACCCCCTGGAGGAGAAAGCATTCGGTAACACGATGTCATCCCTTGAATCAAACATCGTGGCACAGGAGTAAGCACTGTCCTCCTCCTTGCCCATAACAGTGGCCTGGCTTCAGAACAATGCAAGCATACAGCTTCTTTCTAGACGTCCCCTTGGAGAACAGGTGATGTCTTCATTATGTCTAGGTTCCATTTGCACATGAATCCATCACCATTTTTCTTCTAGAAAAGAAGCATAGTAGCCATTAGATTAAGCAACATGAATAAACATGTACATTATGGTTGTGTGTATCCGGGATAAGCTAACAGATGTAACAAAGAAAACTTGCTATCTTAGCAGCTGAATACAATAAAGGTTTTATGTTTTAATCCTGTTACAATCCAGTTGGATATTTGGTGGGTGCTTTTCCATCTAGTGGTTCTTATCTCTAACTCCACCATTTGCTAGGGTCTCAGAATTCTCCACTTGACTGTCAACATCAACGCAGGGAAGAAAATGGGAGTAGAACATTTCATATGAGTTTTTAAGGCTTCAGGCCTGAAAGTGGCATTCATTGCTCCCATCCATATTCCAATGGCCTAAACTCAGACTATGATCTCATCTAATTTCAAGGATTACTGGGGAAGGCTGCCAGCTGTGTGCAGAAAAAAAAAAAATGGGACCGGTGTTGTGACACAGTGGGGTTAAGACACCACCTGTGATGCTAGTATCCCATTTGGAGACTGGTTTGAGTCCCGGCTGCTCCACTTCCAATCCAGTTCCTTGCTAATGGCCTGGGAAAGCAGCAGAAGTTGGCTGAAGTGCTTGGGCTCCTGCCTCCCAAGGAAAGAAGCTCCTGGCTTTGCTCTGACTCAGCCCTGATTGTTGCAGCCATTTGAAGAATGAACCAGCAGATTGAAGATTCTCTCTCTCTCTCTCTCGCTCTCGCTCTCGCTCTCTCTCTGTAACTCTGCTTTCAAATGAATAACATAAATCTTTAGAACAAAAAGAAAATGAATGGGTTGGGTGAATGCTTAAAGAAACATCCTCCACCACTGTGGGAAATCATGCCATGTTATCTGCAGTCTTATCCATATTTTAGGTAGTTTTTTTTTTTTTTTTTAAGATTTATTTATTTGCATTGTGGAGTTACAGAGGCAGAGACAGAGAAAGAGAGAGAAGTCTTCCATCTGCTGGTTCACTCCCTAAATGGCAGCAATGGCTGGAGCTAAGCCAATATGAAACCAGGAGCCAGGAGCTTCTTCCAGGTCTCCCACGTGGGTGCAGGGGCCCAAAAACTTGGGCTATATTCTATTCTTTTCCCAGGCCATAGCAGAGAACTGGATCAGAAGTGGAAAGGCTGGGACTCAAACCTGCATCCATATGGGATGCCAGCACTGCAGGCGATGACTTAACCCACTATGTCACAATGCCATCCCCTAGATAGATTCTTATAGTTGAACTTATAAATTCAATTCAGATTTGTGACAAAACAAAACCAAACAGAAGGCTCATTGAATTACACTTAATTTTATTTCCACCAGCCAGGAGACTGAGATAATTTCTCTTTAGAATATGGTCTTGGAACCCACTCCAAAGTTTTATCAACTAATTATTATTATGTAATTAAACAAAATTATTGAGCGTCTCTGACCAAACACAGTTCTGAGAATTGACTGTGTAAATATGAGTAAGAAACAGTCATTTCTTCAGCGAGTAGGGGAAATAAACATACAGAACAATATTACAGGTATCAGTGGAAGGTGTAAAAATTAATTCTAATTGGCATGACAGAGTCTAGGGCAGAGTTCTGGGAAAACATCAAACAGGAAATGGTGCTTAAAATGAAAGTTAGAAGATGAGAGAGAATTCTCCAGGTAGAGAAGAAAAGAGAGAATTAACAGAAGACAGAAACCACAAATCATCAGAGCCGAGCCCTGAAGGGAGGATCTAAATGGGTATGCTATTGTAAGACTGAGAAAGGCCTTAGGTTCTGCCCTACGGAATTCAACTTTGTCCCATAAGTCAAGAGGAGCCTTAAAGAGATGAGCAAAAGTGACAAGATTCAATTCATAACTTAGAATTAGGCTGAGAGGCTATAGACTGGAGCTGGGAGGAACAGGATACAGTCAAGCAGGTAGGAAGCTATTGAAATCACATGCAAAAGGATGAAGAGAATCTGAGAGGTTTAATAAACATTCTACTTTGAAACATAAAATCAATAGGCCTTCATCACTTTGAAAACAAGGAGGCAGGGAAGGAAAAGGGACATAAAACAACACATTCACCTTCCTACCCCTAATCCTTGGCTTCGTGCCCGGAACATAGCAAGTGTTGTTTTGTTATTTCTGCTCAAAGGCAGTGCTTTCAGAAGACTGAGAAGGTTTTTAGATATAAAACAAATTCCTTTCTCAAAAGCTCTCTAATCCTGGAAGTTTGTTTAATAAAGATTAAAAACCTCTCATTAAAACACACTTTGCTGTTGATGCTATGGGGAAATGGTCACTCTCGTATATTACCAACGGGAGAGTAAATGGGTACAAGTCCAATTGCAGCATGATTTGGCTATATCTATTAAAATTATAAATGCATATACCCTTGGACCCAGATATTGCATTTCTGGGAAAACCTCCTACAGATATATTTGCACATGTTCAAAATGACTTATGAAAGTGTTCTTCATTACATGGTTGTATTCAACAGCAAAAGCTTGACATAATTCGAATGTCACTAAATAGCAAACTGAGTAAATAATTTATATCTACTCATAAAATAGAATTCTATGTGAATGTAAAAATAAAAAAGAATGATTATATGTTCTATGTATTGATAAAGATTTTCAAGTTTTAGAATGTGCAGAAATCAAACACAAACAGTATATATAATATATCACCTTTTGAGTGAACAGAGGGAATTCATATTTATTTTTTCTTTTATTTGACTAAAAATTCTCAAATTATGCAGAACAAACAAGGCAGGATTTTCAACAACATAGAGATATCACCCATTTAAAAATCAAATTAAGAATACTCTATGGGCTGGCTCTGTGGTGCAATGGGTTAACACCCTGGCCTGAAGTGCCGGCATCCCATATGGGATGCCGGTTCTAGTCCCAGCTGCTCCTCTTCCGATCCAGCTCTCTGCTATGGCCTGGGAAAGTAATAGAAGATGGCCCAAGTCCTTGAGCCCCTGCATCCACGTGGGAGACCCAGAGGAAGCTCCTGGCTCCTGGCTTTGGATTGGCGCAGCTCCGATAGTTGTAGCCATCTGGGGATTGAACCAGCAGAACAGAAGACCTCTCTCTCTGTCTCTATCTCTCTCTGTAACTCTGCCTTTCAAATAAACAAAATGAATCTTTAAAAAAATACTCTCCACCATTCCTAAAGTACAAGCACTTCCTCAGTCCCATTCTTGTTCCATGCACCCTTGTCCCAGGTAGCGCACACTTAAATTTGCACCAAGATATACATGACCTAAGATTCTTTCATAAAAACAGTTGTTGAGAAGATGTCACACGTGAAAGTGAAGTATGTGTGGGAGAAAGCGAGGCCTCAAACAGGAATGTCATCAGCTTCATGATATTGTGATATATTTAGAATGCATGCATAATTTGTCGGACTATTTAAAGATGCTGTTTCTTTAGGGCCTTTCCACTGGCCACAGTCACAAGTATAGGCAGAGTCTTTATGGAATTGAAAGATTAATAAACCTGAGGTTTGTGGTTCCTTGAATTTTTTCTTTAGGTGTTTCATAAAAAGTGGATCACTCTTACAAGGTAAGATGAATTTGCCTGGATGCTCTGGCAATTTTCCAATCCACAAGGCCTGCAGTTGACAAATTTTGATAAATGTATCTAGCTGATATTTAGAAACATCTGCATAGATGTTTCGATAATATCTGTGTGGACACAAGACAACTGTTGTATCCACCAGCACTATTCCTACCCACCAGCAACAGTGACCCATGAGAACAGTATATTCTTCACGTTGCCCACTTGACACCGCTTACATTCTTGAAGATTCTTTCATGATCCTAAAAGATACTCTAGAGTAATTTCTCATAGCCACAGACAGATTCTATATTGGTGACTTAAAAAATGTCTATTCTCCATAAAAGCTAAACTGTTTACTTTGTTCACCAACAAAATTTTGTTAGTAACTGGTGTCACATAGCCAAGAAAAGAGTTGGAATCCATAAATACAGAGTCTCTTTCTGTGTCTCCTTACTGCATTCAGATCATCTTAGGAAAGCAACATATCAGATACCCACTAATACACTTGGATCAAAGTCAACATTGCACTACATTGAGTTCCTTGTTTCAATGGCACAGCTCAATTTCTCCATCACTACCAGCATTCATCCTGAAATTCTGAAAGAATTTCTGATGCTTACACTCCAAATAAACTCTTCCTGGTAGATCGCAGCTTTCCACCAAAGAGCTCTTCAATATTGCTCATAATTATTTTAGGGGATACACTTGTCATCCCAAAGGTTGGGACCTGGAGTTATCTGTTCTTAACACATACCCTCAAGCCATAGGAAAGGAGACACACATGAATGTCATTTCCAAAGTTGGCCTGGAAGAACCCATGGGCCTCAACTAATGGTTGTACTCAAGAAGTCATGGCAGCTGCTGGGGCAGAAACACCTCTACCACCCTTCTGTCCACACTCTGCAGCCTTGACTCATCAGAAGGGACTGCTTGAAAGCAGAGTTTGATTTTCTGGACATCTTTATTATTCTTTACTAAAAGAAAGTAGATTCTGATCTTGGCAAATTAGGTTGACGTGTGAGAAGAAATAGAGCCTACAGTTTTTAGGGTTCTCTTTCCATGTTCCATAGACCTATACCCACTCAAGCCAACATCTCTAAGCAATAGTCCAAAGGAGGTTCATTATGTTTTTTTTTTCTGATGCTAACCACTGTTTATCAGGAATATATTTTTAACTCTGTCAGTTATGATCAAATCTCTCATTCCTCTATATTTCTTCATCATGACATTTTTCTGTCATTCTACCTGATAAAAGTGATTAAATCACTGTGGTACCCAGGACTTTCTCAAAGAAAGGGCTCACATTTAATCATCTGTGGCCATCACTGTCTCCAACAAGGTCAAGGCATTTGGCATGCAGTGGGTACTCATAACATATCACCTCATTTTCCCAGACACATGCTATTAGAAATCATTCCTCTAGTATCATTATTTAGAACCACAGAAGTAAAAAAAAAAAAAAACTTAAGAAATAATCAAGGTGTACAAAATCACTCCAGCTTTGATTCAAGCACTTCTTACCAACATTTACCTCTTTTGGGAAGAATTTGCCCTTTAAACGTGATTACATTTTTTTTGTCACCTGTATTCATGTTAGTTTTTGATACTTTTTGCTATTTGACATTTTTTCAAAAATGAAAATCTCTTATTTGATGGGCTTTTTCAAAAATAAAAATCTCTGGTTTGTTAGTTTATTTTGGTGGAGAAAGGAAAGTTCAAATTTTTTGCCTTAACTTGAGGATGTTACAGCTGGTTCTGTGGTTCTTGGTCTTATCAACAAGTGAGTCAATCAAACTGCTGTAGGGAATTTGAAAGTAACACCCAAAATATGATGCGTTGGCTGAAGGACATTGGAAGAGCCTCTGAAGCAAAGTTTTTCTCTGACCGTCTGTCTTTCAGACTTGAACTTGCCTTTTTGTACTCAAAGCACTTAATAGAAACTGTAAATAGCTGGCTGTATAGAAGTTCTTTGGTTCCCCCTTATCAGATAGTAGATCCTAAGATTCACATTGCAGAAGGGGTTTTGCCCTATTTCCAAGAAGACATAATGCTACACAGAGGCCAGAGCAATCTGAACAGGCAGCCACGCTGGGTTTCTCCTCTCGTCCTATTCTTATTTAGTCATACCCTTTTTGTCCAGTTGCATTTCTATGTGATTGTTCATTTATCCTCAAATCTAAGCATAAAAACAGAGTGAGCTTTGCACAGAGGAGACTGCAGTGTGCAGGAACTATGTTTATTTCTGCCCAACTTTATATCCAGTACAGGAACCTGACATTAATAAAAATAAATGCACTTAGACACAGAATAAGTTATTTTAATTAACTCTTGCTTAAGAGTTTGAGCAGTTATACAGTCTCCCTGCTCTGTAAACCTCCTGACTGCTGCTTATAGCCCACTTGCTGATCACTCCTTGCCAGGAGCCTCAGCTTCTCTGTTCCATTGTATGCTGTCCAAGATTTAGCTGCTTGTTCCCAAACCCACTGATGCCAGCTGTATAATTTATTATAATTAAATAACTTAGACACACATTACCCAAATCTATGAAATATGGGTGTGAAAAGAGTTGTTTCCATGAAAACTGCATGAATGCTATAGAAAGAGGCAATCAAGATAAGATCCTAAAAAGGCTATTAGAGTCAGTGTGGGTGAGACAGCTGTAAAAGACTGGAGAGAAAAACATAAAATATAGAGGACTGGGTTCCCACAGTGTCTTTTAGTTCTCTTTACTTAAGAAAACTGGCAGATGTAGGTGCTCTAGGTTGTGTGACCAATACAAGAAAGATGGAGAAGAAGGCATTTTTAACACACCTCTTAGGATATCTACAATCTTATATTGAAGGGTCTGAGTTCAAGCCCTGAATCTGCTTCTGATTCTAGTTTCCTGCTCTGTGCACCCTGAGAGGAAGCAGATGGTGGTTCAAGTGCTTGGGTCCCTGTCACCCATGTGGGAGACCTGGACTGTGTTCTGGTCTCCTGACTTTGGCTTGGCCCAGACCTGGCATCAGGGGAATGAACTAGCAGATGGAAGATCTCTCTCCATCTCTCTCTCTCTCTCTTTCTCTGTTTTTTGCTCTCTCCACCTTTTCAAATAAACAAAAAAAGAGAAGAAAAAAATTTCATGGTGATCTTTAGGCAGTTAACCCCAAATTCAAACAAAAGTCCTGGTTCTATGCCAGAAGAACATAAAATAAAGCTATGCTTATGTTTAACTTACAATAGAATGTTTAAATATATGCTTTATTTTTCTCTCTTAATTTGATACTTTAGAAGACTAGATTTACCAATTACTATCCCTGAACTCTGCAGATGAAACTGTTTTCTCTGAGAATCAAATGTTTATCATATATGCTCCTAAATCTTAACTAGCTATAAGGTTTTTTTTGGCTACTCCATCTAAAAGAACAATGGGTGTGCATCTGATGCAATCATTGAGCTGCCATTTGGGATGCCTGTACCCCATTTTGGAGTGTCTGGGTTTGCCTCCTAGATCCTTGCTAACATGCATACTGGGAAGCAGCAGGTGGTGGCTCAAGTAGTTCTGCCCCTTTGACCCACATGGGAGACCCAAATTGAAACCTATGTTCCTGGCTTCACTCTGGTCCAGCTGTGGCTGTTGTGGACATTTGGAAGTAAAACAGCAGATCAGAATCTCTCTGTGCTCGCCCATTCCTTCCTTCCTTCTTCTTTCTTTCCTTCCTTCCTTCCCTCTCTCCCTTCTTCCTTCCCTTTCAAATCAGCAATAAACAAATAAATAAACAAACCACTGTTTGAATGGGAAGTTTAAAGGAATAAGCAAATAGTGATTGAGGCAAATTTAAGCTGTAGAGTTATAGACACAAAATGACAAAACAAAGTAAGAAGTAGCAAAGATTTTAAACACACATTTATTGAAACCTTTACAAATCTTTCTTCAAATGTATACCACATGTAGGTTAAACATGTGTCATGTCTTTGGTACTTGATGCCATACAGGAAAGAGTTTATAGAACTCAATGAGTTTCTGAGTTAGTCACAGGACAGACCTCTGAGTGGCTGACTTTTCTTTACATCCCAGAATCAAGCAGAGAATACACACTTCTGCTCTGTTAAGAGTTGCAACCAGGGCCAGTGCTATGGCACAGCTGGTAAAGCTGCCATCTATAATGCCAGCAATTATAGGTGCCATTTTGAGTCCCAGCTGCTCCATTTCTGACCCAGAACCCTGATAATAGCCTGAGAAAGCAATGGAAGATGGCCTAACCTCTCCCCTGAACCCATGTGGGAGACCTGGAAGAAACTCCTGGCTCCTGGTTTCAGCCTGGCTCAACACTGGCCTTTGAGGCCATTTGGGGAGTGAATAAGCAGATGAAAGATCTCTCTCTGACTCTCCCTCTCTCTGTCCGTACTCTGCCTTTCCTCCTTTCAAATAAATAAATCTTTAAAAAAAGAGTTGCAGTCACTAAAATCATTACATATTATCTCTAAAAGTGTTGTTATTTTTTTCATGATGAAAGGTATAAATGAAAATATGCAAATTGTTAGTATTTTACTAATAACTATTAAAGATCAGCCAAAAGCATCTGCCTCATACTACAACAGCTAATTATTTAATTTTAGTTGCCATATTTGCTATAAAGGAAAAGCACATTGTGGAAGGGACCCTTCACACAAGAGCTCACCCTATCACTGTGTTTCCAGAAGAGAGAACACTGTTGAGAGAACAGTGTTAAGCTGTGGCTTGAACGATGAGTAGGAAGCAGCCAGGTCCTTGTGAAACAATAATAACATCTTGAGGCAGAAAAAACTGGCTCTTTAAACAATCTGAATTGTGTTTGAATCCAGACTGAAGCAGAAGGTGAATACTGGAGATGGAAAGACAACAAGATGGATGAGAAGAAAGAGAGTGGTTCGAAGAGCCTTATGCAAAGGACAGTCAATGAGGGTGAGAAAATGGGATCTGTGCCTTGGTTTGCTCAAGATAAGGCCAGGCTCCTCTCCAGCTACTGGGGACACAGGCAGTCATGCAGTGAAAAGAAATCAAGGTCAAATAAATAACTTCCTATTTTCCATCATGAAAGATCTTAATTCCACCCTGTTTCTTGGAGTATGAAAACAATTGTATTAGAGTCAGCCCTCCACACCTGTGGGTTATGCCTCCCTGGATTCAACCAACTGCAGATCAAAATGACTTAGAAAAACAAAGACAAAAAATGATGCTGAAACAAAAAAAAATACAGATTTGAAAACTACAATAGTATAACACCTATTTATACAGAATTTACATTAATGAGGGTACTTCAAAAATTCCATGAAAATGCAATTAAAAGGTAAGTTTACTTTGGTACAAAAAAAATTTTGAAATCCATGCATAGTTTTTTCATAATATGGACTTCCCACAAACGTTTTTAAGTACCCCCATATTGGATATTATAAATAATTTGAGATGATTTGAGGTATACACAAGAATGTGCGTAGCTCATATGCAAATACTCTGCCTTTTTATATAAGGGACTTGAGCATCTGTGAATTTTGGTATCCAAGGGGGTCCTGGAACGCATTCCCTGTAAGCTACTGAGGGAGGAAATAGATGCCAAGTATGGCCACTCTGCAGTCAGACTCCTCCTGTGGTTTCCACATTGCAATCCAACTCGCCCACCTCACACCCACACAATTAAAACCATCCTTTTGGCTCCACCAGAGATTATCACACACAGTTCCTGCCTTCACCAAGAACCTCCTCATTTCACTGCCCCAGACCCAGCTCCCCACCACCACCACTTCCTGCCCCACCTACCATGCCACAGCCCTCCCCACCCCCCCCAAAAAAAATTACCTAGGACCCCAGCCAGGAAAAGTTGTGAAACTCTGTCCTCTGCAGCTTCACAGCACATTTGCTTTAATACCAAAAGAGGATTCATCTTGGCCAATGAGAAACAAATGAATATGCAGTGATTCGCCACTTGCTATAAAGCCCTGCCAACAGTTCCCACTGCTGCGCTCTCTTCTGTTTTTATAATCAATTAAAAAGGTTCAGTTCATTTGGGGCAGTTTCCCCTCTCCTGGAAATGGAAAGAAGCAAGCAGCTCTCAGAAAAGGCACAAAGCCCTTCTGAGAACTGTCTAGCAGACAGAGCTTCTTACAGTAACACTTTATTTTAATGGTTCTTTAATGCAGAATTGACAATGGAACTCCCACTGAAGCCCTCACAGCAGTCTCATTCACCCTAAATAAAAATGACGACGTTGCCAGAGATAGGTCACAACTAACATATCAACTTCACAGGCTACCCCAGAGGAGGGAGGGGGGAAACAGGACCCCCTCCCGTGCTTCCGGAATAAATTCTGTCTTCATGCCTGCACCCTCTAATCCAGCTCTCCGTTTCCGTATTTAGATGAACATCCTTTGTACATTTAGGGAATTATTCCTCAGCAGAGAATCCATAGGTATCAGCTTTCTGAGAATTGGACTGTTCTTCCCAGAAACCAGAGGGAGCCTGGTTGGTTTGAATGCTGGCTTGTGGGTGAGCCGAGGGTCTAGGAAGACAGCTCACAACGAAGCAGCAGGACCCTGTTCACATGAGCACACAACATCCACTCATCACCAGCAGCAGATTGAAGGTAATGTTTGAAGAGGTTTTCAAGCTGCTGGGAAATTGTGGGTTTAAGCAATGTTCTTTAAACCTTTTGAAATTCAAATTCCATTTCAGCAAAGATGTTGAAATGGTAACTGGAGGAAGTGACAAAGGACTGACAGTTCCCCCATTCATTGCCGCCCCTCCTGGCTCCCACCATCATCAGGCCCTTCAGAGGGGCAGTAGGGTTGAATTGCTTAAAACCCCACCCATATGGGGCAGGCAGAGCTGACATTAGCAACAGCCTGACTGGGAGTCTGCTGTCTTCAGTGCTTGGAGTAGGAGGAGGAGGGAGGGTACCAGGCTGCCTGGTAGCCAAAGCCAAACACAAATATGGGGAACGCTAACCCTGTTGTATTAAAGCAAGGGAAGTTTGGGGAGCAGCAGCAGTGTGGGAATCACAGAGAGTAAAATCTGGGCACTCTGCTGGCTTGCTTCCTGGGGAGAATTGTTCATACCTGACCACATTACATAGGAGTAGTTGGCATCAAGTTTGTGACAATACCGGGAAAAGGTTAAGAGGGCCACTGGGACCAGGGAGGAGTATATGAAAGTCATCTGATAAGAAATGCCCACCTAGCCCAAATAAACAGAGAAGGTGAACAGCAAAGTCACTAAAGGAAAAGAGCAGGTAGAGTGGTCTCCCTGTGGAGCAGTGGCAGTGTGGAATTATGGTTAAGGTTATGGACCATGTAATTATCAGGGCAAGATTCACAGTCTTCTCCATTTACTATCCTGTAGGATCTTCAGTGAGTTACTAAATATAGCCAGTAGCATCTAGCTCATTAGGTTGCCTACTTTAAGATGACCCAAGAAAAAATGCATAGCACAGAGCCAATCACGGAATAAGGACTTAAAAATGGTGTTGGTCACCCTTTTTTGTGTTAAGGACAGGCTGATACTTCCTGCCAAATGCACAGGTAACCACCACCATCATGGAATGCATTGGTTTCCCTATGCTCTGCCATCTCATTCTGAGTGTAATGCTTAGTACATGCACCTGCAAGGACTACAAAGATTCTTCAGACCGTATCTGTGTTGCTCTTTGCCTTTAATTTATCATCCTCCAAATCCTCCTCAGGATAGCTGTCACTTGATATTAGTTGTTGATTGGAGAGAAATTGGCTGCTCCAGATAAACTGGTATTAGCCAGGGATCTGTAATAAGGCCATCTGTAACGACTGATGGATCATCTGGGTTTGAGTTTAGTCAAATACAGAGAGTTCCAAGATAAGGCGGAAACATACCAAATCCAGTCTAATCCTGCCTCTGACTGAGCAGCATAAGGGGGGAAGGTCTGGAACTGAGGAAGGAATCTGGTGCATCTTGTTAGAAGAGGAGAAAGAAAGAGACAGTCTCCAGCCCTCACCAGAGGAACAATGCTACAGTCTTAGGGGAAATAACAACACACCATGGAAGCCTGCTTTCTCCCACAGCCAAAATTAGTAAAATTAAAGTCACATTCTTTAATACCAACCTAAGAGAAGTGTCAATTATAAAAATGCAGTATTTAGTAACTGCATAATCATGTAACACATTTCTCCAAATAAGTTGTTTATAAAGAAGCTAAAAAAAAAAACCAAAGAGAATATTTTATTCAAATGAACCCAACTATTTTGCTGCTAACTTCTAACTTCTCTGATTTAGCCCAGCAGTGTCTACAAGAACTCAATATTAGATGGCATCATGGGCTCCATAGTTCCCATACTTAGGTTTCTCACTCCATGAGTGGAATGTTTAAGTCTCCTTACATTAGCATGCAAGGAATGGTCACTATTATCTTATTGGCACAAATTGTATTTTCTGAACAGTAACTTATATATAGGAAGGCAGGAAGGGAAGGAATCAAATTAAATAACATTCTTTTTTTAAGAAAAATTCATTTATTTATTTGAAAGGCAAAGAGAGAGAGAGAGAGAGAGAGAGAGAGAGAGATCTTCAGTCCACTGGTTTATTCTCCAAATGGCTGCAACGGCTACAGCTGGACCTATCTGAAGCCAGGAGCCCTGAGTTTACTCAGGGTCACCCACATGGGTGCAAGGGCCCAAGCACTTGGGCCATCTTCTACTGCTTTCCCAGCCGCATTCACAGGGAGCTGGATTGGAAGTGGAGCAGCAGGGACCTGAACCAGTACCCATACAGGATGTTGGCACTGCAGGCACTGCAGGCGGTAATTTTACCAACTATACCACAGCGCCAGTCCCCCTAATGACATTCTCTTTTTTTTCAAAGTTTAGCTCTTTTAATTTAACATATCCAAGGTTAGAACCACAATAAAAACGCTTCCCTTTCCTACATCCTGGTATGGTTTCTTTTTTTTTTTTTAAGGTTTTTAATTAAAGACTACAAATTTCATATGTACTTTAGCTTCTAGGAATATGGTGCATAACTTTTAGGATTATAGTGTCCCCCCCCCCATTCTTGCCTTCCCACCCTCACTCCCATCCAATCTCCTACTCCCACTCCCATTCCATTTTTCATTAAGATTCGTTTTTAATTCACTTTATATACAGAATACTTTATATACATAATACTCTCATTTTTGACATCAGTGACCACCTGAGGCTCTTGACATGTGCTGCCAAGGATATGGAAGCCTTTTGAACCCACAACTCTGTTGGTATTTAGTGAAGGGCCATATGCAAAGTGGAAGTTCTCTCCTCCCTTCAGAGAAAAGTATATCCTTCTTTGATAGCTCCTTCTTTCCACTAGGGTCTCACACACAGAGATCCTTTATGTAGGTTATTTTTTTTTTTTTTTTTTTTTTTGCCACAGTGTCTGGGCTTTCCATTCCTGAAATATTCTCCAGGGCTTTTCATCCAGATCTGAATGACTTACAGGCTGATTCTGAGGTCAGAGTGTTATTTAGGGCATTTGTCATTCTATGAGTCTGCTGTGTAGCCTGCTTCCCATGTTGGATCATTCTTTCTTTTTTAATTCTATCTATCATTATTACCACACACTTGGTCTTTTTTTTAGGTGATCTCTTTAAAACTTAATCCTATCTATATGATCAGTTACACACTTAATATAATCACTTTAACATGTAAGTTGGCATTAGTACCTGCCAAATTAATGGAATGTGGAGTCCCATGGCAAATTTTTAGCTTTAGCCTTAGGTGTAAGTCCATGGGAATGTATGGCAAACTGTACATTTCCTTCTCTTATTCCCACTCTTATTTTTTACAGGGATCAATCTTCAATTGGATTGAAACACCTAAGAAAAATTCTGTGTTAAGTAAAGAGTTCAACCAATGGTATTAAGCAGAAAAAGAAAATACTGAAAAGAATAAAATAGTCAGTTATTCCTCCACAGCCAGGACAAGGGCTGATCAAGTCATTGCTCCTCATAATGTCAGTTTCATTTCTACAGGCTTCATTTTAGGTGCTCAGTTAGATGTCACAGATCAGGGAGAACATATGATATTTTTCCCTTTGGGACTGGCTTATTTAATTCAGTATGATGTTTTCCAGATTCCTGCATTTTGTTGCAAATGACTAGATTTCTTTTTTTTAAATGCTATGTAGTATTCCATAGAGTACATATCCCATAATTTCTTTATCCAGTCTTCTGTTGATGGACACCTTATGACATTCTTAACCTAGAGCTCCACCCAGTTGTGATTTGTGGGGAAAATGGCTATTCATCACTCACAAGATACCTTAATTCTCCTTTATGGTCAAGCAGGTAAGGGATGAGGTGAGAGGCCTGGATTGTGTGACTGTAGAGAAGTTTCACCGAATGGAATTATGATGGGTAGACAATCCACATCACAGTCATCCCCATAAACAGAGCCCTACAGGATGTGAAGCTATTTACCTTTCCAAACCAGATATTTCTATTCCCTGCTTCCCACTTTCCCATCACCATACTGCAATAGACAGGGCTTGTACAGTTACTCTTTCAGCCCCTGCCTTCCTCTCCATTTCACACATGCATTTCCTCTGCTTAGAGCAATCTCATTCCTTCACCTAATCTGGTAACCCCTGAGAGCCTAACCTAAGCTGAGATATTGTCTCATCCGAGATCCTCTCTGACCTGCCAATTAAGTGGTATTATATGTTCTTGTGTGAAACTCTAGAAAAGGATGCATCACTTGCCTTAATATCTAATAGGGGGGCTGGTGCTATGGCATAGTGGTCAAAGCCATGGCCTACAGTGCAGGCATCCTATGTAGAAGCAGGTTCAAGTCCCAGTTGCTCCATTTCCAATCCAGCTCCCTGCTAATGCACCTTGGAAAGCAGCAGGGGATGGCCCAAATCCTTAGGCTCTTGCATCCAGGTGGGAGATCCAGAAGAAGCTCCTAGCTCCTGGCTCCTGGCTCCTGGCACCTGGCTTTGGCCTTGCCCAACCATGGTCATTGAAGCCATTTGGGAAGTGAACCAATGGATGAAGATTTCTCTCCCTCTCCTTTTCTCTCTGTAACTCTACCTTTCAAATAAATAAATAAATCTTTTTAGAAATATAACATATATCTGTTAAATATTGGAACTAAAAAATATAGAGACATAGTGTTATTTTATATTATCCAAGGGCAGGATTGAAAGTGACCTTTAGGAAAAGATTAGAACCAAGAATTAAAAGTTGACAGGATTTTTTCCTTCACGTTTTTACTAATTTCTGCTTATTTACTTTCTTCCCATCTCTGCAGGTCAGCTTGCTTTGCACTCTAGCCATATGGAAGAACATAGCCACATGCAGAAAGCTAAATGTCCCTGAATGACACTTTCAAATTGCTACCATGATCTCATGGTATCTAATGGAGGGCCCATTTTAGAGAAGAGAGCAATGAGTATAAGATGAGTTATTAAGGGCCAACAGCTTAAGTTGCCATCTACAACATTAGAGTCCCATATAGGTACTGGATTGAGTCCCAGCTGCTCCACTTCCAATCCAGCTCCCTGCTAGTGCACCTAGGAAAACTTCTGAGGATGGCCCAAGTGCTTGGGACCCTACACCCACGTGGGAAACCCAGAAGAAGCTCCTGGCTCCTGGCTTCAGTCTAGCCCAGCCCTGCTTATTGTGGATATTTGAGGTGAATCAATAGAAGGAAGACTTTCTCTGTCTCTCTCTCCTTCTCTATCCACAATTCTGCCTTTCAGATAAATAAGACAAATCTTGAAAAAAAAGGGATGCACTGTTGTCCCAAAACATGTACAGTACTATATTATTTGTAACTGCCTACTTGTGTGTCCTTTTACTTCCAGCTGTAATCTTTATAAAAGTAGTCAATCTACCATTGTATCCTTATGAAATTATGCCACACAAATAAAAATGTTCAATTTGTGATAGAAAAGAATGGCATGTGTTATCCTTCCAGATGTATGATGTATTCCTATCCCCTAAACCTGTTCTCACTCCTCTACCTCACACAAACACACACATACACACACACACACACACACACACACACGCCATGGCCTCCTACATATTTCAAATTCTGTGAAATGTTCCTTTTGCTACACAAACACTCCTGGGTGCTTTACACTTTTTAAGTCTCTCCATATAGATTAATAGTATGTAACATAAATCATTTACATTTTATTATGTCACCGGGGTAGTGATAAGCTTGTTGCATACTTTATGTCTAATCTTCATAACACTCAGTATTGTCCCTAGCTAAGACTCAGAAATATCAAAATAACTTTTCAAGGTCACAACTAATAACTAAACCTAGTTCATCTGTGTGCAAAGCCTAATACCTCTCGACTGTCTAATTTTCCACTCATGCAACCCACTAAGCACAAGCTCCTCAAATCCAGTGATCATGACTAAATTTATATCTTTCTCCTCAGAATCCAGCACACATCACATTTCATGTGAGCAGATTAGATATGCTCAATAAATATTTCTTGAAGAATGAATAAATGAATGAACATATGAGATGGACTCGGAATGGGTGGAAAGGTTGTATTTGGCAGGAATAAAGATTTTCTGTATCCCAACATTTAGGCTATCTTTATATGTCAACAAAATAATTAATGCAGATGAAAACAATTATGTTAGTAGTACTAACTACTATTATATAAACTTCTCTCTAAGAAAAACCAAAGAGCTTAATATAATAAAAACCAAAATGAAATAATAAACACAACATTTAAGGCTTTGAAAAGCAACCAAAGTAGCAAGGACTCATGTAGCAAATATAGAAGAGAACAAAGAAACTCAGAAAAGGGAGTTAAAGAGAGTGTGCCACCTTATAGAGAGCGTGAGGCCCTTTTAAGCACTTGCTTAATCTTAAGATTTTAGAAGCCAGTGGCCAATAAAGTCAGATGCAGCTTGTAAGAGGCTAAAACGGTATATATCCAGTTCTCCCATGGAGCTGGGAAGACAAAATTGACATTCTGGGCCTGCTAAAGAGAAGGACCCTTGGTTAAAATTCCAGGTGCAAGTTAAAATTCCTGAATATCTTTTCATTCAGGGAAAACTGAGTGATAAACCTCTTGCACGAAATAAAATCAATTTATTAATAAATTGAATTAATAAATTGAATCCTCTTAAGTAAGGTAAACTATCCAGCTTCTACATATTTCTATACATATTTCCAACACTGAATCAAAATTTACCAACCATGCAAGGAGATAAGGTCAAATGACTAAAATCCAAGGAGAAATCAGATTAAAAAAAACTTGCACCAAAAATTCAAATACTGATGTCATGAACCTAAAACTTTAAAATATCTATGATTGGTAATGAAAATAACATTAACAAATTGCTATTTTATATATTATATATACATATGTAACATATATTATATATAATATTTACATACTTATATAAAATGCAAGATATAAATGAGTTGAATATACTCATATATATTCAGGAAAGCAGGAAAAGTAATGACTATTCTACTTTAATATTAAAATCAGTTGTTAATTCTAGAACTAAAGTATACAAATGAAATTAAGATATATATAAAAGTTAGCTTGAATTAATCATTCCATGATATATGTATATATATATACATTAAACATTACCTTGTAAAACATCTACAGTTTTTATTTTTCAATCAAAACTTAACAAAGATGAGAAATTAATTTTTAAAATTAAATTAAGAATTCAGTAAATTTATTATTACTAGTTGTGGATCAGACACAATAGGGGGAGAATTAGTAAACTGGAATTTCATTCAGTATACAATATCTAGATGGAAACATAAAAAGTCAATGGAAAACACCCAAAAGAATGTAAGTTATGTATAGATTATGGAGGAAACATTTGGTATATATTTAGTCAAAGTATCAAGAGAAGAGAAAAGAGAAAAAAGGCATAAATAATATTTAGAGATATTGATGAGGACTATTTTAAAACTACTAAGTCATTAAGCTACAAATTCAAGAATCTCTACAAATCCCAAGCAAGTTAAATACAAAGAAAACCATGCATGGGTATATTGTAGTTAAAAATGCTGACACCAAAGACCAAGACAATATATAAGAAACCCAAAAATGTTAGAATTAAAAAGAAAATAGACAAATGCAGAGTTGGAGAACTTTAACATATTTACTTCAATAATTGAAAGTTACTATTAGAGTTACTGAAGAAAAGTCTTGGCCAACTCAATTAAAAACCTGATTTAATTGGCAAGTTTAGAACTCTACAACGCACACTGCAGAATACATATTTTCAAATGCATATGGATTATTTATTCAAACCACATATTAGATAACTTAAATAAGTATCAACAAATGTCAATAGACTGATCATGTATACAATTAAGCCAGAGGCAATATAAGAGTTATCTAGAAACCACTCAAATATTTGGAAACCAAAGAATATGCTTGTACATAATAAACAGACCAAAGAAGAAATCAATTGGAAATGAAAGAAATCTTACAAATATACTACTTGTGTAAATACTTGAGTTCTGTGAAGGCAATTTTAAAGAGAACATAAATGCACACACACATTTAATTATGTAGGAAACAATGATTTAAGTTTCCTTTTCAAAAAAAAGAGTATATAGTTAATCTCAAAGTAAGTAGAAGAAAAGGCAAGAGCAGAACCCAAAAAATAGATAGCAAATATATACTAGAATAAAACAGTGGTTAATTCCTTCAAAATAAACTGGCTAATAAATCATTAGCATTATGAAACAAGAAAATAAAAGATAGAGAAGGTGTAAATAATCAACACCAGGACAGTAAAAGGGAACATCATTACATGGGCACACTGGGTTCTAGTCCCGGTCGGGGAGCTGGATTCTTTCCCGGTTGCCCCTCTTCCAGGCCAGCTCTCTGCTGTGGCCCGGGAAGGCAGTGGAGGATGGCCCAAGTGCTTGGGCCCTGCACCCCATGGGAGACCAGGAGAAGTACCTGGCTCCCGCCTTCGCGCCAGCCGTGGCGGCCACTGGAGGGTGAACCAATGGCAAAAGAAGACCTTTCTCTCTGTCTCTCTCTCTCACTGTCCACTCTGCCTGTCAAAAAAAAAAAAGAAATGAAAAGAAAATTATAGTCGTACATGACCTCATTGGTGAACTCCTCATAATATTTAAAAAATTCACAAAACCAATGTTATATAAATTCTTTAAGAGACTAAAAAAAAATTTTAAAAACTGTGGGGAGCAACCCGGACTGGACTGAGTTACTGGAATTAAGACTTATTCTATGCATCTGCTCTCCCACAATATGGCACTGGGAGAGGAGAAAACAGCTTCTATGCAGCTGCCTCTTGCCAACTTGAGTGATGACCTCCAGGAGCTGATCCTGCTCCTGATTGGAGGAGAGCAGCGTACTCGGCGTGTGGGCAGCCGAGTTGGGATTGGTGGAAGAGGACTATAAAGGAGGAGAGAGACAACATGCACCAGGAACATCTAAGAGGAACATCTATCTGAAGGAACACCTGTGCAGCCCCCGAGAGAGCCGGCCGGCAGTGTGCCGCTCCCCCGCGGAAGTGGGGAAAGTGGCCAGGGGGAACCGCCCTTCCACGGAGGTGGAAGGGTCGGTAGCCAACCCGGGAAGAACCAGCAGCAAACCCGGGGAGGGCCGAGCAGACAAAAGAACAGCGCAGGGTCCTGTGTCGTTCCTCCGCGAAGAGGGGGAGCGACAAAAAACAAGCAAACAAAAACAATGTAAAGCAAAAATCCTTAAAATTTTTTCAGGAGGTAAAAAATTGTCTTGGTATCAAAAACCAGAAAGAGAAATTGTAGGCAAATCTGTCTTGAGAATTCGGATATAGTAATTTTTGACAAATGTTGATAAAAGCATGATACAGATTACACATCATTACTAAATGAGATTTATTTTAGGAGGAAGATATGTTATCATTTGAAAATAAAGTGATATACTTCACTATATTAGCAAGGCAGACAAGAAAATCTTTCTATACATCCAGGAAGTACTGGATAAAATTCAATAAAATTCAATACATATTTATGATTTAGATTAGGAATAGGAATTTTTAAAATCTAACAAAAATATTTACCAAAAGCCAACAACAAGTTGTGAAACATAAAAACCACTTACCATTCCCATGATCAACAATGAAACAAGATGTCTGTCACCATCACTTTTATTCAACACTGTAATAAATATATTTGACAGTGAAACATAATAAGAAAATAGATATAAAAATTTAAAGGAGATTTTAAATCTTGCATTAAAGAGAACATACATGTGTACATAGTAAATTATAAAGACTATTATTTAATATGTAAATTTAGAAAATTTGTTGCACATTAACTCAATAACAAAATTAAGTTCATTTTTAAGCACTAGAAACAAGTAGGAAATGAAAGTTCTGTGATACTGTCAAAAATAATCTGTTGTATGGAAATAAATTGAACAAAACTTTTGATAACTTTCTACATAGAAATCATAAAACATTACTAAGATTAATTAAATAGTAATCTAATGAAGGGATATATCATACTTGTGGGTTGGAGAGTTCAATAGTAACATTGATTAATGTGTCAGCTTCTTCACATTGATCTATGGATTCAACATATCTCAATCAGCATTCCAATACTGTCTAACTTCATAATATTATTGCTGGAATAGTTAAAAACATCATGAGATACAAGGGCAAATTGAAAGAATTAATCATTAGAAAGCTAGAATTTATCATAAAATTATATCATTAAGAGTATATTATTGATGTAAGAATATGCAAATAGATCATTGGAATAAAATAGAAAGTAATGAAATACATGGCATGACTTTTGACAGTTGATAGGGCAGTTCAGTGAAGATAGTCTTCATTTTTTTTTAACTTTGATTTAATGAATATAAAAGTACAGCTTATGGATTACAATGGCTTCCCCCCCATAACGTCCCTCCCACTCGCAACCCTCCCCTTTCCCACTTCCTCTCCCCTTTCATTCACATCATGATTCATTTTCAATTCTCTTTATATACAGAAGATCAGTTTAGCATACACTAAGTAAAGATTTCAACAGTTTGCTCCCACACAGAAACAAAGTGAAAAATACTGTTTGAGTACTAGTTATAGCATTAAATCTCAATGTACAGCACACTAAGGACAAAGATCCTACATGAGGAGTAAGTGCACAGTGACTCCTGTTGTTGACTTAACAAATTGACACTCTTGTTTATGGCATCAGTAATCACCCTAGGCTATTGTCATGAGCTGCCAAGGCTATGGAAGCCTTTTGAGTTCCCCGACTCTGATCATATTTAGACAAGGCCATGGTCAAAGTGGAAGTTCTCTCCTCCCTTCAGAGAAAGGTACCTCCCTCTTTGATGACCTGTTCTTTCCACTGGGATCGCACTCATGGAGATCTTTCATTTAGTTTTTTTTTTTTTTTTTTTTTTTCCCCAGAGTGTCTTGGCTTTCCATGCCTGAAATACTCTCATGGGCATTTCAGCTGGATCTGCATGCCTTAAGGGCTGATTCTGAGGCCAGAGTGCTGTTTAGGACATCTGCCATTCTATGGGTTTGCTGTGTATCTCACTTCCCATGTTGGATCGTTCTCTCCCTTTTTGATTCTATCAGTAGTATTTGCAGACACTATTCTTGTTTATGTGATCCTGAAGATAGCCTTCTAAACAAATGATGCTGAGTGAAATAGATAGCTACATGTTTAAAAATGAATCATGTTGGCCGGCTCCACGGCTCACTAGGCTAATCCTCCACCTGCGGCGCCGGCACCCAGGGTTCTAGTCCCTGTTGGGGCGCTGGTTCTGTCCCAGTTGCTTCTCTTCCAGTCCAGCTCTCTGCTGTGGCCCAGGAATGTGGTAGAGGATGGCCCAAGTGCTTGGGCCCTGTACCTGCATGGGAGGCCAGGAGGAAGCACCTGGCTCCTGGCTTCAGATTGGCGCAGTGAGCTGGCCATGGCGGCCATTTCGGGGGTGAACCAACGGAAGGAAGACCTTTCTCTCTGTCTCTCTCTCTCACTAACTCTGCCTGTCAATAAATAAATAAATAAAAATTTAAAAAAATAAAAATGAATCATGTTGCCTACTTTATCTCTTACACAGAAATCAACTCAAGTAGATTATATACCTAAAATGAGGAAATAAAGCAATAATACCTCCTGGAAGAAATATTAACAATTCTCTCTGTGACCTTCAGAGAAACAAAGATTTCTTAATCAATAGAGCTCTAAAATAGGAGAAAAGATTAATGAATTATGCTATATTAAAAGTATGAACTCTGTGCAGCAAAATAATCATTAAGAAAGCATAGGGATGGGTGTTGGGCTAGTGGCTAAGATGCCTGCATCCCACATGGGAGTGACTGGGTTCAACACTACATCTGGCTCCCAATTCAGTTTCCTGTTAATGTAGACCATGGGAGGATGCAGTATTGGCTCAAGTAATTGGATTTCTGGGATTCCTGGATTAGGTTCTTGACCCTTGGTTTGTGGTATCTGGGGAGTGAACAGATGGAAGTTCTCTGTGTGTCTTTTCTGTCTCTCTGTTTATCAAATAAACAAAGAAAAATTAAATTAAATAAATTTTCAAAATAAATAAAAAGCATAAAGACATGATGCAGATTGAGAAAATGTATTCAGGAGTCATAACTAGCACATGCAAAGACCTCTTATTATATAGGGGTTTATACTTGTCAATAATATAAACAAGTAAGTAGAAAAATAATCAGATATGAAGACACTTCTTATAGAAGAATAGATATGTGACCAATAAATATATTAACATGTACTCAACATTGCTAGTCATAAGAAACAGCAAAGTGGCTACAATTCTTTAAAAAAATTATTTATTTATTTGAAAATCAGAGTTTCAGAGAGAGATGGAGAGACTGACAGAGATCTTCCATCAGCTGGTTCACTCCACAAATGGCTACAACGGCCAGTGCTGGGCCAGGCTTAAGCCAGGATCCAGGAGCTTCTTCCAGGCTTCCCATGAGAGTAACAGGGGCCAAAACACTTGGACCATTTCCCTTGCTTGTCCCAGGCCATTAACAAAGAGCTGCATCGAAGTGGAAGAGCTGGTACAAGAATTAGCACCCATACCAAGTGTAGAAAAGTGATTGGAGCAGTTGAAACTGTCATATCCTTTTTGTAGTAGTATAGGCTTGCACAATCATGTAGTTAAACTCTGACAGGATCACTGAAGTTGAACCTACACATAACCTATGACTAGCAATTCCACACTAATTAACCTATACTCATATAAATGTGCACCAAAATACATGCACAAGAATGTTTATAGCAGTACTTTTCAAGACTAGAAATAAAATCTTCACCAACAATAGAATGTATACAATTATATAACACAGACCAGTGCTTAGCCTCTGTCAAGCATATGATAGAAAGAATTAGGAATGCAAGATATTTACTGAGAGTAATGACTGTGGAATAAAGTGGACAGGAATGACAGAGGAAGCCTTCCAAGTTCAATGCATAGCTGACATTTGTGAAAAAGGAGAATTGGGTAGGAAGGAGCCTCAAACTATCATGTGGCTCTCAGAATGTCTCAGCCAAACCCAAAGGGAATCCCAGAATAAATATTGTCCTTAGAGGAGTTCCACATTGAGAAGAAATCCTCAGGTCTTAATATCCGCTCTTGCATGCTCAAACGATTGTTCCATGCTCCACCCAGACTTGTCCTCAAGTTAAATGCTTCTGTATATCCCAAGTATATTGTCACTAGAGGCTGCCAGCTAAGTGACCTTCACACTTCTATAGCTGCCCAACAAGAAGCACTGTAAAACCAATATGAACAAATAAATGACTACACAGATCTTACAACCATAACACTGAGAAAAGAAACCAGACTCAAAAGAATGCTTACTGCATCATTCCATACTAAGTAAGGCCTTTGAAAATGTTTGCGGGTAAATCCAATTAAAAGATAAATCTTTGTGAAATTTTTTAAATCTATGCATTTCTTTCATACTACACATTTTCATGAGCTTTTAAAATCTGTCCTATGCATGGTTTTCAAAATTTTTGCAGCAAAATAAATTTAGCTTTAATTTTATGTTCCATAAATGTTTTGAAAGGCCCACATATATACAGAGCTCAAAAACCACCAAAATTAATTTATGGTGTTATTTCTTAGAATAATGATTACCTGTGACCCAGTCCTAATGCCTATGGTGGAGGGAAAGAGAAGCATTTAGTAGGCTACAGTAGCTGGTATATAATGGTCTGAGTGGAGGTTGACATATGATCACTTTGTAAAACTTCAGTGAGCTGTATATCAGTGTTGGTGATCTCTAGATCATGTGTGTATGTGTGTACTCATTGTGGAACTTCCATAAAAATTAGGTTACTTTCATTCATTTACTTATTTTTCATTTTTATTAATACAAAGAGAATAGATTTCATATATTTCATAGGTACAATTCTAAGAAGATAACCATACTTATCTCCTTCCCTTTTGTTCCCACTATTAATCTTTCTCCTTGGTTCCTCTTTTTTTAATTTTTGGAAAAACGTAATTTCAATCTACTCTATATTCACAAATCTAGTGCATCACTGACCATAACATTCATAATTCATAATATTTACCATCTAAAAATTAGAAACACCATGGATCCATAGAAGTAAAAGCAACAATCAAATCACAAGATACCCATTTCATTCCTATATATTTTTAGCATTTTAGATTAACTCCCACATATCAGAGAAACTATATTCATACTTTTGGAACTGGCTTATTTCACTAAGTGTGGTTTCCAATTTCATCTATTTTGTTGCAAAAGACAGGATTTCATTCTTTTTTATGGCCAAGTAGTATTCTGTAGTGTAACTGTATCATATTTTCTTTAGCCAGTCATCAGTTGATGGACATCTGGGTTCATTACATATCTTAGCTATTGTGAATTGAGCTGCAATAAACATAGGGGTAAAAATAACTCTTTCACATGATGATTTCATTTCTTTGAGTAAATTCCCAGGACAGGGATGGCTAGGTCATATGGTAGATCTATTTTCAATTTTCTGAGGATTACTATACTGTCTTCCATAATTGTTGTATTAGTTTACATTCCTATTAGGTTATCTTTTCCCTTGCATTCTCACAAGCATTTATTATTTTTTTTTATTTTTGGATGATAATCATTCTAACTGGGGTGAAGTGAAAAGTCTTGATGGTTTTTATTTGCATTTCACTGATGGCTAGTGATCCTGAGAATTGTTTGATGTTGGCCATTTGTATTTCATCTTTTGAGAAATGTTTTTTCATTTCCTTTACCCATTTTTTTAACCGGATTGTTTGCTTCATTGTTAAATTTCTTGAGCTCTTTATAGATTCTGGGTATGAATCATATAGCATGCAAATACTTTCTCCCCTTCTGTCACTTACCTCTTCACTTTGTTTAGTGTTCCCTTTGCAATGCAAGAATCTTCTTAGATTGATGTAATCCCATTTGTCTATTTTTGCTTTAATTGCCTGTGCTTCTGGGGTCTTTTCCAAAAAGTCTATTCCTATACCAATTTCTTGCAATTCCCAGATGTTTTCTGTCGCTCCCCGTCTTCGTGGAGGAACGACACAGGACCCTGCGCTGTTCTTTTGTCTGCTCGGCCCTTCCCGGGTTTGCTGCTGGTCCTTCCCGGGTTGGCTGCCGACCCCTCCACCTCCGTGGAGGGGCGGCTCCCCCTGACACTTTCCCCACCTCCGTGGAGGAGCGGCACACTGCCGGCCGGCTCTCTCGGGGGCTGCTCAGATGTTATCCGGATGTTCCTTGGTGCATGCCGTCTCTCTCCTCCTTTATAGTCCTCTTCCTCCAATCCCAACTCTGCTACCCACACGCCGAGCATGCTGCTCTCCTTCAATCAGGAGCAGGATCAGCTCCTGCAGCTTGTCAAACTGATGAGGCAGCTGCATAGAGGTTGTTTGGTCTCTTTCTCTCAGCGCCATATTGTGGGAGAGCAGATGCATAGAATAAGTCTTAATTCCAGTAACTTAGTCTAGTCCGAGTTGCTCCCCACATTTTCCTTTAGTAATATGATGTTATGTGGTCATAGATTTAGTATAAGGTTTAAGGTAGAGATATTGCTTCATAGTTCAGCACATGTAGATCCAATTTTCCCAACATCATTTACTGAAGAGACTGCACTTTCTCCAGGGATTGATTTTAGCTTGTTTGTCAAATATTGGTTGGTTGCATCTGTGTGGGTTAATTTCTGGGGTTATTCTGCCCCATTGGTCTATGAGTCTATTTTTTGTGTCAATGACAAGCTGCTTTGAATATAACTGCCCTATAGTATGTCTTGAAATCTGGCACTGTGATGCCTCCAGCTTTGTTTTTATTGTTTAAGATTGTGTTTGCATATGAATTTTACCATTGTTTTTCCAGATCTGAGAAGAATGTCTGGTGTTTTGATTGGGATTACTTTGAATGTGTGCACTGCTTTGGGTAGTATGGACATTTTGATAAAATTAATTCTTCCAATCTATGAACATAGAAGAGTTTTCAGGTTTTTGTGTCTTATTCTATTTTTTAATGCTTTACAATTTTCTTTGTATAGATCTTTCCCCTTTTTGATCAAATTTATTATTAATTTTTTGTAGCTATTGTGAATGGTATTGATATTAAATGTTCTTTCTCAGGCATGGCATTGTTTCTGTATACAAAGGCTATTGATTTTACTGTGTTAAGTTTATTTTCTGCAACTTTGGCAAATTCTCTTATGAGTTCGAATAGTCTCTTAGTGGAGTCTTCTGTTTGCCCTGTATTTAGGATCATGTCGTCTGCATACAGAAATAATTTGACTTCCTCCTTTGCAATTTGTATCCTTTTGATTTTTTTTTTCTAATGGCTCTGACTAAAACTTCCAAAATTATATTGAATAGCAATAAGTATCTTTGTCTGGTTCTGAATCTTAGTGGAAACACTTCCAGAAATTCCCCAACTCAATAAGAGGCTGGTTGTGACTTTTAAAAAATTAGTATGGCCAGATAAAGGCATTACCAGAAATAAATGCCATATAAATCCAGAAAATGAAAGCCAAAGAATTATTGTATGGGCTACAGTGAAATGTGAAGTGAAATATACTTATTTTAATATGGAATATTCTAATAATTTTACCAAAATACTCCTGTAATTATTAGACCTCTACTATTAATGGGAAATAGATGAAATGCTGTTACTTTATTTAATTTTATAAACAGCATTTTTATGATGATAACTATCATATTTTATGCTGACAAAGCTTGTATACAACAATATTAGCTTAACACAACACTTTTCAACTTTTTTCAAGCTGACACAAGCAAACAATTATAATAACTGCCATTATCATGCTATCTTTATTTGAATTTGCATTCTGCTTTGAACAATAATTAATGTCTGTTCTACTTAAATATTGTCTTGACAAAATGCTTCCTCACATAAGACATGCTATTTCCCTTTCTCCTTGGCTAAGCTATTCCTTCTAATACTTGTAAAATGATATAATGGGAAAAGAATTGGGAAAATACAGTCCCTACGACTGGCATTACAGTGTTTTGAAACTCTCAGGAGTTATCTATATTCATATAATCCAAGAAATATTGATTCAATCAACAAATTCTAATACTAGCACTTGTTATGGCCTAGGCACTGTTTTAGGTGCTTCTCATTCCCACATAATTATGCTTAGGCTAGATATCAATTAACACAAATGGAACCAGAGAGCAGTAATGGAAAAAATAGAGGCCTGGGATGCAGCTGAACTGAGCCTGGTCATACCCCTGCTACTAATTAGCTCTCGTGATACCGAGCAGGTAATTAAACATTCCGGCCGGTAGGTCCCAAGCTGTAAGCTGAGGAGGTTGAACACACGATCTCTAAGATGCATTCTGGCAGCTTTGCATCGTGGGTTTGGATCCTATTTATCAGCCTCATGCCCTTGAGCAAATTACCTCATCTTTTATGTCTAACTTTTCTCATTCAGCAAAATGGTTGTGGCAGATACCTTTGGTTGTCCCCTCCAACTTCCTTCTCCGTCAGAATTCCAATTTTGTTCCCTTCTCCACTTTTCCCTGAAGGAGTTAGGAGAAAGTCACTCCATCCCACCTCTAAGTGTGCTGCCTCAGTGTCTAGGCCATGGCAATTGCGTCCCTTCCCCCAGATTTTCTCTTGACTTGGGTACATGACAAAGTGCTGGTCAAAGAGGCAAATAATGGCTTCTGGGCGGCACAGAAGAGTCTTTTCTTTCCTGGACTTTCTGTCTGCATGTGGAAACTGGAATTGGAACAGCTCCAGGCACTTTGGGACTTTGATAGAAATCAGCCTGAGGGTCTGCAAACCTGGTTTAATGTGAAAGACAAAGATATGCTTGATACCAAGTACCTGGGCACTTGATAACAAACTGAGCCAAAGATCAGACTTGTACTGAACCTGCCCTCTGGACTTCTTACTATGTGAAAAATCACACTTAATTATTGTTGAAGCCAATTTGACCTATTTTTTCTTACTTGTTGCAAAAAAAAAAAAAACACAAAAACTATCATAATGGTGTTTTTATATAGAAGAGCTGCAAGATTGAAAGATAACATGTCTGGTGCCAGAATATTTAAGTAGCTTAATATGTTTATGCTAACATATGAATATTTATTATTTATAATTTTATTTAATAACATATACTACATGCTTAACATTTAAGGTCATGACAATTTAATATACTTTGTAAAGTACTTATATTACTATCTACTGGCTAATAAGAAATTGAATAATTTTTCACTTAACAGTTCAAAACCTATTGGGTTCTGGACAGTGAGAAAAGAGAAAAGAAATGCAAACCTGTCACTTTATTCTAAGAACTCAAATTGTGATTGCAATGATACAGAGTGATTATTGTAAATATGTAAATAAAAAGGAAAGGCCAACATCCCTGAATAGTAATGCAGACAATATACACTGCACTAAATAAGAAACAATGGACACTGTTGCAGAGTGGAGAGTTTGTAATACCAACTAACAGGGAAGTGATTACCTTAAAGACTAAACTCCCAAATGTGGCTTCAGATCTCTTAAGTCTGGCACTGCTGCCTTCTTCCTACCATCACTGTTGAGTGGTACAGGTGGTCAAGCATTTAAGTCAAGGTGACTCTACATTCAGTCAGGCCATGAAGTTCCATGACCAAGAGACTTAATGCCTGGATGGGAAATCTCTCAAAGCCAGAGGAGAGGTAACAGGTCGGTTTGAGGTAGAGGACCCCACTCCACATTTCCAATAGTCATCACTTGTTTTGCTATGAAGCAATGGGCAAAACCAGCAAACACTTAAAGATAAGAGGAAGTGGTTCTCGAGTCAGTCATCAGATAAGTGAGTTTCAGGGCTGCAATGAATCTACAGAGCCGCGGAGAGATGGAGCTTTTTTTTTTTTTTCTAGCATGTTTATCTGCTGATTTTATGTGAAGCAGAAGTCTTTCAGGCACTAGCTAAGAGTTGGATTATGAGAGTGATCAGACCAATAGATTATTCATTGTTATAGGAAATGTTTCAGTGCCACAAGGATTATGCAAGAGACTAGTCAAGTCCTCAGAGATATACCTATCATCACACAAGTTAAACTTTCTCTTTAGGAGAAACTTAGATATTTCTTATCTTTGCCCTCTACAGTAATGTGCAACTTAATTGGATTAGGTTTTTGACATAAATGGCACTGTTGTAAATACTGAAAACACATAAACCAATATCTGGTCTACGAGATTTTTTTCCTTTATCACAAAGTCATAAAGGATACAGTATTGCAAGTGCTGATTTGGAACCAAGCTACCTGCTTGTCACATCTCTTCTACAGTCAAGAAAATCATATTTTGATGACTATTGATACCTAATATCCTATATAGTTTTATAGAGAAAAATGAGTATAAATACATTAATTTTATTTAATTGAAATCAAAGCCCTTCAAAATAATGCTGTTTTATTCACCGTGTATTCAATAGCTGTTGAGTATTCCCCTTAGAAGCACTGTTAATCATTATACGAGCCTTGCAGAGCTGAGATAATTTTAGGGGCTATATTGATAAATATTGCTTATTTTAGTGCTAATATGCTTATCTTAATAAGTATATACATATTTAGAGAAAAAGACATAGATACAAACAAACACATGACACTCCAAATCCAAGACAAAAAATTTTCTTTCAACAAACATATTTAAATTTAAAAAGTGCATTGAGAAGTAAATGTGGTAGGCAGAATTCTCAGATGGCCCCCAAGATTCTCACCCCCCAGTATGTATCACCCATATAATCTCTCTTGAGGAAACTGAATATGAGGACTAGTCACTCCCACAACTAAGTTGTTAAATAAGACAACATCACAGTGGATCAGGGGAATTGTCAGTGATAGTCCTCACCAACACAGGGATTTCAGTCTTACAGGTGCAAAAAGAAATCTGAATTTTTCTACAACATAAATGAATTTAAAAGACAGCAGCAACCTCCAGATGAGTCCCTAAAACCTGGTAATATCTGGATTTCAGCCTGCATATGAGAGGGCATCAAATATCACAAATGCACAAACATATACAATGCTCACACATTAACTCCTCTGTCACTTGGCTTCTAATGTGCAGCACTAGCACAGCATGCTCTCATAGTTAACACCATTCAGGTTCCAGGAAAATACTTCTTTTTTTTTTGTTCCATGATGAATTTACTATTTTTTGTCTTGTTTCCATTATCTTTTAAATTTTTTTGGTTGGATGTATGTATTGTTAACTTTTTTTAAGTTTTTAACAGAATCAATGTATTTTATATACACAATTCTAAGAATATAATGATATATATATATTTTTTTTTTGACAGGCAGAGTGGACAGTGAGAGAGAGAGACAGAGAGAAAGGTCTTCCTTTGCCATTGGTTCACCCTCCAATGGCCGCCGCGGCCGGCGCACCGCGCTGATCCGATGGCAGGAGCCAGGAGCCAGGTGCTTTTCCTGGTCTCCCATGGGGTGCAGGGCCCAAGCACCTGGGCCATCCTCCACTGCACTCCCTGGCCACAGCAGAGAGCTGGCCTGGAAGAGGGGCAACCGGGACAGAATCCGGCGCCCCAACCAGGACTAGAACCCGGTGTGCTGGCGCCGCTAGGCGGAGGATTAGCCTAGTGAGCCGCGGCGCCGGCGATATTTTCTTCCTCCCTCCCTCCCTCCCCCTCTCTCATACTTTCTCTCTCTTCCAGGAAAACACTACTCATTTCTTGCACAAAGTCCTTGATTTAGCTCATTTAGGATGCTATAAAAAATGCCATGAACGGAGCAGCTGATAAACAGCAGAAATTTATTTCTCACAGATCTGGAGGCTGGCTGCCATATTCTGGGATTGGCCATGGCCTCCCACTTCTAGGAGTACTGCCTTCTCATTTTAACTTCACATGGTGGAAGAGTGAATGAGATCTAAAGGATCTCCATAAGAAAGGCTTTAATTCCATTGATAAGGAATCTACCCTTATGACCCAATCACATCTAATAGGCCCCACCTTCTAATACCATCATTTGGAGATTAGGGTTTCAATATACAGATTTTGGGGACGTTCATTCAGACCACAACAGTGCATGAAACCAAACCCGAGGGCTGTAGGGATTTGTGTGTTGCGCTCTCTCTCTCTCTCTCTCTCTCTCTCTCTCACACACACACACACACACACACACGAGGGTGGGGGGAGAGAATCATTGAAATGCAAGGACAATTTGGGAAAGGAGAAAAGCATACGTAAGAGACAAATCAAACTTCACTTATAAATTATTTTGGTCAATATAAATCCAATAACTTCTTACATAATGATGTACAGCTTTCCTGTAAGGTCAAATGCCTCTTTCTTGCTTCTCTTCAGGTTAATATTTGTGGAGCTAAAGAGTATTGGTAAATTCATGGGGGTAAATGCAAAAGTTATATGTAGTGAAAGAGGAAAATTTTGCAATATTTGAACAATTTATTTTACTCTTAATAGTGTGTGTACACACACTTGTACACACAGTAATTTTTATGTTGGTAACTAATTGGATATAAACTTAATTGCATACTTAAATTGAAAATACTTATAATTCTGCAGAATAGTGAATAAGGTTTAGTTAAATATTTTAAAAACAGAAAGGTTAACTAGTACAAAAGGAAGACAATAAACAAAACATATTGCAGGAAAAAAATGATTCTTTCAACAAAGAAATTGCAATGAGACACAGAGAGAAAGATAGAGAAGGAAACCAAAGATTAAAAGAGCCTTAAAAGAAATTTCAACAAATTGCAATGTGTGACTTAGTAGTGAATTCTGTATGTCAACTTGAGCAGGGCGCTGGGTGTTCAGCTGAAATTTGTTTCTAGGGGTGTTTGTAAGAGTATTTCTGAATGTGATTAGCATTTGAATCTGCAGACTCATAAGTAGATTGCCCTCCTCAATTTGGTGAGCATCATAGAAACCACTGCAGATCTCAATAGACCAGAAAGCAGAGGAAGGAGGAGGAGCCCCTTTCTTCCTGCAGACATCTTATCTCTTGGCTTCCTGCCTGGGATTTCTACCGGCAGATCTCTGGCTTCCCAGGCATCCAGAATAAGACTGAATTATACCACTGGCTTTTCTGGGACTTCAGCTTGCAGAAGTTAGGTCATAGGACTTCTAAGTTCCACGATAAAATGAGTTGATACAATAAATCTCTAAATATATGTATGCAGGCAGATGACGATGATGATGATGGCAGAGATGATAGATAATAGATACATGGTATCATGATACAGATATAGATATAGATATACTCCTATCTGTTACTCTAATATAAACCTTTATCTGACTCTTCATTCTGACCAATTATAAAAAGAATGTAACATTTGAGACCATTAGAATATCAAACATTTACTGAAGTTAAGAAATTATTGTCACAGTTTAAGTGTAGCATTATATTTTTAGAGTTATATACAGACATATTCACAGACCAAATTATAAGATGAATGGAATTCAATTCAAATAATGGTGAGGGGCTGCAAATAGAAGGGTAGGATGGAGTAAGGTTGGCCATGATCTGATAAATTATTGAAGCTGGAAATAGGTGTACAGGGATGCATTATATTTGGATAATTTTTGCATACATGAAATGTTTCATAATAAAAAGTCTTTAAGATTTTCTTTTTTTAAGATTTATTTATTTATTTGAAAGAGTTACATAGAGGCTGGTTCACTCTCCAGATGGCTGCAAACTGGCTGGAGCAGGGCCTATCAAAGCCAGGATCTGAAGCCAGAAGCCAGGAACTTCTTCTGGGTCTCCCATACGGGTGCAGGGCCTAAGATTTTGGACCATCTTCTACTGCTTCCCGAGACCATAGCAGAGAGCTGTATTGGAAGTGGAGCAGCCAGGACTCAAAGTGGCACCCAAATGAGATGCCAGCACTGCAGGCAGCAGGTTTACCTACAACACAGCGCTGGCCCCTTAAAAAGATTTTCAAATAACAATTTTAAATTCTGTAAAACTTAATTTTAATTAGGCTTTAATACTTATTACTAACTTACGTACCTCTTGGTATATAATTTTGGTATATAATCTGGTATATAATTTTGAAATATTTAAAGAAAATTCAACTTTGCGACCAAAAAATAATAATTTTAATTGCAAAAAACATATTTGAACTAAAATGTTTGATTAAAATATTTTCAAGTACTATTAGCTTTGAGTACAAGTACAGTTTGTTTTGTAATCCCTTAGATTCTTTTTTCTCAAAGTTTTTATTTCATTTATTTGAAATACAAAGTGACAGAGAGAGAGACAGACAGAGAGAGAGAGAGAGAGAGAGAAACAGAATTCTTGTATCCTCTGGTTCATTCCTAAATAGTTTCAACAACTAGGGCTAGACCAAGATGAAGCATAGAGGGTGGAATGCCATCTGGGTCTCCTCCATTGGTGGCTGAGATCTAAGTACTTGGGCCATTTTCCAATGCTTCACCAGGTGCATAAACAAAGAGCTGGATCAGAAGTAGAGAAGCTGAGACACAAACCAGCCATCTAATATGGGATGCAGGCACAGAAAGTGATGCTTTAACCCCTGAACCACAGCACCAGCCCAATCATTTAGATTCTTGAGAATGAGGGCAAACTGAGAGCATGATATCAATGGAAAATATAAAAGCGGTGCTCAGAAAAGGACAGAACGCTGAAAAGAAAACATAAATAGAAATTTTCCAATGTATTGCTTTGCTTTTTTAGTTTTTGAAAACTGAAACCAATGAAAGAGTGAGTTTTTGTTCAACATGAACCTCATAAAATTCATGAACAGGATATTATGCATTTCACATAATCACTCATTGAAACAATAAAGATGAATAAAACATTTCCATTAACCCCTAAATTTCAACTGGTCAATAATTCAAATAAAATCCTGCTATTTCATTCCACGTACCACATGAAGACTGATTCACTAAACTCAGTAGTGCATGTCCGAGGTCCTCTTGCCTTAACCCTGCGTTGGGAAGTGTGGAGGAAGAGGCCTTCAGGAGACAGCCAATGCCAAATATGCTTGACTTATATACGGTCCCTTTAGGAAAAAATATTGAAGAAAAATGTTCAAAACATTGCATTTTGCAAAAGTAAGATTTTGGGAAACAATGAGAATTGTGTAGTGCTAATAATTTTTAAAATTAGGGGTCAGTGTTGTGGCACAATAGGCTAAGCCACCACCTGAGATGCCAGCATCCAATACAAGCACTGGTTCAAGTCCTGGCTATTCCACTTCTGATCCAGTTCCCTACTAATGTGCCTGGGAAAGCTTTGGAAAATGGTTGAAGTACATGGATGCCTGCCACCCACATGGGACACTTGGATGGACCTCCAGACTCATAGCTTTAGCCTGTCTCAGGCCTAGCTGCTGTGGCCATTTGGGGAGTAAACCAGCAGATGGAATATTCTCTCTCTCTCTCTCTCTCTCTCTCTCTGATTGTGTGTGTGTTTGTGTGTGTGTGTCTTTCCCTCTCTCCATAACTATAACTCTCTGTACCTTTCAAATAAATAAATACATCTTTTAAAAAATTAGAGAAGGCTCATGGAAGAAGGGAGAATTCGATCTGAGACGAATTTGAATTTCAATGGTGGACTGGGGAAGGAAGGATATTCCAGGCACAAGAATACTCAAACATTTGGATATACACAAGTAGCATAGAAGACGCTGATGAATTTATGCTGTGTGTGAAAATCTAAGCTGGACTACTCTAGCCTTAGTGTGGGAGCTGAACTTGTGTGGGAACTGAAATATTATAGCTACAACACAGCTAGCAGAGGAAATGAAACAGACGCCTGTAAACTGCCAAATATACAAGGGGAATGCAAACTCAGAGAGCTAAGTCTGATTTTATTTTGGTGGATCCTGTAAAGGCTACTTGGGTAGACCCAAGGACCAAGGATCCATTTGTATGTGTGTGGGCCTCTAGTGATCATTAATTCTGAGGAAAAAAAAAAAAGAATATTACGTGGTTCTACAAGTAAAAATGATTAAGGTATTCCTTGCAGTTATTTCTGTGTGTCATAAAAACAGTGAGTTTTTTTAAAACAGGCTGATATTCTTTATCCCAGTCTACCCCGTAGGGAATTAAAGAGCTGAGGCCTGTAGGAATTTATTGGTCTGACGAGATGAAAACACAGCACCAAAAGGAGTACATGCCCAGCAAGTCATTTGAGTCTCTATCTAAATGCAAAGCCTGGTCTTATTTTTTGAAACCAGTTTCTGGTAGGTGGCTTAAGAGTTAAGAGATTACAAAAATAAGTCATTGATCACTCATTTCTAAGACTAACAGAATTCCATATTACTAAAACCAGACATTGCATGTTAAGCCCACAGATTTTAACAGAGAGGAGAAAGTTTTAGTTTCCTCTGTGTTGATTTTAAAGTTGCATGATGTTCTTGGTAAGAAAACAATGAGAAAAAAATCCACTGTATGCGAGCATTTCCCCATGCTCTCCCTGAAAAGGGCAAATTAGAAATTACGCTTGACAGAATATGCAAAGTAGAATGACGCAAAGCTGTCTGCAAGTTGGCCTATCCTTTAAAATCAAGCAGAATGACTCACTGCATCCTTAAGACAAGCATTGTTTTCAACCAGAACAACTCCAGGTAAAAGAGGAGCTACTTAGAGAAGAAATATTTCGATTGCTATATCAAGGAAACCAAGTTAAATAACTATTTTATGGTTTTTTGACAAAATTTTATGATGGCAGGAGTTATAGGTTGAAGTCATCTGCTTCTGATGAAGATGGGGTACACTGATAACATAAAACAACTGAGTTTTAGGACACATTTAAAACCTTATACATCACAGCAAATGTTTTCTTCACCCAAAGCAGTTACTTTGGGAAGCCATAAGATTAAATAAGGTTTCAAGAATTTCTTAGAATAGCTTCCAGCTCTTGCATTCAAGCCTCCAGGGATAGCAGTCTATTGTTTTAGTATCTTCAAAAATAAGAAAACTTCCACACATGAACATAGACTTTTATGTTTGAAAAATAATCAAAAGTCTGCTGAAAGCAAGTCTAGAGACCAAGGCAGGTGAATACTATGTGTATACTTTAGAAATAAGTTAGACAGTGAATAAAATAGGGTGACTTTTAAGTGTCTTTGAAAATGGATCTGGGATTTCAAGATGGCTGAATAGGGAAAATACGTGCTGATTGTAACCAGGGGGTGATAATAGAAGAAAAGCTGAGGAAGTGTATTCTCAGGGGAGTGTTGAAGAGAAATTTGTGGTGGAAATTCTACAGAAAGAAGAGAGATACAGTGGAGCATTATGGAATGTGCAGGCATACAGCAGTGAGTGGAGACATCGGCTGTGACTCCTACAGTCAGGGGCTGGACGAGACACCAGCTTCTGAAAGTGAGTGACAGAGGACTGCAGCAGCCTGTGACACTGGTGATATTTTCTGAGGGGGAATTTCACAGAACACACTGACTTTGATTCCAGCCTGGAGCCCTAGAAGGGGGCATGGTTTGCATGTAATCCAAGGAAGGCAAAGCACTTTTCTCTTTCTCTGTCCTACCACAAGTGTGCTCAGTGACCTGGAGGGAGAAAGGACTGTTACCACCAATAGAGGCTTCAGCAACTCTCTTGCATGACTAGGGGATTTTATCAAAGAGCTAAATCCATGTTCCCCACTGACTTTGAGTCTGGCTGGGATGGTTGGCAAGGGGCTGGACATCCATGTAGGACTGTGAAGTGCTCCCATCACCTCAACCTATCACAGACTCCAGGGCTCTAATTGACAAGGTAGAGCACCCAAAGACAGATGGCTCTGGGAATATCTCTGGTCTCTGTGGACAGGGCAGGCTCACAGGTCTGAGAAGGGATCCCCTGCACACTGTGACTGTAGGAACTTTGGCTGTGTGAATGCTGTGACAGCACAATAGGGTGTGGTATGTGATGTAGCTGGGTCTCTGGGCTCATAAATCCCTGAATACCTGGAGTGGGTCATTGCATAGGTTTCATGCACACACTGAGGACTTGCATGGGTGGAGGTTGTACCCACTATGGGATAACTATGGACATTAATCAGACCAGAAGAAAGGAGATGATTATGCCAACAGGTATGATCATACCATACCCCCGGCTGACAATAGAGGAGATATACCATGCCCAACATGTGTGTCACACTTGATTTCTTGCCCCATATTAAGCATAGACCAGAGCTTGCTGGCCCTACCCAGCATACACCTCTGGATATCCACTGTAGGTTCAGATCCTCCACTAAGTCTCAGAGGCATATCCCAAAGATAAAACCTATCAGAGGAGAAAAATAACAAGTGTTTCCACAAATGCCTAAAAATAAATGCAGAAATACAAGAAACAAGAACAAGGAAGACAACATGACTCCCCAAAAGAAACACAACACTTCAATTTAGAATGTGAAGACCAAGAGATTGATGAAATGCCTGAAAAAAATTTCAAAAAAATCATCATAGAATTGTTCAGATACACAGAGAAATGAATTCATGTGCTAAAGAAATTCATACGGGACATTGATAAAAATTTGCCAAGATAATGAGATATTGAGGAGAAATCATGCTGGAACATTAGAAATGAAGGACTCAATATATAAAATAGAAAATACAATAGAAAGCTTCAACAACACACTAGGTGACACTGAAGAAAGAATATCCAAGCTAGAATACAAATCCTTGGAAATATCTCAGTCTACCAAAGGAAAAAAAATTAGGAAAAACTGAAAATAGTGTTTGAGATTTAGGGGATACTATCAAACAGCCAAACATATGTGTCTTATGAGCTCCTGAAGGCATGGAAAGAGAGAATGGATTAGAAGTCTAATTCAGGAAACAATAGCAGAAAACTTCCCTAGTTTTGAGAAAGAAAAGGACATCCAAGTACAGAAAACACAAAGAACTCCTAATAGACATAATCAGAAAAGATCTTCACCACAACATGCTACAGTCAAACTTTCAAATTTAAGACATAAAGAAAAGATTCAATATAAGAGTGGGAATAAAAGAGGGAGGAGATGTACAATTTGGGACATGCTCAATCGGACTTGCCCCAAATGGTGGAGTTAGAATCATGCCAGGGGATCCCAATTCAATCCCATCAAGGTGGCATGTACCAATGCCATTTCACTAGTCCAAGTGATCAATTTCAGTTCACAATTGATCACACTGATAGGTCTAAGAGTCAAAGGGATCACACAAACAAGTCTAGTGTCTGCTAATACTAGTTGATAGAATCAAAAAGGGAGAGAACAATCCATCATGGGAAACGGGATACAAAGTAAACTCATAGAATGGCAGATGTCCTAAATAGCACTCTGGCCTCAGAATCAGCCCTGAAGGCATTCAGATATGGCTGAAGAGCCCATGAGAGTATTTTAGGCATGGAAAGTCAAGACACCCTGGGGAAAAAAAAAAAAGGAAGACCTAAATGGAAGATCTTCGCGAGTGAGATCCCAGTGGAAAGAATGGGGCCATCAAAGAAGGAGGTACCTTTCTCTGAAGGGAGGAGAGAACTTCCACTTTGACTATGACCCTGTCTGAATAAGATCGAAGTCAGCGAACTCTAAAGGCTTCCATAGCATTGGCAACTTATGACTAGAGCCTAGGGAGATTACTGATGCCATAAACAAGAGTGTCAAATTGTTAAGTCAACAACAGGAGTCACTGTGTACTTACTTCTCATTTGGGATCTGTCCTTAGTGTGTTGTCCAATGTGAAGTAATGCTATAACTAGTACTGAAACAGTATTTTATACTTTGTGTTTCTGTGTGGGTGCAAACTGATGAAATCTTTACTTAATATATACTGAATTGATCTTCAGTATATAAAGATAATTGAAAATGAATCTTGATGTGAATGGAATGGGAGAGGGAGCGGGAGATGGGAGGGGTGTGAGTGGGAGGGAAATTATGGGGGGGGAAGCCATTGTAATCCATTAACTGTACTTTGAAAATTTATATTTACTAAATAAAGAATTAAAAAAAAGAAAAGATTCAAAAATGTGCATAAGTGTAATACCAGATAATCTTCAGAGGAACCTCAATTAGACTAACTTGCAATATTTTATCAGAAACTCTACAGGCTAGGAGAGAATGGAGACATAGTTTAAGTCCTAAAAGAAAGAAGTGGTCAACCCAGAATACTGTACACTGCAAAGCTCTCATTTATAAATGACCATGAAATTAAGACCTTCAAAAACAAACAGAAATTGAAAGAATTTGTCACCACTTGTCCAGTCTTACAAATGATTCTTATGGCTGTGCATCACACATAAACAGAGAATGATAGTTGTCATTATCAAAGAATATTAAGGCAGAAAATATCTCACTGCTGAAGTGTATCAGACTTTTAAAGAAGAACTAATTCCAATTCTTCTCAAGCTATTCAAATATTTTAAAGGGAGGAATTGCTCCTAAACTCCTTCTATGGGGCTAGCATCATCTTAATTTCAAAATAAGAAAAAGATACAACAAAGAAAGAGAACTATAGAAAAATAGCATAGATACAAATATCCTCAACAAATTATTAGTTAATATAATCCAACAAAACATCAGGGTGAGCATTAGCAGGAAGCCAGAATAAGAAGCAGAGCCATAACTCTAACCAGGCATATGGGACATGGGATTTAAGCATTCCAAACAATTTTGTAACTTCTGCATCAAACACAGGCCCCAACATCTTAAAATGTTCAATAATTTTGAACAAGCCTTCATTTTCATCTTTCTCAGGGATCCAGGGACAATGTAGCCTGTCTTGCCAGATTACAAAACAAAGCAGAGAGAGGTAAAGAGAAATACCCACTGTTCCACTGTTCCATCTTTTCACCCTTTAATCTCCCAATGCCTCCCAATGGCCTAACTTCAATGCAAGATATTGGGAAAAAGTTTAGTTTTTGGGGATCAATCTTGAGAAATAGGAAAAATCTGGGAAGTGATAGAGAAGAGATCTGAGATCTAAAAAAAATAGTGCAACTAAGGTAGGTATTTCTGTGTCATCGTGTGGAGATACTCAGATCAAGGATTTAATACTTACATTTATTTTTTAAGGATTTATTTGTTTCTCTAAAAAACAGAGTTAGCAGAGAGAGGGGGAGAGAAAGGAGAGAGAGAAGAGAGAGAGAGAGAGAGAGAAACTTTGATCCACTAATTTATTCCCCAAATGGCCATAAAGACTGGGGCTGGGTCAGGCTGAAGCCAGGAGGCTAGAACTCCATCCTAGTCTCCCATGTAAGTGAAAGGGGCTCAAACACTGGGGTCATCTTCTGCTGACTCCCCAGGCAGATTAACAGGGAGCTGGATCAGAAGTAGATCATCCAGGACTCTAACCAGCACTCATATCTGATGCTGGCATTGCAGGTGATGAGTTAACCCAATGCACCACAATATTGTCCTATTTTCTTTCATTTTTAGCAATCAGGAAGTGTTTCAAATATGTGAGGTGGAACATAAACCAAGGTGTTTAAAATATCAGTAGACAAGTAAGATTATAGCCATTTCCTACACTTTTCATTTAACTGTATTTTCTGACATTATATACCCATTTATATGAATTTGAGTGTGCTTATATATAAGTATTTATATATACTGCATGTATTGTAGCAAATAAAATAGTTATTTAAACTTTGAAATATATGTCGCTCCCCGTCTTCGTGGAGGAGCGACACATGACCCTGCGCTGTTCTTCTGTCTGCTCGGCCCTCCCCGGGTTTGCTGCTGGTTCTTCCCGGGTTGGCTACCGACCCTTCCACCTCCGTGGAAGGGCGGTTCCCCCTGCCACTTTTCCCCACTTCCGCAGGGGAGCGGCACACCGCCGGCTGGCTCTCTCGGGGGCTGCACAGGTGTTCCTTCAGATAGATGTTCCCCTTAGATGTTCCTCGTGCATGTTGTCTCTCTCCTCCTTTATAGTCCTCTTCTGCCAATCCCAACTCTGCTACCCACACGCCAAGTACGCTGCTCTCCTCCAATCAGGAGCAGGTCCTGCTGTTTATTGGTTGAACTGGAGGCAGCTGTGTAGAAGCTGCTTCTCCCTTCTCAGCGCCATATTGTGGGAGAGCAGATGCATAGAATAAGTCTTAATTCCAGTAACTTAGTCTAGTCCGAGTTGCTCCCAGTTGCTCCCCACAATATATAAAGACAACCAGCTTGTATGAGCAATCACTACATCATCTTTATGAGACACTGGAACAGAGACACTGGAACAGAAATGTAGGCACAAACTCATCTTATCATACATGCTAGGGAGACAGAGGATGAGAACTGAGGAGACAGACTTTGGACCAGAGAGTTAAGGGGATGACATGCAGTTACAGTAAATAGATGAACTCCAGAGCTTGATTCAAGTTGTGGCGTAAAATGTAGGCGGCAATACAAGTTAACTCATCCAGAGCAGGGAAGATGGGGAAGTGGTGCAGTGGTGTCTTCACAGGGTGTCAGTGAGGCTGCAATAAGTAGGGCTTGATTTTGCACCTGGCAAGCTGGGGGCTGACCTCAGCATCTCTCACACCAGGGTCCTTTCTTGGAGGACTGCGGAGTTGGAGCATTTCTCTAGTGGAGCTGAGGTTCCTGCTGTGTTCATTTTCTTCTGAAAGGTCTGCAAGTAAAAGTGGTGTTTAGAAAGAGCAAGCCTGGCGTGTGATAAAAACCACTTTCTCAGCCCCACTTCACCTCTGCATGTTTTCACTCTGTGCCTGCTACATTAGGCTGCAATGCAAATGGTTGTTTGAATTCAGGACACTTGCAAATATTCAGATTTCCCCATCAGCAAGTGCATACTCAGTAGAAAAATAGAGTGGGGCATCCATTTTACAAAATATTTACTGTACCACCTTGATGTGCCTAGGTTCAATACTTGCTCTGACTCCTGATTCCAGTTACTTGCTAATTCAGACCCACAGAGGCTGTGGTGATGGCTCAAGTAGTTGGTTTTCTTCTACCCACATGGAAGACCTGGGTTTAGTTGTAGGTATTTGGAGAGTGAGCCAGTGAATGGAAGGTTCTCACCACCTCTAACTTTATCCCCTTGTCAAATATATTCATTCATTTAATAAATAAAAAGTATCTAGTACCATAGATAGTAAACAATTCACATTTAAATGGTTCTTTTTCAAAAGAAAAATTGCAATTTTTTTCTAATGAATAAATAATCGTTGTAAAGGTTAATTTAGGCTTAAAGCTACTCATTTAAGGAACTATCTATTAAGATGCAAAGTTTGAAGTCAGTCATTGCCACGTTTTCTAAGTGCTTAAAGTTTTGTAAAGACATTTAGCTATGTCATGTTTGACACATTGAAGAGACAATCACAATCACACCTTTTCTTCTTTCAGTCATTTCTTCAAAAATTCCCTGCGAAAAATTGTTGCCATTGAGGAAGCAAAACACAATCAGGGCTACATATTGTTAAAACAATCTTAGAATGAGTGGCTTATGTTGAATTTCTTCCTCCCTTAGGAAAACAAACACACAAACAAACAAATAAAAAAAAAAAAAAGCTGGGAACCTAGGAAGGAAATGTCTTCACAGAGCTCTGTGTATTTGTATATCAGATGGAAACTCCTGCAGCTCAGCAAGGAAGTTCTGTGGGATTAGGCTGCTGCTTTGGTTAATTTTACATTGTTGATTGCAGAAATACAACTCTAATCTATGTTTACCCTTTCTTCTCATAGAGAATCATTAACCTTGCTCTTCCACTTTGTGTTTCTGCTTCTGGAAGTCCCATCGGGTCTAACCCAGCTTTTCCTGGAATCATGATGCATCACACACAAACTGCCTCCCTCCCAGAAGAGCTCTCTGTGCCCAGCCTTATCACCAACCTGCAGCCTGCTCAGCCACCTGGTGGGAGCTGGGACAGAGGCCATAAACATGAGACTTTCCTTGAAAGTTGTCAATGCCATGTTATATTTTTATCCCAATTGAGGGGAGAAGAGAACATTCTTGCAGTGGTGTCAGATTATCTTCTTCTGTCAGAGGTTAAATGGATAATTAATTTGCAATCTGCTTTTCTATAGTCATTTTACACCTGTCTGATGGAATAAATTAGACATCATGAAAAATAATCAGTTCTTTTGTTTGAATTTTGTGGAATAAAACCTTTGAACATGTTTATCTTTCAAAATAATTTCAAGGCACAGGCATTTGTCCTAGTAGTTAAACCTAGCTGGAGATGCCTACATCCCATATTGGAGTACCTGGGTTCGAGGGCCAGCTCTGATTCCAGTTCCAGCTTACTGCTAATGTGTACTCTGAGAGGCAGCAGGTAGTGGTTCAAATTGTTGTGTCACTGCCACTCCTATGGAAGAACTGGATTGAGTCCCTTGCTCCTGGCTTTGGCCTGGCCCAAGCTGTTGAGGAGTAAAGCAGAATGTGAGAGTTCTCTCTCTAATAATAATAATAATAATACATAAATAGCTTTTTAAATATTTCAGATAATTAGCCTATTTCCATTATTATCAGCTCCAACTTTGCTTTCATCCATGAGGTATTGGACACTTCTTCAAGATGCCAGCTAACATCTACCCTCAAGTCACTCAGCAGACACCAATGTAAGGCAAAGGAAAGAGAAGACTCAAGAAAAGAAGGAAGAAGCTATTAAAAGGCTGTCTGGAGAAGGCTTTGTCCAAATATTGCTTTTTAATTCTTGAACTAGATTTTGAAATATGTGTCAATGTCAACAGTTACAAATGTGGGAGGATAGAAACACTGATTATAGGATGAGTAAAAGGAAATAGTGGGAGATAGAAGGGAAAACATAACCTGGAGTTGGGTTGTCGGAAACTCTAAATTATATAAAATATGTTTTGAATTTGACTTCTTAGGCAGAAGAGTACAGAATATTCTTAAATGTGTAGACATAGTATGATAATAACTGAGTTTGAGGAAGAAAATTCCAAGAGCAATGTGGAAAACGAATTGCAGAAAGAGATGCCAATAGACAGAAATCCAGTGAAGAGAACTTCAACAGTATAGGAAAGAGAAAAGTATTCCTGATAGCAGGAACGGGGAGGGGGAGGCCAGGATAAACAGGAGACAGGAGAAAAGTGAGTTCTTCAGAGTGTGGTGAACAATTAAAGGTAGCACAAAGGAAAGGGAGAAAAAAAGATAACACTAAGATTGTGATGATGAGTTCATTATGATGTCATTACTAAAATTACACATGACAGGAGGAGGCAGATAATACACAAAGAAGAAGAGGAGATAATGTGCAAAGTTTGAAAACATAAAGTCAGCTCAGGGCAAGCATTTGGTATAGAAAGTGAGACAGCACTTGGGAAGCCCACACTGCATAGTACAGTACCCGTGTTTCAGTTCAGCTCTTCTTTCTATTCCAGCTTCCTGCTAATTCACACTCTTGGAAGTTCTTGTCTCCCTGACATGTGGGGAAGCCAGATTGAATTCCGAGCTCCTGGCTTCACCCTGGCCTAACCCCAGCTGTTAATGAGCATCTGGGGAGTGAACCAGCAAGTGCAGGGTCTCTCTCTCTCTCTCTCTCTCTCTCTCTCTTTCAAATAAGTGAAAGCAAATATTTTTAAATCATAACAGTGATAATGGATAAGCAAATTAGAGGTATAAATAAAATTATGAATAGATAGTTGGCTCACTTGAGAGAGGATGGAACATATTCAAAGATTTTGGAGTTATTGTCATAAGGATATTAGTTGAAATATGGAAATAAAATAAGTATTCATGATTCCCTCATGTTCAATCATGTGGAATGCCTACCTTTAGGAACGGGAAGAAAGATGAAGAGCATGGGTTAGACTCACAGGAAAAAAAGAAAAACGCATCAACTGAGAAGACAGAGGAAGATCTTAAGGATTTGAGGTACGCTTGGGTAGTGGGAAAAGCAGATGCAATCCACACCACTCTTGTGTTTCAGAATTTTAACAGTGAAAGAATAGAGAGATTATCAGTAGCTAGAAGGAATATCAGTTTAGGGAAAAGTAGTTTTTGAGTACACATTTTAGTATAGGAGAATTCCATAAAGATGTCTGAACATGCAACAAAGAAATGAGCTGTGGACTTCAGCCAAGCACCATAGGAATGTCCTTATACAGGCAGCGTCAGACCCTACAATACAGATCATCAAATCCCAGTGGTTCCACCTGAACAAAACAGTGTCCTGAACCCATTTCAGGTTTTTTCAAGGAAATCTGGATTCCAGGAGACAAAGAATTTTAGCCTATCTAAGTCCCTGGAACAAAGAAGAAAAGGAGAGCAGGTACATTGCAAAGATCAAAACCTAAACCTGGAGGATGAAGAGGTCCCATGACCATCAGAAATGGAAAGCTAGGAAACCAAAGCCACATGTGAGAGATCTTGCATGGAGGACAGGAAAAATAAAGAGATCCCCCTCTGGCACCCAAGGAAGAGGCTGTTTGCTAGAGTGTTGGGGAGGGGAGCCATACAGATTAACAAAGGCAGGTGCTCCCCCTTGCTGCGGAGTGGGAGGGGGAGGGAGTCAGTGTGATAGGAAATCAGATGAATAACAGGATTTCTGAGCAGTACTAAGGGCACGGCTAAGATTAGAGAGCATTGATTCATAAGGCATCCATTTATATATAAAAATTATACTATGTACATGAGCATTGGCCATCTAGCCAACAGCTAATGCACATATACAATGTTTTGTCTCCAGTAATGGAACTTAAACTTTTTTAGTAAACTCCAGCAGCCAAACACAATTTTAACTTGACCTCCTTCCTGATACTTGTGCATTTAGTAAATGTCGCCCCTTGCCTTTTATTCACTCAGCATTTCTTGTTAGTTTTTAAAATTCAGAAAGAATTGATCTGTTTCCCTTGGCTGTTCTGAAATCACACTATTTATGAAGTCATATTTAGGAGAAAAGGAAGAAAAAAAGGTTGCCATCACATGCTAATATTTGTGTCAAGGAAAATCATCTTTTAGAGAAACATTCTCGGACATATTTTGTGGGAGGTGACTAGTGCAGTCTTTGGAAATAGTCCACATTGAACCAGTGGGAAACATGTTGGCTCTATGCACTGGAAAGTACCTTCATTTGTTCTGGTTCTGTGACAGCTGTCAAACACCTACCTACCTCTGAGTCTCTGCCCTCCTGTTAGATTGGCTGATATCATTTGGAGAGTAGAAAGCACAGAGAAGGAGGCAAGCAGATGGCAATTTGAGAAGCATTTTTTTCCTGGGGGAAAGGGTTACAGAATGGAATTATACTCTCACCTCAGTTAATTGACTAGGAAGCTTGTGACCTACTGCACCTGTGACAAATGAGTTGGAGGTGGGGACGGTTATTTGGGAGGAGGAAGACATTTTCAAGAATGCTTTTCATTTCCATATTTTTCTTCATAGCATGCTTAACAAGCATTTACTAGTGAACCTTCACGGCAGATCCAAAATGACAAGCATTCCTTTGTATCGATGGTCCATTAGGGAAGGATCATTGGTTTCCAGGACCAAGAAATTTGTCTCCAGGCCACTGATATTAAACACTGAGGCTCCAGCTGAAGAGGTCCTGGAAGTCAATGGTAAGGCTAATGCCTTTGATTCCAGTCTCTGGAAAGCATCTGATTTTCAGTTGTGCATTTTTAGTCTTCATAATGCCAGCAACCACAATTTGTATTGCTGGGCTCCAGCTCTGACCTCACTGCACTTTTCTCATCCAACAGATCCTTCTGACATTTAGTGGGAGGGGATGTTATTCTGGTTTTCATGGGATGCCATGAAACCACACAAGCATTAAATCACAAAGTCTAACAGTGGCAGTCAAGGAGAGAACCCAGACCTCCTATCTAATTGGGGTCAGAATTCCTAGCAGAAAAAGCAATGCTCTTTCTCCATCATTTTATTTATTCCATTCCCAGCCACTGCATTTTCCTACCTTTGCCTATGGGCCCAAATTTCTGAAGGATAGTGATTATTGTGATGCTTTTTATTGTAATTATGACAAGCAGCAGTTATCAGTAGGAATGCAACATTTAATGCCTTAGTAATGATGTTTCATTTGATTCCCGTATACCCTGTGAACATGTGAGTGGATGTAGTAGTCTTCCAATGCATTTAAATGTGTTACGAATGTGTACACATCCATCCACACAAATGTTAAGACTGTGTTCTTTGATTTCTTGCCCTTCACCCTAGTAGGTTGGTACCTAGAATAAGAAAATGTTTATGGATTTCACCTAAGAGATACTGAGGCATGCTTAGGAAATGTCACGCAAGAGGCATGAACCAGTCTTCTAAACTTGTTCTGTCCTTTTGGATATACCTTAACTTGCAGCTTACCTTATTCTGCCATCTTGCCAACCAGTATTGCAAATAGAGCAATCAAGCACAGATCTTTTATGTTGTCCACACAATAGAAGATAACACCATCTTCTTTGGCTGACCAATGAGTGATTTATGTATCATCTTGACCAAAAATTTACCAAAACGTTGAAAGTGGAAAGCATTTAATATTTATGGGGTATATTCAACCCATCCAAGTATTATCCTCAATCCCCTTACAACTGCATGCGGAAAATCTGATTCTCAACTGATCACAGCAGTCCATTGCTGAAGAGGCTGCAGGCCTTAAAACTGGTATTTTGTCATTTCTGATACTAGTATAATCAATGTGTTTTTTAAAAAGATACTTGCTTAGTTGACAAATGGTTATGCCTTTTTTGGAAATCCACTTCAATGGAAAGGGAGGGAGAAGATCAATTGCTGGGATCAGAACTAATTTCCATTGCAATTGGAACTAATACCCATTGCAGTTGGGTAGGAGATAAGAAAGGATGCTCATTCTAGATAGCAGTACTTCTTCAAGGGGTCCTGGAAGAATACAGGTGGTTGTGGATCTCCATTATTCCAACTTCAGTAGGCCAGCAAGAAATGGTATTTTGTCTCACTCCATAGTGTGTTGTTTTTAACCAATGTTTTATAGCATATGGCACTCATGCACTCTCTCTGCTTCATCAAGAGGTGATTATTGGTAAAAAAGAACTAAGTATATTTTTAGAAAGTTCAGTCATTGGGAATAACCAAAATGTGTCCCCCAATAGTGTTTGAAACTAGCAATATGATATTATGTAGACATCACTGGGCCTGGGGCCTGGAGATGGGTTGAGCCCAAGTTCTGCCATCCACCAGTGATATAAGGTAGCATCAAGCAAGTGAGCACAGAATTCTGCATCTGTAACCACAGACAGTAAGGCCCATATCAGATTATTATTAAGGGTCCCATGATGCAAGTGCTTAGTTAGCCATATAGTTTCCTTCCTTCCTTCCTTCCTTCCTTCCTTCCTTCCTTCCTTCCTTCCTTCCTTCCTTTCTAGAAAAAAAAAAAGTCCCTTTGAGAATTACAAATTCTTGGTCTTTCTCAAAGGTTTGCTTTTTTTTCTAAGATTTTCTTATTTATTTGAAAGGTAGAGTGAGAGCGGAAAAGAGAAATAGATATCTGCCTTCAACTGGCTCACTCCCCAAATGCACCCTAAAAGCCAGACTAGGCCAGAACAAAGCCAGAGGCCAGGAATTCCTTTTGGATCTCCTATTGGGATGACAGGAATCTGAGCCCCCAGAACATTATCTACTGTCTCCCAAGTACACTGTCAGGAAAATGGACTAGAAGCACACAAAAGCTAGGATTCAAACCATACTCTGATATAGGATGTGGGTGTCCCAAGCAGTGGCATAACCCACTGTACCATAATGGCGCAATAATATATTTTATGCAATAATTAGGTACCATTTTTTTGTTTCAGAAATCTCACCCAGGTTAAAGCTGTCCTTTCCCAGTAATTCTTCTCAAGTGAGTATTTCAGTGTGAAAAGTACATGTTATGCCAACAGCTCACAATAGTCATGGGGGCACTTAATAAGTGGTGGCTTCTCTCATTTTCTTATGAGGTTATGGATGTAACATTTATATAATGCAAAAAAAATTTCAGAAGAAAAAGTAGAGATTCTTGATCTGTCTCATTGCCCTCAAAACTGAACTTTAATGTTCTCATCTAATAAAAATAGAACTCTGCTAATTAAGGGTCAAAAAATTTTAAAAATTAAAGTGTTTTGTAAATTTGGAGCACCAGATACCTGCAAATTAATGCTGTCAATTCTTTTATGATACTGGAATCTATGCTTTCCGGTACAATATGCATTTATAGTGTGTTTATGATCATGTCTATTAGTAACTGATTGGAGAAGCAACATATTTTACATTATTAAGCCCTTTAATTTTTCTATGTAATTACAGGTGAAAGTTGTTGGATAAATAAATGATCTATGACTTTTGTCCTGCCAAAATGGCACATAAGAATAAGACATTTGAAAGCCAATGGATTGGAAGGTCAATTTCCCACTCTCAACTGAAAAAAAAAAAAGAGCTATTCTTTCATAAAAATATAGACAAAGGGTATCAATGAAACATTCTTCAACATTTTTGACCAGGCATTATAAGCCTAGGAGAGCTAGAATGTATCCAAATATGCTTGATTAAAAAACAAAAAAAGCAAAGAAAGATAATCCTAAGGTCCATTGCTGCTATGAGAAATTTAACCCCTCACTCAAGGTCATGCTCACAGCTTCATCATGGCAAAATGGAGGCTAGAACTTTTCTTGACTATCTAGCATGTTTTTCATTGCAGTTGATTACTCCTGAATCAATGCACAAGCCAATTTAGGTCTTCGCACAGCAGTTTGTTTCTTGAAAAATAGTGCAAAGCACAAAAAAAAAAATCACCTTTTTCCTGGTAAAGAAAGTCATTTATTGTAGCTATGAAGCAGACTATTTTTACATTTAAAAAAATTTTTGGCTGCAGGACCATACAGAATATCAGCAAATCACATTTCAGCTGATTTTCATTTTAAAAACAAGCCTCCCTAATTGAAAGCAAATTCTGGGAAGGGGTTGGAAACCAAGCTTATTTATATAATAGACACTTATCCAAGGAAATGGGTTGCAGAGAAATTAGCATGTCTTGAATGATGTTATTCCTGAAATGTCAATCAGTCATTACAGTATTTGCTTCTCTGGTGGTATTCTCAAAATGGATTATTGTCCCTGAATTTTTAATAACAATTTAGTGGTTCAAAATACTGACAGTGATGTATGACGACAGCTTTAAAAAAGTCCTCCAGCTTTCTATATTACATAAACAGAATACAATTGTATCTCTCCAGCCAGTGTCGGAATCATTCTCAGTGAAGATAATGTTGAATCCATCTGCCAAGAGAAGGTCAAAAACATATATAGAAAATAAATCAGAATAAATCATGACAAACATGGAATCAGCTAAAGGTTAAGGATCTAAAGGACAAACACATATCTGAAAGCACAAATAGCCCCCTCATAGAGTAATAATTTAAAGAACTTCATCCCTAGACTGCTAAACAACTGGCTTAGGTAGCTACATATATTCCCAGAAATACTGAATATTGAATGGAACAAAAAAAAATGCTCCCTTTGTCGAATTTAGGAAGAAGTTAGAAACTTTCCACTCTATTACAATTTTCACTGTTGTGCACATTGCCTCAAGACTAGTTGTTAAGCCTACTTCTTTACACTAGACAAACCCAATAGATAAGCGAGTGTCATTGCAGTGACATATTAGGAATTATTAGATGACTCGGTCATAACCTTGTTGTTAACATGTAAGATAAGAGTGAATCCATGAGCAGTAGATTCAGACCATGAGTTCTGGAAGCCATGCCAGAATCTCAAAGCTCAATGAGCTTGTTGCATTGCCTGGTCCTGTCAACATCCATTCAAAGGGTCTCAACAGCCCACAATCACTGGCCCATACAAAGTAAGCACTATAAGTCAATAAGCTCTGTTTGCACGTTCATAGAGATAAAAGGAGACTTCAGGACTCCTACTCAGGGGGAAACACTGTATGAGCACAGTGGAGTTACGGCTCAATCAAAAAAACAAAAGCTAAAACCAGTGTTCTTTCCATTGCAATTTGTTGGTATCTCCCAAAGGAAAACCCTACAAAAATAAAAAGCTAGTACAAAGGATGGATAAAAATAACTTTGAGCACTCTAGTCCTTGATCTGTAACTCTACTATATCCCTAATTACACCTAACCTGGGAGGATAACTAATGTTTAGATGTAACTTTTGTCCATTAAATGTCAAACTCACTCACTGAAGATAGGACACTTTGTACTCATTGACACAGAGCACCCAGAACTTGTTGTTGCTTTGCACATGAAATGTGCTCAGTATACATCCGCTAATCCGTTGATTGTAAGCTTCTTAAAGATAGGAGTTATATTTTGCTCGGTATTTCAGTCCATTCTCAACACAGTGCCAGGTGCATAGGAGGTGCTCCATAAATATTTATTGAAAGAATAAATGATGAAGCAATTAATTCTCAGCCACTTTTTCTTCAGCCCACTCAATTCCTGTTTTTTTATATATATTCATCGATACAGTCTCCACAGATGCTGTTCAGTAGGGCTATCTCTACTATAGATACCATATCTGCACCACAGTTGGCTAGAGATTCTCACTCTACAGTGGGACTAATTTCCATTTCTTAATTTTTAAAAGATGATGCAAACTAACACTTGCTTGATATTAAGTAAATAAAAGACAGAGATGGCTAATATAAAAAGGAGTGTGATTTTTCTCCACATCTCCAACTTAATCTTTTTGCTACCTTTATATGCACAGGCTAAACAAAATAAGATTCTATTTTGGCATGATTCAATTCTAACTTGTTTATTATGAAATGCACAGTCCCTTTTGGTTGAGGGCATGGCAGTGTTAGATCGTTCTTGAAAGTACTTAAAGTCCAACTCAGGGGGTAGCATTTGCCATAGCAGTTACAAAGCTGCCTGGGACACCTACACCCCATTTGGAATGCCTGGGTTTGAGTCTCGACTCCATCCTTGATTCTAGTTTTCTGCCAACAGGCAATGCAGGAGCAGCAGATGATTGTTCGAGTACTTGGATCCCTGCCACCCACATGGGAAACCTGAATTGAGTCCTCATTCCTGGCTTCAACCTGTCCCAGCCCCAGCTGCTGTGTGCATTTGTAGAGTGACCACATTTCAAATAAATAAAAATAAATAAAATTTTGAAGTCTCATCAAGAAAAATATATAGAAACTGCTCTATTGGACAGTCACATACTCCCATCAACAAGACCATGGTATATGTTGTTAACTACCAAAAGTAGTATAGTCTGTTGGAGGACCCACGAGAGTCTGAAATAGCACATGGGTTGCTGAAAGATTTCTCCTTGGAGTTCCTAACACCTCTGCCAGTCACACTGGCTCACTGAGTTCTACAGGAGCAGAGTATCTGCAGATGGGGCTCCCCAGCTGCTTAGTCAGTATAGTCTTCTCAACAATCCTGTCAAACTGAGATGGCAGAAGAGGCTTATTTCCCAACCCATAGTGTCCTCTCACAGATTGAAACTGCACACTCCCCAGTGTGCACACTCTTGGATTCGGTAAGTATCTGTAAGGAGAAGAAACAGCAGCATCTCCTTTCTCAGATACACCTGGTGCTCTTGGCTGTTATCCTTAGATCCTTCAACTATCATACTCATGTCTAGGCAAAATCACCTTAGAGAATCACAAGATCTCGATGTCCTCTCTGAGCAGGACTTAGCATTTCATTCTGAATTCTTTAGTACTGATAGTGGTTCAGAGTTACCTGCCAAAGACCTCCTGAGCTCTATAAAACAGCCTTACTCTCCTCCCAGGGTCTTATGTTGATTGAGCTTAGAATGCAGCTTAAGAACAGGTACTGAGAGGCCAATGTAGTGGCACAGCGGTTAAGCCACCATTGCCATACCTGCATCCCATATTGGTGTGCCAATGCAATTCCTAGCTTCTTTCCTAATCCAGCTCCCTGATATTGCACTGGGGAAGGCAGCAGAAGATGGCCCAAATAGTCCTGGAAGACCAGGATAGAGTTCTCGCTCCTGGCTTTGGCCTAGCCTAACCCTGGTGGTTATAACCATTTGAGAAGTGAACCCTTTAGAAAAACAATATAATTATGAAAAAAGCCCACCTTTCTCTATTTCACTCTGACTTTCAAAAAATGTCAGCTACTGAATAACAATGACTCTTCCAGATAACCTTTGGTTTTTCTCATTTTGATCATGAATTTGAAACTCAATGCTCCACCACTTAAGCTTTCTGGGAGGAAGTTATGTCAGTGTGTGTGTGTGTGTGTGTGTATGTATAAAGGCAATAACTTCTAATGAACTAGGGCTATGGCCTTTACAGGTTAGCATAATGCTGATCACACTATTAACTGGATGTTACTGATCTGTCAAACTCAGAAACACAAATTTTCCTCTAGTCAGGAATGCTTTCTTCTTAAGGTTTCAGGCTGTGACAGACACAGTGTCTGGATATGATCAACTGTACATGAATCTGTCTCTAGAATATCACCATTTCAGAGTCTGCTAACAATATTTGCCAAGTTAGACAGAGCAGGGTAGACTAGGGAAGCAAGTTGTACATTATCCTAATAGATTAAGAAAATGTAATCCCATTTGGATCATTTCCTGGGCCTTTATCCAAACCATGAAATAGCTTTGGTAATCATTAAAATGTATATGGAGAAGGTGGGCTTTTTTCATAACTATATTGTTTTTCCAAAGGGCACCGTAGTCATTTCTTTATTAGTATAATCTAATCAGCAAAATAATTGATTCATAGTATGATTATTTTGTAAAAAAAAAAAAACTTGCCGTTGTTTTAGACTAGAATAAAAAATTCATCAATCAAGTTACCTTTCTTTCTTTTTTAATTGTTGGATTAACATGTAGTGCTTGTCTATTTTTAAGGGATACAATAAAATATTTCAACACATATACAAGCATAAACTGATCATACTGGGAAATGAACCTTTCTATTTCCTCATCTTTTCTTTGTGTTTCCAGCTTACCAGCTTCTCTCTTCCAAAACTTTATACATAATATAACACATTATTGTGAACTATAGTCACCACCCTGTGCCCATCGCATTCACTCTACTGCAGTCTGGTGTCTCTTATCCAAACTTTCCACAGACCTCTTCACCTCACACTTCACGATGTCTACTAATCACTATTGTGAATTCAGAAAGAGAGAAAAAGAGAGAGAGAGAGAGAGGCATAGACATAGAAACAGAAGCACATGTGTATGTGTGTGTATGTGTATGTGTTTTAACTTCCACAAGTAAGAGAGAATATATAATAGTTTTCTTTCTAAGTCTGGCTTATTTCACTTAATATAATGACCCATAATTTCTTCTATTTTGTTGCAGATGTCAGGATTTTATCTATTTAATGTCTGAATAATATTCCATTGTTTTTTTATTGTACATCTTCTTTGTCCATCCACCCACCCTTAAAAAGACGTAAAGGTTAAATCCATGTCTTGGTTATTGTGAATAGTACTGAAATGAATGTGGGAGTACAGCTATCTGCACTGTAGATAGTGGAAGAGAACTATCTGCATCATCTAGTAGATCTATTTTTAGTTTTGTACCTTTATAATGTTCTTCATAAAGGGTGAAGCTGCTATTTTATGGCTCTTTTGAAATCGCCAAATTAACTAGGATAAGATGATTCCTAATTATAGTTTTGATTTGCATTTCCTTGATGGCTAGTCATATTGAGCATTTCTTTATATATTTGTTAGGCATTTGTATTTTTTCTTTTGAGAAATATCTATTCAAATCCTCTGCCCATTTCTTGACTGAATTGTGCTTCAGTTGTTGGGTTTTTCGAGCTCCAATATGTTTTGAATATTAATCATTTGTTAGATGAATAGTTTGTGAATATTTCCCCCATTCTGTCAGTTGTCTCTTTGTTTTAGTTACTTTCTTTCACTTTGCAGACACATAGTTTTTTGATATATCACATGTCCATTTTTACCTATGATTTGGGGATCTTATCCCCCTTAAAAAAATGGCTGCTTATGCCAATGTCTTGAAGTGTTTATCCTATAATTTTTCCAATATTTTCATAGTTTCAGACCTTCATTTATAGTGTTGATCCATTTTGAATTGATTGATCTATATGGCAAGAGGTAGAGGAGGCTTGCTTCAGTCTTCTCCATGTGAATAAGCAGTTTTCCTAGCACAGACTATCTTTTCTGTAGATATGCTTTGGGTTCTTTTGTCAAAGATAAGTTGACTATAGAGATATGGATTCATTTCTGTAGTTTACACTCTGTTGTGTTGCTTATGTCTGTTTTATTACCAGCGCCATGCTGTGTTGGTTACAACAGCTCTGTAGCATGTCTTGAAATCTGATATTGTGATGTTTCCCCTTTGTTCAGATCATAAATATGTTGTAAGTTTCATTGTAGAGAACTTCCACACCTTTGGTTAAATTTTTCCCAAGATATTTTTGTAGCTGTTGTGAATGGGGTTGCTCTTAGAATTTTTTTCTTATTAAGTTCATTATTGATCTATAAAAGTGGTACTGATTTTCGCACGTTGATTTTGTGTGCAGCAACATTACTGAATTCATTGATCAGCTACAAGTCTCCTAGTAGACTCTTTCAGATTATCTCTATATATAATCATGTCATCAGTAAATAGGAATAATTTGACTTCTTTCTTCTCCATTTGAGTGGATCTAATTTATTTCTCTTGCCTAACTGCTCTAAGTAAAAGTTCCAGGACTGTATTGAACAAATGTATTGAGAATAGATATATTCGTTTGGTTTCATATTTTAGGAAAATGCTTTCAGCTTTTCCCTATTCAATGTGATACTGACTTTTGTTTGTCATATATAGAAATGATCATATGATTTTTATTCTTCATTCTGTTGATGTGAAGTATTACATTTGTTAATTTACATGCCTGCATCATTTGGATAAATTCCACTTGCTCAGAGTGAATTATCGTTTGATGCGTAGTTGTGTTCTATTTATTAATATTCTAATTACTAATTACTAGAATATTGGTTTATGGTATTGGATTCAATGTAATATTGGCCTCATGATGAGTTTGGAAGAATTCCCTCTTTTGCAATTTTTGGAATGGTTTAATGAAAATTAATGTTAGTTCTTCTTTAAAAATTGGTGGTATTCAGCCATGAACCTATCTCCACTGGGCATTTCTTTGTTGGGAAACTTTCGAGTGCTGATTCAATCTTATTACTTTTTGGTAAGTTCAGGATTTCCATGTATTCATGGTTGAATTTTGGAAAGCTATATGTGTACAAAAATTTGTCTATTGCTTCTAGGCTTTCAATTAGCTGGCAATAATCCAATTTGCTTGTAATAATACCTAATCAGGGCCGGCGCCGTGGCTCAATAGGCTAATCCTCCACCTTGCGGCGCCGGCACACCGGGTTCTAGTCCCGGTCAGGGCGCCGGATTCTGTCCCGGTTGCCCCTCTTCCAGGCCAGCTCTCTGCTATGGCCAGGGAGTGCAGTGGAGGATGGCCCAGGTGCTTGGGCCCTGCACCCCATGGGAGACCAGGAAAAAGCACCTGGATCCTGGCTCCTGCCATCGGATCAGCGCGGTGCGCCGGCTGCAGCGGCGGCCATTGGAGGGTGAACCAGCGGCAAAAGGAAGACCTTTCTCTCTGTCTCTCTCTCTCACTGTCCACTCTGCCTGTCAAAAAAAAAAAAAAAAAAAAAAAAAAAAAAAAAATACCTAATCAGCTTTTGTATTACTGTGTTATCAATTTTAATGTTACCTTTTTCCTCTATTTTATTTATTTGTTTTTTTTTCCATTTTTTCCCTAGTAAGTCTAGCTAAATATTTATCAGTTTTGCTTATCTTTCCAGAAAACCAACATTTCATTTCCTTAATCATTTGTATTTTCTTTCTATTTATATTTCATTTATTTCTACTCAGATCTTTATTATTTAATTCCTCTACCTCTTTAGATTTTATTTCTCCTTCTTTCCCAAAATCCTTGAGATATATTATTTATTTGATGCAGTTTTTTTAAATATATGCACTTATTGTTATAAACTTTCCTCTTAATACTGCTTATGCTGTATCAAATAATTTTTAAAGATTTATTTATTTATTTGAAAGGCAGAATTTACAGAAAGAGAGAGAGAGAGGCAGAGACAGAGACGCCGAGAGATCTTCCATCCACTGGTTCACTCCCCAAATAGCCATAATCGCCAGAACTGGACTGGTTTGAAGCCAGAAACCAGGAGTTTTTTCCATATTTCCCATATAGGTGCAGTGGCCCTAGTTCTCAGGTCATCCTCCACTGTTTTCCAAGGTGCATTAGCAGGGTGTTGGATTGGAAGTGGAGCAGCCAAGACTCAAATTGGTGCTCATACTAGCATGCTGCTGTAGCAGGCAGTGGCTTTACCCCTTACACCACAACACCAGCTCCTCAAATGAATTTTTGTATCTTGTGTTTCCATTTTCATTTTTTTTCTCAGAAATTTTCGGTTTCTCTTCTGATTTTTTTTTTTAGAAACAATTTGTTTTTATTGCCATTGAATACTTCAGATTAAATTCATGTTAAAGTAAAGTTAAGCATTTGGAGTGACTATTAAAATATTTTCTTTTTTTTTTAAATTTTTTTAATGAATATAAATTTCCAAAGTACAGCTTATGGATTACAATGGCTTCCCCCACCATAACTACACTCCCACCCGCAACCCTCCCCTTTCCCACTCCCTCTCCCCTTCCTTTCACATCAAGAATCATTTTCTATTCTCTTTATATACAGAAGATCAGTTTAGTATACATTAAGTAAAGATTTCAACAGTTTGCACCCACATAGAAACACAAAGTGAAAAATACTCTTTGAGTACTCGTTATAGCATTAAATCTCAATGTATAGCACATTAAGGACAGAGATCCTACATGAGGAGTAAGTGCACAGTGACTCCTGTTGTTGACTTAACAATTTGACACTCTTGTTTATGGCATCAGTAATCACCCTAGGCTCTTGTCATGAGTCGCCAAGGCTATGGAAGCCCCTTGAGTTCATCAAATCTGATAATATTTAGACAAGGTCATAGTCAAAGTGGAAGTTCTCTCCTCCCTTAAGGGAAAGGTACCTCCTTCTTTGATGACCTGTTCTTTTCACTGGGATCTCACTCATGGAGATCTTTCATTTAGATCATTTTTTTTTTGCCAGAGTGTCTTGTCTTTCCATTCCTGAAATACTCTCATGGGCTTTTCAGCCAGATCTGCATGCTTTAAGGGCTGATTGTGAGGCCAGGGTGCTGTTTAGGACATCTGCCATTCTATGGGTCTGCTGTGTATCTAGCTTCCCATGTTGGATCGTTCTCTCCCTTTTTTATTCTATCAGCTAGTATTTTCAGACACTAGTCTTGTTTATGTGATCCCTTTGGCTCTTAGTCCTATCATTATGATCAATTGTGAACAGAGGTTGATCACTGGGACTAGTGAGATGGCATTGGTACATGCCTCCTTGATGGGATTGAATTGGAATCCCCTGGTATGTTTCTAACTCTAGCATTTGGGGCAAGTCAGCTTGAGCATGTCCCAAATTGCACATCTCTTCCCTCTCTTATTCCCACTCTTATATTTAACAGTGATAACTTTTCAGTTAAGTTTCAACACTTAAGAATAACTGTGTATTGATTACAGTATTCAACCAAAAGTATTAAGTAGAACAAACAAAAAGAATACTGAGAGGGATAACGTATTAAGTTTTTCATCAACAGGCAGTGCAAGGACTGATCAAGTCACCGTTTCTCCTAGTGTTCATTTCACTTTAACAGGTTTCCTTTTTGGTGCTCAGTTAGTTGTCACTGATCAGGGAGAACTTACGATATTTGTCCCTTTGGGACTGGCTTAGTTCACTCAGCATGTTTTCCAGATTCCTCCATCTTGTTGCAAAGGACTGGATTTCGTTTTTGACAGCTTGATAGTATTCTATAGATTACATATCCCATAATTTTTTATCCAGTCTACCGTGGATGGGCATTTGGGTTGGTTCAGGTCTTAGCTATTGTGAATTGAGCTGCAATAAACATTAATGTGCAGACAGCTTGTTTGTTTGCCAATTACATTTCCTTTGGGTAAACTTCAAGGAGTGAATGGCTGCGATGAATGGCAGGGTTATATTCAGGTTTCTGAGGAATCTCCAGACTGACTTCCATAGTGGCTTAACCAATTTGCATTCCCACCAACAGTGGGTTAGTGTCCCTTTTTCCCCACATCCTCTCCAGCATCTATTGTTGGTAGATTTCTGAATGTGAGCCATTCTAACCGGGGTGAGGTGAAACCTCATTGTGGTTTTGATTTGCATTTCCCTGATTGCTAGTGATCTTGAACATTTTTTCATGTGTCTGTTGGCCATTTGGATTTCCTCTTTTGAAAAATGTCTGTTGAGGTCCTTGGCCCATCTCTTAAGTGGGTTGTTTGTTTTGATGTTGTGCAGTTTCTTGATTTCTTTGTAGATTCTGGTTATCAACCGTTTATCAGTTGCATAGTGTGCAACTATATTTTCCCATTCGGTCAGTTGCCTCTTCACTTTCCTGACTGTTTCCTTTGCAGTACAGAAACTTCTCAATTTGATGCAATCCCAAATGTTAATTTTGGCTTTGACTGCCTGTGCTTCTGGGGTGTTTTCCAAGAAGTCATTGCCAGTACCTATATCTTGCAGGGTTTCTCCAATGCTCTCTAATAATTTGATGGTGTCAGGTCATAGATTTAAGTCTTTAATCCATGTTGAGTGAGTTTTTGTATCAGGTGAAAGGTGGGGGTCTTGCTTCATGATTCTGCACATGGAAATCCAATTTTCCCAGCACCATTTATTGAATAGACTGTCCTTACTCCAGGGATTGGTTTTGGATCCTTGATCAAATATGAGTTGGCTGTAGATGTTTGGATTGATTTCTGGTGTTTCAATTCTGTTCCATTGGTCTATCCATCTGTTTCTGTACCAGTACCATGCTGTTTTGATTACAACTGCCCTGTAGTATGTCCTGAAATCCGGTATTGTGATGCCTCCGGCTTTGTTTTTGTTGTACAAGATTGCTTTAGCTATTCGAGGTCTCCTGTGTCTCCATGTGAATTTCAGCATCGTTTTTTCCAGATCTGAGAAGAAGGTCTTTGGTAGTTTGTTTGGTATTGCATTGAATCTATAAATTGCTTTTGGGAGAATGGACATTTTGATGATATTGATTCTTCCAATCCATGAGCATGGAAGATTTTTCCATTTCTTGGTATCCTCTTCTATTTCTTTCTTTAAGGTTTTGTAATTTTCATCGTAGAGATCTTTAACGTCCTTGGTTAAGTTTATTCCAAGGTATTTGATTGTTTTTGTAGCTATTGTGAATGGGATTGATCTTAGAAGTTCTTCCTCAGCCGTGGCATTGCCTGTGTATACAAAGACTGTTGATTTTTGTGCATTGATTTTATACCCTGCTACTTTGCCAAACTCTTCTATGAGTTCCAATGGTCTCTTAGTAGAGTTCTTTGGGTCCCTTAAATAAAGAATCATATCATCTGCAAAGAGGGATAGTTTGAGTTCTTCCTTCCCAATTTGTATCCCTTTAATTTCTTTTTCTTGCCTAACAGCTCTGGCTAGAACCTCCAGAACTATATTGAATAGCAGTGGTGAGAGTTGGCATCCCTGTCTGGTACCAGATCTCAGTGGAAATGCTTCCAACTTTTCCCCATTCAATAGGATGCTTGCTGTGGGTTTTTCATAGATTGCTTTGATTGTATTGAGGAATGTTCCTTCCATACCCAGTTTGCTTAGAGTTTTCATCATGAAAAGGTGTTGTATTTTATCAAATGCTTTCTTGGTGTCTATTGAGATAATCTTATGGTTTTTCTTCTGCAGTCTGTTAATGTGGTGTATCATATTGATTGTTTTGCACACATTGAACCATCCCTGCATACCAGGGATAATCCCACTTGGTGTGTGGATGATCTTTCTGATGTGTTGTATTCTATTGGTGAGAATTTTATTGAGGATTTTTGAATCTATGTTCATCAGGGATATTGGTCTGTAATTCTCTTTCAATGCTGCATCTTTTTTCTGGCTTAGGAATTAAGGTGATGCTGGCTTCATAGAAAGAATTTGGGAGGACTCCCTCTTTTTCGATTGTTCTGAATAGTTTGAGAAGAATTGAAGTTAGTTCTTCTTTAAATGTCTGGTAGAATTCAGCAGTGAATCCTCTGGTCCTGGGCTTTTCTTTGTTGGGAGGGCCTTTATTACTGTTTCAATTTATGTCTCAGTTATGTATCTGTTTAGGTTTTCTATGTCTTCCTGGTTCAATTAAGTAGGTTGCATGTGTCCAGGAATCTATCCATTTCTGATAGGTTTCCCTGTTTGCTGGCATACAAGTCCTTGTAGTAATTTCTGATGATTCTTTTTATTTCTGTGGTGTCTATTGTTATGTTTCCTTTTTCATCTCTGATTTTATTGATTTGGGTCTTTTCTCTTCTTTTTTTAGTTAGTTGGGCCAATGGGGTGTCAATTTTGTTTATTTTTTCAAAAAACCAGCTCCTCGTTTGGCTGATTTTTTGTAAAGTTTGTTGGATTCAATCCTGTTGATTTCTTCTCTGATTTTAATTATTTCTCTTCTCCTACTAGATTTGGGTCTGGTTTGCTGCAGATTTTCTAAATCCTTGAGATGCAGTGAAAGCTCATCTATTTGGTGCCTTTCCAATTTCTTGATGTAGGCACCCATTGCTATAAACGTTCCTCTTAACACTGCTTTTGCTGTATTCCATAAGTTTTGGTGTGTTGTGCTGTTGTCCTCATTTACTACCAGAAAATTTTTGATTTCTCTTTTAATTTCTTCTATGACCCATTGTTCATTCAGGAGCATGTTGTTCAATCTCCATGTGTTTGCATATGCTCTAGGGATTCCTGAGTTGTTCATTTCCAACTTCATTCCTTTATGGTCTGAGAAGCTGCATTGTATGATTCTAATTCTTTGGAATTTGCTGAGACTTGCTTTATGGCCTAGTATGTGGTCAATCCTAGAGAAGGTTCCATGTACTGCTGAGAAGAATGTTAATGTTTTCTGTATAGGATGAAAAGTTCTGTAGATATCTATTAGATCCATTTGGGCTATAGTGTCATTTAAATCTACTGTCTCCTTGATCTCCTTGATCTCCTGTTGATCTGTCTATTTCTGAGAGTGGAGTACTGAAATCCCCCAGTACTATTGTATTGGGGTCCAAGTCTCCCTTTAAGTCCCTTAACAAATCCTTTAAATAAGCCGGTGTCCTGTAATTAGGTGCATATACATTGATAACCGTTATATCTTCCTGTTGAATTGATCCCTTAATCATTATATAGTGCCCCTCTTTGTCTCTCCTAACAGTTTTTGTGGTAAAGTTTATGTTGTCCGATATTAAGATGGCTACACCCATTCTTTTTTCATTTCTGTAGGCATGGTATATCTTTTTCCAGCCTTTCACTTTCAGTCTGTATGGATCTTTGTTGGACAGATGTGTTTGTTGTAAGCAGCAAATAGATGGGTTTTGTTCCTTAACCCAATCAGCCAATCGGTGTCTTTTAACTGGACAGTTCAGGCCATTAATGTTCAATGTGACTATTGATAAGTAGTAACTTTGCCCTGCCATTTGCCAAAGATATTTTCTAATATGTTTTGAACTTCCTGTGATCTTTTGCTGTGAGGTTTCCTTCATTTACCTTCTTTCATGTTGATGACCGTGTTTCTGTGTTTCTGTGTGTAACACATCTTTAAGCATCTTTTGCAGGGCTGGACGAGTGGCGACAAATTCTTTCAATTTCTCTTTGCTATGAAAGGTCTTTATTTCACCTTCATTCACAAATGAGAGCTTAGCAGGATATAATATTCTGGGCTGGCAGTTTTTCTCTCTTAGTACCTGGGCTATATCTCACCATTCCCTCCTAGCTTGTAGGGTTTCTGATGAGAAGTCAGCTGTGAGTCTGATTGGAGATCCTCTGAGAGTAATCTGACGTTCTCTCTTGCACATTTTAGGATCTTTTCTTTATGTTTCACTGCGGTGAGTTTAATTACAACGTGTCGTGGTGAGGACCTCTTTTGGTCATGTTTAATGGGGGTTCTATGAGCTTCCTGTACTAGGATGTCTCTGCCCTTCTCCAAACCTGGGAAATTTTCTGCTAGTATCTCACTAAAAAGACCTAATCCTTTCTCCCTCTCCATGCCTTCAGGAACTCCTAGAACCCGAATGTTGGGTTTTTTAATAGTATCCTGAAGATTCCTGACAATATTTTTTAGATTTCTAATTTCCTCTTCTTTTCTTTGGTTTGACTGTATATTTTCCTGTTCTCTGTCTTCTAAGTCCGATATTCTCTCTTCTGCTTCACCCATTCTGTTTCTAAGGCTCTCTAATGTGTTTGTCATTTGATCTATTGAATTCTTCATTTCATTATGATTTCTCATCATTATCACAGTTTCATGTTCTACTAGTTGTTTCATTTCATTTTGATTCCTCCTTAATATTTCATTTTCGCAAGAGAGATTTTCTATCTTGTCCATTAAGGATTTCTGTAGTTCAAGAATTTGTTTTTGAGAACTTCTTAATGTTCTTATCAATTTTTTGAGATCTGCTTCTTGCACTTCTTCTATTTCATCATCTTCATAATCTTGAATTGGGGTGTCTATTTCATTTGGGGGCATCATAGTGTCCTCCTTGTTCTTGCTACCTCAGTTTCTGCATTTGTTGTTTGGCATATTGGAGATATTCTTTGGTTTCTTCAGTGTGGTGTTTTTTCTCATTATACTGTGACTCTAGATTAAGTGGACTGTCTGCTTTTGATGGATCCTTAGAGGCTGTGATGGGTGTGGCCAGAGAGCTCTGTTTGGTTCTTCAGGGTTAAGGGTGTGCAAAAGGTGACTCACCCAGATTGTTCTCTCACTTGCTTGCTCTCTCTCTCTCTCTCTCTCTCTCTCGCTTTTTTCTTTTCTTTTTTTTTTTTTTTGACTCAGTTGGGAAGTAATTCCACACAGCTGAGTGGAATTGAGGGTAGTTGATGTATGAAATCTGGCCCCTGTGGGTATTTGTCTGCTTACCCCTGGGACCACACTAAGAGTTTATGCAGCCCTCAGTGTGGTCTCAAATTTCTCTGCAGTCTCTCACCAGGTTGCCCAGGTTACCAAGTTTGTGTACTCGGTGAGTTCTCTCGCCACCCCCCTCAGATTTTCACAGTCTCAGTTTGTTAGCTCCACACTTTCACTAGGTCTTAATCTCCTGTTATTTCTCCCCACCAGAGTCAGGTTTTTCTGCTTGGCTAATGGCTGGCGCCGCTTTACATATGTAAAATGGTGCCTGCTCTTTGTCTTGCTTGGCTTTGTAAGGTGAGTGGAGAGAGAGGCTAATGTCCGTGCCGGTTCCCTTTATTTATTCATTTTTTTCTCTCCTCCAGTCAGCCTGGTGAACTTTCCCCAGTGGGGCTTCAGGCCTCGTTCCCTGTAGGCTCTTTCTGCCTTTGCCCGCCAATGTCTCAGGTTACCGGGGTTTTTGTCTCACCCCCCCTTCCAGCACTGGCACGCAGACTCTGCAGCTCGACTTCTGCGGTGGCTCAACTCCCGTGGCTCGGATTCCACGTGGTAGGCAACCTTGCTCTCCCTGTAGGTCCTCTGTGTCACATCTACTAGATCCGGAAGAGTTTCCTCTGCAATTTTTTCCTGAGCCTTTTCCTGAGGCTACAGTAACTCCACTTTTATTAAACTATCTTCTCCCAGACTATTGGTGTGCACCCTCACTATTCCGCCATCTTGGCTCTGCCCTCTTCTGATTTCTTCAATGGCCCATTGTTCTTTGAGGAGTATGTTGTTCAGTCTCCATGTGTTTGTATAATTTCTAGAGTTTCTTTGGTTGTTGAATTCTAATTGTCTTTAATCAGTATTTGTCTTAAAGCCTATCATTTATTTATTTATTGGAAAGGCAAAGAAACAACATGATCAATAGAAGCAGGCAGGCAGGCAGACAACAGATATTTTCCATCTTCTGATTTATTCCTCAAATGTCTACAACATCTAGGGCTGGGCCACACTGAAATCAAGAGCTATGAACTCAATCTGGGTATCTCACGTGGGTGGCGAGAACCTAGGTAATTGTGGCTTTCATGGTTAACATTAGCAGGAAACTATAAACGAAGCTAGCTATCTGCTAATGTGCACTTTGGGAGGTAAAAGTCGTGTTTCAAGTACTTTGGTCCTTGTTATTCACTTGAGAAACTCCAGATTAATTCCTCACTCATGACTTTGATGCAGCCGAGCATTGGCTGTTAAGGGTATTTGGCAAGTGAACCACAAGAAGAGATGTATTTATTTATTTGCTTCTCTCTCTCTCTCTCTCTCTTTTTCTTTCTCTCTCTCTCTCTCCTTACTTCCCTCCCCACTCCACCCCCACTGTTTGTGTGTATGTATGTGCCTTTCAAATAAAATAAGTAAATGTTTAAAAATGTTAAGTATATTTGTGATTCATAAATTATTAGTTTTAAATGTAATTTTAAATAGGAAAAAAGCTTTATTCTGCATAAATGTGTTTTTAGGAGTTAAACTCTAAAGTGGTTTGATTTTTCAAAACTGGAGGGTATTTCTAGACAAAAAAAAAAAAACAGAAAAAGTTACTAGGTATTGGTATTTAACTAAGATATACTAGATATCAAAAATTGCTGTCTGAATTGTTTATTTAATCTTCAAAGCAACACATAAATTAAATAGTATAACTCCTATTTTGATGAAAAAATGAGGCTCTGGAGATTAAGAAACATGTCTGAAGTTGTACACCTAATTTGTGGCAGAATTTCAGGGTCATCAGATAAGAAAATAGTATGAGAAGCTCAAGGTCTCTGTAATGGTGCGTTGGGTAAGACTCCAGTCATAAGGTACACAGCCAAAGCACCTTTCCTCATACAGGAAAGGCTATTATAAAGCCATTTTGAATATGTTATTCTTCTTATTTCTGCATCTTGACTATTTTTTTTTGACAGGCAGAGTTAGACAGTGAGAGAGAGACAGAGAGAAAGGTCTTCCTTCTGTTGGTTCATCACCCAAATGGCTGCTGCAGCTGGTGTGCTGCACCGATCTGAAGCCAGGAGCCAGGTGCTTCCTCCTGGTCTCTCATGCGGGTGCAGGGTCCAAGCACTTGGGCCATCCTCCACTGCCTTCCTGGGCCACAGCAGAGAGCTGGACTGGAAGAGGAGCAACCAGGACAGAATCCGGTGCCCCGACCGGGACTAGAACCTGGGATGCTGGCGCCACAGGCAGAGGATTAGCCTAGTGAGCCAGGGTGCCGGCCTGCATCTTGACTATTAAACAAAGTGTTAAACTTCATGAAGGAGTAGACTTTCATTTCTTTGTCTATTCCAAAGTATGTACCATAACACTCAACATGTACTAGGAAGACGTCTTTATGATTAGTAGCAGTGGCTGATAAATTATGCACAAAAAAAGATTAATCTTAGGCCTATCTGGATCCATGAGTTCAAACAATACCAACTTTCTCACTATTGCTAACACAGATATTTTCTATGAAATGCATGATGGCCACTGGTAGTGTGGAATTTGTATCACTTTAGAATAGTAACGCCCCTAGAAAAAGGTGTTCTTCCCAATAATTCTGGCTAAGAGATATCAAGAAGAACTATGATTTCTCCAATTTGATCCATGTACCTACCCTTTAGCTGACCAGCCTGTCCAGGAAAAGAGTTCTGCTCCTTGATAGAGGAATATCCACTCAAAGATTCTTTCCAGGCTCAAATGTCATAAATGAGGAGCAGTTTTGAAAAGGAATGAGTATGGGTATACTAAAAAAGGAATCTACTAATACATGCATTGAACATTAAAACAAGTAAGATTTGATAGGGTTTATCCTGACATTCTAATATGTCATCAAGTGTGACTTAGTCAATATGCAGACAAAGTAGCTGAAGTCCAGAGAGGGAAAAGTCTTTTTTTTCCCTTGTGGCCACACAACTTTAGATAGAGTCAGAGCTGCACACTGTGTTATGTTGAGCGACCTTCAATTGTGTTGGATTTGAAAAGGGGATTTCCAGATAAAATGAAGATGATCACAGCCTTTATATGTCAACGATACAGTGACTTCATGGAGTTTCTTTTCTGTACTTTACAAAATAGGAGAACTTTCAAAAGGAAGAAAATTGCTAAATAAGAGAGAATGCTAAGATGTTTTTCAAAAATTTTTCTCAGATCAAATTCCATCTGATATAGGATGGCTGTAATAAATTGAAGATGATAAAAAAATGCTGACAATGTGGAGAAATTAGAAATTTCTTACACTGATGATAGATAGCTCAACTGCCTATGCGCACATTTTCATAGCAGTATTATTTATAATACGCCAAAAGTCAAAACAGCCCAAGTGCCCATCAATTACTGCGTGAATAATCAAAATGTGGTATAGCTATACAAAAGAATATTATTCAGCTCTAAAAAGGAATGGAATACTAATAATTGTACAATGTGTGAAAACCTTTAAAGTATGCTAACTGAAAGAACGGACACAAAAGGCCACATATTTGTGATTTCATTCATGCCAAATGTCTAGAATAAGCACATCCCTGGGGACAGGACATGCATCAGTGATTGCCAGGGAAAGAGGGACAGAGGAAGTGGAAGATGCTTGGATTCCTCTTGAAGTGATAGAAGTGTTCTGGAATAAGATCATGGAAATGGGGACCGACACTCTGACGCAGCAGGTAAAGCCATCGCCTGTAATGCCGGCATCCTGTTTGGGCGCTGGCTCAAGTCCTGGTTGCTCCATCTCCCATTCAGCTCTCTGCTGTGGCCTGTGAAAGCTGAGGAGGATAGCTCAATTCCTTGGGCCCCTGAACCCGCATGGGAGACCTGGAGGAAGTTCTGGCTCCAGGCTTTGGATTGGCCCAGTTCCGCGTTGTGGCCCTTTGGGGAGTGAATCAGCAGATGGATGACCTCTCCCTCTCTCCCTCTCCCTCTGCCTCTCTGTAACTCTGACTTTCAAAGAATAAGCAAATCTTTAAAAAAAGATCATGGAAATGTTTGCATAATTTTCTGAATGTACTAAAAACCACTGATTTATATGATATGTAGATAGATGGTAGATAGATAGATAGATAGGATTCCATTTGGAACACTATCATGTTCTAACTGTTATGTGCAGACACAAACGAAGTAGCTGTGGCTTCTGCCCTCAGGGGCCTCACAGTGCTAAAGGGAAGATGTGTTTAGTTCACCAAAGGAAAATATGAAAAGAAATCCCCATGAAGAGCAAAATGGCCACATTATTCATGAGCCAGTTACAAAGTTTTTTTAGAAGCAGACCAAAGATCTGTATTAACTACTGCATTATTTTTGTTATTTCATCTAATCTTCAACAACAAAAAAAAAAACAGAATGAAAAGTATAATAATGAATGAGTTGCAGTCATCTGAAACTGAAACCCAGGGTCCTATAACCATAACCCATCTGACATGGAAAAATTATCCTACTGAAGAACAGGCTCCCTTCTTCCTCAATGGAGGCATCACCCACAGGAGTTGTGTGCAACTCATGCTGTGCTGGAAAGAGTCTCAACAGAGGAAAGGGAACACACCGGTACTTGAAGCAAAAAACAGTATGTGTAGGAACCATGTACTATGGCTGCCAGTGAATTCAGCCACAAAAAAAGAATGAAATCCTGTCTTTGACAGCAAAATGGATAAAATTGGAGACTATTAAGCTTAGCGAAATAAGCTAGTCCAAAAAAGACAAATATCATATGTTTTCCCTCTAACTAATACGCAGAGTACAAAAAAAGAGCAATGTGTATGAGTGAACTTGACATTTTGAGGTTTGATTATCATTTATAGCCTTTGTCTACACTCCTGAGGAACATTGGGCTTTCTACTTACTACTTGTTGAATTCTTATTTACTAGAGGTTAAGCTTGTGATTATAAAGAAAATTTAATTTTTGTCAATGCAAAAATTAAAAAAAATAAAAAAAGAAAGAAGGAGGCAGGTCGGGAGCCTGGTGGGGAGATAAGAGTGGGAAGTATCATTATGTTCTTAAAACTTTATATATGAAATAAATTAAATTTGTTCCCTTTATATAAAATTACAAAAAAGAACTAGAACAAGGGATATAATACAGGCACTAACAATTATAATTATTATATTATAATTATAATAGTTATATATAACTATTATAATAATCAACAATAAAAATCTATTTATAATAGCTTCCACTGATTAGTTCAGCCTTTGAAAAACAGCTTTTTCTGGCAGGAACTGCTATACACATAATAAGAATTTAGTTTAAAAATGGCAGACTTGATATCTAGGAGGAGAAGTTTATTCAAATGCTTCATTCACTAACTCCAAATCTATAAAGTGACGTAAGTAAGCATTGTCATATTAATATTCCTGACAAGATCCTAACATACTGGTAGCAGAAATTTGTCTTTATATGTACATTACCAAGCTTTAATGAAAAAGAGCATGTTATCATCTCCAAGCTTTCTTGATATAGTAAACTTCACATTTTTGAGATTGGTGTGCACATTTACGGCATATCTTATTTTTAGAAAACTTTTATTTAATAAATATAAATTTCAAAAGTACAACTTCTGGATTATAGTGGCTTTTTCCCCCTATAACCATCCTCCCACCCACAAATTATCCCATCTCCCACTCCCTCTCGCATCCCATTCTTCATTAAGCTTCATTTTAAATTACCTTTATATACAGAAGATCAACTAGTATATATTAAGTAAAGATTTCAACATATTGCACCCACACAGACACACAAAGTATAAAGTACTGTTTGAATACTAGTTTTACCGTTAATTCACATAGTACAACACATTAAGGACAGAGATCCTACATAGGGAGTAAGTGCACAGTGACTCCAGTTGTTGATTTAACAATTGACACTCTTATTTATGATGTCAGTAATCACCCAAAGCTCTTGTCATGAAATTCCAAGGCTATGGAAGCCTCTTGAGTTCACAAACTCTGACCTTATTTAGGCAAGGCTATAATCAAAGTGGAAGTTCTCTCCTCCCTTCAGAGAAAGGTACCTTCTTCTTTGATGGCCTATTCTTTCCACTGGGATCTCACTCACAGAGATCTTTCATTTAGGTGTTGTTGTTGTTGTTGCTGTTGTTGTTGTTTGCCACAGTGTCTTGGCTTTCCATGCCTGAAATACTCTCATGGTTTTTTTAGCCGGATCCGAATGCTTTAAGGGCTGATTCTGAGGCCAGAGTGCTGTTTAGGGCATTTGTCATTCTATGAGTCTGCTGTGTCTCCCGCTTCCCATGTTGGGTCATTCTCTCCTTTTTAGTTATATCAATTATTATTAGCAGACACTGGTCTTATTTATGTGATCCCTTTGACACTTAATCCTATCTTTATGATCAATTATGAACTTAAACTGATCACTTTAACTGTAAGATGGCATTGTTACATGTCAACTTAATGGGATTTGGAGTCCCATGGCATGTTTCTAGCTCTACCATTAGGGGTAAGTCCGAGTGAGCATATCTTTCAAAGATTCACTTTACTTAGAACCAAAACATAACCATATTTACTTAAAAGCCTAAAGAAAAAAAGAAATAAGAGCATTTGACCTTTGAAAATGAAGAGTGTTAACAAGGCAGTACCTGTGGGAGCCTGTACTCAGGCTCAAAGCAAGGAGATTGGGAGCAAAGGTCAATCACAAGGTTTATAAAAGAGGGATAAAAACATGATTTCAAAATAGGTCTTTGTGTATACTTTTAAAAATTATTGAAACTTATTTAAGTTTAATCAATTTGTAATACTTCTATGCTATATGAAAATAAAACATATTTTCTCTCTTTTTTTAAAGATTTGTTTTATTTATTTGGAAGACAGAGTTACAGAGAGAGGTAGAGACAGAGAGAGAAGTCTTCCATCCACTGGTTCACTCCCCAGGTGGCCATAATGACAGGAGCTGTGCCGATCTGAAGCCAGGAGCAAGGAGCTTCTTCTGGGTATCCCACATGGGTGCAGGGGCCCAAGCACTTGGGCCATTTTCCACTGCTATCCCAGGCCATAGCAGAGAGCTGGACCGGAAGAGGAGCAGCCAGGACTAGAACTGGTGCCCATATGGGATGCTGGCTCATCAGGCCAGGGCTTTTACCTGCTGTGCCACAGCACTGGCCCCTAAAACGTATTTTCCATATTTCTTATTTCAGATTTCAATTATTGTTTCTTACCAATAGCTTCACCTATAAAAGACAGGAAATATGCAGTACAAAATATTTAATGTTGACAATATTGGGTTGAGCTGTAGATGAGGTAAAGGAGGCCAGAGCAATGAGCAGTAATTGAGGCGATTCCTGACCACTGACTTAATGTTGTGAGCTTTCGAATTAAGGAGATTCAAATAGCATCTATTGAGTACTTATCATTTACCCAATCATTGCTTCAAGCTAAGGAGAATCCTGGAGAAGTTCAAATTAAGTCATAGTTCCAGATCTTAAAGAGTTCAATAGCTAGTTTAAGACACATAATGAATGTGAGTTGAACAGGAGTTAAGGTTGGCTTTTGCTTATTAATTATAAACCCAAGCTGGGATATAAGCTTTGTGATTTTTGGAAGCTGATTTAAGTAGCATCAAGACTGGGTTAATATAAGAAGTCTGAGGAATAATTAGGCCAACTTTTCTGCTTGTAATTTTTGTTTTCTGTTCTTTATAGCTGCCTAACTTCCCTTCTGACAGTCACATTCTTTTATTAGGTAGTAAACATGAAATTTCAATGTGGACAAACAGTTAAGAACTTGGGATATTTATTTTATTGTTTAACATTTATTTGAAAGGCAGAGTTACAGAGAAAGACGTGGAGACACACAGAGAAAGAGAGAGAGGTCATCTATCTGATGGTTCATTCCCCAAATGGCCACAGTGACCAAGGCTGAGGCAGGCCAAGGTCAGGAGCCTGGAACTCCATCCTGGTCTCCACATGTAACACTTAGGATATGATGTTAGATGTTAGACAATCCAGTTTTAAATCCCTCCATCACCATGTGAGCTTGAGTCTAATCTCTCTATGACTCTATGACTACATCTCTCTAAGACTATGACTACAGTCTCTCTAAGACTCTATGACTACATCTAAAAGTTGCAATTAAAAAGAGATAATTATTTTTTTAAATATTTATTTATTTATTTAAGTTTTTTTTTTTTATTTACTTGAGAGGTAGAGTTACAGACAGTGAGAGGGAGAGACAGAGAGAAAGGTCTTCCTTCCGTTGGTTCACTCCCCAAATGGCCGCAACCACTGGAGCTGTGCCAATCCGAAGCCAGGAGCCAGGAGCTTCTTTGGGTCTCCTACACGGGCAGGGGCCCAAGGACTTGAGCTATCTTCTAATGCTTTCCCAGGCTATAGCATAGAGCTGTACTGGAAGAGAAGCCACCGGTACTAGAACCGGCGCCCATATGGGATGCTGGTGCCACAGGCAGAGTATTAACCTACTGTGTCGCTGTGTCATCCCCAATAGAGCTGTGGAATGATTAAATGATTTAGTAATTGGAAGGTATCTAGTGCATACCTGGCATATGCTAGATGCCCACTAGACAGAATAACTATATTAAAAATACTGTTGATGTTCCTGGCCTTGGAGTCACAGACACAGCCTTGTTACCCTCAACTCACTTCAATTATTATTAGCAGCCAACTATAGTAGTTAGAGTTATTTTAACAAAATATTATAGCCTAGATGGCTTACACAACAGAAATTTATTTTCTCAAGTTGTGGAAGCTGGAACGTCCAAGACCAATTTTCACACAAGATTTGGTTTCATGTGAGGTGTCTATTCTACCTTGTTTTCATGTCCTCAAAAGTCCTTTAATTTGTGGGTATATGGTAGGTAAGGGTTAGGACACTACTATCCTATCAAATGAGGGTCTGATACTCATGACTTCATTTTATCTCACTTACTTCTTTAGAGCCCCATCTCCAAATATAGCCAGCATGTGGATAGAGCACTAACATGAATTTTGGAGAGACATGTTCAGTCCACAACACACACTCTCAACAAACACTAGTTTCTTCACTCTCTCAAGCTCTGAATTTATTTCTATGTAATATTTCCCCCAAGACCTTGGAACATAGAAATTACCTAAAAGTTAACAAATGCACTGGCCAATCTGCTGATTTGCTTTATTGAGCAACCTTAACGAAACATTCCCTAAAATGGTAGCCCCCTAGCAAGTAGGAGTCTAGAAGAATTCATTTTCTAAGGAAATGGCATGGAATTATTTTGATAGCATGAGGATTATAAGTCAGAAGATTCCTTGACTTTCTGAAAATGAAAACTCAAAGTCCAGAAATTGTGTGGAGTTTGCTAAGAAAAGATGACTTTTCTTTTGTGTGTCAGCATAATCCGGGTTATGCACTTATTCTGTTAGACTACAATTGGTCTTTCTATTCCAATAAAGTCATTCACAATGGACACAGCGACATCACCACCCCTGCAGTTTCACAGATTTCCCTTCATAAAACCCACAAGCATTGCAGAAATATGATCTTTGTCTCTACAATTTTTCTCTTAGTCAGACAGAGACAGAAATACATTATTAGGTAAATCCAAAACAGAATGTAGCCAACTGCCTCACTGGGGTAGGTCTTTCGTCATACTTTATCCATAGGACAAAGGGACGTTTTTAAAATGTAGGAAAATGGTCAAACTGAAACAGTTAATGAACAAAGTAGTGAGTCACAATGAAGATAGGTGAGATGCATATTATGTTATTTGGGGAGTTCAAAGCTATAGAGTTGTGGCCATTTCCTGAATATATTTATTCTGCACATCATAGACAAATTGCTTTAAGTGGAGAGTTGGCCTTTGTACCAAGGATTTAAAAAATACTCTCATGGAGCTACTGAGAAACTGCTGGTGAATTGCTTTTTTAAAAAAATTTGTAAGTCATATTTTACTTCACTTTTATTCTTGAGGAGAAACATTGAGGGATACATAAGAAAATATTTCTGTGAAATGATTATTCTGATCTTAAGAGGGTAAAGGGAAGAAACATGGCACAGTCACAGCATAGTGCTGGCAAATAAGAGTTAAAAGCTATTTTTAGAGAGAAAGTTTAAACCAAACCCAACAGTCTTAGGAGACTCTATGCGAGACTGACCCATCACAATGCAGGAATTCATTAACACTAAAGAAAAACAAAAATCAATGCCTATATTTGCAGCATGCTTGTGGTATTACATAATTTTAGGCAGTTGTTCATGTGTTTGAAAAACAGAAACATGTAACAAAGCAAACCATATCACCTCCTAAGACACCATGTCCAACTATCTCACTGGGACTGTTTTTGAAAATGAAAGTTGGCCGGCACCGTGGCTCAATAGGCTAATCCTCTGCCTTGTGGCACCGGCACACGAGGTTCTAGTCCCGGTCGGGGCGCCGGATTCTGTCCCGGTTGCCCCTCTTCCAGGCCAGCTCTCTGCTATGGCCCGGGAGTGCAGTGGAGGATGGCCCAAGTCCTTGGGCCCTGCACCCGCATGGGAGACCAGGAAAAGCACCTGGCTCCTGGCTTCAGATCAGGGTGATGTGTCGGCCACAGCGCACCGCGCCAGCAGCGGCGGCCATTGGAGGGTGAACCAAGGGCAAAAGGAAGACCTTTCTTTCTCTCTCTCTCTCTCTCTCTCTCTCTCTCTCACTGTCCACTCTGCCTGTCAAAAAGAAAAAAAAATGAAAGCAATGTGGCGAGGCTCTGGATATCACGGCTGCCATGTGACTTTACACAGATTGACCCTTTCTGAGACTGAGTGTCCTCAGTCATCAAATTGGGATACTACAATAACACAGGAGCTGTGAACATAAAATCAAAGTGACAGTTGAAGACACACATCATGTATAACCTTCTAAAGCAATCTACAGTATTTTCAGCCCTTTTTGGCTATTAACACAGGTTTTCGACAAAACCATGATGCTTTTCTTCTCATTGGCAACATTTGATGGCATCTACTGCTGTTTTAGCTGTGTACATGGGTTTCCTAATAAGAAGATATGTATCTCCTATTTCAGAAAACAATTGTAGACAGCTTGTAAATAGCATTGGCTGCCATGGTCCTTTTCAGAGAAAATCAGGCAATCCTTCCAACAGGAGTTTGTTGGCTGGACAAAGGATTGCAGCCTGAGCTGGGAGTAGCAGGTGTCTCATTACATAGTGGCTGGGCAAGCCAATCCAATTCCTCTTTGCTTAAGGAGGCTAGAGGTGAAAGGCAGAGAACATCAGAGACACCTTGAGAGGTCATGACAGACTAGACCCCTGGGTTGCATGTGCAGACCCAGCAGAGGTCCCCATCCATGAGTCTTGTGAACTGTGTCAGCCCAGACAGAGAGACACCCTTTTCACTCTTTTAAGATTCACCTGCATAATGAGCAATTTTCTAATTTGCTCCAAGACTCCTTATTGCCAATTATGCCCTCAGAGAGACAACAGAATGACTGAGGATTAGGAACAAAAAGTTGGAATTTTTTTCTGTAATCTTCATTCCCTAAAATTTCTCTGACTTGGGCCGGCGCCGTGGCTCAGTAGGCTAATCCTCCGCCTTGCGGCACCGGCACACCAGGTTCTAGTCCCGGTCGGGGCACTGGATTCTGTCCCGGTTGCCCCTCTTCCAGGCCAGGTCTCTGCTGTGGCCAGGGAGTGCAGTGGAGGATGGCCCAAGTGCTTGGGCCCTGCACCCCATGGGAGACCAGGATAAGTACCTGGCTCCTGCCTTCGGATAGGCGCGGTGCACCGGCCGCAGCACGCCGGCCGCGGCGGGCCATTGGAGGGTGAACCAATGGCAAGGGAAGACCTTTATCTCTGTCTCTCTCTCTCTCTCTCTCTCACTGTCCACTCTGCCTGTCAAAAAAAAAAAATTTCTCTGACTTGCATATTTATTTATTTGGAGAAATAAAGCAAAATATATCAGGGGACACGTAAGCCAAACATTATTTGTGTGTCCATTAAACATGTAAAGAACTCCTAATTTGATTATGACAATAAATAAAACAACTATTCCCTCTTCTTGGACTTTACATATTACTTAGGAAATAATGAATAATTAGGTAAAAATATGGAATTTTAAATCTTGGAAGGGGAATATAGAGTATGCATGGTGGAGAATTTTCTTGGATTATAGGTTTTATCCATTAATAATGTGTGCAGAAATTTCAACAAGATGTATTGTGTTATACAAATATCTGACTGCTCAGGATTTCAAAAATAGCCTTCAATTTCAGGCATGGAAAGCCTAGACTCTGTGACAAAAAATATCCTATATGGAGGATCTCTGTGAGACCTCAGAGGAAAGAAAGGGTCATCAAAGAAGGATACACTCTTCTCTGAAGGGAGGAGAGAACATCCACTTTGCTTATGGCCATGTCCAAATACCTATGGAGTCCATGGTCACAAAAGGCTTCCATAGCCTTGGCAGCCCATGGCAAGAGCCTCGGATGATCACTGACGTAAAAAACAGTGTTAATTGTTAAAGGAACAACAGTAGTCACTGTGGACTTGATCCCCATGTAGGACCTCTGTCCCTAATGAATTATGAGAATCAACTGCAAATTTTCTCCCCAAACTGTACTCTATATGTTGTGTGTGTGCATGGGTGCAAATTGTTGAAGTCTATGATTAGCATGGAGTTAGTCCTCTGCATATAAAGTCATATTAAAAGTGAATCATAATGAAGAAGGAGATGGGAGAGGGAGAGGGAGGTGGGATGGGAGCTGGGGGTGGGGGGGTTGGGGGGGTTGGAGGAAAGAACCACTATATATTCCTAAAGTTGTATCTATGAAAAAAAATGCATTCATTAAATAAAAACTAAAAAAAAGAGCCTTCCAAGACTTCTATAGGTTAGGGTAACTTCAACACTCTACAAGGGTACAAGGGAAGGCTATGTTCTAGAGCCCTGAGAGAACACACTAATTCTCCTCTAAAGTCAATGGCATTTGAGAGGAGTTTTTTGGAAACATTAACTTATTATTTGTTAAACACACTTTTGTTCCACTCAACCAAATGAGCCCTGGACAACACATACATCCAAATGATTGCCACATAACCTCCAAGCCACTTATTTTGTCCCATGTTGCTACTGAGACTGCATTTTCTTCTTTGCTAATGTTCAACGAGTCCTCCTGAATCATTCCTTGTAAGCTACAGAAACTTTACTAATGTGTTATTTGGGATCACCATGCACTTAAGCTCCATGTGAGATGATTTCCAATCACTATCTCATATCCTATGGGAAATTCCAGCAGTCTCAGTGGGAATATTGAGAAGTCCTTGGGGTTCTACCCTCTTTCATTCTTGCTGGTTCCAATTTCCAACCTGCACTCAACATTCTCTTTCTGTACTTTGTATCTTGGAATAGTACCTGTTGCTGTGGATTCATTCTCAGAGGAGAAGCGCAGTGGGAGCAAGAGGCATGAAGACAAGACACAGACACCGGGATCCGGTGAAAGCGGGCCAGAGGTGAGCAGCTCACAGACTTGTTTATTTCAGTTGATGCAGCAGCTTATGTAGCCGAGGCAGCCAATCCGGTCAAGGAGCAGATTATGCCATAACCAATCACTGCCTGTTGCTAGGCAGGCTCCTTTGCCAGGGGGTTTCTGCTGCCATTTCCTGAGTAACTGAACCCACGTCTCACTTGCTTGCCTGTACCATCTTGGCATGACCTTCTCATTCCATCACAAGTACCTTTATCCTTCCTTTGATTCTTCTATTGACCATACTCATCCCTCTCATAAAAGACAGCTCTTGGAGATACACACTTGCTGGAAAGGATGAGATACACTACAGAATTTTTCAACAGACAGTGTAAAATCAAGAATTCCTATTCTTTATTCTTAGCCAGTTTTTTAATTATTGCTATCAATTCCAGATCCAAATTTTCTTTTTTCCCCAAAGAAATCTTTTATTTAATGAGTATAAATTTTTTAGGTACAACTTCAGGAATATTGTGATTCTTCCCATCATACACACCCTCCCACCTCTGGCCCCACCCCACATCCTCCTCCCTCTCCCATTCCCAGTTCCATTCTCCATTAAGATTCATTTTCTTTTTTGTGTGTTATTTATATGATCTTTTTATTTTATTTTTTAACTTTTATTTAATGAATATAAATTTCCAAAGTACAGCTTATGGATTACAATGGCTTCCCCCCCCCATAACTTCCCTCCCACCCGCAAACCTCCCCTTTCCCGCTCCCTCTCCCCTTCCATTCACATCAAAATTCATTTTCAATTCTCTTTATATACAGAAGATCAGTTTAGTATATATTAAGTAAAGATTCCCACAGTTTGCACCCACATAGAAACACAAAGTGAACAATACTGTCTGAGTACTAGTTATAGCATTAATTCACAATGTACAGCACATTAAGGACAGAGACCCTACATGAGGAGTAAGTACACAGTGACTCCTGTTGTTGACTTAACAATTTGACACTCTTGTTTATGGCATCAGTAATCACCCTAGGCTCTTGTCATGAGTTTCCAAGGCTATGGAAGCCTTTGAGTTCACCGACTCTGATAATATTTAGACAAGGTCATAGTCAAAGTGGAAATGGATCACATAAACAAGACTAGTGTCTGAAAATACTAACCGATGGAATAAAAAAGGGAGAGAACGATCCAACATGGGAAGCGGGATATACAGCAGAATCATAGAAAGGCAGATGTCCTAAATAACACTCTGGCCTCAGAATCAGCCCTTAAGGCATTCAGATCCGGCTGAAAAGCCCATGAGAGTATTTCAGGCATGGAAAGCCAAGATACTCTGTCAAAAAAAAAAAAAAATGACCTAAATGAAAGATCTCTGCAAGTGAGATCCCAGTGGAAAGAACAGGCCATCAAAGAAGGAGGTACCTTTCTCGGAATGGAGGAGAGAAGATTCATTTTCAATTACCTTTATCCACAGAAGACCAACTCTATACTAAGTAAAGATTTCAACAATTCAACAATTTTCACACACACACAAAAAAAACTGAAAAAAAGTTTTACAGTTAATTCTCATAACACAATTGATTAAGGACAGAAGTCCTGCATAGGAAGTAAATTCACAGTACTCCTGTTGTTAATTTAACAACTAGCACTCCTATATACGTCAGTTATCACCAGGGGCTCTTGACATGAGCTGCCTGGGGTATGGAAGCCTTTTTTTGTTTTTTCCTTAACTTTTATTTAATAAATAAAAATTTCCAAAGTACAGCTTTTGGATTACAGTGGCTTTTCCCCCCCATAACTTCCCTCCCACGTACAACCCTCCCATCTCCCGCTCCCTCTCCCATTCCATTCACATCAAGATTCATTTTCAATTATCTTTATATACAGAAGATCAATTTAGCATACATTAAGTAAAGATTTCAACAGTTTGTTCCCACACAGAAAATACTGTTTGAGTACTAGTTATAGCATTAATTCACATTGTACAACACATTAAGGACAGAGATCCTACATGAGGAGTAAGTGCACAGTGACTCCTGTTGTTGACTTAACAATTGACACTCTTGTTTATGGCTCTTGTCATGAGTTGCCAAGGCTATGGAAGCCTTTGAGTTCACCAACTCCGATCTTATTTAGGTCATAGTCAAAGTGGAAGTTCTCTCCTCCCTTCAGAGGAAAGTACATATCTTTCTTTGATGTCCACATCTTTCCACTGGGTCTCTCTCAAAGAGATCCTTCATATAGGACATTTTCTTGCCACAGTGTCTCGGCTTTCCATGGGCTTTTCAGCCAGACCAGAATGTCTTAAGGGTTGAATCTGAAGTTAGAGTGCTATTTAAAGCAATTGTCATTTTATGAGTCTGCTGTGTGGACTACTTCCCATGTTGGAACATTCTCTCCTTTTTAATTTTATGTATTATTATTACTAGACACTTAATCTTATTTATAATACCCCTCTAACACTTAATCCTATCTATATGATCACTTTAACACTTTATATTGTCACTTTAACACTTAAGACAGTATTTTTACCACCCAGATTAATGGGATTTGGGGTCCTATGGCAAGTTTTTAAAACATACCCTTAGAAGTAAGTCTGGGTTGGTGCCACGGCTCAACAGGCTAATCATCCGCCTTGCAGCGCCAGCACACTGGGTTCTAGTCCCGGTCGGGGCACCAGATTCTGTCCCGGTTGCCCCTCTTCCAGGCCAGCTCTCTACTATGGCCTGGGAGTGCAGTGGAGGATGGCCCAAGTGCTTGGGCCCTGTACCCCATGGGAGACCAGGAGAAGCACCTGGCTCCTGCCATTGGATCAGCGCGGTGCGCCGGCCGTAGCGCGCCTGCCACGGCAGCCATTGTGGGGTGAACCAACGGCAAAGGAAGACCTTTCTCTCTGTCTCTCTCTCTCACTGTCCACTCTGCCTGTCAAAAAAATAAAAAAAAAGAATTTAGTCTGTAGGAATGTATGCAAAACTATACAGCTTTACAGTTACAAACTTCCTCCTCCTTCTCTTATTCCCACTCTTATTTTTTACTGAGATCTATGTTCAATTGGCTTTATACACATATGATTAACTCTATGTTAAGTAAAGAGTTCAACAAATAGTATGAAAAAGGGGAAAAAAACTGTTCCTTGACAGTCAAGACAAGGACTGTTCAAGTTATTGATTCTCAAAGTGTCAATTTCATTTCTTCTGATTTCCTTTTAGGTACTCTATTAGTTATTACTGGTCAGGAAAAACATATGATATTTGTCCCTTTGGAGTTGGCTTATTTCATTAAGCATGATGTTTTCCAGATTCATCCATTTTGCTGCAAATGACCAGATTTCATTTTTTGGCTGCTGTATAGTATTCCATAGAGTATATCTCCCATAATTTCTTTATCCAGTCTTCAGTTGATGGATATTTAGGTTGATTCCATGTCTTAGCTATTGTGAATTGAGCTGCGATAAACATAGGTGTGCAAATAACTCTTTTATTTGTTGTTTTTTACTGTTGGCATAGACTCAGCTGAGCTACTCTCCTTAAAGGAGACCAGTGCCTGGGCACTAATCACAGTGGGTATATTATTCACCTGTTCTCTGCCCCAAGGATGACACAAAGGATCTGTGCAGTCCTCAGTATAAGCTCAGATTCCCCAGCAATGTCCCTCACCAGGTAACCAGAGAGCCCTGATAGTGTGGAGCCTCCCATAGCGACAGCCCAAAGTCCCAGTCACACCCTGAGTCCTCCCACATGGCCTCAGTGTATTCACAGTCCCAACACACAAGCCTCCCATAGTCACGAGCACCCAGCCCCTATCTGTTCTCCCCACCAGACTCAGGAGTCTCTGCTTGGCTTGTTACTGGGTGCAGACATGCTCTGGTGCAACTGTTAAATATGTCCAAAATGACGTCTGCTCTGGGGTGCAGTCACAGGGTGATCAGGGAGAGAGAAAACATGCCCCCCTTTGTTTTTTCTCCTCTAGTTTGGCAGGTGCACTATCCCCAATGGGGTTCCAAGTTGGAATCCCCCTAGACTCTTCCTGCAGCTTTTTTGCTGGTTCTTGGGCTGCTTCAGTCTAGTCTCATCTCACTCTCCAACATTGGAGCAGAAGCTCTCGGCTGCTGGGGTCCTGAACTGTGCTTGGCCTCGTGCTTCAGGTGAGTCTAATGTGTCCCTCCAGTTTGCACAGAGTTTCCTCTGCTGCTTTCTCCCTAACTGTTCCCTGAAATTGCACTCTTTCCATTTTTTAAACTATCTTCTCCTAGACTATAGCAACAAGCTCCCTCCCTACTCCAAAATCCTAATCCCCTCTTTGTTCCCAATGACCTCTACTTTTCCTTTTGACCCCACTGTACTCTCCTCTGCTGCAGTTGGCCCACTGTCTCTTCTTCCCATAGTTTTACTCATTTCTTTAAATAAAATTTGGGCTGTCTGTGTATTTTCTCCTTCCAATATCTTCCCAAATGTTGTACCTTACACTTCTAGGGAGCTTATCAAGGTATTTCCCAAACAAATATAATTCAGGGGGAAGTAATAACTAGTCAAAACTTGCCTATATATGTAAGGAAACTCTGAAAATTCTAAGCTATTTCAAATAAAATTGTCACCATTTCAGTGTAACCTCTCATTTTCCTGTTCAAGTGAAGAAGCACGGTGGATTTCATCATTTCCATCACTACAACCACCACTATGATATTTTAACAATCATATACTTTCATATCATGCTCTTTCAGTTAACACAGGGAAATCAAATTGTGAAGAATATCTTTAAGTTTTATTTGGCATAGTTGCAGCAAGGCTAATTCCAAAGATGGGTCTTTGTGTCTTAAGAGGAGTCGTTAGTGGACAGATGCTTCAATAATGATTAAAATCTTCTCACCAAACCTTAGGCTTAGGAAGCCCAGTGGCTCAGTATAATATTCAAAATATAGAGTAATTACATCTGTTCTGTATAATATACAAACACTTGGCATTATTTGTGGGCAGAGATGTCATGTGGAATAGCTAGAAATACAAGACTTCTATATATGCCTAGATTTCTCTAAGAATTATTTGTCTTTAATATGTGTATGTGTGTTTGTGTATGTGTGTGCATGTGCTAAGTATGGGTGAGCACATATGCTAATGATTATGCACTTGGACACCAGAAGGCTAGGAGGCCTCATCCTGGTAAGAAACTCCTAAAGAAATCAACTTAAATGCCCACACCCACCTGGATGGTGATGTGAAGTACAGTGTATCCACGATCATCAATCCTGTCCTAGTAAAGCTACTTACTGATTCTAACTGACTTACTGATTCTAACCTGATGAAATAGGCCTATGAGGGAATGAAATCCTGGGCTAAGCTGAATACTAGGTTAGAAGAACACTTTCTACAAAGATGGATGAAGTTGAAGAGGCGCAGGCTCTTTTTCAAGAGAAAACAAATCTGAGCCCAGGGGAGAAAGAAAAAAATAGGAACTATAGTGAACCCACAGCTGACTTTTGCTTAGTCGAAACTCAGTTTTCTTCCCATATTCTTCCATGTTCATTTTCATTCCATGTGAATGTTACCCTGTGGCAGTATTGGAGAGAGCCATAGAATAATCTGCACTTAGAGAAGTGTGAGGGACCAAGGACAAGGTGGTGAAGAGAAGTATGTTCTGCTCCATATTCCTCCTTTCCTAGACCCAAGAAGGGACACCTTGCTCCCAGCAAAGGACACTACCACGGATTCTAAGCCATGAAAGGCAGTTGACAAAACAGAACAGAAGCCTGAAAAGCTATGAGGTGAGACTGAGCATGGGATTTGGATATGCAGCTTTCAGGAAGTAATGCAAAAAGGAAAGGTGCCCAACAACTCTTCTAACAGGTAGCAAGGAAGATTACTACTGAGTGGGGTGGGAGGCCGATATTTGACTTATTCCTGGTGGAAGAATCCAATGGCCTATAGCACTTGAGATGCACTGGGATGTCCACTGGAAGGGAAAAGCCATTGTAATGGGGTAGGTATTAAACAAAATAAATATTTCCCTGATGCTTATCTATATGAATTTCTAATACAAGGAAGTAAAGGGGAGCTCTTTGAGAGAAACAAGTTTGGAATTGAACTCTTGAAGGTATTTTGGAAGTGCTAAATATGACTTTCAATAATATTAATGTCAGAGTAGTCAAGTGTTTCCCAATTTAAAAAGGACTAACATTTATGAAGAGTTATCGCCTTAGAAAGTTATGACTCTGGTAAAAGTGAAAATGATACTTCATGGAGTGCTTGAGGGATATTTCTTCTGTAACCTGTCACCTGCTGTTCTTTTCTCAACCCCATGTGGGAGTAGATATACAACATATAATCCATATCATACACACCTCCTTGGGGTCTTTAGACAGAGCCGAGCTAACAATCTGCTTTTAGACAAAGAATTCATGCCTTCAGTAAACAAAGCTTGTTTCTAACTTCTCTGAAAAGAAAATAATTATAATGCTTTTGTTGAAAATGACATCACTAATATATAATTATTTTTTGTAAAGACAGACGCATGATGAAGCTTTTTGTAAAATATAGTATGGTAAAGTACTAATTCATCATGTAATCCAAGAATAAAAGTTCACCCAGGACTTAGCCAAGATATTGTGATGGTTAATTTTATGTGTTACTTTTCTAGCTCATGGTTACTCAGATATTTGCTCCAACACTATTTTATATGTGTCTATGAAGGTATTTTTAGATGAGATTAATATTTTAATGAATATACTTTGAGTAAAGTAGTGGGTGGGTCTCAACCAATTAGTAGAAGACCTTAGGAGACAAAGATTGAATTTTCAGAAAGGAGAGAGAAGGCCTATCCTACGGACTATGGACTTGACAATGTCCACAATCAATCACACAAGGCAATTCCTTAAATCTCTCTCTCTCTCTCTCTCTCTCTCTCTCTCTCTCACACACACACACACACACATACACACACAGAGAGAGAGAGAGAGAGAGAGAGAGAGATCCACATCTTCTTCCTCTTCTCTGCAAAATGCCTTGCATGATGTTTATGTCACTGATAAAACTGAATTTTCTTTTTTTATTTAATGGAGGAAAAACCATTTACAAATCAAAAGTTTATTAATATAATTTTTTTCCAAATACCTTCTTACCTTGTCTTGAAAAGTTTCTCTTGAAATAAAATAGAATTTCCCACCCCTTCACTGAGCCACACAGTCAATAGATACCTGTTGATCAGAACCAACCATGGTTCAAGAAGTTTCATAAGTTGGTTAGGTATTCAAAGGCAAACTTTTGCCCTAATTGGTAAGATTCAGCTTGGGATGTCCCTTTCCCATACTGGAGTATATGAATTCAAATCCCAGCTTCTTTCCTGATCCAAGCTTCCTGGGAGGCATCGGATTGTGGCTCAAGTAATTGGTCACTGACACCCTAATGGAAGACGTAGATGGAGTTTCTAGCTTCTGGCTTCAGCCTGGTCCAGCCAGACTGTTGCAGACATTTGAGGAATGTATCAATGGATCTGAGTTCTCTCTCTCTCTCTCCATCAAATAAGTATTAATTAACTAATTAAAGTTATAAGGGTGAAAATATACTTTGGAACTCATCTGTTGAAGGGTTAGAGAGGGGATTTCAGGGAATAATGGAGACAAAATATTGATGATGCACAATGACCAGTGTGCATGATGTAAGCAAGGGACAGTGGAGGCAGAGTGAATTCCACAGCATTCATAACAGCATAATGGCAAGAAAACCTTCAAAAAGTTCATCTCATCAAAGTCATTTTACTGCCTATGAATCTCAGAAACTCTGAAAGCATCTCAGTCAGGCCGTAATAATAAAAGAGAAATCTCTTATCTTCAGAACTCTTGACCTGTACAAAAATTCCTCGTGGTGCAGCTTAAAACCCAGAAGCATTTGAAGGAATGCTACCTATCTATTAATCTTTGATCTTTCCACCAACTTTTCAGAATGAAGAATTTTACTGATGTGTAAGAAATTCAGAAAAAACACTAGCTTTGCTTTTTTGTATGGTCCCTTCTGAAAAGATTATAGTTTATAGTGCAAACTAAATTATAAGTTATTTTTCCCAAAAACATTGATTTCTAAATCTTTTGACTAATGTATTCCTAGAATTGAATTGGTGAATACATGAAATCTGTTCTCTTCATATAATAAAAAAGAGTCATTTAAGCTATTCATCAAAATGTATGAAGTAATCGAGTTATAGAATTTAAGAAATGCATATTTCAAATATTAAAATATCTAAATATGTAGACCCACCATGAATATTTATTTATGAATTAAATATTTCTAATATTTACTTATATGTCATTAGTATGATAAAAACAGAAGAGTAGAAAAAATTTTTAAAAAGAAAATTTTAAGAATACAGCAAAAAATAAATTTCAACAGCTCTAGTAGGATTTCTGTCCCATATTCCATAAGGTGATATCACACAGACTCTACTGGGAACACCCTTGCCACAGAGGGTGCCTCTTCACTTTCTGGCTGTCTGAGCTCCCGACTGACATTAATCTACTGGAAATATGAAAGTGATAACCTTATTTTCACTTGCTAAGTGCAAGTCAATCCAATGTGGCCTCAGCTATCATTATAAAAATATTGCCACAGAATTCCTTTATAGTAGTGGCATCATAAAAATCTGACTCTTCTCCCTTATATGTATCTCAGGAAAGTGCTTCCCTAAAGCCCTCAAGGAGACACTTTAGCGCTTCCTTGAAACATAGTTCCACATCTCTATGTTTGGTACACTCATCTTTGCTGCTTTTTTAAAATGTCAAATAATGTTCTAGTTTTGTGAATTTATTTTGTTTCCATTCTGTCTTCCACAAAACAAATTTAAACTTCCAAGGGCAGGTACAATGTCTTCTGTTCCTTTCATTAGTCTACAGGCAGTGGGCAATGCTTAGAGTCATGTTTACTCGATTCTTCAGAGGAGAATAATTCATGATCTCATTCTGGTCAGAGAAAGCAAAATAATTTTAATGGTGTCAAACAAATCATGGTGGCCTTTATTCATAATGCATTCTCTTGAAAGGCCAGCTTGCTGCAAATATATGCCATGCACCAGTTGAACAATAAAATGAACAAGGGTTCATGACACAATGTTCCACAAGTCTATCAACCACATTCCTGGGGGTAGGAAAGAGCTGCTGGCTTCACACAGCGCAGGACAGCATGGAGAAGAACAGAGTGTACCCTCCAGCATGCCTACACTAGCATGGGGGTGCACCATTCCCTTCATAGAAGGTCAGAACCTCTGAATCTTCCCTATACAATGGCTGTGAAGATCGAAAGATGTTACTGCCCCCCACAGATTCACATTGAAGATATTCAGAATAAAAGAAAAAAACAAGACTAAATGGAATATTATAATCATCATTGTTAGTTATTACTCCAACAAATTCTTGACCTATTTACTGTAAAAGATGAGGTATGTGGCGAGAAGGGGGAAATACACTACAAGGACTAGGAAGCTTATTTACTTTCAACAGAAGCACAATATCTCAGAGCTGGAAGATATTTCTTTGCCCAAGCCTTTGTTTACTCCAAATGTTTGAATGTACAGATGAAGATGCTGAGGGGTGAAAGGATATTTTTTGCAACACGCAAATAGCTAACTCTAAGAACTATTTCTTTTACATTTGGCCTTTGTTTTTTGCAGCATATCAGTGTTAACGAGCTGGGGAGATAAGAGAATGAGAATAGGAGGAGGAGGAGGAATATGTTGATTTTATAAATCAGATCCAGAGCTAAACTCATATTTAAATTTTGCTTTTTGATTCCAAAAGTATTATATTGCAATAACAATTTATATCACTATGGAGCCACAGTTGTGTTTTAAAAAATTACATGAGAAGTCTCTGTAAACAGACACATATGCAACATTTCAAATATTTTCATTAGTCAAATACAAAATAATTTGTAGGATGCATATATATGAATATATATGTGCAAATAAATATTTTATTTCAAAATGGGTACCTACTAATCTCAGTAATTTTTTCAACCTAACAATAAATCATAAATGTCTTCCTATAGCAGCACATCATAGATTAGCTTCTTACTTTTCAGTGGCAATATCATATTCCACGTTATCTATGCACCTGCAATTTATTCTATGGAAGGAAGGAAATGTAGGCCAATTCCAATTAGTTAGTCTTAGATAAAATGCTGCCTTAAACATCTGAACCCCAATCATGATATGTCCTTGGGTCAGATATCTGAAAGTGAGATCACTGTGACTTATACCTGAGTCATATTAATAGGACTCATAACAGAGGTGGAGTATTCTTTTCCATCCTGAGGCCGCCCTTATGATCAGTTGGTTACAGGGGCTTTTGCTTTGTTTTCATCATTTAACTTGAAAACCAACATGAGTAATGAAAAATGAATACATGTCAATTAACATTCATAACTCACAGTGCAAGTATTTGTAGATGACTTTCAATTTTAAACTCTGACCTAGTGATGACCTTCAAAATTAAAATATTATTTCATTATGATATAAAACAGTTCTATATCACAGACTATACAACAGAAGAGAAATTTACAAAGATATCTTGTGTGGTCCTTTCAACTGGCCTTGTCCTTCTTCACCTCCTACTGCTCTCCTGGTATTTGTTAGGCATCACTAGCATTAAATTTTTAGAACTATCACGTATGCTGTGTGTAACATACACCCCTGAGACAGCAGCAGTTGCAAACCTAATCCCACTTCTATTCAGTGCACTGCAAGAAAATCATCTTCTTCAATTAGTGCTTTAAAGTTGGCAAAGACTTTAGAATAACGAGATGGAGAAAATTAACATTTATCAGAGCATCTGCGTGTATGCACCCCATGTCGGTCACCTCTACTGTTCTTCATAAGCAACCCTGCCGAAGGGGAACCAATTTTTCTAAATGGAGATTGTTCAGGAAGTTTACACAACCAGTAAGCGATGGATCAGGAATGCAAACACAGATTTTCTACCTCTAAAATCTATGTTCTAAAAATTTATGTTCCCTGGATTGTCTTTGTGATTGTCAATCCAGTCCCAGTACACTGCACACATGAGGGAAAATGCCTGTACATATAAATGATTTTCTGTGGCCCACAAAGGTAGCAATAGTTTTTATCTCTGATTAAATCTCAAATGTAGTGAGATTATGCAATTGGCACTCAATCAAACTCTCAGTATTAAAATGGGTTTCTATCTCCTCATGCTGCTTCTAAGTAACTATGTTTTGTACTCACTTAAAGGGCTATGTTCCTAGTGTGGTTATGAACAACATTCACTCTAATTCCTATCTCTCCAAAGGCTCTCCTCTCCACTGTGTGAGCACAAACCAGAATTGTGTTTTGTATACCCATTTCCACTTTATATGCAAAGCTGAGACTCTGGAAACATCTAACACCAACACATTAATTAATTCACACGTGGCTGAAGATAAATGATGGCCTAGTGGTTAAAACACCATTAAGACAGCCTTGTCCCACATCAGAGTACCTGGCTTTGAGTCCTGAGTCCAGTTGTTGACTCCAGCTTCCTGCTAAAGCAGACTTTTGGAAGCAGCAGGAGATGGCTCAAGCTAGTGAGTACCTGCTAACTACATTAGCGACCTGGATTGATTCCCAGCTCCTGTCTCCTGGAATCAGCTGGCCAAGTCCCAGTCAATGCAGACATATGGAATGTGAACCAGCAGATGGAAGCCCTCTCTCTCTCTCCCCCTTCCCTCTCATCCTCTCTTCCTCCCAAAATAGGAAAAAGGGAGCAAGGAAAAACCAAACAGCTATGATCTGCCTGGCATACTCCAAGGAATAATTACAATAATTTTAGTTAAAATGAAAACAGGGCTCTCAGTCCCAGCAATGAGACAAAAAGTTCCTACAGTGTCCACTTAGATAGCCATTGAGCTACCATTGTCATTGAAAATTGTCTCTTCAACTATACACAGTACAACTGCTATCTTCTGGAACTTTCTAAAGAGGCTTTCTGACTGCAACTTCGTGTTTCACAGAATTTTGATAAATGACCACTGAATACACGGTAGCTTCCTGAAGGCTTCTCCCCAGTTTGAATGGATCTTCATTTAGCTACTAGGTTGGAATCGCAGCAATTTCTACATTAGATATACATACTGCATAGTTTCTTCATGAGGAATATATGGACTATATGAAGACTCCCTTTTCCTTAAACTGTTCATCAAAATGCACACAACTAAGTGTTTTCCGTTAGAATTCACACACTTAGAGGAACTAAATAACACATTCTCCCTTTCCAGTTAAAGGTGCAATCTTGAAGATTGTGTACTACTCTGTTTCACAGTAAAGTGGAGGTGAAATTGAAGTAGTAATCTTTTGGTTACATATTCAAGAAGACCAAGGAAAAATGAACACATCTTCAGTTTTATTTTGAAAATTCTTTTGACAACTCTGCTAGATGGCAAAATCTGTTCTGAATTTTTTATTTTAACAAACCATCTACTTATCTGACTTTTTAAAAAGCAAACCAATAACCATGTGGCTTAGGTAAGCCAACCCATGTGCCTGGTTAACTCTTCTTATTAGAGTTTTCCAAATTACTCAGAGAACTGTGGCTTTAGGGATTCTGTTCTCATTGCTTTTCTTCTCACATGGAATGAGCAGAAAGATATTCATGAAAGATTGACTAGGGCCAATTTTCTATGAGTGAAAACAACAGCAGCATCAATATTTCAAGCTCTGAAAAAAAAAAAGTGGTCATTCTCTTGCCTTGAAAAGACTGTTAGAAATCATTGCATTTTAATGAATTCAAAGTAACACGGGAGATTTTGGGGACTGTTTGGCTTCCAAAAGTGCATAGATAAACCAGACTTTCCATAACTTACATTTGAGTAAAAGAGATCTGATACAGCTCCTCTGTAGACCCGCAGTAGCAGGAGGTAGAAGGTAACCGGTGATCTTTTCATCGCGGTCCTGGTGGAATTCTGGTTTCCAGGCAGTTTCAGCTGTCACAGTTGCTTAGAGTTTACTGAGCTGTTTTTAGTCACTCATTCAAATATTCATAAGTAGCGAGGACTGCAGTTTGCTGTCTGGTAACAACTTCATTTTTGGCTCACACTCAGCTTGTCCTTGCGGGACTGCTGCTTTCGACCCAGATTGAGCTTTATGCAGACGTGTGGCCTTTCAAGGATAATGGAGTTTCCTTGGGAGTAGGCAAAAGAAACATGTTCCATCTTTTATCTTTGCTTGGCTGGGTGATGAAAATAATTACAGCAGACAGTTATGGATTATCAAAGAGACAAGTGAAATAATCAAACCTATATCAAGCACTGCTTTGTGCTACCCAAGAAGGCAGAACCTTTAATTATTTACCTTGTGAGACTATGTATACCCCAGGAAATCCTAAAACGGCAACATATGAGTGCAAATATTTACTCAACAATATTGTTCTTGACTGTAGTAATGAAAATATGCATAGTCCCGTGCTATGTTCTTGGAAGAAACTGATGGGCTGTGCCATTTCTTAGCACAGGTGAATCACAACCCTTCATTATGATCCCTCTATTATAATGGTGAAAATTCTAGTGAAATAAATCCTTTATAAAGACAACTATACTTCTTAGTTGGAGGCTAATGTCAATATGTGAATAAGCTCCAGTAATTCTACAAATAAGCAACGGTGTAATATACAAAGTGCAATTCTTTAATTAAACTATGACATCAGCTGTACAACATGATTTTATCATCTAGGTTGCTGCAAATAAAAGACTTGTCAGTCAAGACATATTTCTAAAAATAGCCTTATGCTTTGACATTAAAACTCTGAATTATCCTGGTTATAAAGTGCACCATAGTTAGAGAAAGAGAATAAATTTTTACTAATTTATTATGCACATTAAATAATGCTCATTTTGTGAGAATAAATCTATGCCCTTTTTTGTTCATTGAATTTTCAAGTTCTTTTTTTAATGGCTGCCTTAACATTTGCACAGTTCTCCACATGAATACACACACACTCTCATGGTCCTGTGACCATGGGTATATTCTAAAAAAGACCTCGAAGGTAACTCCTGTATCACTTCATTTAGACTAGTGAAAACACAACCCTGTCTGAGGCAAAGCAAAAGGAATTTCAATCTCGCAGCCACTGCCAGATAAAAACCTGGAAAAGACCATTAATCTTATTTGTTTTCATTATAACAACACTCGTTATCACAACTTTAGCTAAGGAAGTGCCAACATTTATACCAGCAATTATGTATCTGCAAAATTAGTTATAAAATATGAACTCCTGGTACTATAAACGCTATCATTGCCAAGGTCTTGCTGCATTGGTATCAAAAATGGTGCTTGTAATAATACTCAACAGAATAAGCAATTTCTTCATAATGCTTGGCAGAAACCATAACCTAATGTTAATTCTTAAATTAGGTACCAATATTTTCACCCATATGAGATTATGTATTATCCTTTAAATATAAATCTCTTTCTGACATGTTTCTTCCATCTTTGTAAGGAGAAAATGTGAGAAAATGTAAATATTCATCCATTTCTGTTAACCTTTTTAGCAATTTGTTGAATGAAAGCTCTCTCTGTAGAGGGACTCTAGAGCAACAGTGGATTGTGAGGCAGACATGTGCTAGTAGAATGCTGTACATTAAACAGGGGCAACGAAAGTCCAGGCTCCACTAAGTCAGAACATCTAACTCTAGTGGAGGACTCTCATGACTCTGACCTGAAGTCTATGCGCAACATGCTGGCCTTCCAAGGAACTCATTTTAAAGTTTCAAACCAGTATTTTGGAAGTGTCCTCCTCACCAAAAGCAAATATTAGTTTCAGGCAGAAGAAAATTAATAGGGAAATGGAAACATTAGCTGATCTGATTTGATCATCACACATTGAATGCATGTATAGAATTATCAAACTGTACCTCATAAATATGTACAAATAAAATCACATTTTTTAAAAAGGTTTGCTAGGATTTTACTTTCTTAAAAAGTATGTATGCTGTGTGCACCACTGACATTATTTTTTTAAAGATTTTTCTTATTTATTTGAGAGGTAGAGTTACAGATGGTGAGAGAGAGAGACAGAAAGAAAGGTCTTTCACCCGCTGGTTCACTCCCCAAATGGCCACAAAGACTGGAGATGGGTCGACCCAAAGCCAGGAGCCAGGAGCTTCCTCCAGGTATCCCACATGGGTACAGGGTCCTAAGGGGTTGAACCATTTTCTACTGCTTTCCCAGGCCATAGCAAAGAGCTGGATCAGAAGTGGAGCAGCCAGGACTAGAACTGGCACACATATGGGATGTGAGAGCTACAAGGGGAGGATTAACCTACTGTGCCACGGTGCTGGTCTATCTTTAAAAAACAATTATGCATTGATTATTTGAAAGAGTTATACAGAGAGAAGGAAACACACACACACAGAGAGAGAGAGAGAGAGAGAGAGAGAGAGAGAGAGAGAATCTTCCATTCACTAGGTTCATTCCCCAGAAGGCTAAAATAGCTAGGCTGGGCCAGGCTGAAGCCAGGAGCCAGGAGCTTCATCCAGGTCTTCCACATGGGTAGCAGGTGCCCAAGCATTTAGACCATCTTCCAGTGCTTTTTCCACGCCATTATCTGACAGCTGTATTGGAAGTGGAGCAGCTGGGACATGAACCAGTGCCCACATGGGATGCCAGTGTCACAGGAGTGACTTTACCAGCTACACCACAAGGCTAGCCACCACCATTTGCACTATTAAAGAAAAATCTTTCCACTACTAGAATCAGATATCCCAAGAGAAATCCAGGGCTGGGGCTTGAACCCAATCTTTAAGTCACTAGTTAGTTAGTCAAGTCTAAGCTATCCACTTCCAATCCAGCTTCCTACTAACCTGGAAAGCAGCAGATGATACCTCAATTATTTGGGTCCCTGACACTCACATGGGAGACAGAGATTAAGTTCTGGGGTGGCCTAGCCCAGCACTGGCTGTTGCTAACATTTGGGCAGTGAACCAGCAGAAGGAAGATCTCTGTCTCTCTACATGCTTGCCTTTCAAATACAATGGAAAATAAATAAATAAATAGAATTTTAAAAAGAAAAAGTGCAGAAAGTCCATCAAGCTATTGGTAGTGAAATAGCGTCCTACAAGGAGATCTCAATGCTTATTGTTCAATGAATATAAAGTGATAATTTGCTAAGTCTAATTATTTGTTAAAAGTTTGTCTGTATCAAGTACTTTATGAATGTCATCCTTATTTTATATTCATATGAACTCAGTGAGGTAAGATTATGTACATTTTACCAATGAGAAGATCGTGACTCACAGAAATTATGTGAAGTGTCCAAGGTTACATTCCTGGCAAATAAAATTTGAGACTCAGGTTCTTGTAATCCACCCCAACACTCCTTCCCAGGTCAGTACAGATGCACGATTAGAAGTGATTGAATTATAAGCCAGAGAGCAACTTGTGGAAACAACTATTTCAGCAATATCATAATCAGAGCAAACCTCCGTGGAACTGAAACCCAAGTGAATTTTAAGAGGAAATTCAAGGTAACAAGCTGGGTGTGACCCTAGCTGCTGCACCCATTCAGGAGAATGCCCAGAGTGGGAAGAAGTAAATGTGGAAGAAAAGATTTCTAAACAAAAAGCAATACAACGTGAGAGTTCTATCAAAATGTGTCACTAGTAAAAATAAGCAGTTTGCATTTGCTTTGATGTAGTTTTTGGTAGGTGATACTTACTTTTGAAGAAAGTATATAATAATGGATAAGGTTAGGAGCATTCACACAATAGAAATAGAGTTGATTCATCTTGACAAGTTCAAGGCCTTTGCTTTGCACATGAGACTGAAAACTGTCAGTCATCGGTATGTGACCAATGATAGAAAAAAAGAACCAAACCATCAGAAATAGATAGGAATCCACTTTGAGCCACTACAATGGAGCACACGATGTTGCTTAGCAAGCTACTGATAGAAGATGAACAGCCTGGCCCAGAAGTGAGTTTCAACCATTATCTGTCTTGACCAAAGGCTCAACCAATGTAGTCTTATGGGAAGGAATTAATAATGTGTGCTAACACTGCACCATAATTGATCCATAATGCCATTTGAAATTCATGCATATATATGTGTGTGTGTGTATATATTTGAGTCAAGCATTTTCAAAACTTCATATAGTTTGCTCTAATTTGTTTAGCTACTTTTTCAATCTTCATAAAACCACAAGTTAATGATCACTATGAGTAAAAGCTAAACAAAGAAACTGAACTAAACACACCAAAATGGTGGTTGAAAATAGCATTCTGATACTCAAATACAGGTAGACCACACACAGCAGCAGTAAATCACTTGTTGAATGTCCATCAAGTATCAACAATTCTAATCTTTAAAACAACCCAGAAAACATTATGTAGGAAAGGGAGCTGTGTTTCAGATCCAATTACTTTTTACAGAGTCAAAGTTTGGACCCAAAACTCTTAGACTTTAAAGTCCATGTCTTTGCCCTGTTACGAATGGCCTATACCCTAAGTTTAAGGATTAATTTTCAGGGAGAAGACCTGAGTAACCTATTCATGGGTGCCTTTGCCACCTCTTACTTGCAGCGCAAGCCTGAAGCCTCACCAAGAAACATAATTTCCTTAAGTTCTGAAATCAACAAGAAAGGAAAGTGAATAAAAATATGGTCAATGATCTTCAGAATAAGTCTCCATTTATTGATATGTAGTAGTCAATTAGTGATAGTTCAACAATTTATTTTTGAACAATAACCAGACTAAAATGATGTCTGATATCTATTAATACGTCTACTACTTTTCATCAGTTATAAGAATATTTTTTCATATTTTGCACCTATAAAATCAGAATGCATTTAACAATTGCTGTCAGCAAGTAGACAAGCAAAGTAGTTTTTATCTATGCATGTTTGAACTCAGTTGTCATTCCTAATGACCCAACTGGGTAGTCACAATCTCTCAATATTTCAGTCAACAAATTTCAGCTTTATCTTATCTTTTTTTTTTTTTTTTTTTTTTTGACAGGCAGAGTGGACAGTGAGAGAGAGAGACAGAGAGAAAGGTCTTCCTTTTGCCGTTGGTTCACCCTCCAATGGCCGCTGCGGCCGGCGCGCTGCGGCCGGCGCACCGCGCTGATCCGATGGCAGGAGCCAGGAGCCAGGTGCTTTTCCTGGTCTCCCATGGGGTGCAGGGCCCAAGCACCTGGGCCATCCTCCACTGCACTCCCTGGCCACAGCAGAGGGCTGGCTTGGAAGAGGGACAACCGGGACAGAATCCGGCGCCCCGACCGGGATTGGAACCTGGTGTGCCGGCGCCGCTAGGCGGAGGATTAGCCTAGTGAGCCGCGGCGCCGGCCTCAGCTTTATCTTAGAAAGGAACTTGAGTCCTTCATATTATCTGAAAATATTCTGTTGACAACTTCGGCTACTATCAAGTAAGCATAGGCATCAAGTCTTGCAAATAACAATCAATGGCTTCAATTACAATCCCAGACACAATGTTAAAGCACTCTTTTAAGTCATTCTGCATCATTAACACTCTGGATGGCATGGGTGATGGCAGTGTGTGGAAAATCCCTAATACCTCTGGACCAACAGTGATTCCATAAAGTCAGAGTCTGGATGTGAAAATGTTTTATGCATGCCTCAGCTCCTTTTATTTTATTTTCCTATTGATGTGTACATAGAATAAAGTAAGATTTACAGAATCTATTTATAATTCAGCCTCAAAAATTCTTTCAAATCATATAAAATAAAAATCATAACTGATAAGCATATGTCATATGTGTACATCTGTGTCTCATAAGATTATAGTACATTTTCTGCAGTTTCTCAGATTTCATAAAATTTATAAATTTTTCACTTGAGAATTGTATTTATGTCTTTTTTTTCTTTTTTAAAAAGATTTATTTATTTATTTGAAAGTCGGTGTTACCAGTTATTCTTTTTTTTTAATGAATATAAATTTCCAAAGTACAGCTTATGGATTACAATGGCTTCCCCCCCATAACGTCTCTCCCACCCGCAACCCTCCCCTTTCCCACTCCCTCTCCCCTTCCATTCACATCAAGATTCATTTTCGATTCTCTTTATATACAGATTAGTTTAGCATATATTAAGTAAAGATTTCAACAGTTTGCTCCCACACAGAAACATAAAGTGAAAAATACTGTTTGAGTACTAGTTATAGCATTAAATCTCAATGTACAGCACATTAAGGACAGAGATCCTACATGAGGAGTAAGTGCACAGTGACTCCTGTTGTTGACTTAACAAATTGACACTCTTGTTTATGCATCAGTAATCACCCTAGGCTCTTGTCATGAGCTGCCAAGGCTATGGAAGCCCCCTGAGTTCACCGACTCTGATCATATTTAGACAAGGCCATGGTCAAAGTGGAAGTTCTCTCCTCCCTTCAGACAAAGGTACCTACTTCTTTGATGACCCGTTCTTTCCACTGGGATCTCACTCATAGAGATCTTTCATTTAGGTTTTTTTTTTTTTTTCCCAAAGTGTCTTGGCTTTCGATGCCTAAAATACTCTCATGGGCTTTTCAGCTGGATCCGCATGCCTTTAGGGCTGATTCTGAGGCCAGAGTGCTATTTAGGACATCTGCCATTCTATGGTTCTGCTGTGTATCTCACTTCCCATGTTGGATCGTTCTCTCCCTTTTTTATTCTTTCAGCTAGTATTTGCAGACACTATTCTCACTGTATTTATGTCTTATTTTCATTTCTTTATGTATGGCTGTATTTTCTCTAAGTGTAGCTTCAGAAATGCATGAGACCAGAAAGGAGTCTCACTTATGAAATTTTTGATTTTATATATATGTATATATATATGTAAGTAATATTTAATTAATATCTGAACAGGGTTACTAACAATGTAACTTCACCATACCTCAGATTATATGATATTCATACAGCAGCCATTATGTATACAAAGATGCTATATGGAATGTCAGGATATCCTTGCTTTCTAAAAGCTGATCTTCCAAGTTTCTGTCCACACAATGGGTACATCCACTTTCTGTTGTGATTTTTCCTCATCACATAACCACAATGATGCAAAGTATTGCTATATTGATATACAGAATATAACATATCAGCCTTCAGTGTTTCTGCTCAAATTTCATAGGTGAATTTCTTTGAGGAGATTTGGAGTTTTCAATTCCAGAATAGGAAGATAGAAAACTCAATAGTGGAAAAGAGAAGTCTAAACAAAGGAGAGGTATACGTCTCATATTTCGGTGCTACAGGACAAAAATTGATATATCAATGTCATCAACTTTGACTCATAGTCCTTCTAGCCCATATTCTAAAATCATTTATCTTTGTCCACTTGGCTTTCTCTCTCCATTCCCCACTCCCACCCAGGAATTTCTTTCTCCCAAACCTGGTTCCAGGCTTTTACAGTGCCTATGATGCCAGGTAAGACCATTAGAGCAAGATACGGGGTCAGAGCGGCAGGAAGAAAGACACAGGAATGCAATTAGGAATTGGGGAACTAATATATTAAACTAGTTTGATTTTTTTAAAAAATTGAAATCAATGGGGAAAATTCAAACATAATATAGAGTATATAATACAAAGGAAGCCAAAACTTATATCCTAATTTGTGTTGGTCCTCCCTTTTTCAAATATTGTTTCCATAATGTTACTTTTCACAGAAATGAAAAGAAGAAGAAATAAAAGAAAAAGAGGGGGCAAAAGGAGAAAACTAGTGTCTGTATGAGCCTTCTAAATGTATGTGATGTAGCTCAGCCTGGGTTACAAAGAGAAAGCAATAGCAACTCCCGGGTTTTGTTCTTTAAGTTGCTTCCTGAAACTCATCAAACTTGTCAAGGTATGTTGGGGGGGGAATAAATATAAATAAACAACTAAGTGAAATAATTGTGTTTTGTCAGGGCTCAGGACAGTAGGTGAATTGGTGTGGTCCACCTTTATTTTAAATTGGTCAGTTTTCCTCTTCCTAAAGGTGAGTCTCATAAACAAGGGAAAATTGGCACCATAACTGTAAAAGAGACTTTCAACAATATAATGCAATTTTAAATGAGATAAGAGGAGAGAAATCCTAGATTTTACTAAAGACTTTATTTATAAGAAACAGCATAGTTTCTGCAGGAACTTACAGGAAGTATTATGAGCAGAAGCAGCAAAAGAATTTTCCTTGTTTTAAGTGATTATAATTCTGCCTGCTTGACTACAAGCCAAATGGGTATTGACATTTGGTGATCATTCAGAAAATTTATTGTTGACTTCAAAAATTAGATATATATTGGGCAATCCTGGATAGCCTGTCAAAAATGGAATGATTACCTAATGAAAAGTTATCATTCTAATTTAAATGCAAAAAATGGACATAAGCTAATAAAAATATTTACAATGCACATGGTAAAAAGTGAATACTTTATAGATTAGTTTTCAACTTTCACCAAAATCCTGAGAGTCTTAGAAAATAACTTAAAGAAGTTGTGCCCAATTATCAGGTTACATTCTGTGGCAGATACTCTGCCCTCTTCTCCAAGGCATTAATTGATATTCTAGGATACACAGAGCAAATTAGAGACTCAAATTTTTACCTTTTAAAAAATATTAAAATAAATATTATTGGCTTTTCTAATGAGCCTTTGTGTATATGTATCTATGTGCATGTATGTATGTATGTATGTGTGTCTGTTGTACACACATATATATATGAATACATTTTTATATGTAGGTATGTTGTGGGTCTGATATTGTGCTGTAGCCAGTTAAGCCATCAAATGTGCTGCTAGCATCCCATATGGGCAACGATTCTAGTCCCAGATACTCCACTTCCCACTCAGCTTCCTGTTAATGCATCTGGGAAGGCAGTAGATGATGGCCCAAGTTCTTGGGCTCCTGCCACCTACATGGGAAACCCTGTTAGAGTTCCTGGCTCCTGGATTTCGCCTTGTCCAGGCCTGGTTTTGGTTGGGAGTTGGGAAGAATTAACTGGCAGGTTGAAGTTCTCTCTCTGTGTGTCTCTTCCTGTGTCTCTGTCACTGCTAACTACTCTGGATTTATGGTATACTATCAAACGACCCAACATGTGGATCTCGGGAGTTCCTGAAAGTGTGGAAAGAGAGAAAACATTTGAAGACCTATTTAGGGAAATAATTAGAGAAAATTTCCCCAATTTGTAGAAAGAAGGACATGGAAATTAAACAACATACTCCTGAATGAACAGTGTGTCATAGAACTGAGAAACCAAAGATATTTTGAAAATGAATGAAGATGACAATACGTGATATCAAAACTTATGGGATAGAGCAAAAGCAATATTAAGAGAGAAGTTTATAGCAATAGGTACCTACATGAAGAAATTGGAAAAATACCAAATAAATGAGCTATCAGTGCATCACAAGAACCAAGAAAACTGACAACAAACCAAACCTAAAGTTAGTAGGAGGAAAGAAATAATTAAAATTAGAGAAGAAATAAACAAAATTGCAACCAAAAATCAATACAAAAATAGGTGAAATTAAGAGCTTTTTTAGAGAAAATAAATAAAATTGATACTAACAAAAAAAGAGAGAAAAGACACAAAATAAATTCAGAGATGAAGAAGGAAATGTAACAACTGACACAACAGAAATAAAAGGAATCATAAGGAACTACTACAAGGAACTGTATGCCAACAAATTGGGAAACCTAGAAGAAATGTATAGATTCCTGAACACATGCAATCTAACAAAATTGAATCTTAAAGACATAGAAAACCTAAACATACCAATAATCAATATAGAAATTGAATCAGTAAAAGGACTCTCACAATGAAGAAAAGCCCAAGACCAGATGGCTTCACTGCTGAATTCTACCAGACATTTAAAGAACTAATTTCAATTATTCTCAAACTATTCAAAATAATTCAAGGGTAGAGAATCCTCCCTAATTTCTTCCATGAAGCCTACATCACCTTAATTCTTAAGCCAGAAAAAGATAGAACAGAGAAAGAGGACTATAGACCAATATCTCTGATGAATATAGATGCAAAAATCCTCAACAAAATAATAGCTAATCTAATCCAGCAACACATCAAAAAGATCACTCACCTACACCAAGTGGGAATAATCCCAGGTATTCAGGGATGGTTCAACAATTAATGTGATACATCACATTAACAATCTGAAGAACAAAAACCATATGTTTATTTCAATAGATGTAAGTAAAGCATTTGCTAAAATACAACATCCTTTCATGATGAAAACCTTAAGCAAACTGTATATAGAATGAACATTCCCCAAAACAATCAAGGCAATTTATGACAAACCCATGGCCAGCATCCTATTGAAGGAGGGAAAGAATTATTCTCCCTAAGATCCAGAATCAGACAAGGATGACCACTCTCACCATTGCTACTTAATACAGTCTTGGAAGTTTTAGCCAGAGCCATTAGGCAAGAAAAAGAAATCAAAGGGATACAAATTGGAAAGGAGGAAATCAAACTATCCTTATTTACAGGTGACATAATCCTATATATAGGGGACCCAAAAGATGCCACTGAGAAACTATTGGAACTCAAAAAGAGTTTGGTAAATAGCAGGATATAAAAAATCAACACAGAAAAATCAATAGCGTATGTATATACAGACAATGTCATGTCTGAGAAATAACTTGTAAGATAAGTCCCATTCACAATAGCTCAAAAAAGAATTTAAATAACTTGTAATAAATTTAACCAAGTATGTCAACAATCTCTATGATGAAAATTACCAAATGCTAAAGAAAGACGTAGAAGAAGACATTAAAAATGGAAAAATCTTCCACGTTCATCAATTAGAAGAATCAATATCATGGAAATAAAAATAAAATAAAGTAATTTATATTCAATGTGATCCCAATCAAAATACCAACAAGAATATTTATAGATCTCAAAAAAATTATGCCAAAATTAATATGGAAACACAAGAGACCCCAAATAGCTAAAGCAATCTTATACAAAAAAAAAAAGCTGGAGGTATCACAAATCCTGATTTAAAGACATACTACAGGGAAGTTATGATCAAAACAGCCTGGTACTGGCACAAAAACAGACTTGTAGACCATTGGAACAGAATAGAAGCACCAGAAATCAATCTATCTTCTGCAACCAACTTATCTTTGACAAAGGAGCTAAAATCAATCCCTGGAGCAAGGATAGTCTGTTTAACAAATGGTGCTGGGGAAATTGGGTCTTCACATAAAGAAGTATGAAGCTAGACCCATTCCTAACACCTTACACAAAAATCCACTCAAAATGGATCAAAGACCTAAGTCTGCAACTTGATACCATCAAATTACTAGAGAACATTGGAGAAACTCTGCAAAACATTGGTAAAGGAAAAGATATCTTGGAAAAGAGCCCAGAAGCACAGGCAATCAAAGCCACAATTGACCAACAGAATTACATCAAGCTGAGAAGCTTCTGCACTGCAAAGGAAACACCCAGTAAACCAAAGATAAGACCAACATAATGGGAGAAAATTTTTGCAAACTACACAACTAATAAAGTGCTAACATCCAGAATCTATAAAGAGCTCAACAAATTCAACAACAGCCAAACAAACAATCCAGTTAAGAAATAGGTAAAGGACTTGAACAGGCATATTTCAAAAGAGGAAATTCAAGTGGCCAACAGATACTTGAGAAAATACTCAGAATCACTAGCCATCAGGAAAATGCAAATCAAAACCACAATGTGGTTTCACCTCACCCCAGTTAGAATGGCTCTCAGACAGAAATCAACAACAAGTGTTGATGAGGATGCAGGGAAAAGCATACCCTGGTCCACTTTGGTGACAACGTAAACTCATACAGCCACTGTGGAAGACAGTATGGAAATACCTCAGAAATCTGAATATATATTTACCATAAAACCTAGCTATTCCACTCTGAAATTTACCCAATCCAAAAGAAATCAACATCTGAAAGAGTTATCTGTACCCCCATGTTCATTGCAACACAATTCACAATAGCTTAGACATGGAATCAACCCAGATGTCCATCAACTGTTGAGTGGATAAAGAAACTAGGGGCCGGCACCATGGCTCAGTAGGCTAATCCTCCACCTGTGGTGCCAGCACACCACGTTCTAGTCACAGTTGGGGCACCAAATTCTGTCCTGGTTGTTCCTCTTCCAGTCCAGCTCTCTGCTGTGGCCCGGGAGTGCAGTGGAAGATGGCCCAAGTCCTTGGGCCCTGTACCTGCATAGGGAGACCAGGAGAAGCACCTGACTCCTGGCTTCAGATCAGTACGGTGCGCTAGCCATAGCATGCTGGCCGCAGCAGCCATTGGGGAGTGAACCAACAGAAAAGGGAGACCTTTCTTTTTTTATTTTATTTTATTTTAACTTTTATTTGATGAATATAAATTTCCAAAGTACAGCTTATGGATTACAATGGCTTTTTCACCCCCATAACTTCCCTCCCACCCGCAACCCTCCTCTCTCCTGCTCTCTCTCCCATTCCATTCACATCAAGATTCAGTTTCAATTATCTTTATATACTGAAGACCAATTTAGTATATATTAAGTAAACCTTACAACAGTTTGCACCCACACAGAAACACAAAGTGAAAAATACTGTTTGAGTACTTGTTATAGCATTAAATCACAATGTACAGCACATTAAGGACAGAGATCCTACATGAGGAGTAAGTGTACAGTGACTCCTGTTGTTGACTTAACAAATTGACACTCTTGTTTATGGTGTCAGTAATTACCCTAGGCTCTTGTCATGAGTTGCCAAGGCTATGGAAGCCTTTTGAGTTTGCTGACTCCGATCATATTTAGACAAGGACATAGTCAAAGTGGAAGTTCTCTCCTCCCTTCAGAGAAAGGTACCTACTTCTTTGATGACCTGTTCTTTCCACTGGGATCTCACTCACAGATCTCTTTCATTTAGGTCTTTTTTTTTCCACAGTGTCTTGTCTTTCCATACCTGAAATACTCTCACAGGCTTTTCAGCTGGATCTAATACCTTAAGGGCTAATTCTGAGGCCAGAGTGCTGTTTAGGACATCTGCCATTCTATGAGTCTGCTGAGTATCCCACTTCCCATGTTGGATTATTCTCTCCATTTTTTATTCTATCAGCTAGTATTTGCAGACACTAGTCTTGTTTATGTGGTCCCTTTGACTCTTAGTCCTATCAATATGATCAACTGTGAACAGAAATTGATCACTGGAACTAGTGAGATGGCATTGGTACATGCCACCTTGATGGGATTGAATTGAAATCCCCTGGTATGTTTCTAACTCTACCATTTGGGGCAAGTCTGATTGAGCATCTCCCAAATTGTACATAAGGAAGACCTTTCTCTTTCTCTCTCTCTCTCTCTCTCTCTCTCTCTCACTGTCTACTCTGCCTGTCAAAAGAAAGAAAGAAAGAAAGAAAGAAAGAAAGAAAGAAAGAAAGAAAGAAAGAAAGAAAGAAAGAAAGAAAGAAAGAAACTATGGTATATACATACTACGGAGTACTAATCAGGTATAAAAAGAAATGAAATCCTGTCTTTTACAACAAAATGGATGCAACCAGAAACCATTACACTTAGTGAAATAAAGCAGTCCCAAAAAGACAGATATCATATGTTTTCCCTGATCCAAGGTAACCTATATAGTACCTGAAATGTAACACATTAGAGTTAAATAGACATTTTGAGATTCAATGATTATTTGCAACCCTTATCTCTTCTGTTGAGGAACAGTGTTTTGTTGTTGTTGTTTCCTTTTTTTATATATACTGTTAGTTGAACTCTTTTACTTAGTGTAGGGTTAACTATATTATCATTAAGTAAACTGAAAATAGATCTTTGTAAAAATTAAAAGTGGGAATGTGAGAGGGTGAGGAGGAAGGGTTGCAGTAAGGGGGAAGTGTTCCTAAAGCTGTATATATGAAATACATGAAACTTGTATAATTTAAATAAATTTTTTTAAAAATTTGACAGAAAATATTTGTTTTTTTGGAGCACAGTGAAATATTTTAGCATATATACATATATATACATATATATGTTAACTAATCAAGCCAAATAACCAGCAAACCCATTTTCTTATCTTTTCTTGTGTTTGAGTCTACCAACACCTCTCTTCTAGTTCATTACAAAATTTAAACTACATTATTTTGAACTGTACTTCCCCATTGTGCTAGAGAAGACTGGAACTTGTTACTTCTAGCTGACTGTGTTTTGGTACCCAATATCCAAACTTCCTCTATCTCCTTGCCGTTCTCAGCCTCTAGTAATCACTACTGCAAGTTTACCTTAATTATATTTTTACTTCTGATACAAGAGAAAGCATGCTGGATTTGCCTTTTTGAAGTTGGCTCATTTTACTTAGCATAATGCTCTTCAGTTCCACCCATTTTGCTGCAAATTTTAGGATTTTATTCCTTTGGGAATATATACTATATTTTCCTTATCCATTCACTCATCAATAGGCACATAGACTGATTCCATATCTTGGCTATTGTGGATATTGTTGCAATGAACATGAGAGTGCAGGCATTTCTTCCATGTGGTGATTTCTTTTTCTTTGCACATATACCCAGAAGTGGTATAGCTGTATATGTAGATTAACCTTAACTTTTATAAAAATGCCACTACTACATTTCTTTGGTTCTGGCCTCTGGTGATAAAATGCAAAGAATCAGTACATTTTTTCATGTTACCCACTTTCAAAATTGTATTTCAGTTACAGTAATACAAGTGTCTATTTCTATACACTCATCTACTCCAGTTTTCAAAAGCAAATACATAAAGGGCACATTTCAAGAATGAAAAGATGATATAAGCTAAAATAAATAAGTCCTTTCTGGGACATAAGTAATAATTGCACTGTAAGTTATATAAGCGTCAGTGACAGAACTCTTGCAAAGACATCCATTTATCAGCCTAAGCAAGTAATTCCACGTTCTGTGAATGGCAGAATGAGACCAGCTTTGACTGATTTATGAAGTGATTTTTTTTTTTCATTCTACTGAATGATTGAGACAAAGGACCTGCAGGAATGGTGGTTCATCTTTTCTGTTCAAGTGCCAATTCTTTTTATTACTTGTGTTTTGTTTCTAGTGCAGACATTGTTGCCTCCTTCACCATCTGCTAATGTGAAACAAGTAATGTTTAACTCTGGGCTACTAGGGATGAATTGCTGCAAGAAACTAATTGCATAGTTACTATCTTCCACGCTGCTTTTGTGTCATTCAGGGGAAAAGTTTCTGGCCTGGGAGCCAGCCTGGAACATATCATATTCATCTTTGTATACTCTTCTTAAGTCTTAGTACAGTCCCTGGGATGTGAGAAGTACTAAAAAGAAATTGTAAAATCAAGCTGAAACAGCTTATACACCTGTTGTAGGAGCAGCGAAGTGTGACAGGGACAGAGACTCTTTGCCTGTTGCAGTCTGGGCAGAGTGTGAGAGACCTTTGTAACCTCTGTGAGACTCAGCATGCTCATGGTCACACCTGTTTTATCTTACAGGGCTGAAGCGTAGATTAGATAATACAGGATATGTAAATCTTCTGTCACTAAAACAAGGAGAATGGGTCAAGTTACCTCTAAACAGATTTAGGCAAGAAGTCAATGCTAAGGATGACAATGTTAAAAATTCACACTTTGTCTTTTCCATCCTCCAGCTTTAATATAGACATGTGTAGTCCAAATGTCACTTTAAAAGTTCATCTTGGGGCCAAGCTTATGGCACAGCAGGTTGAAGCACAGCCTGTAGCTCCAGTATCCCTTATGGGCATCAGTTCAAGTCCTGGCTGTTCTTCCAATCCAGCTCCCTGATGGTGTGCCTAGGAAACCAATAGAAGATGGCCCGGATCCTTGTGCCCCTGTACCCACTTGGGAGACCTGGAAGAACCTCTTAGATTCTGGTTTCAGACTGGTCCAGTCCCAGTTATTGTGGCCATTTAAGGAATGAATCAGCAGATGGAGGGTCTCTCTCTGTCTCTCCTTCTCTCAGGATATAATCTACCTTTCAAATAAATAAATATTTAAAAAGCTGATCTCATAGAAGTTAAGAGTATAATTATGGTTCTGAAAGGCTGGGCAGAATAAAGGGGAATGGAGGTGCAGGGTGATGAGTAGGTACTAATTTATAGTGAGATAGGAGAAAGATGTCCTGGTGTTCTGTAGCACAGTGGGGTGACTATAGTTAATGAGAATGTACTGTATTTTTTTGAAAAGCTAGAAGAAAGATATTTTTCTCTTTTTTTACCATAAAAATTATAAATGCTTGAGGATATAGACATACTTACCTAATTTGAGAATTATGCAGTGTATACAGGTATCAAACCACCACCTAGTAGCCCCAAAACAAGTAGGTTTTATGTATTTGTTAAAAATTTTAAATAGAATTGAAAATGAATCTTGATGTGAATGGAAGGGGAGAGGGAGTGGATAAGGGGAGGGTTGCAGGTTGGAGGGACGTTATGGGGGGGAAGCCATTGTAATCCATATTCTGTACTTTGGAAATTTATATTCATTAAATAAAAGTTAAAAAAAATTAAAGAGATACATAGACATAGAAACAAGTTTATGTGCAAGCACATGCAAATAGAAATCTCCAAAGGCAACCTGAAACCAAAAGGAAATAAAAGGTGTGTAGAGACAAGGCTTATCTGTCAGTTTGTCTTGGCAATAAATACAAGCCTTGGACTGGCATTGTATTTTTGTCGATGGCTTTTTGTTATTTCTCGTCACTCTCCACTCCCACACCTGGGAAAATGACTTCATCCTTCCCCACCAGTAGCTGCACAGCCCAGTACTTAACCAATCATCATTACAGCCACACAAGGCACTGGACATCAGTCCTAATTTTGTATTTCTCAGGAGGTGGTGCTGGTGCCCCTGGGATTATCAGTGCATCAGAGGCACAAAGAGTCTCAGAAAAAAGATGGATTATCTATTTTATTTGAAGATTTACTCAACACTGTGATATTTGTTATAGTAAAACAAATGCAGACATATTATGGAGTAGAATGCAATAGTTTCATAAACTTTTTTATTATTATTATTATTATTTTTTGACAGGCAGAGTGGACAGTGAGAGAGAGAGACAGAGAGAAAGGTCTTCCTTTGCCGTTGGTTCACCCTCCAATGGCCGCCGCGGCCGGCGCGCTGCGGCCGGCGCACCGCGCTGATCCGATGGCAGGAGCCAGGAGCCAGGTGCTTTTCCTGGTCTCCCATGGGGTGCAGGGCCCAAGCACCTGGGCCATCCTCCACTGCACTCCCTGGCCACAGCAGAGGGCTGGCCTGGAAGAGGGGCAACCGGGACAGAATCCGGCGCCCCGACCGGGACTAGAACCCGGTGTGCCGGCGCCGCTAGGTGGAGGATTAGTCTAGTGAGCCGTGGCGCCAGCCAGTTTCATAAACTTTTAAAGACAAAATAGTGGACCTTAAGGAAAATTCGAGCAAGATAGAAGAGGGTAGGATCTTAGGCTAGATTCTATATGCCTCCATTTCCCAACTCATGAGTATACTTTCTTCCCCTAGACTTTTGGAGGAATTTGCAGACAGATCAAGAAGCAGTGTCTAATGGATTTCCTTATATATGGCTCTAAATGTTTCATAAGAAAGTGGATGTTCTTAAGAAAAAACTGTGTCCCTGAAGATAAAACTCTGTTGCTTGAAATGGCACAAAAATGTCTAATTCTACATAACATTTTCCATCTAGCTCTATTTCCAGGTGCTGATTGACAACGCATATTAATAGCATTAATTTTAAAGCAATTAGAAAATCTATCAGGTATAAAATATAACATGTAGTCACAAAAATATGTATATATAGTTGGTAAAAATTGCCAAATGCAGTTTCTCTGTTTTTGCCTACTTTTTTTTGCATTTGTACTGTTATATATTCTTAATAAAATAAACTTTCATGAGGCAAACATTATTGAGAAGTTACTATATGCAAATAGCTTTGATTCACAAAAGAGTAATAAAAATCAGTGTTTTCTCAATATATCCACAGTCTTGAGGGCATTGCTGTGTAGATGGTGAGGCCATCACCTGTGATGCCAGCATCCCATATGGGTACCAGTTCATGTCCCAGCTGCTTCACCTCCAATCCAGCTCCCTGCTAATGGTCTTGGAAAAGCAGCAGAGATGGCCCAAGTCTTTGAACCCCTTCCACTCAGGTGAGAGACCTGGATGAAGTTTCTGGCTTTTGGCTTCTGCCTAGCCCACTGCTGGATGTTGCAGTCTTTAGAGCCAGCAGATAGAAGATATCAGTCTCTCTTTTTCATCCTCTCTCTCCCTATAACTCTTTCAAAATAAATAAATAAATCCTAAAAACATTAAAAAATAATAACATATATCCATAGACTAAATAGGCACTGTCCAAAAGAAATAAAGCAAAAATCACACATAAAATTACAAATATCAGAGTAACAATATTAATCAATGGAAAAATAAATAGGTGACATTAATTTTAATATGAACTCCAATAACACATTTATGTGACCCAATATGCCTAGAATGTCATCATTTCAACATGTAATCAACAAGGGAAGGGTAGGTTGGGAAGCATTATTATACTTTTAAATAGGAAAAACATGAAATCTACTCCATTTATATAAACTTTTAAAAGGTAAAAAAATTATTGACAAGATATGTTATATTCTTTTATCATGCAAAGTCTTCAAATAATATTTTTACATTCAATATATCCCGGTTTAGACTAGCCATGTTGCAAATGCTCAATTGCCCTGTGTGACTAGTGGCTACTGCATGGGACACCACAGAACTGAATCATTGAGAAATGATTTTTAAGCATGTAACTATAAAATTGCAGTTGTAACAAGAATCCTTGAAGATGGAATGGTGAATGAGACATTATCCCTGTCCACACAGACCACACATTCTAGTAAAGATGACAAAAGAATGAGTAAAAGATTATTACAGATGGTGAGGGTTACTGTGAAGGAGATGAGCAAGAGCCTGGAGCATAGACTATCATGTGGGAATGCAGGGTTTTGGACAGGTAAAGTGCTCTATCTTAGGGTAGTCAGAAAAGGGAATCTCTGAAAATGTGGTATTTTGGACAGAGTCCTTGAGTTATTAGTTTCCCATTGCTGCTGTAAGAACTAACCACAAATATCATGGCTTAAAATGATACAGATTTATTCCTTTACAATTCTGATGACCAGAAGACTGAAATGGATCCTACAAGGCTGACATCAATATGTTGGTTGAGCTGTGTCCTTTTGGAGGCCATAGGACATAATTCTTCAGCTTCCAAAGGCTGACTTCATTCCTCAGCTCATGGCTGCTTTCATCTTTAAAGAAATTTTACATCGTCACATTTTCTGTCCTCATATTGCTTTTTTTTTTAAGATTTATTTATTTACCTGAAAGAGTTACCCAGGGAGAGGAGAGGCAGAGAGAGAGAGAGAGAGAGCGAGAGAGAGAGGTCTTCCATCTGCTGGTTCACTCCCCAATTGCCTGCAACAGCCAGAGCTGCACCAATCTGAAGCCAGGAGCCAAGAGATTCCTCTGGGTTTCCCACACAGGTGCAGGGGCCCAAGGACTTGGGCCATCCTCCACTGCCCCCACCAGACCATAGCAGAGAGCTAGATTGGAAATGAAACAGCCGGGACTTGAACCAACACACAAATGGGATGCCAGCACCGCAAGCGGCTGCTTCAACCATTATGCCACAGTGCCGGCCCCTGTCCTAATATTTATTTCTCCAACTCATACTCCTCTGGTGTGATGATGTTGGGAACACCTGGAAAATCTATGAGTAACTCCCCATTTCAAGATCCTTAACTTTATCTCATCAGCAAAGTTCCTTTGTGAGGCCAGGTTACATCATCATCAAATCCTGGGGAATAGGACATGGACATTTTTGGGAGGTCACCATCTGCCTGTGACAAAACTGAAGAATAAGAAGGGTGGAAACAGAGTGTTTCAACCCAGAGTATAGAGGAAGGAAGAATTTGGTAAGTCAAGGAACTGAGGGAAGATCCGTATTGCAGCAGAACAGAACACAAGGGGAATGACGCAAGACAAGGCTGGGAAACACAGCAGATGCCAGATCACTCAGGACTTTTGGGAACATGGAAAGGAATTTGAATTAACTTCATGACAACCAGGAGCCCCTGCAGACTTTTAAACAGTAGAGTCCAATAATCTAGGCCATGTAATAATTGAATCAGTCTCTTTGTTGGACAAGAAGGGATCAGGGTAGAACGTGAATGGAATAGTTAGACCAATAAGGATTGACAGCAACTTTACTAACACTACAATAGTAATATGGGCAGAAGTAACTCATAGGGGTTAGTATTTATCCAAACTCATTGAACTGAACACTTGAAATCATGAATTTCATTGCATGTGTTTTAATATTACAAATATAGTGTTTCCTCTTTTTAAAAAAAGTAGAATTAAATTCTCATTTTGTGAGTTTAGAGACCAACCTCTCTTTAGAGAAAATTTTATAAACTACTGTGATGGAGTTCATCTTCTTCCATGCACCTATTTGTCTTGCTCTTCCCTGAAAACTCAGTGTCATCAACAGATCTCAAAATTAACTCTATTGAGCCTATCTTAATTCACTCATTCATTCTATGAAGGAAATATTGCTATTACCCTCCCCCACTTCACAGATGAGGAAACTGAGGCACAGTAATAAGTAATTTGCCCAATTGGTAAAACCAAGATTTGAAATAGGTATCCAGAGCCTTATGCCTCTACTACCTCATACTCACACTTCATGTTGAAGTCATCTATCTTCTCTGGCTCCCCATGGTTAATAGTTTTGGAGCCCCTAGCACAGCTTTTCCTGGGTGGAGGCTAGAAGGGACCCTAACAATCACCCATGATATCAGTTGTTCTTAGTAAATGTCAGGAGAGAGGTGAGAACGTTTTCACCATCTATTGAAAGGAAATAGGAGCCAGTGCCGCAGCTCACTAGGCTAATCCTCGGTCTGTGGCCCCAGCACCCCGGGTTCTAGTCCCAGTTGGGGCTCCGGTTCTATCCCGGTTGCTCCTCTTCCAGTCCAGCTCTCTGCTGTGGCCCAGGAAGGCAGTGGAGGATGGCCCATGTGTTTGGGCCCTGCACCCGCGTGGGAGACCAGGAGGAAGTACCTGGCTCCTGGCTTCGGATCCACACAGCACCGGCCGTGGCGGCCATTGGGGGGGTGAACAAACAGAAGGAAGAACTTTCTCTCTGTCTCTCTCACTGTCTAACTCTGCCTTTCAAAAGAAAGAAAGAAAGAAAGAAAGAAAGAAAGGAAAGGAAAGGAAAGGAAAGGAAAGGAAAGGAAAGGAAAGGAAAGGAAAGGAAAGGAAAGGAAAGGAAAGGAAAGGAAGAAAAGGAAAGAAAAGGAAAGAAAGAAAAGAAAAGAAAAGAAAAGAAAAGAAAAGAAAAGAAAAGAAAAGAAAAGAAAAGAAAAGAAAAGAGAAAGGAAATAGGAAGGACAAATGGGTTAGGGTTAGTTTTAGTCACCTAGAAAGGAAAAGTGACTACCGACAGTGAATCCATACTCAGAGGCAAATTCCCAGCACTGGGCCCATTTCCAAGCATATTGACTTAATTTCTGAGAAAAGATATATCTGCAAGACAATGGCAATGGAGGAGCAAAATTAGCAGGCTTTGGTCAAACAAGAAACCCTGGTCCTTTTTGCAACTCTTTTATTATCTTTGGACTGACACATAACATCTCCAGGCTTCAATTTTCCCATCTGTAAAATGAAGCTCTGGTGTGAGTGGTCCCTACAGGCTCTCCAAGCATCTGAAGTTACTGAGACAATGGGAAGTCAAGTGCACCTCATCTCCTATCTTTCTGAAAAGTAGAATCAGAGGCAAGAATTCTTGTTTATAGCCCTTGTATATATTCCTGAGGAACATTGATTTTTCTACCTACTACTTGTTGGATTCTTTCTTTACTAGAGGCTTAAGCTTGTGATTATAAAGTAAATTGAAAGTATGTCACTGTTGGGGCCGGCACTGTGGCACAGAGGGTTAAAGCCCTGTCCTGAAGTGCCGGCATCCCATATGGGTGCCAGTTCTAGTCCCAACTGTTCCTCTTCCGATCCAGCTCTCTGCTATGGCCTGGTAAAGCAGTAGAAAATGGCCCAAGTCCTTGGGCCCCTGCACCCACATGGGAGACCCAGAAGAAGCTCCTGGCTCCTGGCTTCAGATTGGCACAGCTCTGGCCTCTGCGACCATCTGGAGAGTGAACCATCGGATGGAAGACCTCTCTCTCTCTCTCTCTGTCTCTACCTCTCTCTGTAACTCTGTCTTTCAAATAAATAAAATAAATCTTTTTTTTTTTTTTGACAGGCAGAGTGGACAGTGAGAGAGAGAGACAGAGAGAAAGGTCTTCCTTTTGCCGTTGGTTCTTTAAAAAAAAGAAAGAAACTATGTCACTGTAAAAAACTTAAAAAGAAAAATAAGAAAGGAAAGAAGAGAGAGTATGGAAGTGAGGGAGACAGGGAGGGTAGGCTGGGAAGTATCATTATGCTTTTAAAATTGTATATACAAAATGCATGAAATTTGTTCCCTTTATATAAATTTTTAAAAATATAAAAAAATCCCTGAATGATAGGTAATACAGGTCCTTCACACTACCGAAATCTTTGATACATGGATTATATAAGTTAATTCTAACAAAAGGGAAGTTTTGCAACCATTTGCATAATATGAGGATTTTATTAGGATTATCTCAAGCTGTTCCTAAGTAGAACTATATAAGAGATACAAATATCCACCCCTCCAAATATTCCAGATCGTCATCAAAATCGCAGTTGTTCAAACTCATATATTTTCTTCTATCTCCCGCATTATTCATTCTATAATAAGGGAAAAACCAAACATTTGTTTCAAGTATGCAGATTTTTATAATAATGAATAACATTATATGCTTCTTTTGTGCTCCATTGTAATAAAATCTATTATTTCATTAGTCTCATTGGAACAGGCTTTGACCTGCATTGGAAAAACCACTCAAATGTTCAAGCTCATCTGTGCAATGAGGGGACTCATGGGGAAAATCACCACTTCTTTCTCCCTTGTTGCATATTATATGGTTCTCCATGGAAATAGTTATAATAGGTCAGTAGCACTGTCATTTATACAAAGACTAGGATCTCATGGGCAGGCTAGAAGCCTGGAGACAGGATGAACCCCAATATCTCAATGAATACAGAAAGATTTTCTCATGGTTAATAAAATGTTTTCCTAATCATTGCAAAATTTAAAAAAGAATTTTGGGGCTGACATTGTGGCGTAGTGGGTTAAGCTGCTGCCTGCAACGCCAGCATCATATGTAGGTGCCGATTCACTTTCTGTCTGTTCCAGTTCTGATCCAGCTCCCTGCTAATGTACTTGGGAAGGCAACTGAGGGTGACTGAAATACTCAGGCCCCTGCACCCATGGGGGAGACCCGAAAGAAGATCTTCTGGCTCCCGGTTTCAGCTTGGCACAGCCCCAGCCATTGCAGCCATCTGGGGAGTTAACCAGAGGATGCAAGAGTTCTCTCTGTCTCTCTCTCTGTAACTCTGCCTTTCAAATAAATAAATAAATATTTTTTAAAATCTAATATAAATCTCTTAACTAAATAAAACTAGATCTTAAAAATATTAGAGGTCTCACAATGTTTCCTTGTCAAAGTGAAAAATATGAAAAAAAATGCTTTTTAATAAGCATCTTGATGTAGCTTTCCTGTTGTTCACAAGAACAGAAAATACAAACTGATGAAAGGAAAGCCAGGCAAAAGTTACCGTCCAATCAGCTTCCCAACAAGTTTCAGTGCAACCATGTGAAGCAAGCATCAGGATTTTGATTATGTTGGATAATAATTATATTATTACTTTGAGGCCATTTCTAGCTCTTATTTAAAAATATGTTCACCAAAGTTAAGATCATTGAAAAAATCTTATTGGGTACTGGATTCCAAGATTGGATTCTATATACCCCTTATATTTTATAATTGCCAATGTGTATGACAACATTGCCAAAGATTTCTCATGTTATCTGCTCTTCCCACAATGAAGACGATGGACAATTGAATCAATGAATTAAGTGAATTAAGAAATCAAACATTTTATTTCTATTTTTCTAGCAGAATGAACAAGCAACCTCTTGGATTAGACAATTCAATTGATTTTTTTCTTAGTCTTCTTTATTCCATATCATTACCTAAACCAAATAAACCAAGCAGCTATAACCTTCTACCTTTAACAAAAGGAACAGCATGCTGCACAGGCAAGAGTGTGTTAATAAGGAAATTAAATACAGGTTAATATATTTGTCAGTGTAGTTAAATATTTATAGTTGTGAATATGCTAGCAATCACTCAAGAGAGAGATTTGGGTTTCTTTCTTGTCTACTAGAATTCTTCCTTTCTTAGTTGCCACGGAAATCTATGTGTGTACAGCAGCACTGAGTGTGGTCATAAAGCTTACACACAATCATTCAATTATAGAAAAAATGTCTCAAGGAAGGGACCTGGATGTCCACCCCTTGGCTCCTTCTGTACTTTAATCAGTATCAGTCGAGTGAGGCCACAAGTGATCCATTTGGTTAAGCTCCACTACTTCATTATCAACCTAAACATTGATCTAGCTGTAAAAGTTTAGATATGGTCAATTACTCTTAAAACCCAAAAATCTGCAAAATAAACTCTCTGTTTCATCTGAGGACTAATCTATACATTTTCTCTATGTGTTTTTATGCATTATGTGTATTAAATTTTACACTAAGTGCCTATAATTAATATAATTTTATTAGAGGTTGACTAAGATATCAAGTCCTATCAACTAAGAATGCATAATATTCCATCTTAAGAAACAGCATCTTCTAGCTTTAATGTCTTTATACTATCATATATAAAACATCAAGGAAAATGCTTTTGCATAAATCTTGGACCACATCTGCAATTTTTCTTCAGGATAAAATTTTTTTTAAATAATTCTGTCAAATTGAAAGGTAATAAAAATGTTCTCACTTAATTTGAACTTGTCTTCATAGTAAAGACTAAATATCTTACATACGAGCATTGGCATTTGTATTTCTTCTCCTGTGAAATATCTATTTACGTCCTGTGTTTATTTCTCTATGAAGTCTTAAGTTTTTAATATCTCTTTCAGATGCATGTGTGATTTTTAATTGAAAATATAGTTTGGGAAAGGCGGTTTACAAAAGTGTCATCATCATTTACTTATTTCTGTAAGCTTCCACTTAAGTTATTCATTTTAAAATGTCCCTGAAATTTTCCTTTAAAATGTCATTCAGATAGGAGTTTCATATACCCAAAGATAGTGTTGGGCTGCCATCTAGTATTTCAACGTGGAACTACCCAAAACATGCATTGACAGTTTTCCCATATTCATAACACGTCAAATGCAATGAACATAAAAATGTCACCTTATGTCCTGAACCCAGAAAGGCAAAAGAATAATGTCAATGAATGCAAAAACTGAAGCTCCCCTTGATTCAGGAGCAGCCTATGCTATGCATATCCTCTAAATTTAAGAATTGAAATAAAAAGGACACCACTCTGAAATTCAAGAAAACTTGGGTACTCGTTCTAAACTTGCTGGTAACAGATGAAATGATCTTTCACAACTCACTGAGTGTGCCCAAGATGCAATGATTCCATAAAGTAAAAGCAAGACAGAAGAGAGTTCTATTCTCCCCTATCCTTCTTTAGGGGATGTCTTAGTGGTGTATCTCAGAGAAAACTTGCCAGGATTGCAGAAGCTGTATAAGGTCAGATAAACATGCCACAAAGAGTAGCCTCTTCCTGGTCCCCCGCCTGTTCTTCCCATCTCTCCCACTGGAGGTGGAAATCACTTCTCAGGTGGATGTGACCCCATGATTGTTGTCTGATGGAGAACTTTGAGGGGGCTGGGGAGGCAAAGTGGGAGAGATTAAGGATCTGTTTCTGCTTTTCCAATTTGGCTGTCAACAATGGCAGAGCCAAGAGTCCAAGTCCAGTGCCCGTGTGTACATGCACCACACCTGACAACTGCCTGATCTTTCTCCTTCCCAGCCCTCTGCATTCTTCCTGTCCTCTACCTCACCCTTCCCTTGGCTGGAAATACTCCCCAAAGCATAGTCTCTCACCTGCCTCTCTCTACACACTTTTGCCTTCAGAGAAATTGCATATTTATACCTTTTAGACTCAGAGAGTCACAAGTCTTTAATGCCTAAGCAGAGCTCTCACGTGCATGCCAGCCATGTGCATTCAGCTGGAATTTGTGATCGAATTTCCCTTCTTCAAATCAGCCTCCTTCACAGTGTGTCACCCAACCCTCACAAAATCCTTCCAGTGTGTCCTCAGTTGTTTCTCTAGCTCATTCCTTCCTCTGTGTCAACAAAGAGCTTGTTACGGCGTGCTTGGATCTTTATAATCCTAATTTTTGGCTTTTGATCATTTAGCCCAGACCCTCCCGAAGTATAAACCTGCTTTTCCTCAGTGTACAGTAGCAACATCATCTCCCACATGTGTCCTGACATGAGAAAGTTTGGTAAGCCCTGCCCAACTCCACCCTACGTGTGCTTGCTGAGTTAGACATCTTCAACCCTGGCCTCATTGTCGGAGTCTTAACTCATAATTCTGGCATTCTAGGACCCTCAATCACATTCAAATCTTCCTCTTAACCTCCTCTTTCATTCTTCTTTCGCACCCTGTCGTACCAGGATTCCTGTACTACAACCCACCACCAGTACCCAGGATCCTCATATCACATCATCTAAAGCCTCGGTGCCTAGTGTAGTCTGTGAACCAGGAGCATTGACATCAAACTGGATTCCTCCTGCAAGAGCAGACTTGCAGGATTCATCCAAGGTTTCTGGATCAAAATCAGCATCCAAATTTTAACAAAATCCCTGCGTAATCTACATAAGCTTTGAAGTTTTAAAAATACTAAACACACCCCCACCTCAACTACCTGCCTTTGCCTATTACTTCACCTATTTATTTCCTTAATTGCACATTCATAATCTGTAGTTACCTTGTTTCTTTCGTTCTTATCTATTTCATTTTTATCTTATCTTATCCACATTGGAATGTAGGCTTCATGAGAGCCACAACTTCATCATATCTACTGCTAATTTTTTGAAACTCAATCATTTTGATTGAGTTATGAACTCATCCATTCAGTCATACTTTTGTCTGCCACACCCCCAATCCATCTTACTTTCCCTCCTCCTCCTCCTCTCCTTTCCAAATATTATCCATCCATCAAATCCAAACTTCTTACAAAAATCCTTTTCAAGCATTCCAATCACACTACCCCTCCAATCTCCAAGATCCTACAGGATTAATTCAGGCTCTCAATTACACACTCACCTTAAATCTTTCTTGTGCATGTGTCTAGTCTCTCCAACCGGAATTTCAACATCAGGAGGACAGAGGCTGTGTTTTGCATTTGTTGGTGTCTCCCAGAGTTTGCAGTAGGCTGGTAAGTGTGTGTGTTCTGTGAAAAAGGAAAGACCCATCAGAAGAATCCCAAAATAATACCAGAAAAGAAAAAGCCTTGAAAACAGTTTATGAAAATCCTCTTATAAGAATATGCTCAAGTGAATGGATTGGGGTAGATCCCAAAGCAAGCTGGCATATGCTTTCTTACTATAATTGGATAAATGAATGTAGTTTAAACATTATTCATCTCACTTTCAACTTGTGTTTTGCATTTTAATGTTGTTATATGATCTCAACGGGATGATATTAAAATAATATCTTATAGAATGCAATTTTCATCTAATGTAGTGTGGAGATTCCATACTACATTCCTGTTACAGTAAGATTCAGTTAGAATAAAGTTAGGACACATGAGGTCTGAGCTTCCACTCCATTGCATTAATAATATCATCTTAATTGTGAATTTGAGAGGTCTAATCTTTTAAAAAAATATTTATTTATTTATTTGAAAGTCAGAGTTACAGAGGGAAGGAAGAAAAAGGAATGAGAGAGAGAGAGAGATCTTTCATCCACAATTGACATAGGCCAAATGGCCACAATGGCCTGGCCAGGAGCTTCTTCCAAAACTTCCACGGGGGTGGCAGGGGCCCAGACACTTGGTCCACTTTTTGTTGCTTTTACCAGGTCATCAGCAGGGAGCTGGATTGTAAGTGGAGCATTCAGGACACAAAACAGTACCCATATGGGATTTTGGCATTGCTGGTGAAGATTTTATAAGCTATGTTAACAACACTGGCTAATCTTAATAATGACAAATCAGGGGCCAGCACTGTGGCCTAGCGGGTTAGTCTTCCATCTGCAGCACCAGCATCCCATATGGGTACTGGTTCAGGTCTCAGCTGTCCCACTTCTAATCCAGCTCCCTTCTGGTGTGCCTGGGAAGGCAGCTGGGGATGGCCCTAGTGCTTAGGACCCTGCACCCACATGGGAGACCAGATGAGGCTTTTGGCTGCTGACTTCAGCCTGGTCCAGCCCTGGTTATTAACGCCATTTGGGAACTGAATCAGTTGATGGACGCTCTCTCTTTTTTTTCTCTCTCTCTCCCTTTCTCACTCTGTAACTCTGACTTGCAAATGAATAAATACATCTTAAAAAAAAAGAACAATGGGTCAAACCTCTCTGTTTTATCATTGTGTTAATGAAGTTTAGAGCTCTCAGGCATAGTTGCTCTTCCTGCACATTTTCACACTGTTTGCTGCACACGTTCCAGATGTACCAAGAAGGCTTATTAATCAATCCATCAATCTTGATAAACTGCCTGGAAATGTCGTGAAGAATCACACAAAGTAATAGTTTATACCACAAACACACTATAAGCTGGAAAAAGTTTCAAGCCTTAGATTAAACATTTTCCCAGATCAATCAGGAAACTTTATTGTTTTTCATCTTGTTTTCTGGGTTTAAGGTGGCATTTAGCATAAATATTCAAACACTTCCATGATATTAAATAAAAATATCTTTACATTTACAAAATTAAATATGAAATTGTCATGAGTATTCAATGAAAATATTGCTAAGAATGAGAGGTAGGGTAAGTTGGAATCTCTTGCTTACACACAAGTTTCAGAAGCACAAAACAATGCGAACATTGGGGAAATAAATTCTGCCACATTATTACAGTTTTCAATGATTTGACTTATATCAAAGTCAAATGTACTTCATTTCTTACTAATTACTTATCTGGAAGGGAGAAAATGAATTTTTTTTTTCATCTGGAACCAGGACTTAACTGAAATTCAGCCAGGAAATTGAAGTCAGTCATCCAAAGACTCGAAAATTTTCTTCTCTAAGCCTCTGAACCGAAACTCGGATTTTGTAAAATTCTGATAAATCACCTGTCTAACCACTGCAACCTATAATTACAAATTGGCCAGACTGGTTCGAAATTCTTCAAGTCTGCTGAGAATGAGTTCTTTCCCGATTGGCTATCACTCATTCATCCAGCTGTGTTCATCATTACCAAAATCACTTTTTTCCTGAACAATATGTAGTGACTGCTTCTTGAAAACATTTTTTTATTTGTTTTAGAAAGGGGGGGGGAGGGGGCGAGAGAGAGAGAGAGAGAGAGAAAGAAACGCGCCATCTGCTGGATCACTCCCTAAAATTCATGCAATGGTTGGAACTAGGCAAGGCCAAACCCAAAAGCTGAAAACAATCCAGGTCTTCCACGTGGACGGCAGGAACCCAATAACTTGAGGTATCATTGCTGCCTCCCAGCATCTGCCATGACAGGAAGCTTGAGTCAGAAATAAGACTCAAACGCAGGTGTACTGATGTGGAATGTTGGGGTCTGAAATGCTGGGCTACACTTCATCCACCCTAGCTTTTTACTGGGCTCAGGACAATATTCTCTGAGGACTTGTAAATGGTCACACTTTGCCTGCAGTGGTCCCCTGACCCTGCACCCCTGCCTTTTCAGGCTGGGCTCCCTCATGACTCAACATCTCATCCCAGATGTTTGTGTCTCCACTTGGACATGGTGGCAACCTGTTGCCTCTTTCTTGGTGGCTTGCTTATCTTGATGTCAATACACTGAATGTGAATTTTCCCTTGGAAATGCCTGCTTTCAAACTTAAGGTAGTGGAGAAGCAGAGATGGAGATAAAAAGGTCAACCTTTCATTTGTACTTTTCATGTAAACAACTTCCTAATAGTGTGGAAGATAATAATTACAAAACATTGAAAGGTAAGTAGAGAAGGAAAAGTGTTTCAACTAAAAAGAAAGAAGAGTTGATGTTTCTGAAAAGTAAGAAATCATGGTTTATTTGCTTCTGGAGCACAGTGCACATTTCTTCAAATTTTCATGAGTAGATTAAATGACTATTCTTATTTGTAATGGGTCCCAAAAAGACTAAAATAATTCACAAAAAGTAGTTGAGTTTGGGGCCGGTGCCATGGCTCACTTGGTTGGTCCTCCGCCTGCGGCGCTGGCATCCCATATGGGTGCCGGTTTCTAGTCCTGGTTGCTCCTCTTGCAGTCCAGCTCTCTGCTGTGGCCCGGGAGGGCAGTGGAGGATGGCCCAAGTGCTTGGGCACCTGTACCCGCATGGGAGACCAGGAAGAAGCACCTGGCTCCTGGCTTCAGATCAGCACAGTGCTGGCCATGGTGGCCATTTTGGGAGTGAACCAACGGAAAGAAGACCTTTCTCTCTCTCTCTCTCTCTCTCTCTCTCTCTCACTGACTGTAACTCTACCTGTTAAATAAATAAATAAAAAATCTTTAAAAAAAAAAAAGTAGTTGAGTTTACAATTTAATCTATTATCCTAGAAGATCTTGGATAATCTGATTCCTTGGATATGATTTTTCCAAAGAATATAATCAAAATTACATAATGCCATTTACAAAAATTATTTGAAGATTCCATAAATTTTAATTGATAACAAGCAACAGATTCCTTAATTCCCTAGAGCTCTCTTTCAGATAGGGTGAAATTTTAACTTAATAATTAAAAAAAGAAAGAAAGAAACTTCAAATTTAAGAAGCCTGAAATATGGATGATAAATCACAGTAAAAGAGGAACATGTGGAATTTTTCCCACTTTCAAATTCAGGGTTCAGTGAGTTGAGTGAGAGACTCCTTGAAAACTTTTACCAGTGCCCCTGAGAGAGTCTAAAAGGCTACCTTTACAAAAGTACCCACTTGACCTTCACTTGTAGACCCATTCACCATCGAGAGTAAATTACTCCTGTGGATCTGATCAGCATGCCAAATAAGGAAAATCTTCTGTTTTCTGTCTAACCCTTGAAACCACCTCCCAAGTCGTTCTCCAGAGAGAAATGAAATGGGAGGAGAGAAAAAGATCAGCATCTGAGTTAACCGGCAGAATCCCTTCTGTGATTCTTAGATGATTCTATTTTGAAGGACAGACATGGTTAAAACTAGGGATGAATTGCCAGAACAAGCATGTGAAGTGATTTAGCCCAAAGTCATTTTACATATGTGCATGTTTTCTCCTGTTCAGAAATTAAAGATTTACAAAACCATATAAAAAATTCAGGATACTTTATGAATTTCACAAGAGACAAAAAAAACTGTCAGAAAACACAAATATTTTAAATGACATTTTTAGTGCCAGCATTCCATACGGGCACTGATTCGAGTCCCAGATGCTCCACTTCCTATCCAGCTCCCTGCTATGGCCTGGGAAAGCAGTAGAAGATGGCCCAAGTGCTTGGGTCCCTGTACCAGTGTGGGAGACCTGGAAGAAGTTCCTGGCTCCCAGCTTCGGATTAGCCCAGCTCCAGCTGCTGCAGGCAACTGGGAAATGAACCAGCAGATAGAAGACCTCTCTCTCTCTCTTTCTCTCTTTCTCTCTCTCTCTCTCTCTCTCCTTCTCACTCTGAGTAACTCTGATTTTTAAATAAATAAATAAATCTTTTTAAAAATGAGATTTTTAATTTATTTGATTTTTTTTAATTTACAAAGGCTAGCAGGTAAAATTTCAACTCTTCTATTAATTAGGTTCATCTCTGATAAAGATAAGATTTAATCTATGAGCCCATTGCCAAGAGTGGACAGAACCTCCTAATTATATCCAGCCATGTTTTCTAATGTGTGCAGGATTCTCTTTCCTCTCCATCATCTTCTCACTAACCACCACCCTATACACACACAAACACATACACACACACATGCAATGGCCCACAGCATGACATGAAATGTAGGACATTTGATGTGAAATATGAGATGAATAAATGTTATTTTCCAACAGCCTAAGAGCACAATTGGCACATGTGATATAGAGGCAGGCTGATGAGAAGCTATAGGAGGCAACAGTGTTGAAACAGGTGCTAAATGGTTGTCCCTGTTCAAGGTGAATCAGTGTTAGCACAGGAGTGGCATAAGTAGGCTGCCCCCAAGGCAGCATCAAAGCAAAGTACAGAGAACAGTGACATCAGCATGGCTTCAGAAGCACAAGACTAACAACCAGCAGAAAATGTTAAAGATAGAAGTAGATGTGCAACCTTGAAATAAGACAGCATGCTAGCATTCCCCAGCCATACCTTAGGATCTGCAAGAGAATGTAAGGAAGAGGCAGCCTGGAAGGTGTACCAGGGAGCACATGGCTGGTTCCTTATCCTCTATTGTGGCATGGTCCGTATTCAGTGCTTCCAAATTCACCTCTCCTATTCCATATTATTCTCTCCTATCACACTGTCCTCATCCACTGAAACTGCTCTTGTCCAAGCTAAAAATGGGTCAAAATCAATAGTCTATTATTAGTGCCCTTGTTTCTTCTCATCTCAGCTCTGTTTATTTCAGTAGGTCAATCTTTTTTGATAAACTGTCTTCATTCAGTCTTCAGGACACCACTCCCGGCACACTCAACGGGTGTGATTCCCCCACCCCGCCCCCATCCTGTACTATTTGCCCAACCTCATCATTTCATCATTTCCCTGATCTCTGGAGCCTTCTAGTACAGTCTGGGCCTCTTCTTGATGCATATTCACTTCAAAAATAATCTCATTCAGTTCCACAGTCTTTAAATATGTTGAAACCTCCCTGATTTAATTATTTATCCCCAAACTTTCCTTCAAATACCATATTCATACATCAAAATGACTACCTAACATCTCCACTTGGATATTGAATGAACATCTCAAATTTATTGAATCTGAAACAAATCTCTTTATTTCCCATCACTTCCCATACTCCTTAACCTTCTTTACAATCCATCAATACAAATGTTCAGTCAGAAGCCTGCAGTTATCCTATACACCACACCTCACATCAGCAGAATCTTCCAGCCCTGCCTCTATCTTGAATCTTTCCATTTCTCACTGCTTCTACCATTACCACTCCAATCCAAGCTGCCATATCGCATAGCTGTCCAATGCCCATTCTTGCCCTACCACAGGCTTTCCTCCCTACAGGGACCTGAGTAATCAATTTAAATAATCATTCACATCCTGTCACTCCTCTGCTCAAAACCCAAATAACTCAGAATACAAGCCAAGATCATTATTACTGCCTTCAACACTGCAGTATTTGATCCCCAGCCACTTTTCCAATCCAATCTCCTATTAACTTTTCACTGAGCTCCACCTACCCTGGCTTCTTTCTTGCTAATTCTTCCAAAAAGAAAAATTCAAGCATATTGCCCATTCAGAACTGTGATTACTGTTCCCCTGCCTGAGACATTCTTCTCTCAAATTTCCACATGCTGTCCTCCCTGGTCAATTAGCACTTCTTAAAGGACTTTTCTCATCCCCTAGGAAAAAGCATACCATCTGCCCTCCTCTTACCCAGCTCTGCTTCCTTCCCAGTACTTTCACTCTTTGGCACATTAAATGCCATTATCATACTCCCCCAACTAGAAAATACATTTACTTGTCCACACTAAGCTATGGAGAGTACTGTGATTAGGGAAGGTCTATTTAAATTAGCTAACAATCGAGTAAAGAAGTCAATCTCTGAGACCACATGGCCAACCACAAACTGGCATGGGAAGCCTCCAGCACCCAGATGTTTCTTTATAATCCAAAGGTGACTTTTCACACTTAAATGACTACTGATTATTAAAGCAAGAAAAAGAAGGATGTTTGGAGGAGTAAACTAGAAAGAGAACTCAGAGTATGCATGTTGAAATGCTGGGATGGAAGGATATTGGCAGTATAGTTGACAAAATTCCCTGGATTTTTATTACCTTTTTAACTCCTGGTTCTGTGAAGTGAGCGCTTTCCATTGACTCAGTAGCAAATGGAGCTCCACCCTATTTCCACACTTTGAGGCCAACTCTGTGGCTTCTGGCTACAGATCACCCATTTGCAATGGTGGTTTTAAAGTGCTAGAAACACTGTTACGTCACAATCTGTTTTTAGTGTATCACAAATGATTCATTATTCAATAAACATTAAAAGACCAACATTTACAAATTGTTTTCTTTTTAATGAATTATATTGTCTCTGATCAAGAGAGCACCTTTATTGTTGTGTACTTGCACTTGGATAGCATCTTTCAATTGGAGAGAAAAAAAAGGTAGAGTTAGCATATAGGCAATTAAAAATACCCTATCTATGAAGCACATGCTGCATACTAACATCATTTTTTATATCTGCCATTATAGAAATTAAAAGGTTCAGAACAGTTGCTTTAAAATTATCCCTGTAAGAGGGTGTCATATTTTCCATTAAAATTGGACTAGAAATTTTAATTATATATAAATTTAGTCCCATTAAATAGAAAGGAATGTCTTGGCAGGAAGTCAAACCAGAACACTTAGTCTGAACTATAAGGTCTCTGAAAAAAACTCCCTAACACTTTTCCAACTTTACCTCCCACTCTAGACCTTTGATTTCTGCCACCAACTCCCAGATTGTTCCTTTTACATTTTTATATCTGAGTTCTTGCCCACAATATGCCTAACTCCTGGCATCCGTTTCCTACTCTTCTCTCTTCTAATTTAAGTCTTGGCCAGCCTTCAAGGCCAAAGCGATTTTCATTTCAAACATAAACCTTGCCTTCTCCACTATGGCCCACATTAATTTGCCCTTCTTTAGAGATTCTAGGACTATACTAATAGCAAACATATTATAAAGCCTTATGTTGGTAGTTGTCTCTTCCTGTAGCACATAAGACACATAGGAATGTGGGGCTTGAACATAAATAAACAGTGCAAGCGATGGATGGCTTCAGGTGTTGTTGTGCCTTCTTCATAGCTCTTTGGCTGACCCTAAAGGTAACTTTCAGTTTGATGGGACAGTTTCTCTATGCTAATCATTGTTTATCTCAAACACCTGCATCTCCTGGACTGTTCCCAAGAGTGCTCTCAGCCCCATGACTAGAAATGTAAATGAGTTAATCAGTTTAGGATGAGAGTTGGGGATTTAATATCTCACCTTCCACATCCGTTGGTGGAAAAATCTTGAGGTGTGTTCCACATAGTCCCTCAGAATATCTCCAACCTGATTCAGCTCTGGTTATCAAGAATAGTGACCTGTTGTAATCTGAATATGATCTCCCAAATTCATATGTGAAACTTGATCACCAAGGTACTAGTATTGAAGGGTAGGGTCTTTAGTATGCGATTAAGTCATGAAGGTAGAAAATCATGAATGGCAGTAGTGACCTTATAAAAGAGGTTGAAGGAAGCATCCTAGTCCTCTGTGCCCTTCAATTCCTTCCATCATGTGAGAACATAGCATTCAGTTCCCCTAAAGGACTCAGCAAAAAGACACCATCTTAGAAGCCATGAATGAATTTTGAACAGACACCAAATCTGCTTGTGCCTTGATTTTGGTTTTCCAATCTCCAAAACTATAAGCAATAAATTTCTATGTTTTATAAATTACCCAGTCTATGCTATTTTCTTACATCAGAAAGGATGAACTGAGACACTCTTCCCACATTTCCTTAACTCATCTCAAAATGTATCTAAATTACCTTACCTAATGGTCTACTTTTTGAGAATCCAAGTGAAGACATATCTTGACTAGAGTTTTATTCCTTCTGAAACCAGGTCCTGGGCCAGCCTTGTAGCACAGAGGGTTAAGCTACTGCCTACATCCCATATGGGCACTGGTTTAAGTCCGGGCTGCTCTACTTCTCTCTATCTCTCCCTCTTTAACTCTGTCTTTCAAATAAATAAATCAAAAAAAAAAAAAAAAAAAAAAAAAAAAAAAAAAAACAGGTCCTTTGCCTTATTGCCCAAACAGAACCTCGCATAGGCTTTGAATAAAAGATATTTAATAACTCTCTAAAATTCATTGATCAGTAGTAGAATTCTTACATGATTTGACCAAAATTGAAAAAGAGGTTAGCTGTGGCCAGCACCATGGCTCACTTGATTAATTATCCCTGATGCACCGGCATCCCATATGGGCACCAGGTTCTAGTCCCTGTTGCTCTTCTTCCAGTCTAGCTCTCTGCTGTGGCCCGGGAGGGCAGTGGAGGATGGCCTCTGCACCTGCATGAGAGACCAGGAGAAAGCACCTGGCTCCTGGCTTTAGATCAGTGCAGCGCTAGCTGTAGCAGCCATTTCGTGAGTGAACCAACGGAAGGAAGACCTTTCTCTGTGTCTCTCTGTCTCTGTCTCTCTGTCTCTCTCTCTCTCTCTCACACAGTCTATAACTCTACCTGTCAAATAAATTTAAAAAAGAAAAAGCTCTTTAAAAAAAAAAGAAAAAGAGGGTAGGCTAGAATTTTTGCTGTTATTCTTCCTCACCTTTGAAGATAGTGCCCAGAAACCAGAGCTAGAACCAGGAGAATTTGTGAACCTCTTTCCTACTAGGCTCTAGTTTAAGAAAAAAGACCTCTCTCTCTGCCAATCCTCTCTGTGTAACTCTGACTTTCAAATAAATAAATAAATCTTAAAAAAAAGTAAGTAAGCTATGATTAAAAAAAAAAAGTAGAGGCTGGCGCTGTGGCCCACTTGGCTAATCCTCCGCCTGCAGCACCAGCACCCCGGGTTCTAGTCCCTGTTGGGGCACCGGGTACTAATCCACTGCCTGCGGTGCTGGCATCCCATATGGGCACCGGTTTCTAGTCCCGGTTGCTCCTCTTCCAGTCCAGCTCTCTGCTGTGGCCCGGGAGGGCAGCGGAGGTTGGACCATGTGCTTGGGTCCCTGCACCCACATGGGAGACCAGGAGAAAGTATCCGGCTCCTGGCTTCAGATCGGCTCAGTGCTGGCCGTGGCGGCCACTAGGGGAGTGAACCAACGGAAGGAAGATCTTTCTCTCTGTCTCTCTCTCTCTCTCTCACTGTCTAACTCTGCCTGTCAAAAAAAAAAAAAAAAAAAAAAAAGAGAGAAGTAGATTGACAGACTACACTCGGTATTGATTCTTTCTGTTATTCTACTCCCATACTATTCTACTCAGTGTTCACTGCAAATACTTTGACCCTCCTTATGCTTGGAACATTTGCACCTTAGCACACCAGGAAACCAGGGTTATCATTCAGACCAAACCAGCAGGAAGATTTGTTCTTTGAAAAACTTCTTGCAAGGAAATGCAAGAAGGCAGGCTTGTCATGGAGAAGCCTGGGGGGCTTTCGAAAGGCCAGGCAGCAGTTGAGCCACATTAGTGTCTGATTTGTTGTTCCTGGGCTCCTGGTATTGAGAGATTCTGTGAACATTGAAACTGTACCATGAAAGTCAGACCAGAGCATTCAAGTTCTCTCCAGTCTAGGAAGTGGTGTTAGACTCACCACAGATTCCCGCAAACCATTGATTTGACAAAATAAGCAGCTGCCTAAATGTTAAAAAATCATTACTGAAATGTCACTCTCTTGACTGCTCTAGGGAATTCTGTAAGAATAAACACAATAATGGGCATGGAATAATTCTTGCTAAACAATTATTTGTATTATGTAGTTGTAATACCTGTTTCTTTTACTCACTGTCTCTCCCAGCCTCTAGTAATCACCATTCTGTGCTCATATATAACTCCCACATATGAGGCGTGTACTTCCCTTTCTGTGGCTGACTTATCACATGAATATAAGGTGTTAATAGGGTGTGGGCTATGTGGGAACTCTGTTCCACTTCACAATTTTTGTTTGGTAAATTTAAAACTATTCTGAAATAAAGCTTATTTTTTTTAAAGAGATTCAACTAAAAATGGTTATCATTTGTTTTAAGAAAAGTAAAAAAGTTGTAATTTTGCCCAGAAAAAAAGATCATCATTAATGAACCATTAATGAACTCCTTTTATCCTTCTTCAGCCTGCAGTTTTGCCTGGTCAGCCTGTTACACGCTAACCAGTTTGAGCTGCATCAGACTTTATGGGTTTTCCTTTCCTTTTAATTAACTTAAAATCTTATTAGCCCAATTATTAGCAATATGGTACAATGCACCAAAACTGCAGCTGTGAATGTGTCTTTATTAAAAAGGCCCTGCCATGAGTTAAGAAACTTTGAGCATTATTATAAACTCTATCAAGGCTAGAGAGATAATTCAGTTTGCAAATTGGTCCCAATTCAAACTTGGCAAGGGAATGCAAATTAAATTAGAATTAATTTGCTCCTCCACCCCTTCCCATTCTTTCCTCCAAACATGTAATTCCTGTTAACAATTAGCATCAGTAGACTTTACACTGGCACTCAGAAAGGTGAACAAATTTGTAAAATAAGAACCAAAAGTATGGTGTTATTTTAGCTTAAGAATTGATGTGTGTATAAGAAAGAAAAATGTACTTTTAGATATATCATCCTGCTTAAGGGACACATAAATAACGCTAAATTTTATCCAGTGGAAAGAGCTGGTGTACTGTAAACTGTTCTCTGCTTTACAAATCCAGGCAATTCTAAAAGGAACAAGAATGAATTTGTCATAGACTCAGTCCCACAGAACATTCTAAATATAGAATCAGCTTGCTTTTGTCCACAGCTGTTCCGTTCTAATAGCTTTAGCTAAGGTTCACACAGCAGGCTCCTTTGTTGAAAGAACTGTTACCTCAGGTGTAGAATATTTTGAAGGCCTTTTTCAGGGAAAAAAGAAAAGAAAATGCTAAGCCAAAGAGCTCCGGGTATCTATCCATTCTAATACAGGGTCTCAGACTGTCTGATTCCAAACATAAAACCATGGACCACAGTTCTACCTGCTACCCTATGCCACGCCTTACATCAGGTGATTATCAGACCTTAGAATGCTTCAAATCATTTGGAATCTTATGGAAAAAACAAACATTCCCTGACTTTACCCTCAAAGATTCTAGCACAATACTATTCAAGTGGAACACAGAAATACTCTTTTTTTTTTTTTAAACAGGCAGAGTTAGTCAGTGATAGAGACAGAGAGAAAGGTCTTCCTTTTCCGTTGGTTCACCCCCAAAACGGCCGTTACAGCCAGTGCACTGCGGCTGGTGCACTGCGCCGATCCGAAGCCAGGAGCCAGGTGCTTCCTCCTGGTCTCCCATGCAGGTGCAGGGCCCAAGCACCTGGGCCATCCTCCACTGCCCTCCTGGGCCACAGCAGAGAGCTGGACTGGAAGAGGAGCAACCGGGACAGAATCTGGCGCCCCAACCGGGTCTAGAACCCGGGGTGCCAGCACTGCAGGCAGAGGATTAACCAAGTGAGCCGTGGCGCCGGCCAGAAATACTCCTGATAGATGATCAAAAGAAAGGGCTACTAAGAAACATTTCAAAATGGTGAAAAACAATTTACTATGAGATTCTAGGAAAGTTTCATTTTCTTTTTTTGTTTTTTTTTTTTTAAAGAAAAGATTTATTTATTTATTTGAAAGAGAGCCATAGAGACAGGAAGACAGAAAGAAAGTTCTTCCAAGCTGATTCACTCCCCGAAATGACTGCCACTGTTGGTGCTGGGTCAGGCCAAAGCCAGAGCCAGCAAATCCATCCAAGTCTCCTACATAGGTATCAGGGGCCCAGGGACTTGGGCTGTCTTCTGCTGCTTTTCTAGGCACATTAGCAGGGAACTGGATCTGAAATAGAGCGGCAGGGACTCGAACCGGCACCCATATGGGATGCTGGTGTCACAGGCAACAGCTTTACCCTCCACGCCACAATGCCAGCCCCCAAAATTTTCATTTCCATCATGTTTTTTGTATTTCCAAAATTTTGTTAGTGAAGATATATTTCTGCTATAAATAAAAAACATGTTAAAAATATTTGTATGTATATATTGAACAGCAAATATATTTCATAAAATGAGAAGAAAGTGTTTGCACTGTAGGAAGGAATAGCATAATGGAGTAGAGGGACATCAAGAGTCAAGAAAAGAATTTTCCTTTTCCTTTGTTGCCCTTTTAAGCTGGAGCTACTGTGTGTATGTATAAGCTGAAGGAAAGATGGCACCAAAGAGAGAGAAAGATTAACAGAACAAGATTGCTCTAGTCTCAGAAGATTTAGGAATTTTCCTGCTCAAAAGAAGAATGTGGAAAGATCAGCCTCAGATAAAAAAAAAAAAAAAAATCCCTAAAGGGAGGGGTCAAAGCAGGGCCAAGATTTGCCCATGCCTCCCATGGCTTCAAGTATGCCCCACCCTGGGGCCTCATGGTTCTGGATTGTCTCCCTGTTAGGATCAGTCACCCTGCATTGTGGCTTTTTCCCTTCCATCTATGCTGAACTCTTACTCCAACATCATTCTCCTAGCAAAAGGCCTATTCAAAGCCTTTTCCTGAAAGAAATTCTCAGTGACTTTCTATTGTCCAATGGCCTTTGCAATGTGGAATCAGCTCCCCTTCCAACTGCAGCTTTGCCATATTTCTCACCTCACCCCACACTCAACCTTTGTCCCAGTACCCAGATGGCAGCCAGGTTACACTTGCTTTTCCCTGGACAGTGTTTCTGTGTGGGTGTGCTGTAGCCCATGGTTTCTCACTCTCATTCTACCTAGCAAAACCCACCATCTGTTTAAATGTTTCTTCAGAGGAACGTTCCATTTTTCCCCAATGAAGTCAGTCACTGCCTTCTGTGTTGTCTGTTTTGGACACACTTTGATGTGTCATGAGTGTGGGGAGCAACTCTGACTAGACTAAGTTACTGGAATTAAGACTTATTCTATGCATCTGCTCTCCCACAATATGGCGCTGGGAGAGGAGTAAACAGCTTCTACACAGCTGCCTCCAGTTCAACCAATAAACTGTAGGACCTGCTCCTGATTGGAGGAGAGCAGCGTACTTGGCGTGTGGGTAGCAGAGTTGTGATTGGTGGAAGAGGACTATAAAGGAGGAGAGAGACAACATGCACCAGGAACATCTAAGGGGAACATCTATCTGAAGGAACATCTGAGCAGCCCCCGAGAGAGCTGGCTGGCGGTGTGCCGCTCCCCCGCGGAAGTGGGGAAAGTGGCAGGGGGAACCGCCCTTCCACGGAGGTGGAAGGGTCGGTAGCCAACCCGGGAAGAACCAGCAGCAAACCCGGGGAGGGCCGAGCAGACAAAAGAACAGCGCAGGGTCTTGTGTCGTTCCTCCACGAAGACGGGGAGCGACATAATGGTGCCGTGACTCGGATAGGAAACCTAGGCAGGGTTTAGTGTCGTTCCTCCACGAAGAGGGGGAGCGACAATGAGGTGATATGATATGAAGGGTGGAGTGTCGTCCCTGACTCGCCTTGCCTGCCATCTGTTCAGTAAGGAATGGGAGATGACACAGGAAGAGAAGAGCTATAGTGGAAAGGCACATGGTGCCAAGCAACCAGACCTCGGTGACGCTGTGATCTGCCACACAACTTGGAGACAACCAGGTGCTTGAAGGTGGAGTGAGGAAGAGGACAACAGTAGGGAGCTGTCTGGGGAACCACTGCAATGCAGAAAAAAGTGCATGTGGCTGGAATGGAGGAGCGAGGGTCAGAGTAGTGAAAGATGGTGATGGACCTGGAGGAGCAGAGCCTCATGGGCACCCAGAGGACATTCACCTTTGTTTTAAGAACAATGAAGAGGCACTGGAGAATTGCATTGCTGCGGAATGACGTGGTCCTTTTTTCATTTTGAAAAACTCAGCTTCAGGTGGAGAATAGATTAGAACGAGGCCAGAGAGGCTATTATGTGCAAGAAAAAGATCATGGAATCTGATGTTGGGGGGAAGGGGAAGTGACACAACACATGGAGAGAATTTGGGCTCGTTCAAATTAAAATTTTCCCAGAAATTTTAAGAACCAGATTAAGCATTCACATTAAATACTCAGACGGCATACAAACGATGTCATCTTAAAGTTTTGCTTACTCTGTGAAGCTTATCATAAAATAAGGTAGTTAAAATGAAACTGGTTAAGTTTTATTATTTAGGAGGAAGCAAAAGATGAAAATATGTATGTATAATATAGTGACAACAGTAAAATTATCTCTATAAAGCTGACTAGTTAAAAGAGCATTTGCTACCTTCAAAAGCTCTAAGGAAGCTCTGAAACTGAGAAATAAAGATTACAAAATCTTAGTAACAGGATATTGTCCTATTATAAATGACTTTTGAGATGTACTTCCCATACCATAAAATTCACCCGTATAAATTTATCCTTCTAGAGTTTTAGTTATTTACAGAATCCTGTTATCATCACCACTCTTCAATTCTAGAACATTCCATCCCTCCACAAAGAAACTCCATACCTGCCTATATTTTTCCAACTATACCAGGCTGGGGCCACAACAAACCACTCTGTGTGTCTGTAAATCTGCCCATATGGACATGGGATATAAATGGAACTGCACAAGAGTTGATCTTTAGTACTGGCTTTTTTCATCTAGCATAATGTTTTCAGAATTCATCCATGTTGTAACATGTATCAGAACTTCGTTGCTTTTTATTACCAAATAATATCTCCTTGTATGGATATGCCACATTTATTTATTGATTCATCAGTTGGTGGACATTTGGGTTGTTTCCATTTTTTGGCTATTATGAATAATGCTGCTATGAACATATGTGTACAATAAATGTGCATACAGGTTGGTTTTCTCTAATATGCCGAGGAGTGGAATTGTTGAGTCACACAGTAACACTGCATTTAATCATTTGAGGAAAGTCCAGACTATGTCCCAAAGCAGTTGCTTCATTTCCCATTTCCATCAGCAGTCAGTGAGAGTTGCAATCTTTCCACAGCCTCATAAACACCCATTATCATCTGTCTTTTTTCTCCAGCCATCTTAATGGTGTGAAGTGATGTCCCATTTTGGTTTGATCTGCATTTCCCCAGCCACTAACAATGTTGAGCAACTTTCCACACACTAACAAGCTCCTTGTACATCTTCTGTAGAGAAATATATATTTGGAGCCTTTGCCCATTTGCAATCTGACTATTTGTCTTTTAATTGAGTTTTGAGAGTCCTTTATATAATCTATGTACAAGTGCCTTGTCAGAGAGATGATTTACAAAGTTTTCTTCCTATTCTGTGGATTTTCTTTTCACTTTCTTGATAGTATACTTTAAAGTACAAAAATCATTTTATTTCAATCATGTTTATTTTTTCTTTTGGTATTGTGTTTTATTGTCTTTTAGAAGAGGATCACTTTTATTTTAAAAAATCACTTTTTTTGAAACAATGAGATCTCTGAACTGAGTTGTCTATAAAATTCTATTTTATATTTTCCTTCCAGTGAGAACAGAATCTAAGCATCATTTTCCCCAAAGATTTGTAATCATTTTCTTTCACATTTGTATTACTTCTTCAAAGTTAAAAGACTATAACTAATGTCAGCCAACTCTATCTTTAGCAAAACCAATTAAGTAGCATTATTCAGACTTATCAGTTCTGTGGCATTTTATTAGCTAAAGCAATTAGAAGAACTTATCATTTTTAAAAATCACATAATTATTGACTACCACAGACCTTGTTACTGAGAAAGGTGATGACTTGTAACAGAGCTATAAGCTAAAATGAAAGTAAGGGGTGAAAAGAAGGACTGAAAGATAGAGGTTAAAGGAGGGGAAGAAACATAAATCACAATTAGAGTAAACGTGTGGAACCTTAATGCATTTTTTAAGACCCTTTAAGTCAAATTAATAAAAATTAAAGTGATTCAATATTTTCACTGGTTGAATTCTGATTTAAAAAATTAAATTATTTCTTTTTAACTGAACCTCTCACAAACTCTCCATCCGTAAAAGCTTTGGGGGGTGGCAGTTATTTGGTGCACCAATTAAGATGCTATTTAAGATGCTTAGCGGCTCACTAGGCTAATCCTCTGCCTGTGGCGCCGGCACCCCGGGTTCTAGTCCCAGTCAGGGCGCCGGATTCTGTCCCGGCCATAGCGGCCATTTGGGGGGGTGAACCAACGGAAGGAAGACCTTTCTCTCTGTCTCTCTCTCTCTCACTGTCTAACTCTGCCTGTCCAAAACAAATAAATAAATAAATAAATAAATAAATAAAAGAGGTCTGGATTCAGACTTCTGAGTTCAAAGTTAGGTTTTGTTATTTAGTACTTGTATGCTTTTGGAGAAGTTATGTCTAAGACTTAGGAGGTCATTCCTCTTCCAGTCCAGCTCTCTGCTGTGGCCTGGGAGTGCAGTGGAGGGTACCCCAAGTGCTTGGGCCCTGCACCTGCATGGGAGACCAGGAGAAGCACCTGGCTCCTGGCTTTGGATCAGCGTGGTGTGGCCTTTGGGGGCTGAACCAATGGAAGGAAGACCTTTCTCTGTGGCTCTCTCTCCCTCTCACTGTCCACTCTGCCTGTCAAAAAAAAAAAAAGATGCTCAGATCCCATATCAGAGTGCCTGGGTTTGAGTCCTGGATCTCTTCCTGATTCCTGCTTCCTGCTAAGCAGATTATGGCTCATGTAGTTGGGTCCCTGCCGACTATATGGGAGATTCAGATTGAGTTTTGGTCTCTTGGCTTTCCTGTTACAGGCATTTGGGGAATGAACCAGCACATGAGGGATCTCTCTTTGTTTCTCAAAGAAATAAATAAATTTTTAAAGCTTTTGAGAGGAAAAATTAAACATTTTCAAGATTTTATTTCTAAAACAATAAATAGCAAAGATGCAGGCATGAATCCAGAAGGGCTTGCCAAATCTTTTCTTACATCATCTCAGAACCCACATGTTCCTTGAGGACCTCAGTACACAGCAGATGTCTCCAGTTAGATAATGCTCAGACACCCAAGTCGTTGAGTTGATTTAAGATATGAAATATCTACCTTTGTATGAAGGCTTCAGAATACTCATGTCACAGGTGACCCAAAAATTGTTTCTTTGTTCCCAGCTTTACATGAGATATCACAGATTATTTTTTAGAAGTACTTGAAGTACTTTTTTTTTTTGCTCAAGTAAATGACAAAATGTCATTCAGAAGAACTCTTTTTAGCATTAATCTTTTTCCCTGAGAACTAAATGAGTGTGATTTAAAAGCACTGCTCATGATTTGGAATTATGCTCTGGAAACAGACAATCTTGCCTCTATCTACTTACAGACTATGTGACCTCTCAATTTGTCTGCCAGCAATAGGAATCATAAACACAGAGGATGTGGGCATTGCAACCCAATTAACCACACACCCTTCCCAGATAACCTCTCTTCTTTCTTTCTTCCCTTCCATTCACTGTACCTGCTCAAATTCAGATCAATTAATCCCCCAACCTCACATACACTGCTGCCCAGTTATTAAGGCCAGGAATTTTAAATGTCTTTCCTCTGTTCCTCTCCCAGCTATGCCCTTTTTTGCAACTGGGGAGTCCATGGAGCAACCACCTGCAGACCATGCTCCAAGTTCCCAGCAAAAAGATGTTGGCTGCTTAAACACAACCCAAGTCCACTCTGAGGAACTTTGCAGAGCTTTTTTGCTGTGTCTCCCCTCCTATTGGCAAGCATTCAGCCTGAGGAACATCCAATGGACAACTGTTTACAAAAAGGATATAAACAGAGCTGGTTATATAGGCTGTCCATACATGCTCATGTAGGCTCCTCAATGTGTGACATAGAGTACATGGCATGGGATACCAGCAGGGATAGTGGGCCAAAGCTAACTGAGCATACCTCTGCATTCCAGTGTATAATTGTGAGATTTTGTTGGGTCCTAGAATGCAAAATTCAGTTTTTCTAGATTATCTGTCAAAGTAGCAAAACAGAGCATATTTGTTTTAATGTACTAGTTTGATTTATAAATATTTAAACATTTGGCATGTGGGTGTTCATGTATACTGGCACCCTGGTCCTTAATAATGTGAGTGTTAAGCCTGCAAGATTTTGGAGTCCAGTTTAATTGACTCATTTACAATATTTGTTACATTCCTACCTTGTGTTCACCAACTGGGCCCTGAGAGACAGCAGTAAACTGGATAGATGAGGTCTTCCTACCAAGGAGCTTACATTCGTATATGAGAAATAAGTGACTCCTACATAGCCACTGCATTCATTCATTATTTCAACAAATAACAACAGCCGAACCTTGCTCCAGGCATTTAGGACTTTCAACCAGACATGGATCACTGGCTTCATGAAAGGAATAATACAAGGTAATTTCAGATAGCAATGAAGTTAAGGAAAGAAATTCAAAATAGGTAGTTATAGAACTACAGCTGAGGGATGTTGGCCCTGTAACAGGTTGTCAGACATATTTCAAGGACTCTACAGAATCCTTAGGATGAAAGGAATCAGGTGGACAGAGAGCCTTCTTACAGAATAAAGATCAGGTATAAATGCCAGTTGAGGGAATGTGGAATGTCTAAGAAACAGAAGAAACCCATGAGTGGCTGGAGCATTGTAAACTGGGGGACAAGCACTGGCACAGGATTGGACGGGAAGGCCCCAGAGGTCTTACACCATGACTAAATCCTTACGTCCTGTGTTTCGAAAAAGAGATAAAGAAAAAAGACAGCAAAAAAGCAACAGCAGTAAAAGGGAAGGCTATGCCACAGCATTTTCCAATAGATACAGTTACCAGTGAGGTGCCTTGAAAAGTGCCCTCTCAGGCTTGGAGGGCCGCAGAAGCTAAGTGAATGACTTGTCATGGTTCCCAGCAGACCTCCAAGAGTCTATTGCTACCAGTGAGTGAGTGAGTTATAACACTCAATCTACCCCTCCATCCAGCAGGCCACTGACTGAACCTGGGGCCGTGGCCCACAGCATATAGCCACTGGCTGCCAAACTTACTATTGATAAGACTTTCTCTTAGAAGAAACTAACTTATGGACTTACATATACTAGGCATAGATAAAATGCTTCCTATATATTTCTTCATTCTTGTGAACTCTCATAATCAATAACAGAGGTATAATCATCTCCACTTAAAAGGAAAAGCAAGAACTTTTTTAAAAAATAGTAATCTCTCCAGGTCACATGTTGATAACTGGTGGATCTCTGTGTGGTCTGATATTTTCTGCTTCAACAGAAATAACATGATCATTGGCCTGAGTTCCACATGAAGAAAGAGTTAAGTGCTCCACCTTGGAGAAAAATACACCTAGACTCCCAGTTAGCCATCATGCCACTGTGTGACCTTGAGTACTATTATTTCACTCCTCTGCACCCCAATTTACTCTATGTAAAGTGGCAGCACCAATTTTAAATCTTTGCTGAGATATAATGCATTCCAAATACCTAGAATTTAGGAAGAACTCAACAAATATTTGCTGGTTGTAATAATCATACTGTGCTTTCCCTTTTCTGCTCAATACCTACCATGAAGTCCTAGTTGTTTATCCATTTTGGATGCTTTTTCACCAGGGGCCAACAACCATCTATTTTAAAATGTGCCAGAGATTGTCAAATGGGGCACTAAAAAACAAATATGAGTGTACTTCCTATAGAAAATTAAATGAACAGATGTTTATTTTGGTATGAAAAGATTGTGAAACCCATTCGTACAAAAGATCTTCAAGAAGTACACGAAAGATGTATATTACATAAAAATTATATATGAATTTCAAAACTTTTTTGCACAAAAACAGCAACTTTTTATTCTGTTTTGACATGAACTATTGAAGCATTGTCCTATGGGTAATGAGTCCTTAAGGAGCAACTATCCATTTTGGGAATAAGTAAGTGCTAGGCAGTGAGATACTGGTGTATTGAGAAATGAGTGAACTTAGCAGGGTACAACTTCCTTGTGTGAAGCATCCTCCTGATTTTTGCTAAGCAACCTGAACCCTAGCAGACATCCAATCCAGAGCCTGTAAAATTCCATAGTCATCTTTCTCTTTACTTGCTCAGTTAAGCTTTCAAAAAGACAACACCCTCTGGAGCTATGACGAGCCTCCGCAGAGATTTCACAGAGAAAGCCATCCTAAGAACTACTGAACAGAATCCAAATCTACCACATCTTTAGGCAGACTTTACACCCAAGCCCTTTCTGTGGTGTCTGGGGATGGCATAGCTATTTCTTCTATGTAGCAGATGTTTTAATTTATTTAAACCCTGGACCACATACTCTGTTCAGGTGGTGGAGAGTGCTGAATGCAGGTAGGGATTAGCTCCCTCTCTACCTTAGCTCTCAGGCACATAATTGGCTTTGTGGTTAGCTGACAGTCACTCCTGGGTTTCCACTGCCCATCTGCAGCAGCTCCTCTCTGAATAGCTTACAAGGCTACAGTCATTGAATATGATATCACGTCATTCATGAAGAACTTGAATTGCTTTGGCAGGAAGGGCGCTGGATAAATTTAAGATATTTGCTAATGTTACCTCTTTTGATTCTTAACAGCTGCTATGGTGGGAAACCTTTTTATCTGCCAAGGGCCATTTGGATATTTATAACATCATTTGCAGGTCTTACAAAATCATCAACTTAAAAATTAACCTGTAACAGATTTATTGAATTTTAAGTTCCTTCTGTAGGTGCCTTGGCAGGATCAGACCAAGTGATCTCACAGCCCACAGGCTGGACATTCCCCACCCCAAGAAGGGAAAATGGTCTAATGCAGTGATTCTCAAACTATGATTGCAATGTATAATAAAAAATAAATAAAATTCATACCTTGACCTAACAACTAACCCTGAAACTACAGTTTCGTGATATAGTACTTATCCTCCCTAGGTGCCACATATAAGTTATTTTGCAAACTTCACAGAAAATGAAATCAAAAAATGTTTATTCGGGGGCCAGCATTGTGGTGTACTGGGTTAAGCCACCACCTTTGAGGCTGGCATCCCATGTGGGCACTGATTCGAGTGCTGTCCTGGCTGCTCCACTTCTGATCCAACTCCCTAGTAACGTGCCTGGAAAAACAGCAGAGGATGTTTCAAGTGCTTGGGTCCCTGTACCCACATAAGAAACCTGAAAGAAGCTCCTGGCTCTGGCTTCAGCCTGGCCTAACCCCAGACATTGTGGCCATTTGGGGAGTTAACCAACAGATGAGAGATCTCTCTGTCTCTTTCTGTTTCTGTCTCTGTCTCTTTATCTGTAACTCTCCCTTCCAAATAAATAATCTTTTTTAAAAAATAATAAGCTTAATTTGTTGCAAAAAGTCGGAAATCTATGCATTTTTCTCATAACATGTATCTTCCATTAAATTGTTGAAGATTGCTTGTACACTGATATTTTCTATTCCATTTCATCTTTTTGAAAAAAATACTGATCACAATCTACTCAGTTTATCTTAGGACCCATGAATGAGTCATAACTTGAAGTTTGTAAAATAGTGTCGAGAAGTCTGCAACATATTTTATATGCTTCACCATAAGATAAATTCTGCTCAGGTCATATGGATTCCCTCTCCCAACAAATATATGTTCATATATTCTCAAAACCTATCCCTTCTTTTCAGAGTACATAACATTTATCCAGGATCATCAGTTACTTCCCTGATTATGCTCCTGATACTCAAAAGAGAACAGAATTGTCCACTAAAGGAGGTGTATGCACCCTTTCTCAACATGTCATTTTATTTTAGGAATGCAAAATTCACAAAATATGAGCCTATTGAAAATACGCACATTTGCATGTACTTCTGTGTAAGAAATGTTGAACAAACAGGTTTTTCTCCGGAGAATGTGAATGGGTTTGTGACTTAGCAAAAAATACAAACATGCACACTTATCTTTTTTAAAGTATTGAAAGTCTGGATTATTACAAAGGAGAAGGAGGGGAAGAAAGAAAAGGAAGCGGGGGAGGAAATATAAAGAAGGCAGAAAAGGAAGGAGAGAATCCAGATTTAAGATACATTTAGTTACTTGTAAGTGTCCTTCAAAGAATTAGGGTGATCAATACTAATTAATTAATTAATTACCCTAAGTTTATGGGTTAATACCAATCAGATAATAACTTATCAAAGAAAAGTCTGACCTTAACTTATAAATAGAATTCATGATATACTTACACACTGCTTGTTGCTTTATAAACTCTTTTTCCTTTCCCTCAACAAAATTGGTTTTGTATGAATTAAGCTTAGTAGCTGTATTCTATTCCTTGGTTAATAAGTTTTATTTTTTAGATCAGTTTTAGACTCATAGCAAAACTGAGAAAAAATATAAAGAGCTCCCGCATACCATATCCCTGTCTCTCCATACACACGACCTCCCCCACTATCAACATGCCATAACATTACATTTGACACCATCAATGAGTATACACTGAAATGCTGTTGCCACTCAGAGTCCATAGTTTACATTAGGGTTTATGCTTGGTGTTGTGCATTGCATGAGTTTGGACCGAGGTATGATGACATGTATCAACCAGAGCAGTTTCACACTGTCCAGTGTCCTCTATGCACTGTCTGTTATTCTCCCCCTCCCATCTCATACTGGACAACCATTGATGGTTATGTCTACCTTCTCCATATACAGCAGAGTTTAACCTTTCTAGATTGGCTTCTTTATTTATCTTAATTATATACATTAATAGCTCATTTCATTTTAGCACTGGGTCATAATTCACTGTAGGCATGTACTATTGTTTATTCATTCAGCTACTGAATGATATGTTGGTTGCTTTCAGAAAGTTTGGTGGTTACCCAAAAAGCTGTCCTGAACATCCTTGCACATATTTTAGTGTAAATATAGGTTTTAAATTCATTGGGTAAAAACCAACAAGCAAAATTGCTGAATAGTACGGTAAGAGTATGTTTAGTTTTGTAAGAAACTATCAAACTGCTTTTCAAAGTGTTGTATCATTCTGTGTCCCTTCCAGCAATAAATGAGTGTTCTGATTGCTCCACATCCTTGGCATTCAGGAACTGTCAATGTTTGTATTTTGGCCACCCTAATAGGAGAGTAGTGGTACTGCATTCTTGTTTTGATTTGTAATTCCCTAATTGCATATGATGTTGAACATCTTTTTGTGTATTATATTGCCATTTGTGTACCTGTTTTGATGAGGTACAGCCCAGGTCTTTGGTCCATTTTCTATTTGCATTGTTTGTTTTCTTATTGTTTACTTCTAATTTTTTTTAAGTTTTGGATAATAACTCTTTATCACATGGGTTTTTTGCAAACATTTTCTCCCAGTCTGTGGCTTGTCTGCTCATTCTCTTGATGCTTAGGAGTTTTTATTATTTCCAATCACAGTGATTTATACAGCTTTCTAATAAAAAGAGAAAGGTTTATTTCGTTTTCAGGTTGAATTGTCAGGTAAATTAATATCTGATGTTTTATTTTTATCAAAATTGATTATAAGTCCTGGATAAAATCATGTTCCTTTCAGAAATGAAAGGTTGTCTCAGAAAATACATTTTGCTATCATCTCTATTTTGATCTATAATAGGACTTTAGTTCTCCTTCACCAGTGAAGGGGAGAATATGCAACCAAAATGTGTTTTCGATAAAAGTAAAAGAGATTCACATTAAAACTGTTGTGTAAGGTAAAGCTTTAAAGCTGACTTTATTAATAGAAAGTGGTTGAGAATAATAAACACTTCCATTTGAGTATAGGCACCATTTCTACACGTGGAAAACATAAGGCCCATTCTTCATACAGTTGTATATGGCTGAAAAGCATAAAAATACTTAAGTCTATTATTGTGTGCAAGCATAAGAAAGCACTTAACAGAGTCTCTGTTTCCTTGTTTATCTGAGACATCATAAATTCTAACTTTAGGCATTCATGAACAGTCAGGTTGATTTTCAACACAGCAGAGGAAACTCTCCTGATGGCTGAATTAGGTTTAGTATTTAAAGAGCATTTTTATAATGCCGAAATATTGTATCTACATTAAAAATCAAAAACCTGAATGGATGTGAAACCTTAGCTAATTTTATGAAAGGGCCTGTAAATAGCTATTATGCTACAATGTACAGAAAAAAAAAGAACATTGATCAGACGTCATTGTTTAGGCAGAGTTACTTTCTAATATTATCCTAAGCTATTTTTTTCTGCATTGTGTATGTCTGTTGTCCTTAAAGGTCATATCACCCAATGCTAAAATAAAAGCCCAGGAAAGGTGTAGCTTGACTTCACATTGTTGACTGTGCATGATTTACTCGTCAGTATTTGGAATCTGAACAGCAGGAATTCTGGACTGTCTGTTGATAAATTAGCCATTGTACAAGTAAAGTTTGAAGAGGATATAAAAACTTTTTAGATTCTTACATGATCACAATATACTCTAGGTTTAACTCCAAGAGCCACCTCTTAAATTACTCTAAGTTATAGGCATCAATACACAGATCTGGGGTTTGGGTAATTGAAGCTGTCAGGTTTATCTAAAAGCAGTTCTGAATGAATAACCCAGAAGTGAGACAACCAGAAGCCGAATAAATCAACTGGGTTTTCTAACAGAACTATCTGTGTACTTCAATTATTCATGAGGCTTTGAATGCGGAAGTTTGACCTGTAAAATCTTGGAGGTCAAAAGACTTTGCTGCAATCTAACATTCTAAATAACTGCCAAATATTACTGGATTTCTCTGCTCTCTATATAAGCTGAGAGTGTCTTTCCCAAGCCTTCTCCTCTCCTCAAATTCAGGAAAAAAAAAAATGAGCAGTCAAGTAAATATTACACTAGATTTAACCATCTCTGAGACTAAGCCTTGGGAATTCTGAAAAATTGAAAACAGGGCCTCTAAATATGATCAGCCATGATCCTCGTGGGGGAAAATACTTTGTCAGAACCCTGAAGAGCTAAGGATAGGCAGTGTCTCCAGCAGACACAATGGTGAAATTACCCAGGATTCGGAGTTCTTATGACATCAGTGCCTAATTTTCCATTCACAAGTGAAGAATGAGCATTTGTCCTAGTAGTTAAGACACAGGTTAGGATGCTTCTGTCCCATCTCTGAGTACTTGGGTTCAGTTTCTAGCTCTGGCTCCTGACCCAAGCTTCCCACTAATGGCACCCTGTGAGGCAGCAGAAATGGTTCAAGTAGTTGGCTCCTGCCGCCTACATGGGAGACCTGGATTGGCCCAGCTCCCCAGATTCAGCCCAGCCCAATCCTCCCATTGCAGACATTTGAGAAGTGAACCAGCAGATGGGATTTTTCTCTCTTTTTCTTCTCTCTCTCTCTCTCTCTCTCTCATCTCAAATTTAAAATAATTTTTAACTGAGTACTACTTGGCAGCACGGAAGTGTTCACTATAGGAGAAAGGCCCAAGCATATAGGAGTTGAAATGAAAACAGTGTTCATCAAGAGCAGGCTATTTTGGGCTGTCACCACGGCTCACTAGGCTAATCCTCTGCCTGCGGCACCGGCACCCCAGGTTCTAGTCCTGGTTGGTGCGCCTGATACTAGTCCGGGTTGCTCCTCTTCCAGTCCAGCTCTCTGTTGTGTCCCCGGAGGGCAGTGGAGGATGGCCCACGTGCTTGAGACCCTGCACCCGCATGGGAGACCAGGAGGAAGCACCTGGCTCCTGGCTTCGGATCAGCGCGGCACCAGCCATGGTGGCCATTAGGGGAGTGAACCAACGAAAGGAAGACCTTTCTCACTGTCTATAATTCTACCTGTCAAATAAAAAAAAAAAAAAGCAGGCTATTTAATAACAAAAATAAAATAAAAGGCCAAAATTAATACAATACTTAGCATGTGACAGGCACATGAGAGTTTTATGTAGACATAATGCCACATAGACACCTGAGGTCATTGAATTCTAGTGGGAACCTAGGAGGCAGATGCCATTGTTGTCTTTGCAGGATAGCTGCTGGCTTTCTCTTGTGTCTTCCTGGATTCCAGACTCATCTTTATCCCACCCCCAAATAAGACATAACTGCCCACATATGATGGAGTAAAGTATATTTTTCAGAAATTATTTCAGGAGAGGGCTTTCAGCACAGTCTTCAAGATGCCACTTAGAAAGAACAGGTCTTCAAAGAGGGAGGTGCCTTTCTCTGAAGGGAGGAGAGAACCTCCACTTTGACTATGACCGTGTCTAAACAAGATAAGAGTCAGAGAACTCAAGGGGCTTCCATAGCCTTGGAAACTCATGACTGGTGCATAGGGAGATTACTGATGCCATAAACAGGAGTGTCAATTTGTAAAGTCAACAACAGGAGTCACTGTGCACTTACTCCTCATGTAGGATCTCTGTCCTCAATGTGCTGTACACTGAGGCTTAATGCTATAACGAGTACTCAAACAGTATATTTCACTTTGTGTTTCTATGGGGGTGCAAACGATTGAAATCTTTACTTAATGTACACTAAACTGATCTTCTGTAAAAAAAAAAAAAAAAGAAATTATCAATTCCCAACTTGACTCTCACTGGGATTAAACATGACAATAGGTCTGATCTGATTTCATCATCATTTAAAAAAAATCATCTATTATTTTTCACTTTATGTTTCTGTGTGGGAGCAAACTGTTGAAATCCTTACTTAAGGTATACTAAGCTGATCTTCTGTATATTAAGATAATCGAAAATGAATCTTGATGTGAATGGAAGGGGAGAGGGAGTGGGAAAGGGGAGGGTTGTGAGTGGGAGGGACGGTATGGGGGGGGAAGCCATTGCAACCCATGAGTCGTACTTTGGAAATTTATATTCATTAAATAAAAGCTAAAAAAAAAAATGCCACTTAGGACACCCACATCATATATCTGAGTGCCTCGTTTGTGTCCTGGCTCCACTTCCTGTTGATGTGCACCCTCGGAGTCAGCATACAAAGGCTTAGGCATTTGGATCTTTTTACCCATGTGGGAGACCTAGGCTTTATTGCCAGCCATTGGCCTTGGCCGGCGCAGCCCTGGCTGTTACAGACATTTGAGGAATGAACCAGTGGATAGGAGATCTCTGTCTGCTTCTCTGTCTCTCTTTCAAATAAATAAATAGAAAAAAATTAAAAAGAAAAATGATTTTCCAAGAAAATAGAAAAATAGATCACATGTCATGAAACTTTTATCCATTTCCCCATTGAATATGTCAGTTCTTATCATGCCACCACCACCACTCCACATATCCACAAACTTCTTATCCAGCTTGGAGTCCCTTCAGGAACACAAAAGCAGGCAGCTATTCTACGGAGTCCCACTGAAGAGCAGATTAGGGCCATCTGCCATCTCCCTTGGAAATTTCCAGGCCATTTTCCCTTTTGCCAACTGCTTATCAAATTATTAATCCAGTACATGGATCTTTTTCTTATAGAGAAGTCTGTTGCCAAGGGAAAAAAATGTCCTCCACCTCATCACACCATGTCTCATGCACTTTATAGACTAAGTTTTTAATTCTTTACCATGCCATTATCAGATAGCTATTATCATCACTTCTTGTCTTAGTGACAAGAAGCCTGAGCTTCCAAAGCTACAGAAATTTCCCAGGATTACAACTAGAGTACCATGCCTTCTCAGTTTGTCAAGTTTCAGATCCTGGAAACGTTTCCATCCCAGATCATTGGCCTATACAACACTAGTAAAATAGGTTAAATAGTAAGGTTTCCTACACTTGATTTCTGATTGTCTGAGTAGTCACTCAATGAACATTTGTTGAATAAGAGGGGGGAGTGAGGGGTGGGAAGGGAGGGGGGAGGGAGAGTTAGAAAGAGAAAGAGAGATTGGGAGAAACAAAAAAGGAAGAGGAAGGAGAAAGGAGGGAGGGAGAGAGTGAAGATAGGAAAACAGCTAAAGATGCAGAAAGTAAAAGCTTCATGGTGACTCACTATTTCGTAAATTGTACTGTTATATTACCTATAATTTACTTCATACACAATGGAAAATACATATACCTGGTTAATATTTGAGCAATTTGATGGTCCCTCCCTAATCATGAATAATCCATGTTGGTTACATAATATTTGAACTACAAGCACTTGAACTCTCTAACTCTCTTTATTTAGAGCAGAACCATGGAGTTTGCTTATTTTCACAAGGAACATTGGAAATAGCACTTCATAGATGAAATTAGCAAATGAGCAATATTAAACCATGGTGAACTGAGTAGAGGAATCTAACAAGCCCAACAACCCGACTACTTTCCAAGCAGTATTGTTGGCCTCTAATTCAGTCCTGAGTTCACAACTTAACAGGATTCTGTCACTAATTCTGTCAGCCAATTAGAAAATTAGCTGAATCATGTTGTTGGGACAACTTTAAATCTGCCTCCCTTTCACGCAGAGAACTTACTATCTACTGGCTGGAGTGATCCAAAGAAGTCCAGAGGCTGAAGGACTGAGGGGTGGAACCTCTTCAACTTCACACAAGCTGACTGAATGGTTGTTTCATGATTCCTTTCTGGTAATTGTTTGCATGAATTGAATATTTCAGTATGAGATACATTTTCATTGTAATTTAGCACTTGGTAGCAAGGCTGTAGAGAAGGAAATCTGTAGCCTTTACCTACCTGCAACTGCTGATGACTTCTGATAACCACCAAAATAAAACTTCTGGTGCCTGGCCAGGTCAGCACATGGTGGCCAGGTCCCACCATGGGCCACTCTTGTGAACAGCTTTATTCATGCCAAAAGAAAAGAAAAGAAAAGAAAAGAAAAGAAAAAGTTCCTCTTCTGAAGAATAATATATAAAAGTTACATGCTTTAGCTAGAATGATGTTAAACAGTTGTCTATAATGAGAAGCTTCCATTTCCACAAAAGCCATAATATAAGCTTGTGAAAAAAGAACAGAATGAGCTATGATGATAGTTACCCAGCATTTAATTAAAACCAAAGAGCCTGAGAATGGCTTTCTTATTATTAGAGGTACTATTAAAGATGAAGGATTGTCCTTGATAACATTTCTCCGGCAGAGGACATCCTCTTTGCTTCTGGGAAAAGGAGAGTTAATCAGAACAAAATATAGCTGTTAAAAATCCCTCCAAAGTCCACATTTTGAGATTTGTGGCTTATCCATTGATTCTTTTACCACTTCTTTTGCTTTTGCCAACTCACTAAAACCCTTGTCAGAACAGAAATTCAACTTCTATAAAATGGAAGTACCTTCTTCACTATAAAGCATTTAATCGAGTTAATATTTCAAGGTTTTCATTACCATCATAAGGAAGCATTAATGGTGAGAGGGAAAAAATAATCAGTCAGCAAAAATTCTATTACTTTTCCTTTAGTGAATTTGGCCATTACATCCTTCCTTAGGAAGTCTCATTTCCTGAAGGACCTGAACAATGATGGGATAAGAGGGACAGTTGAGGCAGATAAATGCACAATCTTCACCAAATACAAGGAGAGCCACTCCACAGAAAATTCACCAGCATCTATGCCTCAGGTATTTTACCCAGAAGAAATAAGCAGAATGTATATCAACTCAGTTGTTCACCATCTGCATTCATTTTCAGGTTGACTTCAAATCTCCTTTGTTCTTTATCAATTCTGCATATTTAATTGTTTGCATATTTATTTTTAATTAGTATGACTTCTTTAGGATATGAATCTGTTTGACAAATACTCTGGTGCATGAAAGATCTGTTCTTTTAACATATTTATTCACTCTAAGACTCCTCAAGTGATGCTTAAGTCTGAATCCTTATCTCCAAATAAGGAACTGTTTAATAAAGATATTACTGAGCTTTTTATTCTGAAGAATATAGAAAAGGAAGTGCTTTCTTTTCCCTCTGACCTCACTTTAAAGGCTTACACCAACTCAGCTCCAAACTGCCCACAAATCCACTGTTATAAACAATTCAATCTCAACTTCAGCCATAAATTCTGCCTAGAAATAATGAAATAATGACAGCGCTTGGTATTAAAGCAGAGAAAGGAGTCATATATGAAATATGAAAAATCAAGCTATTTGGTTTACTTAAACTTCTAAACTTTCCAAGCCAAACATTTAGATAGGAAAGAAGACAAAGTAGAATTCAATGAGAATACAGTATCCAAGGGGAGGGGGTCACAAAGCTGGGACAGCAGCAAGGGGCTGGAGGTGGGGGTAGTTGTCTCCAGATTGGGCTACTCATATCATAGAAGGAGCACTGTGCTCAATTCTGCACCTAAAAGGAAACCCGTAGAAGTGAAATTGACACCACGAGAAGGAATGACTTGATCAGCCCTTGTCTTAACTGTCGAGGACAATTTATTAATTTTTTTATTATTTTCTTTTTCTACTTAATACCATTGATTGAAATCTTCACTTAACACAGAATTATTCATAGGTGTTTAAATACAATTGAAAATTGATCCCAGTAAAAAATAAGAGTCAGAATAAGAGAGGACAGAGATGTATAGTTGGAAACACGTTCCCACAGACTTACTGCTAAGGGTAAAGCTAAAAACTTGCCACAGGACTCTAAATCCCATTAAGTTGAGTTGTACTCATGCCGCCTCACTAGTTAAAGTGATCAAGTGTATAACTGATCATACAGTTAGGAATGTGTCAAAGAGATCACATAACAATAGATAGAATTAAAAAGGAGAGAATGGTCAAACATGGGAAGCAGGCCACATAGCAGACTCATTAGAAGGATGAACGCCCTGGCCAGCGCCACGGCTCACTAGGCTAATCCTCTGCCTGCGGCGCCGGTACCCGGGTTCTAGTTCCAGTTGGGGCGCCGGTTCTGTCCCGGTTGCTCCTCTTCCAGTCCAGCTCTCTGCTGTGGCCCGGGAAGGCAGTGGAGGATGGCCCAAGTGCTTAGGCCCTGCACCCGCATGGGAGACCAGGAGGAAGCACCTGGCTCCTGGCTTCGGATTGGTGTAGCACGCTGGCTGTAGTGGCAATTTGGGGAGGGAACCAACGGAATAAGACCTTTCTCTCTGTCTCTCTCTCTCTCACTGTATAACTCTGCCTGTCAAAAATAAAAAAATTTTAAAAAAAAGGACAAATGCCCTAAACAGCACTCTGACCACAGAATCAGCCCTTAAGGCCTTTGGGTTGGGCTAAAAAGCCCATGAGAGCATTTCAGGCATGGAAAGTGAAGACACTGTGGCAAAAAAATGACCTAAATTAAGGATCTCTCTGAGGGATATCCCAGTGGAATGAAGGGGCCATCAAAGAAGGATGTACTTTTCTCTGAAGGGAGGAGAGATCTTCTACTTTGCTTATGGCCCTGTCTAAATACTGATGGAGTTTGTGGACTCAAAAGGCTTCCATAGTCTTGGCAGCTCATGACAAGAGCTTCGGGTGATCACTGACAAGTAAACAATAAGAGTGTCAATTGTTAAATCAACAACAGGAGTCACTGTGCACTTGCTCCTCATGTAGGACCTCTGTCCTTAATGAGTTGTACTATGAGAATTAACTGTAAAACTTGTCTTCAAACAGTACTTTATGCTTTATGTGTCTGTGTGGGAGCAAACTGTTGAAATCTCTACTTAGTTTTAAGTTGATCTTCTGTATATAAAGATAATTAAAAATGAATCTTAATGAAGAATGGGATGGGAGAGGGAGTAGTAAGTGGAATGGGGGTGAGGGGTAGAAGGGCAGGAATCAGGGAAAAAATCACTATATTCCTAAAGCTGTACCTAATAAATTTGTATTTATTAAATAAAAGCTTTCTAAAAAAGTTGTGAACCACATATCAGAAAGGGTCTGCCCCATGCCATATGAAAGGCATTGGAAGGGAGAGTGCATTTAAACTTAAAGAAAATCAACCCTGGACTCCAAAGCCACCACTGCAGGGAAGATGAGGACCACTGCAGGGAGATAACAGGAAGGCAGGCATGCTTTAGCATCACCTAAAGAGCTCCCTAACTTTCAAAGTTGTCCAAAACTAAGAAGATCCCTTGAGTTGTTGTGCTGCCCATTACCGGAGCTGCTCAAAACAGAAGCTAGACAACCTCTTGCCCGAGATGCTGTTAGGAAGATTTGTTTGCTAGGGATAGGAATGGAGTTAGGTGTATCTGCGATTTTTCTGTGCTACCTTCTAAAATCTGGCAATGATTAATAGAGTGGGCATTATGACATGCTGTATCTCAGCGATGAATAGTCATTATCTAAAAAATAAATAAGAGTAAGAACAAGCCAGCATCATAAAAAAATAAACCCACCTGACAGAGCCTTGTTTTTCCTTTTCTAGCAGAAACTCCAGATACAGGCTGAAGTCGGGGGTGGAATGGCTGGGATCCCAGTAAAGAAAACAGCTTCCGCATATAATATAACCCCATGCAATCAGGAGTAGGTTTTGTGTGCAGAGAAGGCTATTCTGAGGTGTGCTTCAGTTCAAAACTTAATATTCAATGTATCACATTGGCACATTCTTAAGCTTTCAGCGAAGCTTATTATTCTCATTTTATTTATAAGTTTAATGGAACTTAAGGGTTCTGAATAAATTGAGCCCAGTTTGCTAACTTAATTATAGACCTCAGACATTTTTAACTGCAATATAAATGGACTGTGTTTGATTTCCTTTTTAAAATTACTTCAATTTTCTGCCTGAACAAAACTTCCCAAGCACTTGAAAACTCTAAGAAAATGAATGAATTAAATTAGAAGTGCAGAAACTTAAGTTATATGAAATGTCCTTATTAAATGTGTGTATGTGTGTGTGTGGTGTGAATGTGCATGCATATGAAGACATGTAGGGTATATTCCTACATATTCATACTATATTCCTAAAGTTGTATGTATGTAAAAAGGCATTCATTAAATAATTTTTTAAATGTGCATAAATAAAATATATATATTATACTATGAGATAACAAATATTATGTGATAACAAAAATGTTAAAGGGCCAGATCAAACAGACCAAAATAAGGAAGTGATATTAAAAGTGTGAGGGCTAAGGCATTTCCTTACTTACTAATATTTGGAAAAAATTAACAGCAAGTAAATAACAAAAAAAAAGAGTGCAATAGCTAAATAGTGTATATCTGAAAATGAAATGAGAGCAAGAATAAAGCTGGCATAATTTTAAAAATACAACTTGCAGTCACACAAATAAACTGGATCTTATTTTTTAATTCTTATCTACTTACTTATTTGAAAAACAGAGAATGTCCCATCTGCTTGTTCACACCCCCAAATTCCTACATCAGCTAGGGCTAAGCCGACCTAATGCCAGTAGCCAGGAACTCAGCCTAGGTCTCCCAATGTATGTGTCAGGGATCCAACTACTTAAGCTGTTTCCCAAGGTACGTATTAGTGGAAATTACAAGCAGCTGCAGAGGCAGGCTTCAAACCCAGGCACTCCAATAAAGGATGCAGGTATCCCAAGCAGTGTCTCAACTGCAAAGCTAAAACACCTATCCCTGGATCTTACTTTTATATAGGTTTTTCATGTGTTATATTTGTTAATATACATGTATGCTAAATTTAAAACAGTAAAGTTTCAATTTGAGACACAGATCTAACTCTATTACTCAATGACATATTTGACATTAGAAATCTAGGACTGATTTTTATTCCCATGAGTCAAATTCTGTTTAAAATTACATGCACACAAAACACCTATGTACAAACCACTTAAAATAAAAATATTAGTATAATTGGTTTAAATTTCTTAATCATAATTATCACTAATACTAATGTTTCCGGGCTCATACATTTCTAACCTATTTAGGAAATGTTTATGCCATATCACAAAATTTGAGTTCCCTTTCCTTGTAACAACAATGTCTTCACATCAGGATTGAAGTGATCAGCTATCCAGAGACTTCATCTGAGTTCCAGATAAGAATATAAGTTGACTAGCAAGCAATCCTATCTGTATCCAGATTTGTACACCCACTACCTAAGAGTGATTTTTATATTTTAAAGAACTCTAAAAAAGATAAGAAGATGTGGCAAAGATGTGCGAAAAGTCTTTAAACAGTTCATGAAAATTCATATTATTAAAAAAGTATTCATGGGGGCCAGCATTGTGGCACAGTAGGTTAGTCCTCCGCCTGCGACACCGGCATGCCATATGGGCGCCGGTTCTAGTCCCGGCTGCTCAACTTCCAGTCAAGCTCTCTGCTATGGCCTGGGAAAGCAGTAGAAGGTGGCTCAAGTCCTTGGGCCCCTGTACCCACGTGGGAGACCAGGAAGAAGCACCTGGCTCCTGGCTTTAGATTGGTCCAGCTCCGGCCATTGCGGCCATCTGGGGAGTGAACCAATGGAAGGAAGACCTTTCTTTGTGTCTCTCCCTCTCACTGCCTATAACTCTAACTCTCAAATAAAATAAATAAAAACTTTAAAAAAAGTATACATGGATTTCAGAAAAGTTTAGGCACCACAATAAGCTTACCTTCTAATTATACTTTTCCATGAACTTTCTGAAGACCCTTCATGTGTGGGACACAAAGCCTAAAATTTACTAACTGGCCCTTTAAAAAAAAAAGTGTACTGTCCTTTGATTTGTAGGGAAATATGATCTCAGTAACATGAATGACAAATCTTACAAAGAAATCTATAGGAGAAAAGATGAAATTCTAAAACTAAAAGTACAATATATTAAATGAATCATTTGCTAAATGGGTTTAACAGCATATTAGAAACAGTGAGGAGTCAATGGATATGAAGACAAAATCAATCAGTATCATGTAATATCAAAGACAGAGAAAGAAAAAATTATTGAGGTAAAATTAGCAGAGCTTTCTCGAGGATATGGGTTGTAGTATCAAATGATCTACCATAGATATAATTGGAGGTCTAAAACTCTATTGAAAAGCCCATGAGAGTATTACAGGCATGGAAAGCCAAGACACTCTGGAAAAAAAAAAAAAAAAAAAAAACCTACGTGAAAGATCGCCGCGAGTGAGATCCCAGTGAAAAGAACAGGTCATCAAAGAAGGAGGTACCTTTCTCTGAAGGGAGGAGAGAACTTCCACTTTGACCATGGCCTTGTCTAAATATGATCAGAGTCAGTGAACTCGGGGGGCTTCCATAGCCTTGGCAGCTCATGACAAGAGCCTAGGGTGATTACTGATGCCATAAACAAGAGTGTCAATTTGTTAAGTCAACAACAGGAGTCACTGTGCACTTACTCCTCATGTAGGATCTCTGTCCTTAGTGTGCTGTACATTGTGATTTAATGCTATAACTAGTACTCAAACAGTATTTTTCACTTTGTGTTTCTGTGTGGAAGCAAACTGTTGAAATATTTACTTAATATATGCTAAACTGATCTTCTGTATATAAAGAGAAACGAAAATGAATCTTGATGTGAATGGAAGGGGAGAGGGAGTGGGAAAGGGGAGGGTTGCGGGTCGGAGGGATGTTATGAGGGGAAGTCATTGTAATCCATATTCTGTACTTTGGAAATTTATATTCATTAAATAAAAGTTAAAAATAAAAAGAAAGTGTGAAAGAACAAAAATTATGAAGCAAGATTTCCATGTTCAGTGAAACTAGTCTTCTAAATGAAGGCAAAAAAAGAATATTATCAATTAAAATCCCAGAGAATTTATCAACAGAAGAACAGCACTACAGAAAAACAATCTAAGGGAAGTTCTGTAGGTAGAAAGCAAATGATCCAAGTGGAAACCTGCGTCTTTGAAGAAGAATGTAAAAGTCAAACTGATAGTAAATATGTGGGTGAACATAAGCAATCTAATCCTGCTGCCCCAAACAGCTATTTCTTAGCAGATCTCAGCACTAACTGGCAACGACCTCCCAGATCCCTGGTCACTTCCCTCACTAGTGGTTATTCAAAACCTTCACGAGGGCCAGCACTGTGGTGTAGTGGGTTAAAGCCTTGGCCTGAGGCGCTGGCATCCCATATGGGCACCAGATCTAGTCCCAGCTGCTCCTCTTCCAATCCAGCTCTCTGCTGTGGCCTGGGAAAGCAATGGAAGATAGTCCAAGTCCTTGGGCCCCTGCACCCATGTGGGAGACCTGGAGGAAGCTCCTGTCTCCTGGCTTCAGATCAGTGCAGCTCCGCCTTTGTGGACATCTGGGGAATGAACCGGCGGATAAAAGACCTCTCTCTCTGTCTCTCTCTCTCTCTGTGGCTCTGTCTTTCAAATAAATAAAATACATCTTAAAGAAAACCCTTCACTAATATTTTCACATCTCCTTGTCCTTCACACATGATATTTTCCTTATTTCACAGCAAGCTGTGGGGCTGTTCACTACCATACTGTCCATCTTCTCTTCATCTGCGCATATCCTTGGAGCCAGAGAAATACCCACTAATTTTTTTTTTGTTAAAGCCTGAAATGGGCAAATTTACATCTACTCAGTACTATCTTCTTCATGCCAATCATGTCAATTCCAGATGTACATTATTATCAACCAATAAGGGTATGTTTAGCCTAGTGGCTATAATGCTCACATCCAATGGATGTATTGGAGTACCTGCATTTGATGTCTGGCTCCAAGTTCTGACTCTAGCTTCCTATTAAGGTAGATCCTGAAAGTGATGGATTAAATATCTGGGTTCCTATCATCTAGGTGGGAGACAAAGATTGAGCTTCTGGAACACTGCCTTGATGCAACCCAGCACTTGATGGCTGTTGCAGGCATTTGGGAAGTGAACCAGTGAATGAGATCTACTCCTTTTGTCTGTGTGTGTGCGTTTGTGTGTGTGTGTTTGTGTGTGTTTGCTTCTCAAATAAGTTTTAAAAAAATAAGTTATAAAAAGCATCACTTGGATTGGTATTGTGGCATGACAATTCAGCTACCCTTCGGGATACCTGCATCCTATGCCAGAGGGCTTGGATTGGAGTCTCAGCTCCAATTCCAATACAGCTTCCTACCAAAACACATTCTTGTAGACAGTAGTTGATGGCTCAAATTCTTCAGTCCCTGTCACCCATGAAGACCTGAATGGAGTTCCAGGCTCTTGGATTAAGCATTGCTCAGCTCCAGCTCTTGAGAAAGGAACCTGTGGATGGAAGATTTTTCTCTGTCTATATCTCTCTTTCTATTTACCACTACACTCTGCTTTTCAAGAAAATAAAAATAACAAATAAAATATTTATAAAACAGACTTTGTATTTTTTAAGATTTACTTATTTATCTGAAATGAGAGTTACAGAGAGAAGGGGAGGGAGGGAGAGAGAGGGAGAGAGTGAGCAAGCGCTTCCATCCACTGGTTCATTCTCCCACAAGACAGCAATGGCCAACACTGGACAAGGTGGAAGCCAGGAGCCGGTACTTAATCCACATATCTCAAATGGGTGGCAAGGACGCAAAGACTTGGGCCATCTTCCACTGCTTTTTCCAGACCATTGGCAGGGAGCTGGATAGGAAGTGAAGCACCTGGAACATGAACTGGCACCCATATGGGATACCAGTGTTGAGGCAGCTTTACCCATTACACCACAATGCCAGCCCAAAGACTTTTATTTTTGAACAGTTTTATTGAGGCATGGACAGTCAAGAACTGACATTCAAAACTTGACATTCAAGAACTGCAAATATTTCATGTGTACATTTTGGTGGATTGAGACATGCAGGCAGCTGCACTATCTGTTACCTATTAAGGTAACAGAAATATCAAATGCTTGTCAAATTTCACTGTATCCCTTTATTTTCCTTTGTTTAGTGGTAAAGAATACTTGAGGCCGGCACCGTGGCTCACTTGGCTAATCCTCCGCCTGCGGCACTGGCACCCCGGGTTCTAGTCCCGGTTGGGGCACCAGGTACTGGTCCCGGTTGCTCCTCTTCCAGTCCAGCTCTCTGCTGTGGCCTGGAAAGGCAGTGGAGGATGGCCCAAGTGCTTGGCCCTGCACCTGCATGGGAGACCAGGAGGAAGCACCTGGCTCCTGGCTTCGGATCGGCGCAGCGCCGGCCATAGTGGCCATTAGGGGAGTGAACCAATGGAAGGAAGACCTTTCTCTGTCTCCCTCTCACTGTCTATAACTCTACCTGTCAAATAAGAATGAAAAAAAAAGAATACTTGAGTCTACCCAACCCTGTGAAATGCACAAAATTGTCTTGTTCACTATGTTTGTGATGTTGTACAGCAGATGTCTATAATTAATTATCTAACATAACTAAAACTGCAGTTGTATTGAACAACTCCCCACTTCCTCCACACTCCAGCCCTTGGCAACCACTATTTTATTTTCTGCATCTAGAGTTTGACTATTATAAACATTCCATGAACCATCCACTGGAATGGAATCCATGGTATATTTCTTCTGTGACCAGTTTTTTTCACTTAACATAATGTTCACCAAGTTCATCTCTGTTGTCACAAAAACAGGAGTTTCTTTTCATTTAAGCAGAATAATATTCCATTGTATACACATGCCACATTTTCTTTAGCCTTCCATCTGTCAATGGACATTTGAGTTGCTTCTATATTTTGACTATTGTGAATACTGTTGCAATGGAAATGAGAATGTGTAATCTTCAATGCCCTAATTTCAGTTCTCTTGGATATATATACCCAGAAGTAGAATTGGACACTTTTTACAGATAGAAAAATAAATCATAAAATTCCTATGGAAACATAGTGGATCCAGAATAACTGAAGCAATCTTGAGATGGAATAACAAAGCTAGATGCATTACATTTCCTGATTTCAAAATATATTCGTTACAGGAATTAAACCATATGGTACTGGCTAAAAGCTGACATATAGAACATGGAGCAGAACAGAGCACAGAAACAAACCCACTCATGTATGGTCAACTGATCTTTAACAAAGATGCCAATAGTACACAATGGGAAAAGGACAGTCTCATCAGTGAATGGTATTGGAAAAACTATATATACACCTGAAAAAAAAAGAAAGAAAAAGCTGGATCCTTATACCAAACACAAAATCAACTAAAAATAGGTTAAACTCCACACTCAACAACCTGCAAAACTTTTGTAAAGGATACTTATAAAAATCCTATTCCTGAGTCCTACATCAGACTATAGATCAATATGACTCTGGTGGTTTCTTCAAGGTCCTAAGAAGACTCCATTGTGCAGTCAAGGTTAAGAACTACCTTTCCTTAATTCCATAATAATTCTCATTTCATGGGGCCAGCACTTTGGAGTAGAAAGTTAAATCGCAGCCTGCAGCACCAACATCCAATATGGGTGCTCTTTCAAGTACTGACTGCTTCACTTCTGATCCAACTCCTTGGTAATGGGCCTGGAAAAGCAGCAGAAGATGGCCCAAGTCCCTAGGACCCTTGCACCCACATGGGACACCCAGAAGAAACTCCTGGCTCTTGGCTTCAACCTGGTCCAGTGCTGGTCATTACAGCCATTTGAGGAGTGAACCAATGGATAGAATCTTTCTCTCTCTCTCTCTCTCTCTCTCTCTGTGTGTGTGTGTGTGTGTGTGTGTCTGTGTGGTGTGTGTGTGTATAACTCTACCTTTGAAATGGAGAAATAAACAATAAAAAACAGAGGCTGATTCAATCTGCATCCTTGATGGAGTTCTGAGTACAGGTAGTTGCCTGTGATACAGCAAATTAGAGCAACCTGTCAGGCCATAGGAATAGTTCAAAGATATGGGCTGATCCTATGTGAATTTTGTGCATTTCTCCATGAGAGTTCTGATACAAAAAGCTGGAAATATATATTTTCACCTGCAGAGAAAATATACTGTAAGAGTAGTTTAGAATTTGCCCTACCAGTAGCAACTTGCTCCCACATGGAGGTAGCTTATCTGAGAATTCAGTAATACAGAAATGAGAGACAGAGATGACACCTTGTGATAAACGTTTGGATCCTGTCTTGATTCTTCCCACATAGGTAAGCCTGGAAGTTCCTTCTCTTGATTATTTCAGGTTGAGTTGGGTTTCTGTTACTTGCAACTGAGTGTCCCTCCATCCATGTGTATGATAACATTCCTTTTCTTCTCCAAGACAGAAACAATGTGATGGTAATTCCCTCTTCATCCTGTGTTCTTACTGTCACCAACCCTATTATCATCTTTAATATCTTTATCAACACAAACACAGAAAACTCACAAGTGGTCAGGTGTTCTAACTATACCTTGTCTTTCTCCCTCCCTTTACACTCAGTTCACTCAAAATAGTAATTTTACAAGCACTTTATTCCTCTCATCAATGTCACACTTTTCAAACCATCATTTAAAAGGTAGATATAGACTGCCTACTTCCCTAATATAGTAGACTTCCTTGCAATCTCTTCTCCCTAATCTTATATGAAGGATCTTCAAAAGTTCGTGGAAATTCATTCTATGAAAAAATTATGCATGGATTTCAAAAGATGTTTGCACCAAATATGCCTATATTTTCTACAAACTTTTTGACATCCTCTAACTATTTGTATTTGACATCGTTCATTCTTTCAATTCTACCTTTAGCCTCTATGACATTGTCTGTTCTTGGGATCCTCCAGTCTCTCTGCAGCTCTTCCTCAGCTTTGTTCTTTGATGACTTCTCTTTATATTCCCAGTCTACAAACAGTGATGCTCTCCTTAATCTTACTCTCATTCTATGGGAAATCTGTCCCCATCCCTGGATTTTATCACCTCCAACCATATATTGTGGATTCAAAAATCCCTATTTCTTGGCTTTCAGGTCTCTTTCCCAAGCTCCTGCCCTCCAACTATCCCCCAATACTCAACTCACTCCTACTCTTCTTTCAGGATTCACCTAGGGCTTCACTTCTCAGAAGCTTTCCTGGATTTCCCCATTTTAGTGGCTCTCTGTGTTGTACCTTGTAACCATCTCAGTTGCTATTGATGGAACAAAGACATAAACCTCAGTTATTCTAACTCCTGAAGATAGATAAAAACTGAATTTTAACCCTTTTCACTACATCCTTTGAAGTCTGGAGTTTATCCCTAATCCCTACATCCCAATTCAGACTCACACCCTGTATTGTTCCCTGTATTGTTCCCTGTATTGTTCCTGCATTCTTCTACAGGTTTGGAAGCCGGAAGAGGAGAGGTGTGGGGGGAGAATTTGAAGAACCTTTATGAAGAAACTCACCTCCACCTACTGCTCCCTCTCCTCCAGACCCCTAGCCTACCTAAGATATAAAAAATACCAGCCTGCTGGGGTCTGGCCCTCTGTCACATGTTCAGTCTGTGTGCGTGCAGACAATTGGTCGCCCATCTCTGCACATTTATTTTCTTAGAATACATTTGAATTTGCTCTGAGTTCATATCCTGTTCCTCTCAGATCTGAGTCCCTCTCCCTTACATTTGGTGCCCTGTGTGGGGAAATACCAATCTGGGGCCATTTTCCTTAGTTACACAGTATAGTAAGAACTACACGTTCATACAACTCTCTCTCAAAACTGTAAAATCCCTGAAGCAGGAGATTCCAAGTTGGTGGATTAGGGAATAATATACTGGACTAAGCTAAGGATAAACAGTAAAAAACAAAGTTTAGGATGTGCACTCTTGGGGGAGAAGAATTGGAGAGAAAGAGAAAGCCACACTGGAAATCCTACAAGAGGAAGAGGAATAATGGACATGTGTGGAGGGTACAGAAATGCAGCACGAACACAAACACAATGCACAATTGCAGCAGCTGAGAGCTGGAGCTGGTGGAGGCTTAGAGCCAGAGGTGAAACCAGATTGCTGCAACCCGTGGTGATATAGCCAGAAGGAGAGCGTGGCATGAGTCTGGACTAGGGCCTGAGGGCTAGTGGTTGCTAGTGATTGCCCAAGGATCCAGTGGAAGTAGAAGGGGCATGTTTGTCTAGCCCCAACTTCCCCACAACAGCACCTGCTGCCCATCTGAGAAAAGGCAGGTGCCATTGTGGGTTTGGGCAGGAGCTATGGAAGACGGTGTGTGTGCACAGCAACTGGCTGAGATAGGATGCCATCTTCTACACAGTACTAGTGGCAGTGGTGGGGAGAGAGCAAAATTCAGTCAGTGGTCTTATATACGCATGTGACCCATCCTAGCAAAGCGAACAGTCCACAGTCTCAGCTGATTTTGAGCTGGCTGGGAGGTAGCTGGGCAACCACAAATGACAGAGAGGTCCCCACAGCCTCCCAGTATCAAGATGCCTAGGCTGAGCTGTCTCAGGAGCATCTACCTCTCTGTTGACTGGACAGGCTGGCAGGGCAGAGAGAAATCTCTGAACCCAACAACTGTGGGAGCCTTGTGTGCTGAGACCATGGGGACTCAGGGTCACAAGAGAAAGTACAGAGTGTTGCTGGGTATCTTGGCAATCACTGGGTACAGCTCCACACACTCAGAGCTCCTTGGTTGCCTGGAGCAGGTCATTGCAGCAGGAACTGTGCTCAGAGTGAGGACTGTGCAGATAATTTGTGCAGTTCATATGATGGTGTGGACGACACTAAGAGCTAACACCTGGGCATTGAGATCTATCACACCCAACTTGGTGTTCCCTGGATACTGACCCCATCTTGGAGCATTGACCAGAGCTCCCTGGCCACACCAACTGCACACCTCTTTGTATTTACTGAAAGGGCAGACATTCCACTAAGATCAAAGATAAAAGGCATCAGAGCCAAAAAAAAAAAAAAAAAAGTCAACTCTACAAATCCCTAAAAGCAAACACAGAAATTCAACAAACTGAATAAGGAAGATACCATGATGCCTGCCCCCTCAAAGGAACACAAAATTTCAATAGTAGAATGTGAAGATAAAGAGATTGAAGAAATGCCAGAAATGGAATTAAAAAAATTAAAGATAGGATTACTCAAAAGCAATCAGAAGTGATTCCAGGATGGTGGAATAGAGAGGGAGCTACTGCTCTAGTCTAGGGGAAGATAGTTAAAAAAAATAAAATATTGGGGCCGGTGCTATGGCTCAGCGAGTTAACGCCCTGGCCTGAAATGCCGGCATTCCATATGGGCACCAGTTTAAGACCTGGCTGCTCCACTTCCAATCCAGCTCTCTGCTTTGGCCTGGGAAAGCAGTAGAAGATGGCCCAGTCCTTGGACCCCTGCAACCACGTGGGAGATCTGGAAGAAGCTCCTGACTCTTGGTTACGGAGCAGCGCAGCTCCGGCCATTGCGGCCATCTGGGGAGTGAACAATCGGATGGAGGACTTCTCTTTCTCTCTCTCCCTCTCTCTCCCTCTCCTCTCTCTGTGTAACTCTTTCAAATAAATAAATAAATTTTAAAAATAAAAAATAAAAAAAATGGAGAGAGTACAATCTCAGGGACGAGTTAGGGAGAAAACTGCAGAGGAAACGCCACGCAGATTGGAGGGACACGGTGGATCTACAAGGAGTGTGTAGACATACACAGCTCAGGACCCCAGAGCTGATCCTCAGCAGCAGCTTTGAAGAGTGAGGTGAGACCAGACTGCAGCAGCCCAAGCCACTGGCAATAAAGCTGCAGGAAGAGCCTGGAGGGAATCTGGCTTGGAGCCCTATGGGGGACAGTGCACCTGCCAAACTAGAGGGGAAAAAAAAAAAAAAAAAAAAAAAACAGAAAAAGGGGGCACATTTCTCTCTCCCGACGGCCAGGTACAGGCTCCATGGATGTTTTTATGAATGCATTTCCTGTGACTTTCTTCAATGATTCTACTGCACCCACTCCAGCCTCCTGGCTACTCTTTGAGCATTCCAGAATAGACTCAAGCTAGAGGCCTGGGTGTCATTGCTACTTACATCTGAACTGCTTCTCTTCCAGAGATGTTCAAGGTCTTTCCCACCACTTCTGACTCTTTGCTCAAAGTCAGCATCTGATTAGGAGTAACAACACCATTTAAAATTGAAGAACTTCCCCCCCCCCAACCCTCTTGATCCTTCTCATCTTACTTCTCTTCACATCATTTATCACCTTCTAATACATTTCATAGCTTAAATATATGTTGTGCATATTTCTTGATGTCTACTCTTCAAACAACACAAGTGCCTGCTAGGTGTATAATTGGATACATTTTCTTCATGATATATCCAAGGTACACAGCAACAGACACATGGTAGAGGCTCAAATATTTGCTGAAATAGTGTTTTTAAATGTTTTAAGAAATGCAATGTTTTTGGAAATTCTGCTTTTGGTAACACAGACTTTTTCATGATTTTGTGTTTCTAAGTTAATTTTTTTAACTTATTAGTGTAAAGAGAATAGATTTCATGTGTTTGATAGGTACAATTCTAAGACAACAATATTTCTCTCCCTCCCTCTCTCCTTCCCTCGATCCACCTCCTTCACCTACTTGGTCTCTTTGGAAATCGAAAAGAAAAAGTAAATGTTCTGAAATTTCTAGAAGACAGAAAGTTTTACAAGCTCATAACTGCTTGAAACTATTGAAAGGAATAAAAAAATTGAGTTGGCTCATCAGAACATAAAAATAAAATAGGAGCCATCTTTTTTATGTAGGTGAGTCCTTATAACTCTTTTTTAATGCTCTGTAAAATTATCATCCTTTCAGTTCCAGGTCTAGGAGATTTTTCCCTTTTAAAATTCTTCTGCAAAAAATGGTCACAAATCTAATAGGACAGAAACTCCTAAAACCACAGATTTGATTAAGGCTCAGTTTCCTAATAAATGTGCAACGAGATACTTGTCAGCCCTTGAAATAATGAGCTTTGATCTATGATAAATGTGCCAATAACACATTTTCCAGGGCAGCATATTTCAGATTGGTAGGAAATAGTTGACTCACAGCAGGATCTTATTTTTATACAAATTACTTCTAAACTCCAAACACATTTGAAATTAATTTCTTTCATCACACTAACGCTGGACTGTTAATCACCAGAATGTGTGCTGGTGTTTGACAGACATAAAAAAATTGATTTGCATTTGCAAGAGGAGGAGGGCACACATAAAGAAGCATGTTCCTCCTGCGAAATAGAGTTTTGCATATCCATAAAATATATTGCTTGTTTACTAGTCACAGACACCTATAAAGGTGAGCATAGTCATGGCTTATGAACTTCACAGGAAAAGATCTGACCCTTCTTTAATAGCATCATGAATTAAGAGCACTATATAATCCAATATATCTATAACAGAATGAAATGATGAACTGCTTAAGACTCTCCAATTAATTTCTGGGAATTAATGTATCCACTCATTCAGTTGTGAATACACACAGAAAACAAATATTAAAGTTCTGAGATTCCCTACTCTCTTTTTGCTCCAAATTAAAGCTAGAATATAACTCAAGGTACACAATGCAATAACAGCTATGACAATGAAATGTACGAAGGTCCTTCAAAATATTTATAAGTATTATGAAATAAGTATTATGAAAAAGTAAGCATGGATTTCACTTGTTCTTTAAATATGTGTGTGTATATATATATATATATATATATATATATAGTTTTTTATTTGAAAGGCAGAGAGACAGGGAACCATTTCCTGGTTCATTCCCTCAAATTTTCACAAAAGCCAGAACCGACAAAGGTCACAGTCAGCAGCCAAGAACTGAATCCTCATCTTTGCCATGGGTGAGGAAACAGGTACTTGAGCTGTTATCTGTGCCCACCAGGGTATGTATTATCAGAAAGTAGGAATTGGATACAAAGACAAGACTCAAACCCAGGCACTGAGATATGGGTGTGCGAGTCCCAAATAGCAGCTTAACTACTATGCCAAACATCCATTAATCTCTGATTTCATTTTCTAACCCAAAGCCATAGGTGACCAAACACTAGCATCGCTAAGGTCAGCAGTTGCTGTCCTTGTCAGGCCTGAGCTGACAGTAGGATAGGCTCTCACAGATTTTAGTCCATCAACAGTGATCAGAAGATAGAATGCCAAGAGAATAGAGATCAGGCAGTAAAACTTAACTATCAAAAGACAGGGGGCTCATAATGACTGTCAGGGTTGAAAGTGGCAGCCAAGGGTGCCCCATCTGCACAAGTTATGGAGATGGCTAACAGAATGTAGCAGCCTTAGGCGTAAAACACATGGATGGTTGAGAAGGAAACTATTCATTTTATATCAGTAGAGGAAACCAAAGGTGGGTGACCAGGAACTTGGAGACAATCACCCCAATAAACAGTAGCAGTCCTTTGCAACTCAGGTTGCAGACCTGAGTCAGGTTTCAGACCTAGAACCCACGCACTTATGAGGAAGCCAGGTCCCCAGAAGAAATGATCCTGAAATATCACACTGGGCTCACACAGAGATGGTTCCTCAATCTTTTGGCAAAGGATCATACAACCATTTACTGAACACTGGAGAAAGTGAACTACCCAGCTATCACAATAATGATCAGACCTTCCCCCATGTTGGGATGGAGGTATGTAGATGTCAAGCAATCAATGGAATTCTGAACATGTCAGATAGCGGGTCACAGACCCATTTATGGCCATTTTTTCAGTCCCAAAATTGTAATTGAGGTTAATATGCCCCATAGTTGACTCTTTGTTCTATAGGGTGAGTGCTATCAAAGTGGAGAAAGTAAGATGCAAATCTGTGAAACAGACACCCCTCTGGCCAAGATAATAAATCAAAAGCAACATTGCACTCTGGCAATGACAGCTCTGAGTGATCAATCCTCTTAAGCATCTACACGACTGAGGATCACAGTCTCCCTCCTCCCTTTGTTAAATTCACCAATCTGGCTCCTGCAGACTGGTGGATGACTGTAAATGCTCAATCTCCATTTCAGTCACTATGTTGGTTGTGGTGTCTTTGCCCCAGCCTGTTGATTTGGTGATAGTGTTCATTTCTATCGCTATCAGAAAAGAGGATTCACATGGGATAAACAGCAGAACATATTGAAAGGTTTGCCCTAGGATGCATTAACTCATCCCTGGTTGAGTTAAAACAAAGAATTGTAGGCCGGCGCCGCAGCTCACTAGGCTAATCCTCTGCCTGAGGCGCTGGCGCAATCTGGTTCTAGTCCCGGTCGGGACGCCGGATTCTGTCCCGGTTGCTCCTCTTCCAGTCCAGCTCTCTGCTGTGGCCCAGGAGGGCAGTGGTGGATGGTCCAGGTCCTTGGGCCCTGCACCCCATGGGAGACCAGGAGAAGCACCTGGCTCCTGCCTTCAGATCAGCGTGGTGCGCTAGCCACAGCGCGCAGGCTGTGGCAGCTATTGGCGGGAAAAGGAAGACCTCTCTCTCTCTCTCTCTCTCTCTCACTGTCCACTCTGCCTGTCAAAACAAAACAAAACAAAGAATTGTGGACAGTCTGAACACCCCATGGAGCAGCATGTTGATTCGTCACATCACCAGCATTATGTTGATTGGGCTGGATTAGCAAGAGGTGGCTTGTAGGTTCTACAGAGTGGCAGAGGTGCTACAGAGGGTGGGAAATAAACCTTCTGAAGATGGGAACCACCCACTTCTGTGAAATGTTCAGAAGCTGAATGGTTAAGGACATGCCAGCGCATCCTTTTCAAAGTAAGTGGCAGTCCCTTGCATTGTGCTCCCTTTAACAAAGACAGCACAAAGAAGAAAAGCCTTCTGGGGTTCTATGGACAGCATATTGCACACCTAGCATTTCTGTTCCAGTTCATACCCCAGGTGAGTGGAAGAGTTGCAATCTTTGAGTGGAGTCTAGAGCAGGACAGGGTCTGAGATCATGCCAGCAGCCCACCAATAAGGGAAAACAGTCTAAAAAGCCTGTAGTGCTAGAAGAATCAATAATGAGAAAAGATGCTATGTGCAGTCCTTGGAACACCCCAGAGGAGAATAACATGTATGACCTTTGGGCACTGGAGCAAAACCATGGAGAATTATGTACCTTTTGGAAAGAAAAGTACTGCCATGTAGCCTGGCCCCTTAGAAATGGAACCACAAGTGACTATTTAGTGAGGGTCACTCATCATGAGCTAAGTCTCATCGTATACCCAAAAACTTAATAAGGACCAAGTAGCTGTCCATCATGAGATAGAAAGGGTGGTGGTGGTGAGATTCTCACTGCTACCTTGAAATATCTGAGGAAATTCAGTTTATAAAGAGAAAGGGGAGAGGTTCAAGTCTAGTTGGTTTGACTTCTGATGAGGCAGTGTGTGGTGATCGTGACTGAGATATTGCAGAGAAAGGATCATGTAATGAGCCCAGGAGAAGAGAGAGCAGATGAACCCAACTCAAGCTTTTATAACAAGCCTCCCACAAGAGACTTCTGACAGCACTTCTCCTAGGACCTGAAGACCTCCCGGCTAAACCTCAGCTCTAGACATTTTATTCAATGATTGAGCCTGAGCAAAAGCAGGGGGGACAAATGTGTTCTGCAAGTCTGCAGCCCAGACCCTCACAAGGCTCACTGATAGCCCACCATCCCCTCAATCTCCCTCAGCTCATACCTCTCATCATGTGGGGAGTCCTGGAGGTGGAGAAAAGCTTGAGGCTGGTTTCAGGATGAAAGCTTTGTTTTGTGGGTGTAAAATAAAAAATGGGAGACACTTGAATTATAGCTTCACTTAGGGGAGGAGTAAAAGACAAAGGTGGGGAGAAAACCTCTTTATAGCTGAAATTCACCTATGACACCTAGTCATCCTCTCTGTAGAGAGAGAAAAGGGGCCCTAGTCACAGGCAGTGGAGGATGGCCCGGCCAGCTGGGCAGAGACCTGGAAAGACAAAGACCGGAAGACAGAGCCCAGGAGCAGAAGCAGGGATAGATATAATGGCAGTGGTCATAGAGTGTGAAGCCTTTTGTATCACATTTAATGCCTACAGTAAGTATTTAGGAAGGGACAAGTTTGCATACTTATAATCTTCATTTTTAGTATAACTTATTTAGTTGTAATTTTATGCAATTTAAATTTTGATAATGTATCTTTAACAGTAACTGGCATGCAATTTTACTGAAAATTTACCAACTGGTTTTTGCATACTGGTAAAAACTAGCACCAGTACCAGTACTAGACCCAAAAGTTATCGCATTGTTTTTTGTTGTTGTTGTTAAGAAGCAGAAACAAGAATCAAGACTTGCTCACATTACGTAATAGGAAAATGAAGATAGTGAATTTCTTGTATGGCTTGTACAACTTACATTTACCATATTTTCTTTGTGGAGGTATCCCCAAAATTAATAACAAATGTGGCATGAAGATCAAAGCTTGATGACGGTGTGCCCATGTCAATTTAAAACAATATAAGCATCGAGGGATTTCATGGAAAACACTCTGTGCATTATTAATACTTTGTATGATGATGTCATTAAATAGTTCTCATTATTCTGAAATTTTCAAAGAGCACTCATTTTTCTGCTCATCCTCTACTCACCAGGAGTAGGGTCTTTCACAATTCACAGCATCAGTCACATAGTTCATAATCCAGATTGAAGTTATTTAATTTGAAATTAAATCAAGGCAGGATTCTATTCAGCATTCACGTGGCAACTTTCACTATAAAGATGCTACCTGGTAAGCATACATTGAACTAGTTCTGAAAATCTTGTCATCCATGGCTTTCAAAAATCAAAGAAGTATGGAGCCAGCTCTGTGGCATAGCAAGTAAAGCCACCGCCTGGGTTCCAGCATCCCAAATGGGCACTGGCTCGAATCCTGGCTGCTTTACCTCTGATCCTTGCTAATGTGCCTGGGAAAACATGAAAAGATGGTCCCAAGTCCTTAGGCTCCTGTACTCACATGGAAGACCCAGAGTAAGCACCAGTCTCCTGGTTTCGGATCAGCCCAGCTCTGGCCTTTGCAGCCATTTGGCTAGTGAGCCAGCGGATGGAAGACCTCTCTCTCTCTCTCTCTCTCTCTCTCTCTCTCTCTTTCTCTCCCCCCCTCTACTTCTCTGTAACTCTGTCTTTCAAATAAATGAATAAATCTTTAAAAAAATAAAAAGGGAAAAGGATTATATATTATTACAAAACAAAAATAAATCATTGAAAGACTAGTAGAGTAAGTATCTAGTAGCCAAATTAAACCAGAGTTTAATTCAAACACCAGAATAAGCAATAATTTAGGAAGCTATTGCTTTAAAAAACACAACTACGTACTTTATAAATTCTTGTATTTCTCTTGACTCACACTAGAGGGCGAACTTTCCCTTCTCTGGAAATCATCCAGCCATACAAATGATGTCCCTCAAGTAATTTCATTAAAAAATTGATGAGACAATGTTTCCTGGAGAAGATGAATAATTTCCAGGAAATCTTGAAAACAATTAAGTAGTCTCAACTAGAAAAATCTGGATCAAGATCCTAAGAAAAAGCTGTTAGAAACCAGAAGTCAGAATAAGACAAACGAGCAAGCAAGTGAAAAACCCTGCCCTATAATGATGTTTAATGCATTTTATACTTTGCACTTTATATAATATGTTGTGAAAATTGTCCTCGCATATTCTCACAGAGGCCCTTATAATCCATTTTTAAGACCTCCCCACTAAACCTCAGCTCTAGACATTTTGTTCAATGATTGAGCCTGAGCAAAAGCAGGGGGGACAAATGTGTTCTGCAAGTCTGCAGCCCAGACCCTCACAAGGCTCACTGATAGCCCACCATCCCCTCAATCTCCCTCAGCTCATACCTCTCATCATGTGGGGAGTCCTGGAGGTGGAGAAAAGCTTGAGGCTGGTTTCAGGATGAAAGCTTTGTTTTGTGGGTGTAAAATAAAAAATGGGAGACACTTGAATTATAGCTTCACTTAGGGGTGGAGTAAAAGACAAAGGTTTATTTATTTAAGAGGCAAAGTTACAGGTAGAGAAAGGGAGAGACAGGGAGGTCTTCCATCCACTGGTTCTCTTCCCAAATGGCTAAAATAGCTGAAGCTGGGCTGATCTGAAGCCAGGAGCCAGGAGCTTTTTCTGGGTATCTCATGAGAATGCATGAGTCCAGGCACTTGAGCCATCTTCCACTGCTTTTCCAAGCCATCAGCAGAGAGCTGTGTTGGAAGTGGAGCAGCCAGGATTGGAACTGGCATCCCAGTAGGATGCTGGCAAGGCAGACTGAGGCTTAACCAACTCCACCAGAGCACCGCCCCCTATAATCCATTTTTAAACTGAGTAAAATTTAAGTTTAGTGGTTTTAAGAGACCAACTCAATGTCAAACAGGTTTAAGACAAGAGATTGAACCAAAATTTGATTTAAACCAATTTCTTCCTTCTCCAAGTTCAGCTCATCACATACCCCACAGTCCTCTACAGCCTTTCATCAAAGAATTCAGGATGTGCCAGGGCAAAATCTTGGCTAGACATTCTTAGTTGAACAAACTAGATGATAGTTCTCCCTGTGCTACATGAGCCAGTGAACAGAAAGCTAACATCTGTATCTCTCCTAAGGCTATGATTAAATTATTGAATAAAATATAATTACAAGTATGCCACACCTAGAGTTATTTTGTCCCCGGGGAAAATATTATAGAATATGTACTAATTTATTTACTTCTATTAAGTAAAGATTTATTATAAGCTCTTTAAGTTACAATACAAATTAAGAGAGAATATGAGTTAGAATATAATTACTGAAGTCCCAGAGGATCCCTGGCTTTCAAAGCATTTGCTGTGGGGTTGCTTTGAGCTGAGAACTACCCAGCTATATGTGAAATGATCCTATTTACTATAGGATGACTCAATTTACATGGAAATGTCCAGAAACATAACTGTGACCCAAAGTGAGATGCACCTGCCCTGTATTGCACTCACCACCTAAATACAATCGCCACTCCACCTCCAACCCACCTTCTCCCCCATAAATCACGAAGCTGAAATGACTGAAAAAGTCCTATCCCTGCCCCTCCTCACTCCCAAGGACATACTTGAGACTAAATTAGATTCAGAGTTATCTATCCTATTGTTAATGGCTGTCAGAAATTCCCATGGCTTCCCTCCAAAGCCCATTTCCTCCTCTTCCTCAACATGCTCTTCATGTGGCCACAAAGTAGTAGGTGCCTGAAACTGTTTAAAGAAAAGACACATTCTCTCCCCTCCTGGAGTTTATGTTCCCCTATGTGCATAGCACCTTCTCCAGCAAAACACAAGCCAGTCATCTGCACTGGCTGAACAGTAACAAGCATGATTGGATGGTTGAGCCACATGCTCCTCAGTTGTTCTGCCACATTATGTTTTGCCTCTGGCCTCTCCTCTTTCTGTAGAGGGTTTCTGGGATAGATGCTACAGAAAGGAAAGTAGGGACAATGAAGTCTTCTGAAGACAAGCTACAATTCCATTTATTTTCTTCTTATATATTCAATTATTTGTATATTTGATGTATTTGTTGATGGTCTCATTCTAAAAACAGACTTGGAACAGCAAATGATATAAGTAAATCATCATAAAGCAGCAGAAAATCAAGGGAAAGAGAAAAAGGAAATTAAGCAAGGAAAATATTGGTATTCCAATAACATGAGATCAACACTTACACATTTTGGTCGAGTTCTGCCGAAAGTTTTCTACATAAAATTTCTTCAAATATTCAAGCAGTTTTGTAAAATCTAGAATGAGTTTAGTTTTCAACAATCCATTCAAAAAAGGGAAAGAAAGTCATTTACCCAATTTACATCAGATGACAAAGCAAACCAGCCCTTCAGGAGAGGTCCAGCACTTCTGCTACCAGACCCTCAGAAACATTTCCCTGGGTTCCCAGCTTGTAAGCAAGACTGCAGATTTTAAGGGCTTTCTCAAAATAGCCTGATGGCCCAGTGACAAAACCCACCTTTAAGAAAGGGGCTGTTTTAGGGAATAAAGCAGTGGAGAAATTAGACAACACTATGCCCATGGGGAAGCTGCAAACAGAGGAAATGGAGAGGATGGAGAGGATGGCATTGCATGTGTCGGGTAGAATTGTGTCTTCTAGATGCTGAAGGAGGACAGAAGCCAAGAAGGGCCATGTGTCTTGGCAGCCACCATATCCATCAGGCCTGTCCTGACAGTCATGTGTCCTGGCTTTGTTGCAGGCCCCAAAATAATCTTTGCCCAAAATAAAAGAGAAAGTAAACTTGGAAGGAAGGGCTTATATGAAAATGCAGGGATTGTATCCAACTTTGATGCCTGAAAAGAATTGTTCTGGGACTCAAGGCTTGCCTTCATTTTTCCCACGGTGATCTGTATAAGACTACAGGGTGCTCACAGAGTGACCAGGCAGGGGGTTTCAGCTGCCACAGGACCCTCCTGGCTGCTCGCTGGGGACATTATCTCCTCCTCATTCCTATGAGCCTTTCATGGTGTGGTGATGTGGGAAGTGCTGCTAATGGAAAGATTCTCTCTTCCCTGAACAAGAATATTGAGTGAAAGCCCATACCTGGTTATTCATGAAGCCTGTCCATTTTCCCTAAGGAAGAAAGTGATCAAAACAGAGAGAGCAATGGAACACAGAAGAAAAAAAAATCCTCAGTGAACTATTTGGGAAGTAGCCTTTAGACTGAACTTTCAACAGATAATATATGTGACTTGTATTGCTAAGTAAGCAAATGTGCTCCTCCAGGGAAGAAGATTTTATCTATCACCATAATCTGTGTCCCTGCTTCTGGGATGATCTGAGAGGTAGTAGATGTTTAGTGCTACGACTTAACAATGTTCATTGAGTGCATGAGGATTCACGCTCGCTCTCTCATTTTAAATGACTCACATCATGTCCCTGCAGCAGATTCTTAAGGTGCCGTAGTCAGAGCCAGCAGCGCAGAGGGTTAATGCCTACCACTGTACAGAGCAGCTCAGAAGGGCCCACTTCTTAGAGTTTTGTTATTGCCATTTTGAAATTCTTAGTAATTGTGCATGTGGGGGCTGCATTTTAGATTTGCACTAAATCCAGCAAATTATGTAGGCAGTTCTGGCTGTAGCTTTTAGGTTTGGTCAATGGCCACTGTTAGTCCCTGTAGAGGAGATCCTTCTAAGGTATTTCACAGTCTTCTACAAGGGACCATGTTCCAAACAGAGAAGGCATCCCATAAATCACCTTTATAATGAAAGAACATAAAAAGAATTTTTTACATATCACTCAGAATGGACAAAGATTTGTGTCACCTTGGACATTCTCTACAATGAAACAAAGCCCAAATATTTGATACTGTACTCCTCTCTTCCATCCAAGTCCTATGATAACTAAGGAAAAATTCACCTTCCTTGCTGTTTTGAAGGCACATATACTCTTTCCAGAACTTTAAGAAATTGCAAGCTCCTTGAGAGAAAGGCTGCATCCTGTATCACTTTGCATTCCATGCTGCTAAAGGTCATTTTATACACATGAGCAATCAGTAATACTAAGATCTTACGGTCACATCATTTTACAGGTTAGAGACACTCTCATGTAAATTATCCCACTTAATAATTGCAAAAACCCTACTAGTTTGGTAGACCAGGTATTTAGTCCCTTCATACAGATTAGGAAATCAAAGATCAGAATGGTTTTAGTAATTGCTTCCACCCACACCGAGACTCCTAGATCCAGGATTCCATTTCTGAACCATCCCTATTAAGCCCCAGACCTGTATATCCACCCTTTTCTGAAGTCTCCACTTAGAAGCTTTCATGGCATGCTCCACTCAACACCTATCAAACACACACATCATTCCCCACCCTTCCCTGTCCCACCTTGCCGCACCTGCTCCTCTCAGAGTCTCTTTATTTCCTAATATTATCACCTTCCTCCTAATTGCCCACGTCAGAAACCTGGCAGCCATCCTTTACTCCACCCATGGTCCAACTTACCAGGTCCAGTGGTGCTCCAAACCCTGCTGATTCTTCTCTCTCCATCTTTCAGGGTACCAGAACCTAGCACAGGCTCTGATGCACATTAGTGACTTCATGTATTTTCACTGAACTAAATTAAAATCCTGTTGGACAGCCTTGGAGGTCAAAGTGACTTTCATAGCTGAGTCTGGTTGCTTTCCTAGAAGATGAAGACTCTCCTTTGTCATCCAGTTTTCCCAATATACATTTGGGTGAAAATCCCAAATGAAAATGAACCCCTTGTTCTCCCATACGTTTGACTGCTGCCAGAAGGGAAAGAGACTGTCTCTTACACAAACAACTGTGCCTTGCATTCTCAGGGCTTTACGCTGTTTCCCAGATCCGCGTTTCTTAATGGTTTTTGTTTGGTTGGTTTGTCGGTTGGATTTTGTGTGTGTGTGTGTGTGTGTGTATTTCTGTTCACATTCACATCACTATCCTCAAAGCCATGGAGAAGTCTGGCCATCCTACAAATGCCTCCACTCCCAGGAATTTTCAGACAAGGCAGACCAGGTAGTCTTAAAGGAATAGAGGTCCCAAGTGATTGTAGCCACAGAAAGACCAAACTTTTTGAAGGTTACAGGGTAAAACATTCCAAAGAATCTCCTGAGCCATACCCTAGTGTTATACTGGACAAAGGGACTGGTGCCTACAGGGAGGATCTAAAAATATACACCACAGAGAGGCAGAGTTAAACAGGCTGTGTTAAATGTCAGGAAAGAAAGGAAATAGAAGTGGGGAGCAAGAGGGAGAAAAAGAGTGGGAGGGGAATGCAAAGGGTGGCTCCCTAGGGAGAATTCAATGGAAAAAAATAAGAGAAGTAAATAAAGACAGCATTTTTAAGAGAAATAGAATTTATTCATTAAAGCTTTATTTAGGGTTTGGACTTCGGAGAGTGTTCATTTCTTTGCTTCCTTTTTAATATTTTCCATTGTTTCTTTTTTACTCTGTTTATAGTTTTCTCTGTTTGAATTCCCCCTCTGGGGTTGATGTTTTGGCTCAACTGGTTAAGCCACCACCTGTGACACTGGCATCCCATGCCATAGCCCTGTGACACCAAACCCATGCTGGTTTGAATTCTGGTTGCTTTGCCTCTAATCCTACTTGTTGCTAATGCACCCGGGAAAACAGTGAAAGTTGGCCTAAGTGCTTGGGCCCCTACGACCCATATAGGAGACCTTGACATAGTTCCAGGCTCCTGGCTTTCGCTTGGCAATTTCAGCCATTTGGGGAGTGAATCAGCACCTGGGAGCTAGCTCACTCTGTCTCTTCCTCTCTATCACTCTGCCCTTCAGATTATTAAAATAATTGTTTAAAGTAATAAATAAAATATCCCTTGGCCGGCACCATGGCTCACTAGGCTAATCCTCTGCCTGCAGCACCAGTACCCCAGGTTCTAGTCCCGGTCAGGACGTCGGATTCTGTCCCGGTTGCCCCTCTTCCAGTCCAGCTCTCTGCTGTGGCCTGGGAAGGCAGTGGACGATGGCCCAAGTGCTTGGGCCCTGCACTAGCAAGGGAGACCAGGAGGAAGCACCTGGCTCCTGGCTTCAGATTGGCGCAGCGCACCAGCCATAGCGGCCATTTGGGGAGTGAACCAATGGAAGGAAGACCTTTCTCTCTGTCTCTCTCTCTCTCACTGTCTAACTCTGCCTGTCAAAAAAAAAAAAAAAATCTACCCCTCCCCCCCCCCACACACACACACGTGTTATATTCAGGGTTTGATGAAGCAACTTACCTAAAAACTAACCCAAAAAACTTGCCCAGCCAGTTGAGCCATGGTAGCAAGACGGGTAAGAACCTCACTTCTGGACCACTCTTCCGTGGATCTTAAAGGGCTTACTTCACATAACCACGCTCTTCCCCTTGATATTTGCAGTTGATTTAACACTGTGCAGAAGCAGCAGAATGGTGATGATAGATAACTTTCCATGAAAAGACAGACATCAACAAAATATCTCCTCTACAAAAGAAAAATCTTAGCACTAACACTGAGACCCTAGCTTAATAGAGAAGTATAAGGGCACCATATGAAGTCAGGGAGAAAGTTTGAAGCCTTTAAGTGTAAAACAGATATGGAAGGGAAAGTGACATGGATGACTTGTCTAAAGTGGAATGGTGGGGAAAAAAAACAGGACAGATTTTGTGCCCCATCCCAAATTTCAGAAGATACCCAGGTTCTCCAAAACTGAGCAGTCAGCTGCACGGCTCAGAGCTGAAAAGAGCACAAAAATACATAAAAATTGTGTTCCCATAAGGTTAAAATATGTTGCATTTGGCTGCCATAACTTCTGTCTAGGGAACACTGGGAAATGCATAAAAACTTTAATTTATATCCAGTAAAGTTTATAAGGAAACCCAAGGGAGACAAAATAAAAAACTTTAACCACAGTTTAGTTTGGAGGTTAAGGGGAAGAAGTCTGGCAGTGTAAGAGAAAAAGAGATCATATAAAAAGGCAGCATGTAGGCAAATGTTTGTTTAGGATCTGGTACATGGGGAGCCTCCATCCATGAAGACTATCTCTTCTGCATTGTGAGGGAGCCCAAGTTTCTCAGACAGTATGCAAGTCTATCAAGTCAAACCACAATTCACTCAGCAAAGAGGGTTTACTGAGTTTTTGCAAGCAGAGGGCAGAGAAGCTATTTGTAGATTATTTTGAGAGTGCTACAACTGGGATATTTTCCTGTATACATTGGTGTATTGCAATAGCATACACAAAAGATTATTGCCAAATAATGGAAGTCAAATCTGTTTGTAGGAGCAGATGTTTAGCTTAGCAGTTAAGATGCATGCATCCCACATTGGAGTACTTGGGCTCAGTTCCTAATTTTGGCTACTGACTCCAAGTTTACACTAATGCAGTACTTGAGAGTCAGTGGTGATGGCTCAAGTTGTTGAGTGCCTGTCACTAACATGGAAAAACTGAATTGGGCTCCCAGCTTTGGCCCCAGCCCAGCCCTGGCTATTGTGGACATTTGGAAAGTGAACCAGCAGATGGCACTGCTCTCTCTCTCTCTCCTCTCTCTCTCTCTCTCTCTCTCTCTCTCTCTCTCTCTCTCTCTCTCCATTTCTCCCTTTCTCCTTCCCTCTAAAATAAATAATCTTTAAAAATCTGTATATTCTAAACTTTGAGTATTTTTAAGAGCACACAATATGTACATGCACCAGGTTGGATTACAAACCAGAAGTGACACCACGGTGCATAAAAAGAGGAGCAGAAGAAAATGACCTAATTAAAAGCAGGACAGACATATCCATCTCTTAGAGCTTCTGCTGGTTTAATTAAAGGTTCATCAGTATCTTTGTGCAGAGTTAATACCAATATTACTCCTCATTGTTTGGTTTTATGTCATAGATCATGCACAAAAGGCAAATAAATTTTTATATTTTAATGTATTTTCATATAAAATATAAATATGAATATAACTAATGTATATATAAATTTTGTCAGCATATAAAAGGAATGGAAATTCACCCCATAGAGTGGTTTCTGTTTGCTCTAATTAATGCTTTTGTTGTCTCTACAAAGCATTGCTTTGAGGTCTTGTTAGGGAGTAGCAGTTGAGACCCATTTGAGGGTTGAATTCATAATATGGGTATACAGAGCAAATAAACAACTAAGGAACACATGATGCAGAATTCCCTTTAACTGGGACTCTGTCTGGGTGTGATGTCCCTCGGGGATGTGACATTCATTATGGGCATTATAAAACCAAAGGTTGCAGAAAAGCAAGTCCTGTACAGTTACCTGGCCCCTAGAAATAATGACATCTTGTATTTAGGTACAGACTTTTTCCAATGAGCTGAAAGTTCTTTGAACAAAATTATCAAATTAATGCTCACAACTATTAAGGGGTATAGCTAAGGGTGAGGAAAGGCAGCTATAAGTAGATTTAGCTCTAGGTTTTGAACTGGACAACAGAAAAGAATCCGATGAACCAATTCTCCATTCTGATTCTCAGGGCTATTGGTTACTGGTTTTAATCAAGTCACTCAGGAAATGAGAGAAGGGCTACATGGCTTGTGAGACAAAATGCTTGATATTTGACAGCTTAAAGAGCTGACCTCATAATGCTGCCTTTTAGTTTACAATTTGATAAAGGGCAATTTTTTCCCCAGAGTAGGCCTAGAACAAGGTTCATGTGCTACTTGCCTCTAAGCCCCAGCCAGCAGAGCAGTCTCTCTGCCACTGTTCACTCGGGCAGGAATCAATCCACTTCCTGTATATAATCCTTTATTCTCTGATCAACTTTGTCATCTTTCTCTCAGTCCCTCTCTGACATCAACCTCCTCAGGAAAGTTAGCATCTATGTAGACGTACCAAGAGTGAATGTATGCTGGCCCGTACTGTGTCACAGACTTGAACACAACCTCCATCAGTTTCCTGGTCTCCAAAAGTCCCACAATAACTGCAAGTGTTTAGGCTCCCCTAATTTTCCTGACAGCTCCCAAGCCCTTGGTGCAAAAATATGTGAAACCTATATCTAATTTTTTCATTAAAAAAGTTCATAGAAAATGCATGTTAAGAAAAAAATGGGGGCTGGCACTGTGGCATAATGGGTAAAGCCTCTGCCTGCAGTGCTGGCATCCCATATGGGTGTCATCTCAAGTCCAGATTACCTCATTTCTGATCCAGCTCCCTGACAATGTGTCTAGAAAATCAGCAGAAGATGGTCCAAGTCTATGGCCCCTGCACTAGTGTGGGAGACCCAGAAGCTTCTGTCTCCTGGCTTCAGCCAGGTCCAGCACTGGCCTTTGCAGCCATTTGGGGAATTGACATATATCCTACCCAAAATAGCATCCTACAATTCAAATTAGCAGACTTCTGTGCTATTTCTCACAGGCATACCCAGCACTAAAAAAGAAAGACTGATATGTCTCAGAATTCACGCCTTGTTAAATTTGGTGAAAAACAGCGTTAAAAAAGTATCCAAAGTATAAAGGATATGATGAGCTTCTAAAATAACATCCTGCAAAGAGGAGCAGTTAGACCTGTGGTAGATGAAGTTTGTGGGCAGCTGAACAGGTTCTCACTGCAATTTCAATTGATCTGTAATTCTGCAACTTACTACCCAAAAGTAATGATCTACTTGGCTGCACCAAAATAAACTCAAATACTTTCCATGAAGCAGTGTTTTCTAGTAGCTTCCCTTCTATTGTGGCCAATGAAAATGGGCTTAGTGCTTGACATAGACACAAAGAAGTAAAGGAAAAACAACTGCAATGCTTAAGCCTTTTTTTTAAAATTCAATTTTAAATTTCTTTATGCATGTCCTATAATCTTATCCAAGTTATGAGACTAAAAGAAGTTGTCAAGGCGAAGGTTTCTCAATCCCAACACTATTTTTTTTAACTTTTATTTCATGAATATAAATTTCCAAAGTACAGCTTATGGATTACAATGGCTTCCCCCCCAATAACGTCCCTCCCACCCGCAACCCTCCCCTTTCCCACTCCCTCTCCCCTTCCATTCACATCATGATTCATTTTCGATTCTCTTTATATACAGAAGATCAGTTTAGCATACATTAAGTAAAGATTTCAAAAGTTTGCTCCCACACAGAAACATAAAGTGAAAAATACTGTTTGAGTACTAGTTATAGCATTAAATCTCAATGTACAGCACACTAAGGACAAAGATCCTACATGAGGAGTAAGTGCATAGTGACTCCTATTGTTGCCTTAATAAATTGACACTCTTGTTTATGGCATCAGTAATCACCCTAGGCTCTTGTCATGAGCTGCCAAGGCTATGGAAGCCCCCTGAGTTCACCGACTCTGATCATATTTAGACAAGGCCATGGTCAAAGTGGAAGTTCTCTCCTCCCTTCAGAGAAAAGTACCTCCTTCTTTGATGACCCGTTCTTTCAAACATGCATTGGGTGCAAGGATTTTCCTTTGCATTGCAGAATATCTAACAGTATCCCTGACCTCTATACTCTACATGCCAGAAGCACCAGCTCTACCCCCAAGTTTTGACACCAAGAATGTCTCCTAACAATGACAAAAATCCCTAAAGGGCAAAACAGCCCTACGTGAGAACCACTGCTTTTGTTTTCTTCTCCTATTCTACGGAACTCCCAAAAATTAAGATGAATGATACAGATAAATAAATGCAAAAATAAACGTGATTCATAAAACCTCCCTTGAAAATGATCTGAAGAATTAGATATCATCAAGCATTTGGTTACTCAAGAGTCGAAACAAGTTAAACATGGCATTCACTCTCAAACATTTATGTATAGTATGGTTAAAACTATGAAAAAACAAACTGACATGCATGTGACCAAAAAGAGAATTTAAAAAAATAAAATGTTTCATTCATTTCATGGATGGAATTGTGTTTTCCATTATTGTTGTCATTCACGCCATGAGTAATTAAAAGTTTCCCACTTTTGGTCCTCTGATGATGGCTAATAAAGACCAATGGGAAAGAGGCAGAGTGAATGATTACCCCTGGATAGTATCTAGGATTTTCTATGTAATTACTAAGTACCAGGCACAAGGCAGTATGCTTTATGCATATGGGCCCATTTAAAATTTAGTGATTTTGAGAGAGAGAGACACCATTTTCATGAAAAAAAAAAATTGATTGCTTAACCTTACAACGTTTGGAAGTAATGGATCCCAGAATGGAGCCTTGGGCCATGTGAATTCACACATCAGTCCTGACCACCACATTCTCCTGTGTTGCCCTGACTGCCAACTACTCCGCTATGTGAATTCTACAATCCAAACAGATCTACTCATAGTGGTTATCCACATGCCTTGAATTTCTGTTTTCATGCCACTGTTCATACTGTTTATTCTAGATGAAAAATTTCCTCCCCTATGTCTGCTTATTCTAAACCATATCCTTTTGATGCATAGCTTTAGGTCCGTTTTCTCCATGATTATTCCAGTCATAGTGATGGCTCCTCACTCTGAATGCTTCTCACTGTACAACTAACTAGACCCTTGTTACATAGTATTGTAATGTACAACTCCTCATAATAATGACTAATATGTATATGGGCTTTATTAAAGAGATTTATTAATCTCTGTTTCATTTTATCAATCTGTCATGATCATATCACAAATAAGAAGACTAAGGATCAAAGTAAACTGGACTATCCAAATGGTCACCTGATAAGCAGCAAACATAAATTTAATGTTCTTCCTTACAAAAAAAAAAAAAAAAAAAAGCCTTGTGACCCAGGTCTGTGTAAATCTGGCTCATCAACTAAAATGCAATTTCCCTGTGTTCAGTTCTCCCACATTCATTATTCTTGCTCCAGTACTTAGTAAGCACCTAGAATGATCATTTTTCTATTGAGTGAATTTTCTTGTTAAACCTTGGACAGAGAACAACAATAAGAATAATAAGTAATGTTTACTCATCTTTGTGCAGGAAACTCTTTTCAGACTACTATACTTGAATTGAAAATGAAGAAACTGCGTATCAGACAGATTAGGAGATTCAGAAAATTTTCCTGTGCACTGAAAATCCAGGCTATCTACAGCTGGATTTTTGGTTGAGCTTTGTTGATAACAAACCCCTAATAAATGCTAGCCAGTTTTCATAACTAATGAATGGTTCTTTGTTAGGTACTTCTACATGTGCTTTTCATCATTTAATACTAAAAAAAAAAAACTACATTATGGGGCCAGCGCCATGGCGCACTAGGTTAATCCTCTACCTGCAGCGCTGGCATCCCATATGGGCACCAGTTCTAGTCTAGGTTGCTCCTCTTCCAGTCCAGCTCTCTGCTATGACTTGGGAAAGCAGTAGAGGATGGCCTGCAACCGCATGGGAGACCAGGAGGAAGCACCTGGTTCCTGGCTTCGAAAACTACATTATGAGATGTTACTATTTTATTTCAGTATTAATAAGAAGAAAATTAATTTAGAGAGATTAAATAACAGGAGAAAGTTGAAGCAAATTTCAACCTAGCAGCTAAATTTGGACTTTTTTTTTTGATCAGAATTTCTGAGGCTGAAAAAAAGGTGTGGATTTTTTTAAAAGATTTGTTTAATTAAAAGGCAGGGTTACAGAGAGGGAGAGGCAGAGGAGAGAGATAAAAGTCTTCCATCTGCTGATTTACTCCTCAAATGGCCATATGGCCAAGGCTGGGCCAGAATAAAGCAAGAAGTCAGGAGTTTACCTGGGTCCCTGATATAGGTATAGGGGGCCAAGCAGGGAGCTGGATCAGAAGTGGAGGCCGGCGCCATGGCTCACTAGGCTAATCCTCCGCCTAGCGGCGCCGGCACACCGGGTTCTAGTCCCGGTCGGGGCGCCGGATTCTGTCCCAGTTGCCCCTCTTCCAGGCCAGTCCTCTGCTGTGGCCAGGGAGTGCAGTGGAGGATGGCCCAGGTGTTTGGGCCCTGCACCCCATGGGAGACCAGGAAAAGCACCTGGCTCCTGGCTCCTGCCATCGGATCAGCGCGGTGCGCTGGCCGCAGCGTGCCGGCCGCGGCGGCCATTGGAGGGTGAACCAACGGCAAAGGAAGACCTTTCTCTCTGTCTCTCTCTCTCACTGTCCACTCTGCCTGTCAAAAAAAAAAAAAAAAAGTGGAGTACCTGGGACTCCAGCTGCCACCCATATGACATGTCAGCACTGAAGGCGGTGGCTTAACCCATTACACTACAGTGCTGGACCCTAACTTTTGACTTTTAACTAACCTTCACCATAGAAAGCTAACAAACATCCTCAAATCTAGTTTTCCTGTCTACATAAATCTATCAATCAGTGTTGTGATGTTGTGGTGATATTGTGATGTCAATAATACTTTACAAGTCCCAAAAGTCCCAAGTAGAGGAGCTTATCAGAGGACAAATGTCAGATTGTTTGCTTGGTTAAGAGCTCATGAACAGCAACCTAGTAAAGAAATTGCTCAAGGTGATACTCCCCTGGCCCAGCTGGGGGGCGGGGGAGGTTCATGGAGCCTGCTGTAGTATAGAATGACGTACATTTCTTTGAACAAGTTTGCCCACCCCAGCTGCACACATGACATGAAAAATGCAGATACTTTCATCTGGCAAGAATTGTCATTAATTCCCAGCTGTCTGAGAGTTATTTGGCACACTGTCAGGTAGCTGACATCCAAACAATAACTAATCTGGTTTTCAGTAAGGCAATTACTGGGCAAACCTGCATGGTCTGAGGACCTAAGTGGTGTATTATGACACATTGAACAAACGACACACCTGAGTAAGCTTATACTCAATAAAAACTATTCTCTTTAATCACAAGAATATGACAAAATTATTGTTTTATTTGTGTGCAGGTTTAAACCACCTACTCTAAAACCACATTGCAAGTATTTGCTCACTCTAACATTTTTATGGGTGTTGAAAGTGGCTTCTACCCGTAACTTTAGTTCAGGAACAATCTCATCAGAGTGTGATCCAGGTTCACAACTTCCCATCTGAAGATCACCCTGTGCACCAAGAGAACCAAGCCTGGAAATATTTTGTTCAAGCATTCCTGTTTGCAGAAATCAGAATGAAATTTCATGCCATCTTTCCATCATAGAACACCTTTTAAAATTTTTTAGAAAACCTATATTTTATAGAAAATATAGTAATTTCAGAGATTGATGAAGAACGGCTCTTCTTTCTCATCAGTAATGACAAGCCCCTTGACAATGGAGAATTCCTCAACTTACCGATGATTATACTTGAGAAATTTTCAAAATACTTTGCTGAAGTCCATCAGCTTAGAAATGGCGTCTAACTTCTAGAGTCATTTTGCCAATGTGAGGGAGCTTATTATGCATATATGTGAGTTTTCCAGAAATGAATTTAGTATGGCTCTGATCAAAACCCAGGATTTTTTTTCTTAAAAACAATCTTTGTTATGTAGTGCTTTTCAACTCAATTTCCCTATGCCTCAGTTTCCTTACATTCATTCATTAATAAATTTTCTGTCTCCAAATGCCAGGTGCTTTAATGTGGGCTCTGTAGATAGATAGCAAAGAAATGGGGGAAAAAATCCTGCCTCTGAAACCTCACATTCCAGTAGGAGGAAAGCATACAATGAACAAAAACACAAGTAAAAACATAGTATACATAATATACATCATGGTAAATTCTATTGAAAAATAAAACAAGAAAGAAAATGGAGAGTGCACGGATGGATTCACAGTCCTAAGGAGGACTTCCAGAGATTTCTCTTAAGAAGGCACATTTGGGCAAATCCCCCAAGAAGTGAGGGGTAAGCCATGGAAAAGTCTAGGGGAGAATATTCCAGGCTAAGAAGAAGGGATATCAGAAGCCCTCTACTATGAAGATGCCTAGTACGATCTAAGAGTAGCAAGGTGTCCAGTGTAGCTGAGCAGAATGATCAAAGAGGAACAATAAGAAGCCAGCTCATGGTAGGCCTTTAGATCATTACAAGGATGGTGATTTAAGGCATTGGATCCAGAATGTTGGGGCTGACAGCATTTGTTTTCAGTAGAGTGGCATGATCTGACTTGCATTTTGAAAGGATTATGTTAGCTTCTGTGGGAACATCAGACCATAGGCGAGCACAAGGCCACAATTTAGTCATCAAGAACTTCAGGTAGGAGACTATTGCCACAGTGTAGGCACCAAACAACTATGGTTTGGATAAAATAAGACTAATAAAATCTGCTGGGGTCTGCCTTTCTATTGCTGAGTAGAATTCCATGGTGTGTCTGTACCACAGCTGCTTTATCCATTCACCTGTTGATGGATGTTTCAACTATTTTCTAACTTGGGCTTTTATTAATAAAGCTGCCATAAAAACTCAGGTCCAAGTCTCTTCTGGATATTTGCTTCCATTCAAGAGAGACTTATTTTTAAAATTTAAGATCAAAGAAATATGAGGATTACAATTTCAACTAGGGTAGTGATGAGATTTTGAATTTGTTGGCTGGCGCCACGGCTCACTAGGCTAATCCTCCGCCTGTGGTGCCGGTACCCCAGGTTCTAGTCCCGGTTGGGGTGCCAGATTCTGTTCCGGTTGCTCCTCTTCCAGTCCAGCTCTCTGCTGTGGCCCGGGAAGGCAGTGGAGGATGGCCCAAGTGTTTGGGCCCTGCACCTGCATGGAAGACCAGGAAGGAGCACCTGGCTCCTGGCTTCGGATTGGCGCAGCGCGCCAGCCATAGCGGCCAGTTTGGGGGTGAACTAACAGAAGGAATACCTTTCTCTCTGTCTCTCTCTCTCTCACTGCCTAACTCTGTCTGTTGGAAAAAAAAAAGAATTTGTCATAAAATCTTGGCCCTGGGATGACATAACTCCTTGAAAAAAAAAAAACAAATAAACACCATTCATCTATAGTCATTTATTCAGCATTTTATTCTAGTAGAATACCAAAAGGATATTGCCTTGCCTACTAGGAGCACATAGTCTAGTGAAGAATATGAAAGTGAAAGTAAATTGAATAAGGGTCCACCTGCTAACAGGCTGGGAAGTAAACCGAAGGGTTCCATAGTCTAAAAAGATAAACCTGACTATCTCTGTAAGTTGGCACCAGAAAATGTTTGTGGCTAATGATACAATGTTACATCATGTAACAGAATGAACAATAGACCAATGTTTTAAAAGTGAAGTATGCTTGTGATTCATTCCTGATAGTACAGAGCATCATAATCCTCATCATCATACCCACCATGCCCTCCAGTGCATCATTTCCAAAGTCCATGCTTTGGTGACCAGCCGCCAGTTTGTCACCGGAGAAGCTTAGCATGTGTTTTTTCTAGTTCTGCCTCATTCATCTTTTGCATGGCCTAACAGCTCTCACTTTCTATGCCAACACTGCTCCTTTTAGAAAATGTAAATAATGAACATCCGAGTGAGTTTAATGGCATATTATGGGATATACTTTATTTTCTAACTGCAAAGTAACATGTGACAGTAAAATTTTAGCACGAAAACATGAGTTTCTTATGTTTTACAAACTTTGACCATCAAAAATATATATGCTAGGCCGGCGCCGCGGCTCACTAGGCTAATCCTCCACCTGCAGCACCGGCACCCCGGGTTCTAGTCCTGGTTGGGGCGCCAGATTCTGTCCTGGTTGCTCCTCTTCCAGTCCAGCTCTCTGCTGTGGCCCAGGAAGACAGTGGAGGATGGCCCAAGTCCTTGGGCCCTGCACCCACATAGGAGACCAGGAGGAAGCACCTGGCTCCTGGCTTCATATCGGCACAGTGTGCCAGCTGTAGTGGCCATTTGGAGGGTGAACCAATGGAAGGAAGACCTTTCTCTCTGTATCTCCCTCTCTTGCTAACTCTGCCTGTAAAATATATATATATATATATATATATATATATATATATATATGCTAAATGGTATGTCTTCTGAGCTTCCAGGTGCTGAAGGGCCAGAATAGCGTAGGAAGAGGAAAAGAGTCGCTGAAATCTGTGAGCAGGTGTGTAACATATAGTCAGGCATCATTGTTGTTAGGGCTGGCCTGGCCACTGCTAGTAGGTCATGGTGTTTTCTGTTAACATACTCAGTCTCACAGAACACTAGCATCAGACATGGTCACTCTGAGGCTATGATAAAGTAAGACAAAACAAGACTAATTCCTAGTTTGATCTAGAACAGACAAAAATATGTTCATCATGCAACCCACAATGCACCAAACCACACAGTCTCTTCTGCTGATAGGATCAGTTACTTCTTCTTTACCAATTACATTCATCCTCTCTCTAGATTCCTTTCCCCATACATAGGACTTACTGCAATACTTACCACTGAATTGTCCCTGCTGTCTGACATAGCTGCTCCAGGAGAAATCCCTGCTTCCTCATAGCCTCCCCTAAACAACCAACCAAAGTCCAGATCCCTGTCATGCCCAACCTCTCACACTAAAATGTCCCTCAGGCATCCCACAATATATGTTCTTCCTTGTCGCATGAGGAATCAACCTGATTTGTTCAACTGCTGGTATGTCTCTGGTGGCCTTTAATTTGAGGGCACAGAAAATACATTTGCCCAAAATTTTTAGTAAGGAAAATGGCTCAAGATTTTTAGTAAGGAAAATGGCTCAGTAACTTACATCTCTCCAAAGTATTCACACTTTGCAAAGTTACCCTTGGAGCTTAGAAAACCTTCCAGAGTCAATGAGCTGGTTTGATACTTACATAATACAATGCCCTGCCCCTCTCAAAAGGTGGGGTGGAGGTGGCAATACTAGGACTGAGCATACCAACAGAGTTCCTCCACTGATTCCTTCTTCATGATCTGTGCTTTTTCAGTCCTGGCCAATTATAGACACAGCCCTACCCCAGGCTCTGAGTCATCCAGCCCTGACCAGGGCAGGGATTAACACCAGTGTGGAGTCTGGAATTTGTCTTCCTGCTGTAGGCCTGTGTCTGATGAGCTCTAAGCACTAGGCTGCAACTCTTTCTCTAACCAGACTTCAGCCCCAATTTCCTGCTTAGTTTTCCAGCCCACTGCTGGGTCTGGAGCTTTGCCTAGAACCATCATAGCCTGTGTGGCTGGGAGCCAACACCTTCTTGGGCCCTTGCCCTTGTCCCTCCCCTGGAGGGTGTAGCATGTTCCCTATATTCCCCTTTTCTGGCCGGGGTCCCATTCCAAATGTGCTTATTCTCCAGAGTCATGACTTGACTGACCTTTCTGACACTACAGATTGCACCATTGGCTCTGGAATGAGGCTTTCAGCCTGTTTCCATCTGGTCCTAGGTTTCCTCAGTACTTCCTCTTGGCCAACACCAGTATCCCTGACAATCAAGCCCACCCAAGCTCACTAGACACAGTTTATTTGAATGCAACTGGACACCTTCCTTGGCTACCACCCAATAGCGAAAGTTGCTGCAGGAACCAGCCTGCTAGGTCTTCAGGGCTTCCAGACATAATATCAGACTCAGGAAAGCAACAGAAAAAAAGTGGAAGGTTACCTCCTACAACATCAAGGAGCACATGGTTAGAACAAGAGCCCTTATTCTATGTGTCTAAATTACAAGCAGCAAACAAATGCAACTTCCAAAAATTTTAAAATACTTAAGAACTTGATCAATACTTAAGCCTGGAGTACTTATTACATGTATAATGACTGTATAATAACTACTCAGTAATATTTGCTCAAGTAATCCATAACCTATCCACATGAGAATATTGAGATTTAATTTCTATTGATGTTGCCCAGGGTCCCTCAGCAGAGATCATGAATTTGAAATTCGAGCTAAACACTCTTAACTCCAATCCAGTGTTCTTCTCACTACAGCATGGTTTTATTGAGCCTATAATGATTTATTAGTAATAGCACAAATTTCAAAATAGATTTCTTACTGGAATTTTATCTCTTAAATTATAGAAGTTGTACTAGTTTTTGGATGTCAGTTCCGGCTATTCAAACACCAGGTCAAGAAATATGCCATAAATATACCTGAATTTGTGTCAAAATTGATATAGGAAGCAAACTATCACCAAGAATTTATAAACCTCTCATTATGAAAAAGAGTAAATTTTAAGTAATAGTTTAAAATGTCTAGTTTTTCACATGCTTGAAAACAGAGCAGAAACAGGATCCATGGGAAAATGAGCCATGGATAGCAAGAGGCAGAGAGAGGCACAGGGTGGAGATGGGAAGCCAGAAAAATCACTTTGCAATTCCCCTGGCATTCATCATGCCCTTCCCCTCATCACCAGAAAAGCAGGCTTTCAATGAAGAGCTCCAGCTCCTTACTCCACTATTCTTCCTGAAATCTCCAAGGCTTGTTTGCTGGAAAAAGCACCACTCCCATTAACACACAAACACCAGCTGTGTTGGGCCTAACGCTCATTTAGACTTTAATTAAAAAGGAATCCCTTTAATCAGCTGATTTGATTTCCTTGCTACTCAAAGTGTGGTCCACTGAAGACAAGTGGTGGCAGCAGCAGCAGCCACACCAGCAGCAGAAGCAGCAGCCATAGCATCACCTGGAAGTCAAGAGAATTAGATTCTCAGGTTCTCCAGACCTACCGAACCAGACTCTGCAGTTAACAAAGACCCCAGTGATTCACTGGCATAGAAACATTTAAGGGGCACTTCACTCACTGGTTGTAAAAATACAAAAGTTATTGGTACAGACAAGAGGTGATTTTAGGAGCAGGCATTATGCAGGGTGGCAAGGTGGTTAAAATACCATTTGAGATGCCAGCATATCCATATTGGAGGGCCATATTGGGATCAAGTCTGCTCTACTCCAAATTCCAGCTTGCTGCTAATGTGTACTCTGGTAGACAGCAGGTGATGGCTCAAATAGTTGGGTCCCTGTCACCTATATAGGAGACTAGGATTGAGTTCCTGGCTCTTGACCTCAGCCCACTCCAGTCCTGGCTTTTTGGGAGCATTTGAGGATTGAATCAACAGATAGAAGATGTCTCCTCCTCTTCCTCCTACTTCTCATTTCTCCTCTTCCTCCTTCTTCTCATTTCTCCTCTTCCTCCTCTACTTCCTCTTCCTCCCATTCCTCCTCCTCCTTTTTCCCCCCTCCTTTCTCTGTCTCTCTTTCAAATAATAAATAAAATAAAAATTACGTAAAATGCATTATTAAAAAAAGCGATTATTTTGGTTCCTAGAGACTTTCAAAGAAGGCATGGAGAAGGGGTACTCAGTCACCAAGGATAAATCTGACTTCTTAGTATGTTTCATAAAAATCTAAGGAGCTGCAAACTTCTACCTCCATCAAAACTACCCAATAGGCAATGCACTGATAAGGCCTGTGGTGTCCATCTAATTGTGTTTAAATGGACTATGCACACAACATGTATAGAAGTTGCATAACTCAATCCTTAAGTTGGACTAGTCAGCTGGAGTATTGGGCAAGAAAGACTGCAACAGTCTCCAAGGCACCTAAATCAGAGTCAAGATGCACCCAAGTGTAAGGAGAACCCAGTGCTCTTGTTCCCACGATAATGTCAGAAGCTCTGATAAGTGCATGGAGACCCTCCGCACCATTTAAAATGGAGAATTGTGCAAAAGATGTTACCTTCCTGAAAAACTGAATAAGCTACCTGATTTTGTTTAAACTAGATCATTTAAGCAATTTATTTTCCAAAATAATTACCTATGTTGAAGATTCAAATAAAGACTTTACAATAAGCCTCTCTTCTTTCATTAAAAACAGAAGAAGACTGTCTGCTCTAAGTTGATTGTCACAAACCTCTAAAAGCTTTAAATATACGTTTTCCCTGGGATGGAGTCTAAACCTCAAGGGTTAAATCTAAAGTAAGGTCTTCAGGTCCATGGGGGCGGGCAGTGAAGGGCTTAGAATGGAATAGGCTGCAGGCGACCCATTGCCTGCTGGGCAGATTTAACCAAACAAAGTCACAATTAGAGACCAAGAGGTCTGTTGTTGGGTCTGGTAGGGAGTGAGAGTGCTCTAATTAAGCAGGGAGCAGCTCCGAAGGGGTCAATGATTCCCTAAGCGGGAAGTTCCGGAAAACAACTAGGAAGAGAGAAAGGAGCTCTGATTGCCTCTTGGAGGGAGCAGTTCTCATCAAGCCCCAAGCCCAGCCTCCAGGCTTTGCCTCCTAAAATAGAGCTAGAATTCACTTCATCTAAAAAAATAGCTCAGCATGGAGCCACCGAGTCCCAACAAGGGAAGCCCCTTGTTTCTCCTGAGGAATGCAATGAAGGCTGAGCTCCCTACTTGTCAATTACCCCACAGTAAGAAGAGTGATGGAATTTTGAAGGAGGGGTGTATGTGTGAGCATGTTTGGTTGTGGGGGAGGGGTCAGGAAATCCTTTCACCACCCAAAGCTTCAAGGTGTGCTGTCCCTAACTTGGACATCATCACCAATGCTCTCCAATGCATAGCAGCACGCTTTACTCTGTGGAGGCACATGGTTAACATACATTGGTAAAGATGACATTGAAGTCAAGTATTTACATTTGAATTCTGGTTTCCCAAATAGTGTTTAAAAATAAACCCTCCTAGGGCCAGCAATGTGGCATGAAGGTTAAGCCTCTGCCTGCAATGCTGGCATCCCATATAGGTGCTAGGTCGAGTCCCGGCTGCTCCACTTCTGATCCAGCTCTCTGCTATGGCCTGGGAAAGCAGTGGAAGATGGCCCAAGTTCTTGGGCCCCTGCACCTGCATGGGAAACCTGGAAGAAGCTCCTGGCTCCTGGCTTGGGATCGGCCCAGCTCCGGCCAATGCAGCCATTTGGGGAGTGAACCAGTGCATGGGAGACTTTCTCTCTCTCTCTCTCTCCCTTTCTCTCTCTCTCTCTCTCTCTCTCTCTTTCTCTTTCTCCCTCTCCTTCCCTCCCTCTCTCTCTCTCCCTCTCTGTAACTTTAGCTTTCAAATAAGTTATTAATTTAAAAAATTAAATAAATAAACCAAGCCCCCTCCTACGTTACCCTCTCCAACAGTCTGTGTTTACAGGGCCAAACTTTCTTTCTCAATGTTAAATATTCAAGCTTCCTGGACCCACATTTACCAGATGATTGCAAAGTCAGTGGAAGAAGCTAGATGCCAATACACAACCTCTCATTTAGAGTTCTCTGATACCTTGTGAGTGGTGTAAAACTGATTTCTCCATTACACAGGAAGCCAGAAAACAGTCAAAATTTGAAGATGTAATTTTGAAGGGACACTTATCAAGATCTTATGAACTCCTAACTAACAGAAGAAAAGCTACCCATACTTATTATTCACATGTCTTCCTGTAAATGTAACATTTCTGAACTCAATGTTTTCTCTTTTTTTCTGAATTTTTGAGCAAAATATTCTAAACTTCTTTCTAGTAAAAATATTAAATAACCAAAATTTATAGCATATCTTATAGTCTAGTTAACATATTTTATTAGGCTCATAGGCAATAATAATATCAATTGCACATTGCTTATTCTGTGTGAAAACTGTACTAGGTGCATTATATGTTCTGCTGCTAATTCATGACCACCATCCTCTTTGGTAGATGCTGTGACTCCCACAGTAGGGATGAAGATAAAAGTCAGTAACAAGCAAGGCTCTTCCCTCTTGGGAACCCCTGAATCGTTGGTTAATTCCACAAGTGCATGACAGACCCTTAGTGCTATATTCACCACACATTGTGGGTCTACTGGGGACTGGCCTGCTGTCTATGTGTTCACAAACACTAGTTTATTTAAACCTCACCAAAGCCTTGTGACGCCTAAATTTCTCCATGGTGTGGGTGAGAAAACTAGAATGCAGCCACACTGCTCACAAGTGGGAAAGGTAGTTAATCTAACACCGACCTTCTAATGCCGGTTTCATTGCATTTCCACTAAATCCAGTTGCAAACAAAAAACAGCAGCTTATACTCACTTTTATAACATGGTGGGAACAACCTGTTTATTGCTGTGTCTCACTCTTAAAATCATGCCTGGACTTTTCCCAGAAAGCAACTGACAGGAGAGGAGAATTATCACAGGTGTACCCTCAGCAGGAACTTTTTTTGGATCTTTTGCTAGGATGTGACAGCTGTATGAACTTAAGTGAGTGGGTTATTTATCCCTGGACTCTTGTTTCTCCATCAGTCAAATGTATGGGTCTGTCTTCTCACCAGTACCTTTGGAAATTAAACTCCGTGAAGGCAGGGGCTTTGTCTATCTTCATCATTCCTCTTCACTCAAATGTCTAAAACGTAGCATGCACTTAAAATATTTTTTTAGTAAAAAGCCATATGTCATTGTAAAAATTTTTTAAAAAGAGTAAGAAAAGAAGGAGGAGAGAGGATGGGAGTATGTGTGAGAGGGAGGGTAGAGTGGGAACTATCACTATGCTCTTAAACCTGTATATATGAAATACACAAAATTAGTTCACCTTATATAAATTAACAGAAGAGAAAAGGAGACTGTATATGTGAAAGCTCTCAATTTGTTTCCTCCTCCCATTCTGGTGTAGTTTACTGTCAAGTTATGTAAGCTTTGTTTTATAAACTAGTTCTATCTACTCAACTAGATATGGAGTCTCCTTAAACTTTAAATCAGTCTTGTCTCTTACATATACTAAGAAGTCCTAAAGCTATTAAATTTTCAAGATTAGATGAATAAAAATAATCATCAAAATGTTTTAATTTCTGTTGTAACCATCTCATGTATGTGACTTTGAGTTGAGCATTTTAACTGAAGTTCTGAAAATGAGGACACTAGTAGGCTATTATGGGTTATTATAAATGATAGCTAGCAAAGTACATGCTGTATATGTGTTTGCTTCCTAAGTTAAAAATGCTTCTCAAGGCATGTTTGTTAATGAGAATTGCTCCAGTTTAGATTATAAATTTATATCATTCAGCTGGAAATTTTTCAACTTGACTACATTATGCAATAACGATAAGAGTTAATGCTCACTGAGAACTTCTAAGGGCTAGGTATTCATTTCAGCAATCTTCATGGATCTTCTTGTTTAAATTTTGCACCTCAAGGCTGTCATTTGGGCAGCAGGTTAAACTGCCACTTACAACACAGGCAGCCCACAACAAAGCACTTGTTCGAGTCCCAACTACTCTGCTTCTGATGCAGCTTCCTGCTAACATGCCTGGAAAGGCAGCAAAAGATGGTCCAGGTATTTAGGCCCCTGCCACCCATGTGGGAGACCAGGATGGAATTCCGGCTCCTGGCTTTGACCTGTCCCAGTCCTGGCTGCTGCAGTCATTTGGGAAGTGAACCAAGATCTCTCTCTCTCTCTCTCTCTCTCTCTCTCTCTGCCTCTGTTGCTTTTCCTTTCTATTAAAACAATTTATCTAGGCCGGCGCCACGGCTCACTAGGCTAATCCTCCACCTAGCGGCGCCGGCACACCGGGTTCTAGTCCCGGTCGGGGCGCCGGATTCTGTCCCGGTTGCCCCTCTTCCAGGCCAGTCCTCTGCTGTGGCCAGGGAGTGCAGTGGAGGATGGCCCAGGTGCTTGGGCCCTGCACCCCATGGGAGACCAGGAAAAGCACCTGGCTCCTGGCTCCCGCCATCGGATCAGCGCGGTGCGCTGGCCGCAGCGTGCCGGCCACGGCGGCCATTGGAGGGTGAACCAACGGCAAAGGAAGACCTTTCTCTCTGTCTCTCTCTCTCACTGTCCACTCTGCCTGTCAAAAAAAAAAAAAAATTTATCTATTTGAAAGGCCGAGTTACACACACACACACACACACACAGCAGGGGGTGGGGGAGATCTTCCCTCCACTGCACTCATTCACTCTCCAAATGACCTCAAGGGCCAAGTCAGGAGAAGTAAGGAGCTTCATCTGCATCTCCCACCTAGGTATAGGGACCCCAGTACTTGGGCCATCTTCTGCTGCTTTCCCAGACACATCCAGCAGGGAGCTGGATCTGAAGTGGAACAGCCAGGACTCAAAGCAATGCTCATATGGGAGCCAGCATCACAGGCAGCGGCTTAGCGCTCTGTGTCACAACACTGGCCCCTGGTGCTCTGCCTGTTAAATAAATAAATAAATAAATCTTTAATGTGAGATGGCTGTCATAGGTAGATAAACTGAAGCACAGAGAAGCTAAGTAAAACACACAATTAGAGAATAGCATTTGAACCTAAGCAAGGGGGCTCTTAATCACTAACTCCAGTGTGTTTCAGCTTCATGAGTTAACCATATCCTTAGATAAAGAATTTTAATCTTTTTTGCACTGTGAGCCCCTTGGTGGCCTAATGAAGTCTTAGGTTCTCCTTATAAATGCTCTAAGGAAAATACTTAGGATTTCAAAGAGGACAAATTATATTAAAGACATTTATTAATGTGTTTGCAAAATACGTTATAGTATAGTAACGTATTTGCTGATTTATTATGTGTAAACAAAACCTGGTATCAGGATCTAATAGCTACTACCATTTAATAGTAGGGAAGAATATGTGAAATGGTAAGAAAATATCTGATTCCTTTTGGCATCCAAATCTCAGGTATTGCTAACACTACTGTAGTTTGTAGTCTACACTTGGGACTGAAGGAAAAGCCAAATTTCAGGTTTAGGGGAGTGGAAATAAAGGTGCAATTTTTCCTATTCAAGTCCAAGGACCACTGATTTTTACCGTGTTGCTCTTGAACAGGCCCTCTGCTCAGAGGTCTAATTTTAGGATCTGTTTATTACTTGCAAATAGCAGAAAATGCCTGTTAATTGATATTCTGAAACTCTTCCTTAAATATAACTTGGTAGTTTTAAATCATACTTTGTTGAGACGTAGCGAAGTTTGCATATTTAAAACACGTCTAAAGGGCTTATTTTTATGTGTGACTTGTGGTCAACTTTAATCTCTAGGTTTTATTATCAAATTACCCCAAATTGCTGATACATCACTTGCGTTTCATTAATTAGTGAATAAATGATTAGTAAGCGGGAACAGCCTTCTCTAGGAACCTATGATTTGCCTTGTATATTTCTCACTCATGATAGTCATTTTAAAAAGCCATTTTCTATTGCTCACCTTCCCAGTCTTTCTCCAATACAACCACTAGATGGCACTGATTGTTTGATGTTCCTTTTCATGCCGGCTAATATGTACACCTCCCTTCCAGTCTCATTCCACCAAAATTGATTTTGAACTGAGAAAGTTTATCTGGCAGCTTTATCCACAAACACTAAGAGTTGACATCTCTTTCTGAAATGAATTAAAGCTTTTTTTGTTCTGTTTTTATTTCATCTTTTAAAGGCCATTACATCATTTTGCTCTTCCTTTTATTTCTCCAGGGACTTTTTCAATCCATTAGAACTTCAGAAACTCAAGATGTTTCACACCAATTATGACTACCTTCCCTAAAACAGTCTGTGCTTTTCCAGCAAAAGCGAGATCTGTGGGGAGCCTCCCTTTCTATCAGGGATAGTGGCAACAGATGCACTTTCGGGGAGACAAAATGATTTTGTTAAATGCTTTCCTGTCAAAGGAGCTAGATTCTTGCCCTCCATTGCTTCAGAGAAATCACATTTATGGGCCGATGCTGAAGTTGTGGGTCATAAATAGGTCAATAAAAGATTAGACCAACATACTCTCCAGTGATAAAGGATTTTTGACAAGTATTTTAAAGGTGTAGTAAAATGTTACTGTTTTACAGCTGTCTCTTGAAATAAGCACATTCATTTCATTAGCAGTAGAAGTGCCATGCTAACAAGAAGCATAACAAAGATGACGTCCTACTGCTGTGTTTCCTTGATGCAAAATATGCAATTGTTTTTCATATTCCTAACTTCGCATACTGCACGTAAGAATACAGAAAGTGAAGCAATGAGCATAAGATATTATGTTTATCATTTGGATAAAGAGTAAGGAACCTTATTGAATAATTATAATCATGGGTAGGATCTGTATTCTTCTCCCTTTGATAGGAGTCACCACTGGAGCTGATATTGAAAATCCAGCAGTAAATGTGTGGAATCTGATTGCCCATTCTAGATATTCACATCTCCATTTGCTATCCCAAACCAAGTTTGTGTTTAGCTTCTCCAAATCTAAATCATAGATATAGCAACCAAGGATATAGCAGCCTTCAAAATGTTTATTAGATTTCCCAAAGATTATCAAGAATATCAGATTTCTAATGTCAAGGATTTTTCTTTCTCACAAGAAAAAAGAGGAAAGAAACTATCAAAGCTCAGGAGGCTGGGCTTGAGTTGTGTTACAACTCTCCTGATCTGGGGCAAAGACGTCTGTGTCCACTCAGGGAACAGCAGCTAGAGGAAGACCGTGGGCTGGCATTAGCCAAAAAACAAAAATACTTAACTGAATGAAATAAGGAGAGTTCACACAGAGAGGTTGTCTCCACGCCTGGTTTTCTTGCGTTTATGTTTATCTGCTTACTCCTGAAGGACGATGTGTTTCCATGCGGCATTCCACCAGGGTTGACTGCCATGTCTAATATTCCCAGCCAGGTGCCAGGTCCCTGAGCTCCGAAGTTCACACACACAGTTCATCATTGGTTTTGCAGATGGCAGCCCCAGGACTTCCCCGCAATGCTTTATGGACTAAAAAGGAGACTCTCCCTTAGGCAGGAAACGAATGAGGGACTCTATACCAGAATGGAACTTTAGTTGCCGTGTTTCTTTGAAATGGTTTAAGAGCATTTTCCCATGTAGTGACAAGAAAGCAAGCAGTCCACTCCGCCCCAGGAAATGTAGTGTTGGAAGAAAACAACGTCGTTCAGTTCTAATGTGTTTTGCTTCCTAGATGCTTCTTATTCGCACTTTTCTTCTTCAAAAATTATTACTTTTAGGTCTGGCTATGGGAGAAACACTTCCAAAAGTTCATTAGGTTAAGTGCTTTTTAAGCATTTGCTTTAAATTAAATCTGCCACACTCTTTTTTCTCCGATTACTCTGCAAATTAGCATAGAATTATTGGCTTTTGCCCAAAGAAAAAGAGATGGCAAAGAGTAATGATGGTGATAAAAAAATATGGACCAGAACTCCAAATCTTGAAAGACTTATTTTCGAACAGGAGAGTTAAAAGTATAGAAAGTAGGTATTTTCAAGCCATTGTAATCCATTAACTGTACTTTGAAAATTTATATTTACTAAATAAAAAAAACATGGGAAAAATAAAAAAAGAAAGTAGGTATTTTCTCTGTCCCTCTGTTTATGTGTGTGTTTATATTTTTATATATGTCATGTAAGAACTACTTTATATTTCAACAAATTTCTTTCTTCAGAAAATCAGTTTTGACCGAAGTAGTCTCACCTTTTCCAACTATTTTTGGACATGCTTATTTGTCTTTGTTTATATGGGTTTTTTTCATCGGACCTGTTTGTGAGAGTATAATTAGACTACAAATCAATCAATAATTACTCGTGACTTTCGGCAATCTTTAACTTGGTGCTCCAGGATGGTTATAATGATTTCACCACAGTCTGCTTAATCCAGACAATTGGATCTGCCATTTACCTTTGCATGTGCCAGGAGGAGAACAAGTACTCCGTTTCAGGAAAAGCAGACTGATTTGTTCAGGTGTGAGCAGTGGTTTCTTAACTGCCAAGCATTCCAGTTCAACAAGATGTTCCAGGAAAATATAATTTTGCAACGAGTCGGTTCAGCTCCAGGTAGGAGAGGCCGCTTAATTACTCTCAGGTGGTCAAAGCAGACCCAGCTAGAACAGTCTCAGGTTCACAGCACTCAGTGCCTGCCCGGAGCAGGTAGGGAGGCTCAGTACCAGGAGCCCTCTGGAAAAGGAGGACGTGGAAAACAAGGGAAGGAACTAGGCAGGGTCTCCTTTCCAACAGAAGTTACTGGAAAGTGCCAGAGCTAAGTCATAGGCAGAGATGGAAAGCACAGCAAACCTGAATCCGATTTGTCTCAGATTCCCGAAGATCTTATCGGAGTCACTCTGTGCTGTTTTGCTGTCTGCATTCCTACCTCTCTCCTGCCACATCCTATTACTTTATCTCCCACTTGAAAAGATTTCATTGTGTAATAATATGCAGCATTTCTACTAATGGATCCAGTCCAGTTTATGGAGCAGCAAGTCAAGGATGTCCCAAAACTGCCTTCTCCCTCACTCAACTTCACATCAACAGGACCAAGACCATGAGACAAACACCACAGGGAAAAAGATAATGCAGCAAATTTGTTTTGTTGAGATGCATATTTTACAAAAACTTAGCTAAATTTCTAAACTAGTACTGAGTTACATCTGCTGAAAAATTTGTTTCCTCCCCAGCTGTGCATCTTACTCTGAAAAAGGGTCAAAGATGATTAATGAATGATGAAGTGCCTTAACTGTAACATACAAAAGACCACATTTCCATAGTTCATAGAAGGCAACCTATATTGTCCACGTGGGTACCAGTTTTCAAGTTTCCATGTTTATATGATGGCAAAAGACAGAAACCACCTGAATTCCTAAGTTGAGACAACTTAACACAGAGATCATGAGAAAACACAGTTTGGAAAGGGTGAGAAAGAAGCTTAAAATCTGTTTGCAGGAAAAAAAAAAGTTAGGGTTTCTCATTGAGCTATATTGTAAATATAGTTTCATAGAGATCAGAGCTAGATCCACCTATTAGATCTATCACAAATGACAGTCTGTCTGGCTGAGAGCCATCTGCATGCACAGACCCGTTGGGCTCCTCGACACCTATGGAAATCAGTTCTAAGAACGGATTAAATTCACACGTGCTTCTTCCCCTGCGTTTTGCCAAACTGGCTTAACTGATTTTTTAACCATTCTATGGGTGTAAGATAAATAATCAGATGTATATTCAAAACACACAGAGCAAAGCAAAACTGCCTGAAGAATTTGAAAAGGCTTAGCCTGAGCCTGAGACATGGCTGCCCTGAGAATACAGTGAGAACCAGTGAGAAAACACTGATCGGTGTCATTCACTACAATAGCAACAATTGGTCTCATTCATGGTACCAAGTGCTATTCTTGCTATTTTTCTCATCTTTAAAACTGATTGATAGTATTTTTAATTTACTTCTACAAAAGCATTTTAAAGAATAAAGCAATATTCTGAATCCCTACCATGAAAAGAACTGTATAAGGATTTATTATTTTCATACTTGAACCCATTATATTCTGTAGTACTATATATAGGACACTTATGAAGACTTAAGTGAAGCAATAAATATATCACTTACGATAACTTCAAAATAACATTATACTTTTGAAATATTCATGGAATGGAAAACTTGGGACTTAATGGGTTACATTTTTTCCTTTTAAGTTTATACACTATTCATCCTTCATCCAAAGCATAACTCATAAAAAGGTAGAATAATCAATTTTGTGTATAATTACAAAATCCAAATTAGATTTTAAAGTAAGATAACTTTGTCACCAATTTAAGAAATGAAATTCTGTCCTAAGTAGAGTGCAGTGAATTGTCAAACAAGTTGAGTGCATTGTGGTTAGCTTCAGTTATATGGGAAAGCTCTTTGGAAATTTATATCTAACTCATTTTTAAAGTTCCTGAAAAAACAGCCTAAAATATAAATGACTCTCTAAGTGCAAATTTGTTGAACAAAGAACATTCTACAGAATAGGATTAGAGGCAATTCTAATATATTCTAATAGCATGGCTGAGCAAATGACAATTTTAATTCTGATTGTACACTAAAAATTCTCATTTTCTGTGAAGTAATGAAGAATCACTTCTAAGAAGTAATCTTAGAAGTAGAAGGAAATTTAAAAATACAAAATTATAGGTACAGCATTGCTTTTATCATGTTAAAAGATTAATATGATAAAGAGAAAGTGAAAGATGCAAAAATAACAATAATTTCTGTCCAAATGATGAGATTATTTTTCCTCTATTTAATACTGTTGATTCACGTTGCATTTTAAGAGATGTTTAACTTGCAAATCAAAGAAAAAAGTGAGCAAAACGATTTTGGAAATCAGAAATGAGTTTATCAGAAAAATACCAAAACCCAAAACAAGGAGTCTTCATGGAAGGCCCAGCTGCACAGACATAAATCTAGCCTCAAGAGTGCCGGTTTGTTCAGGTAAAGTCAGTGATGGATTTGGACCGAAGCACTGGGCCCTGGTTTTAGTTACTCAGCCTGAAAACCACCTCCAGGTTGTAGGGAAATGAGAAAGAGACAGCTCGGGCTTCTGAAGCAAGCCTTGAAAAGTTAAATATGTTTCGTCTGGGAACAAAGATTGAGAGGTGATCTCATTTCAGTGTTTGGATACCTGCGGCAGATATTCCGGGCCCAAGGATGTGACCTGTCCCACTCACTCAAGAGCAATAGGAAACTGCAGAAGGAGAGGGTTACATTAGAAAGATTTCCTCTCAAAGACAATTACACGTTTATTCCAGTTTTAGTCTCAGTGACAGGGTTAGAGTTCCCTCCCCATCTGAAACCAAGGAGAATAATGCTTGCCACATAAGTTTTAATGGACAGAACATCTGTAAAATACTTTGAGCCCTTCAGATGAAAGGTGCCGTGGGAATGCAAAGAATTATTGCTATTATTTTTGTCCCCTGCCTCCCCTATGGGTCTGAATTTCCTTGTGACATTTATGGGATCCCTCCAGCCAGCCAGCTGCTCTGTAACATGTCATCCCGGTGATATTTTAAATCCTTCACGTGACTCTGATCGGACCCAGGACAAGAGCAGCTTAAATGTTAACTGTTTGTCTTGAAGAAGGAAGTGCAAGTAGTCATAGCACCCGTTCAAGGCTTAGGGGGTCAAAGTTTTTCCTAACATGGAGTTCAAGGTTTATGCCCTGGCCTTGTGGATATAGCATGTTCGATGGGACTTTCCTTTGTTTCCTTGGAACAAGTTCATCTGATAGCAGAGGCTTGTATATACCGCCCTCCCTCTGTGATTTCTTAAGAGTTTACATTCAGATTCAACTAAAGCCTATGAATTACCTATTCAGTGTGTAATTGGCACTCTTTATAAACATTTGACACACGTCCTCTTGGTTTGTTTTTTTAATAATGTTTTCCATATTAATGAGCAACACATGCCTTCTACCAAAATTGTCTTGGAAAGTACAGGAAACTTTAAAAAAAAAAGCCAAACAGAAATAATTTATAATCCTAATACTCAGAAACGATCCTTCTTGAGGTTTGGATCTCTCCTATCAGTTATTTTCCTTTCTGTAATGTGTGCACACCTGTGCCTGCATCTCTACCCACTTACTGTTGTTTACTAAATATTTTCTCATGCTCTTGGATTTTCTTCACAAATACAATTGGTCACAGTGGCATACTATTTCATCCTATGCAGGGTCTAGAAGATTTATACCTTACCTTCTCCAGTCTGCATAATGTCTACCATTCAATAAATAAAACGGTCAAAGTATTATTTATGGAAGACATTTATTTTGAATCCTTTATTATATATTTGGTCCTCACAATAACTTTACAAGATAGAAAGAGCAGTCTTATCATTTTATGCACAAGGAAGTAGACTCATAGGGATGAAGTCTGAGCCAAGTTCATGCATCCAGGAAACTGAAGAGTAGAGCCCAGAACTCCTTGTTCCGGATCTTCCCTGTCACCCAATGTGGCCTCAGTGAGCAATGTGATTCCTGGAACTCTTGAATTATCCTACTGGTTTCCACATAGGTTGTCCCTCTCAAAATATGCTGACAGGGTAGAGGTCAAAAATGAGCCCTTAAGTAAGAGATGGCAGATAATTCATAAGGCTTTTCTTCTAAAGATGTCATCAACATCGTTTCTGAACCACCTGCATTCAGCACCACCTTCGCTCGCCTTCACCTTTGCAAGGCACCCCAAATGCTCACCGTTTCTCCTCTGATTCACCCTATGAGTCAGGTAGGAAGTGCTCCTGCTGTCCCTACTTTACATAAACAGAACCAATGCACAGAAAAAGCCAGTGCCACTTGGATGAGCTTTCAACCAGACCTGCTGCCCCGGGTCTGCTGCTCTTTCCATATTTCTCTCGACTCAACGTTTGTCTCCCACTTTCTAGCATTTTGATGATTCAATTTTACTAATCCTCATTTATTTTCCCAAACATTACTTTTATGGATCTTAGATCTAGAAATACTTTCTTTTTTTAAGAAATGTAAAAAGTTATTTAAATAATATATTACATAACAAATTTATGAGCAATGAGAATATTAAAATTTCTTTTTTTTAAGTTTTAATTTAATGAATGCATTTTTCATAGATACAACTTTAGGAATATAGTGGTTCTTTACTCAATACCCACCATCCCACCCCAACTCTCACCCCACCTCCCTCTCCCTCTCCCTCTCCCATCTCCTTCTTCATTATGGTTCATTTTGAGTTTGATTTTATATACAGAGGACCAACCCCATGATAAGCATAGATAGAAATACTTTCATCTCATTCCCTCTTCCCAATTTTTCCAGGTTTCCTAGTTATACTGCTGAACAGAAAAACAATTTTCCTTGTGGTAAGCTCTGCCTACCTCTATAAGAGAGTTCACCAAAGTAACCAACAGGCTCAAATCCTTGCACAAGAGATCTGCAGAATGTTCATGGAAAACACATTATCTTCTAATTCCATCTTTCCATAAACAGCGTTAAATACCCTAATGTGTTCCAGGCAGGGCAGCAATGCTTGGTGCACATCATCTCATTTAATTCTCCAATAGCTCTTGGAGCTGTTAACTTAAATTTTATTTTCAAAATGAAATTAAAGAAGCATAAAAGGACAAGTAACTTGCTAAAGGAAGTGGGAAATTGGGACTTGAACTTGAGCCATCTGACACATTGCTATGAGTTTAGCAGGCTCTACTCTATTGTACCTTCATTCCTAAAATATATTACAGCTAATGCACTTTCCTTAGCTTCATATGAGAAATAAATATAAGATTCTTACTCATCTCCCCCATTTTCAAAAGGAAAAATGAAAGCAGTCCTGGGTTTATAACCAAGTGGTTGTACTCATTATTATGTGCTGAATTTTTTGTGTGGCCCCAAAATTCACAGGCTGAAATCTGTTCTCCACTGTGGTAGTATAAGGAGCTGAGGCCTTTGGGAGGTGATTAATTCATGAGCAGGAGGATGTGAGCATTGATTGGATTTGTGTACTCAAAAAGGCTGAAGAGACCAGTGTTCATCCCTTCGGCCATGGGACAACACAGCACAAAGGTCCTATCTCTGAACAAAGAAACAGGCCCTCAGCCAACAGCAAATCTGCCAGCATCTTGATCCTGGACTGCCCAGCTTCTGGAACTGTAGGGAAAATTTTCTGTTGTTTGGAAATCATCCAGCTTAGAGTTGCTTACTATATGCACCTAAGTGGACTAAGATACTAGTAAAGTCATGTGTCTCTACTACAAGAACACCCATTTAATGAATGATTTACTTTTCACAAATCAAAGGTCTAGCCAATAAAATGATATCACCCAGAAGAAATTTCACCAAAGAGCAGTTAAACAATAGACAAATCCATGTTTTTGTATATTTCAGATTCTCAGTTATAATACATACACAACTCATTCCTTTTCCACCTTGCTGCTGCCTTCCAGTTTCAGCATGGCCACATCCTAATGAGAGAGAGAGAGAGAGAGAGAGAGAGAGAGAATACACGTTCTTAAAGTTTGCTTCAGACCAGTTTAGAATCAGTCTTAAAGAACAGATATGTCTAAACATGGATAATTGAGGAAAACAATACTTCAAGTTATGTTCTACAATCAAAATTATTTTAATTGCCTTGCTTAACTCACAAATCAACATCCTTTGGTTCCTACCTGCTAACATAACTGGTACAGAGTTCATAAACAAGATCACCTGGAAGAATTAGAAGAAAAATTGGGGGAAAATCCTAGTGACACCATAAGGTAATTGTAAGCCAGTGCAAATTCCATCCTTGCAAGACGAAAGAACCTCAAACCTTCTTTCCTTTTCCTTTCCAGTGCTAACCCATGCTGATTTAAGTTCTTAACCCCATATATCTGGATGATTTGAAATTATCTTCCACTGCTACTCTCATCCAGACCTCATTCTACTTCAATCAACCCCGAATATCACCATGTTTTTAATCCTTCTAAAGACTGACTGAATCTTAACTCACATCCTACTTCCTAACCTTTTGCCTGCCAATCCATCTTTCTAGCTGTCTGCAGTCATCTTTCCCAAACACAATGCTAATCCTGAAACTCTGCACACTTAAAGCCACCAATGCTTCCCCATTATAAATCCAGATAGTCAAATGTCACTTTTATGGGTCTCTGGCCTATTGCTCTAGACTCTTTTTACTGTGCTCTGTCCCCACCTCTTCTTTCTATCTGCGTGAAGTCTATTCTCCAGTCTACAAAACTTACAAGCAATGGGAGAAGGAAGAAAACCAACATATATTGAGCATCTCCCACAAACTATAGACCCCACTAGCCACTTAAGAGTCTCATCCTGCATCATTGACTCTGAGACAAGATTGTTGGAACAGTCATGTTACTCACAGAAGCTGAGATGAGCAGCTCAGAACAGTGCTGATGGGAAGGACTGGCAGGGTGGGAGGGAGAAGCAACTGTGTGACTTGGAGACAGCAACCCAAGAGCTCATGGTGGGAATGAGTAACCTGAGAGTACCATGGGACACACTGTGTTGTTCTTGTCCTGGCAGTCCCATTCCTTAGCACAGCCAGGTCACAGAATTGCTGTCCTTCGGCTTGTTCCCTTAGTCCCTCTTCTGTGGCTATGACCGAATACCATGGACTGGGTGAACAATAGAAGTTTATCTAGCTCACAGTTCTACAGGCAGGGAAGTCCAAGAGCATGGAACCAGCATATGGGCAGGGTCTACATCCTGCAACATAGTAGGGAAGAAGGGTAAGCAGTAGGCACAAGGCAGAGACGATGAGAGCTCAGTTTATCCTTTTATCAACAGCATACTCTCTCAATAATTTACTCACTCTTGAGATAGTAGCATCAATCTAGTCCTCATGATCACTTCTTAAAAGTCAACTTGTTCATATAACTAGAATGCCTATTAAGTTACAACATGGATTTTGGAGGGGACATTCAAATAGCACATTTCCTTGTCACTTCTAGGCTAGTACTTTCTCATTCTTATGCCAAATCCTAACTTTCTTCCTACTCCATCCTCTACATTTTCTTCTCCCAAAAGTTACAACAAATCTCTGTTTGGGATCTGAGTCTAGCTCTCAGTCTTTTGTCTCCAGCCTACTGCCATCATAATCACCTCAATGTCTATGTGGACAGTCTGCCTGAAACACCTTGCCCAAGATTCCATAATCGCTATAATCCCTACAATCATTTATGCACAACAGCCATCTACTCCTGCAGCCAACTCCAAGACATTGTCATTTGTCCAGAACTGCTCCATCCTAGGCATTTAAACTCTAATACCCCCATACTCTACCTCTCCTAACCTCACAGCTATCATTTAGTGCTTCAGTTTCCTAGTACTTTCTTTCTTTCTTTCTTTCTTTTTTTTTTTTTTTTTGACAGGCAGAGAGAGAGAGAGAGAGAGAGAGAAAGGTCTTCCTTTCATTGGTTCACCCCCCAAATGGCCGCTACGGCCGGCATGCTGCACCAATCCAAATCCAGGAGCCAGGTGCTTCCTCCTGGTCTCCCATGCGGGTGCGGGGCCCAAGCACTTGGGCTATCCTCCACTGCACTCCCAGGCCACAAAAGAGAGCTGGACTGGAAGAGGAGTAACCAGGACAGAATCCAGTGCCCCAACCAGGACTTGAACCCGGAGTGCCAGCGCCTCAGGCAGAGGATTAACCTAGTGAGCCGCGGTGCAGGCCCCAGTTTCCTAGTATTTTCTTAGTCCCTTTCTTTCATTCCTTCACACTTTCATGAGTTCTTGCTCTCATATCCAACTCACACTCCAAAGATATTCATTTTAGGTGCTTTTTTAGTCAGACAACTCACTCATTTCTTTTGGCAGGTGTTCATGCTTCCAAATTCATGGAGAAGAAAAAAAGAGAGGTCTTCCATCCACTGGTTCACTTCCCAATTGGCTGCAATGGCTGGAGCTGTGCTGATCTGAAGCCAGGAGCCAGAAGCTTCTTCTGGTCTCCCATGTGTGTGCAGGGGTCCAAAGACTTGGGCCATCTTCCACTGCTTTCCCAGGACATAGCAGACAACTGGATCAGAAGTGGAGTAGCCAGGACTCTAACCAACGCCCATATGGGATGCCGGCACTGCAGATGGTGGCTTTACCCGCTACACCACAGCACTAGGCCCTGGGAAGCATTTTAATTTGATTCTATTTGTGAAACTCCTACCTTGACTTCAGTGTCACTACTCTATCTTGGTAATTTCGTACCCTCCCTATCATGCACTTTCAGATTATATAATAAGTTCCTCTTCCTTCTTAGTCTACTTGGGTTTCTACAGCAAAATACCCCCAAAGAATAGAAATCTATTTCTTACCCTCTGGAGGCAAGAAGTCCCAGATTAGTATCTACCAGAGTTGGTTTCTGGTAAGGGTTCTCTTCCTAATTTGCAGATAGCTGCCTCCTCACTCAGTTGTACACTTGAATTGTACACTTGAAAGGCATTATCTCAGTATCAATTTGCCTCAGATAAGTTATAGTTCAAAAATTAGCTCAAGGATAACCCCTAACATAAATTCTTTTTGATCTTTATCTAAGCCACTGTGGAATAATGGTCATGTCTCCCTCCACTATACCTAGTATATATTTCACTCAAATTTCCCATATGTACCTATTGGTACACATATCTGTCTCCCTTCTTTAAATGGAGAAATTCTTGAGAATAAGAACTTTGTATTGTGCTTTTTGTCTCCAGATCCCTGCCCATTTAAATTAATAAAAAAAAGAATGAATAGATGCCAATTTCTGCAGAGTAGTTTATCAACCAACCAAGAACTCCTGTGCATGGTAAGAAAGTACATCAAAGGACTTTATGACATTAGCTGTTCTTCTGTTGGAGACTAAATGTCAATAATATTTTGAGTCTGCCTATAAAGCATTCAACCAGTCAATGAAACTTTGTGGCATATCCAGATATCTACTAGGAAATTAAATCTAACATGGCTCCTTTGTTATTCTACACCTACTTGAAACATTTATAAAATATATTTGATGTTTTTATCATATTACAAGTGTTTTTATGTATCTATGTCTCCAATATACTGTAAATTCCTTATGAAACATGACTGAATCTTGTTTATCCTTTTTAATCTTATTTCATCTATCCAATAAGGGGATAGATAAGGGGACCAGGTGTCTCTTTTAATCTTTGGCCAAATTCATCTAAACTTTAAATATTTCAATATTATCTTCAGGCAATAAAAACTGTTTTAAAATAAGCACAAAAGCATTGTCACATCCCCAAAAGAACATATTTCTTTTTTTAAGATTTTATTTATCTGAGAAGTAGAGTTAGAGAGAGAGAGAAAGAGAGAGAGAGAAAGGTCCTCCATCCTCTGGTTCACTCCCCAAATGGCCATAACAGGTGGAGCTGAACTGATCAGGAGCCAGGAGCTTCTTCCAGGTCCCCCATGTGGGTACAGGGGCTGAAGCACTTGAGCCATCTTCTAATGCTTTCCATGGTCATCAGCAGAGAGCTGGTTCAGAAGAGGAGTAGCTGGAACACAAACCAGTGCCCATATGGGATGCTGATGCCATAGGCAGAGGCTTAGCCTACTGTGTCATAGGGAAGCCCCAAGAAACTATTTCTTAACCTCAACTAACAGTCAGTTCATTCATTTTTCTACACTTTGTAAAAAAATCCTTAAGTGCCCTTACAGTTTGTTTGCTTAAATAATCATCGAAACGAGGTTCCTGCATTGCATATTATCGGTATTATTCTACTAAGTGTCTTTCATGTGCAAAAATTCCTTATCTTTTTCTCTTTTTTTCTCCTTTAGCACAGAATCTTCTGGTTACTTTTATTTTTTTAATTCATTGACAAACAGCAATTTTTATGGGGTACAATGTAATATTTCTATACAGGCAAACATTTTAATGAACACATTAGGATAATTAGCATCCATTGCTTCATATATTCAAAGTTTCTTTGTAGAGTGAACATTCAGAAGTCTTTCTTCTAGTTATTTAGAAAAGTACAGTATGTTATTGTTAACTATACTTACTGTGCAATAGAACATCAACACGCCCAGTCCTTTTTCTCCAAGCTACTTTTTTTTTTTTAAAGTAAAGAAACTGGACTGGGCAGGTGCCATGGATCACTTGGTTAATCCTCAGCATGTGGCTCTGGCATCCCATATGGGCGCCGGTTCTAGTCCCAGTCCAGCTCTCTGCTGTGGCCCAGGAAGGCAGTGGAAGATGGCCCAAGTGCTTGGGCCCCTGCACCCGCATGGGAGACCAGGAAGAAGCACTTGGCTCCTGGCTTCGGATTGGCGCTGCGCTGGCCGTAGTAGCCATTTGGGGAGTGAACCAACGGAAGGAAGTCCTTTCTCTCTATCTCTCTCTCTCACTGTCTATAACTCTACCTGTTAAATACAAAAAAAGAAAGAAAGAAAGAAAGAAAGAAAGAAAGAAAGAAAGAAAGAAAGAAAGAAAGAGAATGTTTGTGCTATAGAATTTCCCAAATTCTGTGTGTGGTTGTTTATATTCTTGTAGAGTTGTTTAACCTGATTTTGTATCCTCTTTATGTATATAACTCTGCCTCTGAAATAAATAATTACATCTTCAAAAAATAGAATCCTTTGAATTAGAAACGTCAGTGTTCTTGTTTCCCATTATGTCTAAGCAATAAGACACAGTGAAGTTAAGTAACTTTCAAAATCAAGGAAGTAGAAAAACCAAAATTTAAGTTCAGCCTCCCAGGTGCGTGCTTTTAGCCACTGTACTATGTAAGTATGTGGGACTGTAGAATGAATGAATGAACTTTCTAGTTTCCTTAAGCAATGCTTTGTTGTATTAAATAAGCTCACAAATAAGAGAATGATTTCATTTTCATTCCCTTGATTGTTAGACCTAGAAAGTCCTTATTCTATTGCAAACTTCTTTTTTTATTTTTTACAAGTAAGAAAGTTAAAGTCAAAAGGGATATGAAACACAATGACATGCCTGAGTTACATAGCTGACCAGTGGCAGAGGGAGGAACTAGAACACAAGTAGCAAAGTGTTATACACAGATGAGAACTTGGCAACTACTTTGATGTTGATGATGCGATATTGGAAAAATAATATGAATTTTCTGTTTCATTTTAAAACTCGTATCCCAGTTTAGCTGAACAACACATGCTGAAAGCCAGAGAAAAGATGATGTTTTCAGTGCAAATGACTGATGCAAGGTGGTCCTCCTTCTTTTCCTCAAAGGTAGTCAGTGTGAGAAAGACAGACCTGGGCCACAGTCCTGGAGATGGCTATAGCACTGGCCTCTTGCAGCCAATTCCCTTGGCTGAAAAGGGAGGAATTAAAGAGAACTTCAAAGAAGAAGCGTTTAGTCCCCACCACCCTTGAGTGTTCACAGTGGAATACCAGATGCCCCCTCTTCCATTGAATTATTCAAATATAAAACATGTGCATTTCATTTTCACAGACAGTATTCAACAGCACCATGGGGCATGGGCCATTTTGGGACACAATATTTAAAAACACAAGCCCATGTTGACTTGTATTTTGGCTGCCTGCCATTTCCTTTTTCATTTGCTTTTCTTCCACTACTTAGAATTACCTGTTGCGCATGAGGCAGACTTCATTTCCCAAAGCAATATGACTTGAAAATGTACTCTCTAATGCACTTATTTAGAATTGAACAAATATCTATAAGCACCTAATATGCCAAGCCCTGTGTTGTAAGAAAGACATCCCAACAATGAGCATACCTGTCTTCATGAGGTTATAATTAGAGAAGACATTATGCAAGTAAACGCACAGGGTTGTAACTGCAAATTATAATAAGTGCTATAACAAGGATGAGATAGCTTAACAGAGGAAGCCTAGTACACATCACCTAACAAAGCCTCTCTGACATTTATCCTAAGACTGCTGCACTATGTAAGTATATGTGGTCATATATTCGTCAATGAATGAACTTCCTAGTTTCATTCTGCCAGAGCAGGTTCAATAGGATGATGAGGGCAGAAATATAGGAGAGCCTTTTATGTGAAAGACTTTTCCTTTATAAAGCAAAGGAAGTAAAATGGAGTGTAAACTTCATTGATAAACATGAGCTTGTTCTGGGTGAAGCAGTTAGACTTTGGATTGGTCTGAGGCAATCATTCAGCCTGTATCCATTTTCCCATACCCTGTGCTAGGAATTCAAGGGTCAACTTAAAGGAGTAAGACCTTCTGCACAGTGTTTTTGGTGACCTCAGGAAGGTCTTTTCAGATAAATAGTTAACATAGGAAGACCACATTATGTACAGGCCCAGACTAATCTTGGGAAAACTGAAAGAAACTAATATGGATGCCAATTCTATGTGAAAATCCAGTGATACCGTGTAATTTCATCATATGATTTGCCATAGGAAAATAATAACAAAACAGTTCCTTATGAAGCACAATTTGCAATACTAGGAAAGCATGTAACCTGAAATATTAAAATGCAATTATTAAATAACTAAGTTCACTCAGCCACAGACATTAATTGATGTCACTACTCCAAAGCATACAACATGATTAAATTGGCCATGGCTAGATAACATGGCATTTTCAAATGTATTCACAAGGGATTTTGTAAAAACAAACCAGGCAGTTATTGTGGTGGACACTGAATAATTAATCTATCTAGGGCCCCTCTTCTTTTATGCAAACAGCATCTGCCATCCCTTGGGGGAACTCCAACCCCACTTCCTTATTCCCCAAGTTCTAATAACCAGGTTCAAACTGGTGCAACCATTTTCTTTCATGAATACCTTCCTTCATGCATAAGGCTAATTAAGATGGGCCTGTGACACAAGAAGATCCATCAAGTTCTTCATGCTCCTGGAGTAGCCCTGGTTCCTATAGGTCTAAGCATCATGGTTCAGATACTCATCCTATTCTGTGACCCTTCTACCTGGAAAGTATCCTCTCACAAATTTTACTTGAGTTGGAGTTGAATTTCTGCCTCTGGATACCAATGGGATACCATACGTCTCGTTTGTTAAGATGATTGAGATAACCTCGCCTAAGGTGCTATGCTCTTTTGTGCTTAGTAGGTATGAATGATTTAGCACACAACACTTGCCCTTACCAAGTATTTAGAGGAAGTTAAAGATGTTGCCCTCTCTGAACCACTAGGACATCTTTGTAAGATTTCTTTAAAGAAAAGTGAAAAAAATGCTGTAGAGTATAACAGAGAATGAATAATTACTTGAGGAGATGAAGGTTGGCTTGTGAAGTCAGGAAGGTGACTTGCTCTGCACCATGAAGGATGTGTACGTGATTACAAGATAGACAGCAATCTGGGTAGAGGAGAAAGTACTTGCACAGCCTAAAAACGTGTTCATGGAATTGTAAGACACAGTGTGTGTGATATTCTTATTTTTACAAACTACTCTTCTCAGCCAGAATTTTAAATATTTTTAAAGATTTACTTTTTTGAATGAGTAACATAGAGAAAGGGAGAGAGAGAAAGAGAGACAGACAGATCTTCAATCTGCTGGTTTACTCCCTAAATGATTGTAACCACCAGGAAAGGCCAGGCCGAAGCCAGGAGCCAAGAGCTTCATCCAGGCCTCCCATGTAGGTGCAGGGGTCCAAGCACTTGGGTCATCTAGTTCTGCTTTTCCCAGGCATTAGCAGGGAGCTGGATCAGAAGTGGAGCAGCCAGAACTCGAACTGGCGCCCACATGTGAAGCCAACATCACAGATGGCAGCTGTTACCCACTATGCCACAATTTTTTTAATTGACAAGGAAGCCTGCATCATAACAAACACTGGAGCAAGCAACAGTTAAAGCTGTGTTCCTGGGTTATTAAGAGCTCTTCTATGTAGAAGCAACATAATGAATTGGATTCAGTGCAAACTGGAAAGTATTTGTCTTGAGGCTCTGTTCTTTTCCCACCATAACAAAAATGTGAATAAGATCTACTCCTTGGAGGTCACAAGGAGACAGTAAAGTGATGTGCTCACCATTGCATGATGTTATAAAATTATGGGGTGAGATTTTGGCACAGTAGTTAAAATACCATTTGGGATGCCCATTGCGTATATCAGAGTGCTTGGGTTCAAGTCCCTGCTCTGCTCCTAGTCCCCACCTCCTTTTAATGTGCACCCTGTGAGATAGCAGATGATGTCTCAAGCACTTGGTTCGCTGCCATCTTCCTGTGAAACATGGATGAGTTCTGGCCTCCTGGCTTGAACGTGGCCCAGCAGCCCTGGGTGTTGGATCCATTTGGGAAGTGAACTAACAAATGGAAGATTTCTTTGTCTCTGACTTTCCTCTCTGACTTTCAAATATTAAAAATATTTCATAATTGGAAAGTTAAGTAAATAACAAAGTTTTAAAATATTATAAATAAAATAGGCATGAGTAAAAAATCCTTCAAATTGCAAAATATGCAAATACAAAGAATGAAAGATTATTCATGTGATTTCGAACTTTGCATCACAGCAATCTTTTTTTTTTTTTTTTTTTTTTGACAGGCAGAGTGGATAGTGAGAGAGAGAGACAGAGAGAAAGGTCTTCCTTTGCCGTTGGTTCACCCTCCAATGGCCGCCGCAGCTGGCGCGCTGCGGCCAGCGCACCGCGCTGATCCGATGGCAGGAGCCAGGAGCCAGGTGCTTTTCCTGGTCTCCCATGGGGTGCATAACAGCCATCTTTAAGGGATTACCACTTTTTTTTTTAAGATTTATTTATTTACTTAAAAGTCAGAGTTACACAGAGAGAAGGAGAGGTGGGGCGGGGGGGCTTCCATCCACAGGTTCACTCCCCAATTGGCCACAATGGCAAAGCTGCGCTGATTTGAAGCCAGGAGCCAGGAGCTTCTTCCAGGTCTCCCATGTGAATACAAGGGCACAAGGACTTGGGCCATCTTCTACTGCTTTCCCAGGCCATAGCAGAGAGCTGGAGTGGAAGTGGAGCAGCTGAGACGCAAACCGGCATGCATATGGGATGCCGGCACTGCAGGTGGCAGCTTTACCCACTATGCTACAGCGCTGGCCCCAAGAGATTACCACTTTAAAGTTTGATGCCTTATCAAAAAAGTTTACCATTTCCTTTCCCAACTATATTTACATTGATTTCAGATATTCTGCACACACTTCCCATATCAAACCAAAAAGTTAAACTAGCCTTCCTTTATTAAGCCAGTCATTAAACAGACTTATAAAGAATGCAAAGCATAGACTGGTGCTGTGGCTCACTAGGCTAATCCTCCACCTGCAGCACTGGCACTCCGGGTTCTAGTCCCGGTTGGGGCGCCGGTTCTGTCCCAGTTGCTCCTCTTCCAGTCCAGCTCTCTGCTGTGGCCCTGGAAGGCAGTGGAGGATGACCCAAGTGCTTGGGCCTTGTACCCGCATAGGAGATCAGGAGGAAGCATCTGGCTCCTGGCTTCAGATCGGTGCAGTGCGCCAGCCATGGTGGCCATTTGTGGGGTGAACCAATGGAAGGAAGACCTTTCTCTCTCTCCTCTCTCTCTCTCTCTCTCTCTCTCACTGTCCAACTTTGCCTGTTCAAAAAAAAATGCAAAGCATATTAATTCTCACCAATTTGCACAAAATAGATGATTTATGTTAATATGTATTTCAGGTTGGATTACATCTCTCAAAAATGTTGAAATCCTCATTCCCAGTACCTGTGAATGTGACCACACTTGGGAATTTACAGATGGTCAAATTAAGATGAAAGTCATTAGAGTGTGTCCCGATCCAATATGAGTGCTGTCCTTGTGAAAGGAGAAATTTGAACAGAGATACAGGGAGAGTGCCTTTCACAGGCCAAAGAATGTCTGAGTCTACCAGAAGCTAGAAGAAGAAGCTGGAACCGATTCTCCTGACAGCTCTCTGAAGGAACCACCTGGTTGACACTTTGATTTTGAACTTGGAACCTGCAGAACTGTGAGACAATAAATGTCTGCTGTTTAAGTCAAGCAATAGGTGACACTTTATCACGACAGCCCTAGGAAACTAACAGAATATGTAACTAGTTTATTATTTTTTAAAAGATTTTAGTTATTTATTTGAGAGGTAGAGTTACAGACAGTGAGAGGGAGAGACAGAGAGAGTTACAGACAGTGAGAAAAAAACCTTCCATCCACTGGTTCACTCCCCAAATGGCCGCAATGGCCAGAGCTGAGCCGATCCAAAGCCAGGAGCCAGGAACTCCTTCTGGGTCTCCAACATGGGTGCAGGGGCCCAAGCGCTTGGGCTATCTTCTACTTTCCCAGGCTACAGCAGAGAGCTAGATTGGAGGAGGAACAACTGGGACTCGAACTGGTGCCTATATGGGATGCCAGTGCCATAGGCAGAGGATTAACCTACTGCTCCACACCACTGGCCCTGGTTTATTATTTTTAATATTGCTTTATTATTTTTTAATTATTTGAGGGCAGAGATCCTGCATGTGCTAGCTCACTCTACAAATTCCTTCAATGGCCAGGGCTGGGTTGGGGCCATAGCCTAAAACTAGGAACATAAGTCAGGTCTGCCAACATGGATGACAGAAAACAAACTACTTCAGTGATCACCACCGCCTCTAAGGTTCTTCATTAGTAGGAAGCTGGAATCCAGAATTGGAGTTAGGACTCACACTCAGGCACTCTGATGTGGCATTTAGGCATCTTAACAACTGCAAGGCTAAATGTCTACTAAAAATTATTTTTAACTTCCCACTTCTAATTTATAATGTGATTAATACTGGCAAATATAAGGAAAAGCTTTTTGGGTTCATAATATTTGTAAGAACAAAAAGCAAAGAGGCTCTAAGTCTAAAACATTTGAGGTCCACAGGATTAGTAAAGGGACAACATGAACCAAGGCAGTGGTTCCCAAATACAGTGCCGTTACAGCTACGTCACACACTACAGCTTTCTCCATACTCATTGAATTAGGATCTCCAGAGTTCTCTGCCAGGAAATTATATTTCTAACAAACTTTCCATCTAATCCTTGCATACAACTTAACACTTACAGGCAGAAATATCAAAAAAAGGGTTAACAAGTATTTTAACTCCTTTGGTTTGTAGAAAAAGAGACACACTCAAGGGAGCTACAATACTAGGGGAGCTGATTGCAAAGATACACTTGGCACCACCAGAGGGGAGGTATCAGTTCCCTCACAAAGCAGGTTCTGTTACAGATCCCCACTTCAGAAAGAATCAGGGGGTTGAGGCTTCTTCGGGGAGCCAGCAGCAGAAGTCTGTGTCTCTTCACTCTGGGTCCTGCCATAAGTGGACTAAAGATGACTCTTCAGGACTCTCTACACACACCCCAGTCCACTTCTCTCTGTCCCTCTTCCAAATATCTGCTTCTTTCATACTTCTGGCTGCACACAGCTTTGGCTTACAATGCCTCAAATTCACCTCAAGGCAACTTTTCAGTCTCTGCTTTATTGCCAATTGTTAGATTCTTTTGTCTTTCTTAATTTCAGTCCCAGAGATGGAAAATCTGATTGGTCCAGTTCATCTCCCAGAGCCAGGTCATGCTCAAATTTGCTGGACAGCCTATAGCTTTGTTACCCTGGAATCAGATGCCCATATCTGGTTTGGTAATCTGTGAGCATAGGGCCTAGATAAACAAAGCATAAAACACAACAGCCAAGGCAGAAGGCCTTGTAGGCAGGGCAATTTTTGCTTCACTGGGGCTGTGGACAAAAGAGGTATTGCAATTATCATCTTCAGAAACATTTTTGGCTTTGCTATTATTAATAAAAAATTGATTAAAGTATTTTGCTAAGATATGTGATTTGACACTCAAATGGTTTTTTGACTTAAGTATTATCATATCTAAATGATGAGTTGAAATGATTGTCATGATGTTGATGATGGGACTTAAATATCCTGAAAATACATTGTATACCTTCCCATATCACCTTCTCATTTACTTCATTTATCCATTTTTCATTTGCTGAGTAACCTAGTTCAAGTTATTCTTCTTTTTAGGATTTATTTATTTATTTGAAAGGCAGAGAGAGAGAGAGAGAGAGAGAGAGAGAGAATGAATTTTCCATCAGCTGGTTTACTTCCCAAATGCCACAATGGCTGGGACTAGGTCAGGCCAAAGCCAAGAGTCAGAAGCTCCTGCTGGGCCTCCCACTTGGGCACTTAGGCCATCCTCCACTACTTTCCCAGGCACATTAGCAGGAACTGGATTGGAAGTGGAGCAACCAGGACTTAAGCAGGTGCCCAAATTCCAGGACTGCGGGTGGCAGCTTAACCTTCTATACCACTCCACTGGCTTTTCAAATTATTCTTTTACTCTTCTTTCATCTTTATTCCTTGTTATCCAATCTTCTGTCTTCTTCCTCTTTCTCATTTGTTCTACCTGACTGTGGTCTTACATTAAAGAGGAAAAAAAGTCAGTTCAATGTATTTTTCTAATTCCATTACTTTTACTTTAGGGTTTGATTTGGTTCTTGGACAATTTTATGTAATGGCTTTGTCCTTCATGTTTTAAAGAAAGGAAAGGCATGCAAATATTAAACTATTTATCATAAATTTCACAACCAGTCAGTATTTTGATCATTTGAATTGTCACTTTAGAGAAAGCTGCAGTTTTTGAGACAGGGCAGATACCTTTCTTTGTGTATTGTTACCCACGGATTTCAGCATGTGAGACAGTTTAGTTTTGTGTTTGGGTAAATTATTTGTGTGTGTGTCATTGTATAATTTTTTCTGTGTGTTTGTGTATATATGTTTGTAGTTTTCTTGGTATGTGTGTGCATCTTTCAATTGAACAAAATTGCATTGTTTTCTTACGTTGTACTGTATATTTTTCATTTGTTGCTCTGAATTGAAAGAAGACAGTTTCTATTTTGACTAAATTGTTGGATTGCTCAAAAAAAAGCAGAAACATCTCCAGGATTTTGTTGAATCCAATTAGTTATATGCAACTTGTAGTACATCTGATTTCTATTATATGCTTTTGTGTTTTCTCCAGTAAATCAGTTGAAACTAAGTGACTGTGACATTTGACCTACATAGTGAAGGTGTAGATTTAAATTTGCGTGTTTTATTGTTTTCTGTCGTTTACATGTTAATGTTCATCTTAGAACACTTCTAAAAAAATTAATGTGCACTTTTTATGTATGGTGGTGTACAACAGCGTAGCACATCAGCTCCTCTTCAGAGATTAATGTTGATTCACGTCCATTTAAATCAACTCATGCTTCCAACCCAACAGATTCATTTATTTGTAACAGAAAATACTGGCACACAAAAGTGAAAGTTGAGGAAAGTGAAAAACTTCAGTAGAGGTTTGATCAAAGTCTCAGCCCTGTTTCTCTGCAGTTGTCCAGACTCCGACTCCTCCACGAGCCAGCTCCATCCTCAGGTCACTTTCCCTCACTGCAATAAAATCCAGCTTCTACACCACACCACCCAGGAGAGGTAAGAACTCATGTCTTCCCAATCCTTTAACAATAAAACCCATAGGTTTCCTTCTCAATGGATCAACTCTAGTCCTATGTTCACTTCTGAAGTAATCCCAATGGCCAGGAAAATAACATTATTTGACTAGTGTAATCTTAGTTGGATTAGATTAAAACTGCCATCCTCCTTCATGCTGGCAAAATGGCTACAGCAATTCTAGGCCTCCCATCCATGCATCACATCAGTTGGGAAAGACCTCTAATTCCACAACAGAAGACCCATGTTCTGCTCTATGGTTCATATGCCCACCTGTGATCACTCAATAGAGCAGCCAGTAGGGCAGAATTACTCTAGGGTCTGCACCTTTGGGTCTGCTCAGGAAGCTATGCCTGAAGATCAATCCTATTTGAACCAAATACAAGTGGCAGGGGTGGGGTAGATGGTGGAAGCCAATCAGGAATGCCTTCTGCACCAGTGACCATGATAGTGCATTGATCAATTTCTCCACAAACAGATGCCACCCTCCTCTTCCAACTCCTATGTATCTCTGCCAAAGAGATGAAGAATACCACCGTCCCGGATGGACAAACAATGCAGCTTATTTAAGATGAATATAAACCCATTTACTCTATTTTTGTCCCTAAGCGCAGTATTTTTTTTTTTTTTGCAGGTCACAGGAGAACCCACCCCAAGACATAATTCCCCACAAAACTAATTATCTTCAACTTTTTTGTGCAGCTTTTCAAATATTATCTTTCTATTTATTCACAGCTCAATTTTGAACTTTCAATTTATTTCTGTGTCCAAAATGTAGGCCTTCCTAAGCATATCATAACACCTTTAAAACATTTCACAATCAGGCAATATTCCAGGATCCATGTTTTTGAAATCAGGCTGTTGTGAATTCTCCAAGAAGTCCAAGAATAACTGTGAATTGCTTCCTTGAGCATTCTCACAGGTGCACAGGAAAGAGACCCAGCCAGCAGTCTTGGAAGTGCCAGATAGTGGGACAAAAATTCTGTCTCCAACCTAAAGAACTTTCACCAGGGGGTCTTACTAACAGAAATAGCCCAAATGAAACATTCTTCATCTGTAAACCCAAAGAAGACCTTCCTACAGCATTTTTAGTTTCTCCTTTCTTCACCAGGGACTAAAAAATTTTGCAAGGAGTTCAAGAGGTAGGAAAACACTCTATCTTCACTAGTGTAAAATATTGATGAGAAAAAACAAAGCTTTAGAAATTCTTTCCATCCTTCTCTATCTTCACAATTATAAAGAAGGTTAAGACACTTGAACAAAATCAGATACTTGAAAATATTGCACTTCTAATCCCCAAATCGTTCCAAATGAACAGAAATCAGGCTTCCTTAGATTGGTTTAAACTTTTATAGATAAGGTTGCTTCTATAGGTCCTCATCAGCTGACGTTTTTCCTTAGGGATCAAGAACAATAAACATAACATTACTAAAGTAAAATAGGATCTTCGGAAGTTTTTTTTTTTTTTACCTATAAAAGTCAAACAAAAATTACTACATGTTACAAGTCATTCTGGAAGAATATGACAGAATGCATGGCTCAACCAGCTGGCCATTCAAGGGGGCCCTTGATTGCCGGCACCCCACCACTGCCCACAGGAACAACACCAATCTCTTCCCACTAAATTTTGACATCCAAAGTTCTTCCCATACCCCCAATCATTGTGTTCTCTCTTTCTTTCCCCAGAACCACTCTGTGCAACATCTCTTTTCATGTTTGTTTTGAAAGCTAAAATTTTGTTTCTTACATTCTGCATTTCCCACACAGAGTGCGTGTGGTATAATGTGTAATTGGAAATTTTCAACTAATCCCTGCTGTTGCACAGGTGTGTAAAAAATCAGAAACTGATTACTGGAAATATGCAGCCCAAAAGGACATGTGTTTATGTACTTCAACATTTTTTGAAAATTGAGGTTGGGTCATTATTCCCATTGCCATTTTCAGTGGAGAGGATTGAATCATTCCATCCTGATGATTTTTGTATTGCTAAGTAAACTTCCACAGTGTCATTGCTATTTGTCTAAATTAGTTCTGAAAGGTTAATCTAGTTTCTATCTGCAAAGAATTTCTGGAAGTTTCTAGCAGTTCATGAAATGTTCTTAAAAGTGGAACAGAAAACACCATAGGTCTCCAAACTGAAAGACATTCCCAAGAGGTGAGGCCAATGGAAGGATCCCTTCAGAGTTTAACAAAAATTGAGAGAATGACACAGAAACCAGACACTAGGAGATCAACATATCTGTTCTACTACTTATAAAGAAGTAAAAGGGAGCAAAGGTAAATGGGGGAGTATAGCTTTAACATTATGACTAAATGTGTTACTATTTCACTTTTGAATTTAAAAGGTTCACTCATTTGTCTGGTCGCTGTAGTTGGGCAAGTGGAAATCTCCTGGCCAACAGTAGGCGGAACTGCGCTGTCTCTACACTTCAGGGGACATGCAAATAGAGAGAGACACACACAAACAGACAGAGGGAATTATGTTCTTTTCCCCACACTAATTCTCTTCATTCCCTGGAGAAGAGTGAAAGTGGAGCCATGAGCGACAAGGGTCTTCCTCTAACCCATGTCCTCCACTGTCCAGAAATCAGAGGCAGTAGAAAAAGGAGTCTGCGTCCTGACACCTACAAACAAGCTCAAGATCACTGCAAGAGACTTTCCTTGTTCTCTTTTTTTTTTTTTTTTTTTTTTTTTCAGGCAGAGTGGACAGTGAGAGAGACAGAGAGAAAGGTCTTCCTTTGCCGTTGGTTCACCCTCTAATGGCACCGCGCTGATCCGATGGCAGGAGCCAGGTGCTTTTCCTGGTCTCCCATGGGGTGCAGGGCCCAAGCACTTGGGCCATCCTCCACTGCACTCCCTGGCCACAGCAGAGGGCTGGCCTGGAAGAGGGGCAACCGGGACAGAATCCGGCGCCCCGACTGGGACTAGAACCCGGTGTGCCGGCGCCGCTAGGCAGAGGATTAGCCTAGTGAGCCGTGGCGCCGGCCGAGACTTTCCTTGTTCTAAGATCTGAATACATCCAAAATGTCACCAAAGCTGGTAGCAGATTGACCTTCAGAAATTGCCATAAAACAGAAAAACTCCAGGAACAGTAAAACAAAATTGCAAACAAAATAAAAACAAAAGAACTGGAATAATTCCTTGGTGTCCTCTATAAAACAATGTATTCCACAATCTACCTTCCCACCTGTGTACTCAACCTCCGTGTCTCAGACAGGAAGGTATGATATTCATTCAGAGGAAGCCCAGAGGATGCTGATGCTGGGGGATACTGATTCATTCTCTCTCTCTCTCTCTCTCTCTCTCTCTCTCACACACACACACACACACACACCCTGAGGATGTAAAAACACAAATGCAGTTGCTGAGAAAGTGCGAGACATGGAAGTAATCAAGAGGATGAGGGAGACTCATAGATCAAGGCAGGAGCACTGGCATCTCAAACACAGGAGTCCTTCCCTTTACATGGCTAATTAGACTTGGAGAGGCCAAGTCAGGAAAGCAGACTCCGGATTCCGTAGAACAGACCAACCTTGATGGCAATTAACTCTCATAGATTAAAATCCCATTTTCCTTCAACAGGAACTCACTAAGAAGGCCATGTGGCCCCAATTTGAAAGAAATAGGAAAAGTAAACCAACCCCTTTCCCATTGAGAGCTGGAGGAACAGGCTATCCAAAGAGCACAAGAGATGGCTATGCATTCTACTCTTAAATTTCTGTAAGCCTTAGTGTGGGAGTGAAAATAGTGAAATAATAATTTGAAATTTTTTGCTTTCTGATTTTAAAAAATGTGATACTGAATTACAAAAATACAAGGCATTTGTCGATAATTAATGGCTTAATTTTTTTCATTTTCTTAGCCTTCTAGTCATTTAAGGGTAAAATCACTTGAAACTAATTTTGGTATAAAAAAATGCAGGATCGTAGAGCATTCAGAGCTCAAAAGCTGCAGTCAGAGGAGGAAGTTGAGGTCCCAATAGAAGATATTACTTGTATAATTTCACGTAGCTCCTGGGTACAGCGTCTGGCTGCTACTCAAGCCCACCCCCTCCCACAGCAGTGCTATCTCTGCTGTACAGCCTCAGAAGAGCACCCACACAGTCACTTTTATGGGCACACACCCTCTGTGAGTCCCTGTGCATAAAAGTACAATTGCTTTTAAGCACTATTGAAAAGTATGGCATCCAGATTATCCAAGTCAGAGACCACACACTGACCCTTTCCATGTGCCTATGAAGAAATCCTTGTGAGGGAAAGCAGAGAACTGACTTAATTATCTGGCTCTTTATTCATTTCCTTTTTTCCTAACGAATTTGTTTTGAGCTATTGAGTTTTCTCCAGTGTAGGGCACAAGATACTGAGATCAGTTTCTAAAAGTCACATAGGAAAGGCAACATCAGGATCTCGCCTGCCTGACATTTACAGAAAGTCTAATGGAAGTCAGAACAGGTGGACTTTTCTTGACAGCTTCAGAAGCAGCCTTTCAGAGGCAGTGTGCCAAGTTCCACTTCTACATTCCATAAATATGCATACATCAGTGTTCAAGGGTTCCCTGCATGAATCAGGGATTATTCTATTCTGAAGCACATAAAATTTCATGTGAATTCCATCTTTTTGTGTGTCTTGAAATATATCATTCATTGACATTACATTTTTCATCTGATATCCACAGTGGAATTTATTTAGCATTTAACAATGTCATTATGATGGACTCTTTAGAACTATTATATTTCAGATGGTTGTAAATCAGAAGACTAGACTTTAGAAGAGCTATCCAAAAACTGAGCCAGAATCCGCTAAGACTATACATTTCTCTTCTTATTAATTTTGACTCTTGTAGCTGGTATGTTAAAAATTTGAGGAGCACTTCAAAGCAAGACGTGTCAGTTTTCTAGTTTTGAATAACGATAAACATTTCAAGCCTCAACATATCCTTTTAGCTCCATGCATTTAGTACATATCAAATGTTCAACATTCAGTACTTTCTGTGTACAAAACTGGAATATATCTGCAGAACATTGGAGAAATTAGTCCCTGAGATTTCTGAACATCTGAACAGACAGCCGTCGGTTTGTGAAGTAGATTACATGTCACTGTTATTTCTCAGGGTGTTGTTATGTTTCCTTTAAGAAACGGAAAAATAAAAGCCTTGTGGCACACCAGGTTAGGCATCACTTTGAGACACCCACATCGCATATCTGAGTGTCTGTTATTGAGTCCTATCTCCACTTCCAATCCAGCTTTCCACTCATGTGCATGCTGGGAGGCAGCAAATGAAAGCTCAATTCATTGAGTTCCTGCTACCCATGTGGGAGATCTGGAATGAGTTCCTGGTTCCTGGCATCAGATTGACCCAGTTCTGGTTGTTGCTGGTATTTGGGGAAGGAAATAGTGAATGGGGAATGCTCGCTCTCTCTCTCTTTCTCATTCTCTCTCTCTCATCTTCAGCTAAATAAAAATAAATAAATAAACTGATCAATTCAACAGGAGGATGTAACTATTATAAATGTATATGCACATAATTACAGGGCACCGGTTTATTTAAAAGATATGTTAAGGGACTTAAAGGGAGACTTAGACTCCAATACAGTAGTATTGGGGGACTTCAATACTCCACTTTCAGAAATAGACAGATCAACCACACAAAAGATTAACAAGGAAACAGCAGATTTAATCGACACTACAGCCCAAATGGATCTAACAGATATCTACACATACTAGGCCATAAAGCAAGTCCCAGCAAATTCAAAAGAATTGGAATTGGAATCATACCATGCAGCTTCTCAGACCACAGTGGAATGAAGCTGGAAATTAGCAACTCAGGAATCCCTAGAGCATATGCAAACACACAGAGACTGAACAACATGCTCCTGAATGAACACTGAGTCATAGCAGAAATCAAAAGAGAAATCAAAAGCTTTCTGGAAGTAAATGAGGATAACAACACAATATATCAAAACTTATGGGATACAGCAAAAGCAATGTTAAGAGGAAAGTTTATAGCATAGGTGCTTACATCAAGAAATTGGAAATGTACCAAATAAATGATCTTTCAATGCATCTCAAGGATCTAGGAAAACTGCAGCAAACCAGACCCAAATCTAGTAGAAGAGAAATAATTAAAATTAAAGAAGGAATCAACAGAATGGAATCAAAAAAAAAAAAACCATTAAAAAGATCAGCCAAACGAAGAGCTGGTTTTTTGAAAAAATAAACAAAATTGACACCCCATTAGCCCAACTAACTAAAAAAAGAAGAGAAAAGACCCAAATCAATAAAATCAGTGATGAAAAAGGAAATGTAACAACAGACACCACAGAAATAAAAAGAAACATCAGAAATTACTACAAGGACTTGTATGCCAGCAAACAGGGAAATCTATCAGAAATGGATAGATTCCTGGACACATGCAACCTACCTAAATTGAACCATGAAGACATAGAAAACCTAAACAGACCCATAACTAAGAAAGAAATTGAATCAGTAATAAAGTCCCTCCCAACAAAGAAAAGCCCAGGACTGGATGGATTCACTGCTGAATTCTACCAGACAATTAAAGAAAAACTAACTCCAATTCTTCTCAAACTATTCAGAACAATCAAAAAAGAGGAAATTCTCCCAAACTCTTTCTCTGAAGCCAGCTTCACCTTAATCCCTAAGCCGGAAAAAGATGCAGCATTGAAAGAAAATTACAAACCAATATCCTTGATGAACACAGACGCAAATTTCCTCAGTAAAATTCTGGCCAATAGAATGCAACAACACATAAGAAAGATCACCCACCCAGACCAAGTGGGATTTATCCCTGGTATGCAGGGATGGTTCAATATGTGCAAAACAATCAATGTGATACACCACATTAAAAAACTGCAGAAGAAAAACCATATGATTATCTCAATAGATGCAGAGAAAGCATTCGATAAAATACAACACCCTTTCATGATCAAAACTCTAAGCAAATTGGGTATAGAAAGAACATTCCTCAATACAATCAAAGCAATTTATGAAAAGCCCACAGCAAGCATCCTATTGAATGGGGAAAAGTTGGAAGCATTTCCACTGAGATCTGGCACCAGACAGTGGATGCCCACTCTCACCACTGCTACTAAATATAGTTCTGGAAGTTTTAGCCAAAGCCATTAGGCAAGAAAAAGAAATTAAAGGGATACAAATTGGGAAGGAAGAGGTCAAACTATTCCTCTTTGCAGATGATATGATTCTTTATTTAGGGGATCCAAAGAACTCTACTAAGAGACTATTGGAACTCATAGAAGATTTTGGCAAAGTAGCAGGGTATAAAATCAATGCACAAAAATCAATTGCCTTTCTATACACAGGCAATGCCATGGCAGAGAAAGAACTTCTAAGATCAATCCCATTCACAATAGCCACAAAAACAATCAAATACCTTGGAATAAACTTAACCAAGGACATTAAAGATTTCTACGATGAGAACTACAAAACCTTAAAGAAAGAAATAGAAGAGGATACAAAAATATGGAAAAATCTTCCATGTTCATGGATTGGAAAAATCAATATCATCAAATGTCCATTCTCCCAAAAGCAATTTATAGCTTCAATGCGATACCAATCAAAATACCAAAGACAGTCTCCTCAGATCTAGAAAAAATGATGCTGAAATTCATATGGAGACACAGGAGACCTCAAATAGCTAAAGCAATCTTGTACAACAAAAACAAAGCCGGAGGCATCACAATACCAGATTTCAGGACATACTACAGGGTAGTTGTAATCAAACCAGCATGGTACTGGTACAGAAACAGATGGATAGACCAATGGAACAGAATAGAAACACCAGAAATCAATCCAAACATCTACAGCCAACTCATATTTGATCAAGGATCCAAAACCAATCCCTGGAGTAAGGATAGTCTATTCAATAAATGGTGCTGGAAAAATTGGATTTCCACGTGCAGAATCATGAAGCAAGACTTACACCTTACACAAAAATCCACTCAACATGGATTAAAGATCTAAATCTATTACCCAACAACATCAAATTATTAGAGAACATTGGAGAAACCCTGCAAGAGATAGGCACAGGCAAAGACTTCTTGGAAAATACCCCAGAAACACAGGCAGTCAAAGCCAAAATTAATATTTGGGATTACATCAAATTGAGAAGTTTCTGTACTGCAAAAGAAACAGTCAGGAGAGTGGAGAGACAACCGACAGAATGGGAAAAAATATTTGCAAACTATGCAACAGATAAAGGGTTAATAACCAGAATCTACAAAGAGATCAAGAAACTCCACAAAAACAAAACAAACAACCCACTTAAGAGATGGGCCAAGGACCTCAATAGACATTTTTCAAAAGAGGAAATCCAAATGGCCAACAGGCACATGAAAAAATGTTCAAGGTCACTAGCAATCAGGGAAATGCAAATCAAAACCACAATGAGGTTTCACCTCACCCCAGTTAGAATGGCTCACATTCAGAAATCTACCAACAACAGATGCTGACGAGGATGTGGGGAAAATGGGACACTAACCCACTGTTGGTGGGAATGCAAACTGGTAAAGCCACTACGGAAGTGAGTTTGGAGATTCCTCAGAAACCTGAATGTAACCCTACCATTCAACCCAGCCATCCCACTCCTTGGAATTTACCCAAAGGAAATTAAATTGGTCAACAAAAAAAGCTGTCTGCACCTTAATGTTTATTGCAGCTCAATTCACAGTAGCTAAGACCTGGAATCAACCTAAGTGCCCATCAACAGTAGACTGGATAAAAAATTATGGGACATGTACTCTATAGAATACTATACAGCAGTAAAAAATAATGAAATCCGGTCATTTGCAACAAGATGGAGGAATCTGGAAAACATTATGCTGAGTGAATTAAGCCAGTCCCAAAGGGACAAATTTCGTATGTTCTCCCTGATCAGTGACAACTAACCGAGCACCAAAAAGGAAACCTGTTGAAGTGAAATGGACACTATGAGAAAGAGTGACTTGATCAGCCCTTGTCCTGACTGTCAAGGAACAACATAATACTTTATCCCTTTTAGCATTTTTTTTTGTTCCACTTAATACTATTGGTTGAACTCTTTAATTAACACACAATTATTCTTAGGTGTTTATATTTAACTGAAAAGTGATCCCTGTTAAATATAAGAGTGGGAATAAGAGAGGGAGGAGATGTACAGTTCAGCACCTGCTCAATCGGACTTGCCCCAAACGGTAGAGTTACAAACGTGCCGGGGGACCCCAATTCAATCCCATCAAGGTGGCATGTACCAATGCCATCACGATAGTCAAAGTGATCAGTTTCAGTTCATAATTGATCATAATGATAGGATTAAGAGTCAAAGGGATCACATAAACAAGACTAGTGTCTGCTAATATTAACTGATAGAATTAAAAAAGAAAGAACAATCCAACATGAGAAGCGGGATACACAGCAGACTCATAGAATGGCAGATGTCCTAAACAGCACTCTGGCTTCAGAATCAGCCCTTAAGGCATTCGGGTCCAGCTAAAGAGCTCATAAGAGTTTTTCAGGCATGGAAAGCCAAGACACTGTGACAAAAAAAAAAAAAAAATCTGAATGAAAGATCTCTGTGAGTGAGATCCCAGTGGAAAGAACGGGCCATCAAAGAAGGAAGTACCTTTCTCTGAAGGGAGGAGAGAACTTTCACTTTGACTATGACCTTGTCTAAATAAGATCAGAGTTGGTGAACTCAAAAGGCTTCCATAGCCTTGGCAGCTCATGACAAGAGCCTCGGGTGATTACTGATCCCATAAACAAGATTGTCAATTGTTAAATCAACAACAGGAGTCACTGTGCACTTACTCCCCATGTAGGATTTCTGTCCTTAATGTGTTGTACTATGTGAATTAATGGTATAACTAATACTAAAACAGTACTTCATATTTTGTGTGTTTGTGTGGGTGCAAACTGTTGAAATCTTTACTTAGTATATACTAAGTTGATCTTCTGTATAGAAAGATAATTGAAAAGGAATCTTGATGTGAATGGGATGGGAGAGGCAGCAGGAGATGGGAGGGTTGTGGGTGGGAAGGAGGTTATGGGTGGGGAAGCCACTGTAATCCAAAAGCTGTACTTTGGAAATTTATATTTATTAAATAAAATTTAAAAAAAGAAACAAAAGACCTATATTATAATATATTTTGGTAAACACTGTGTTAAACAATGTTAAGGAGTAAACATTTCTTTATTACAGAACTTCTTAGAAATACTTATGCATGTATGTGTGTTGGGTATTGCCAAAGGAATATTTGGAATGCAATTCTCAAAAGTATCGAAAATTTTTCCTCTTATCGTACTCTTTTTGTAAATCTATTATCACTCATTTCCATGAAAACTCCACATAGAAAACTGACATTTTGAAATCAATCTTCGAGTTAGCTCTGGTGTTATTTACTATGCCTCACTGATCAATGATAAACTCCAAGAAGTTCTTTTTCTATTCTTTATTTTTTACAGGCAGAATTAGACAGTGAGAGAGAGAGAGAAAGGTCTTCTTTCCGTTGGTTCATCCCCAAAATGGCCACTACAGCCGGCATGCTGCGCCGATCTGAAGCCAGGAGCCAGGTGCTTCCTCCTGGTCTCCCATTGGGGTGCAGGGCCCAAGCACTTGGGTCATCCTCCACTGCCTTCCCGGGCCACAGCAGAGAGCTGGACTGGAAGAGGAGCAACCAGAACAGAATCCAGGGCCCCAACTGGGACTAGAACCCGGGGTGATGGCTCTGCAGGCGGAGGATTAGCCAAATGAGCCGCGGCGCTGGCCCTCTAAGAAGTTCTAACCACACTGTGGCTCTGAATGCCTCTCCAACCTTATGTGTCCCCTCCTCCCTCCACTTCACTGGCTGTACACTGCACTCAGCCCTATTCAAGCTCACTGAGCCTACTCCTGCCTTGGGTTTTTGCACTTCTCATTCACACACTTTATACTCTCTTCCCAGAGGTGCATCCATGACTACGGTCCTTCTTTCATCTTTTTCTTTTCCCATTGACGTGTTTTTTTTTTTTTTAATTTGACAGGTACAGTTATAGACGGTGAGAGAGAGAGAGACAGAGAGAAAGGTCTTCCTTCGTTGGTTCACTCCCCAAATGGCCACTACGGCCAGCGCTGCGCCGATCCAAAGCCAAGAGCCAGGTGCTTCTTCCTGGTTTCCTATGCGGGTGCAGGGCTCAAGCACTTGGGCCATCCTCCACTGCCCTCTTGGGCCACAGCAGAGAGCTGGACTGGAAGAGGAGCAACCAGGACTAGAACCCAGCACTCATATGGGATGCTGGAGCCACAAGGTGGAGGATTAACCATGTGAGGCACGGCACCGGCCCCCAGTGTGTTTTATTCTTTGTGGTGTTTAACATGATTTAGCATTGTATTCTCCATCTATTTATCTGTGCATTGTCTCTATTTTCACATTCACTGCATGGAACTAGAAGCTCCGCAGACTATGCTTTATTCACTGCTGTACTCCTAGCTTCTGGAATATTGCCTAATACATATCTATAAATAAATAATTATTTATGAAAGGAATACATTAAAGAAATCCTGCAAAGAAAAGAAGTCTGAGAATGTTGTTCAAGGCTCAGTTTTTGACTATCGCAATCAGTTCCATTAAAGGAAAGCCTGTAGTCTACCACTTGGATGTGAAGGAGAGGAGATCTTTTGGAAGACCTTGTGAGCCACCAGACGTCTAGAATTGACCACATATTTATAATCCTCACCTCTTTTCTTTTGATTGTAGATAGATGCTGGTGGCAAACAAAAACGAACACTGAATAAAGAGAACCAAGACAGATACAAGAAAACTATGTTCTTTGCCCTAACATTGTCTCTAACTCAAATGAATAATTGAGCTTATTTGGCCTCCTTTTCCATTGTTCATCTGGTAACTGGATTCATAGAAAAAACAGTTGGGGAAAAATTTTGCTTTGGAAATGTATTACTAGTACCTTTATTAATTAATTGCTGATGTGATTTATGCTAAGTAAGTTTAAGAGATGTTGAGTTTAGGAGATAACAAGTTCTTACTGCAGAACAAGGAAGGATAGAGTATGCTCAGTTTTCCAAGATTCTTTAAACAGGGAACCCTATTTAACATTTTCTAAAACATTCTCCATGAAACACCAGCTTAGGAAATGCTGGAGATGACCTCAGAACCACTTAATGTGTTGCCATTATCTAACTGTGACACTATCACCAAAGGGACAGTTCTGATATTACAGAAAAGAAAAACCACAAACAAAAGATATTTTAAAATATCATGGCCCTTAAAACTTAACAAGGATACAATCCAATAACAACGTGTGTTTGAACAGATATAAAAGACATTTTACCAAAAATGATACACAAATGGCCAATTAGCACATGAAAAGATGCTCAACTTCATTAGTCATAAATTAAATGCAAATTAAAACCACAATGAGATATTGCTATATAGCTATTGTAATAACTATAAATGTTTTGGTTTTTAAAAATTTTTTAAATATTTATTTATTTATTTGAAAGGTGGCATTACAGAGATGGAGAGGTGCAGGCAGAGAGAGAGAGAAAGTCTTCCATCCACTGGTTCACTCCCCAAATAGCCCCAACAGCCAGGCCGAAGCCAGGAGCCAGGAGTTTCATCTGGGTATCCCACGTGGCTGCAGGGACCCAAGCACTTGAGCCATCTTCTCCATCTTCTGCTGCTTTCCCAGATGCATTAGCAGGGAACTGGATCAGAAGTGGAGCATCCAGGACTCAAATCGGCATTCATATGAGATGCTGGCACCCCAGGTGGCAGTTTAACCTGTTATGCCACAGTGCTGGTCCCCGTTGGAATAAGAATAATCAAATAAAAAGATAACAGTTCCAAGTGTTGCTGAAGATATGGAGAAATTCAAGCACCCATATGTTGCTGGTGCAAATGTAAAATGATACAGCCATTTTGGAAAACAGCTATCTATTAAGAAAAATGAGGGGCCAGTGCTGTGGTGTAGTAGGTTAAACCTCTGCCTGCAACACCAGCATCCCATATGAGCACCAGTTCATGTCCTGGCTGCTCCACTTCCAATTCAGCTCTCTGACACTGGCCTGGGAAAGCAGCAGAAGACAGCCCACGTGCTTGGGTCCTTGCACCCGTGTGGGAGACCTGGAAGAAATTCCTGATTCCCAGCTTCAGATCGGCCCAGCTCTGGCTATTGCAACAATATGGGGAATGAATCAGTGGATGGAAGACCTCTCTCTTTGTCTCTTCCTCTCTCTATCACTCTGTGACTCTGCCTCTTGAATAAATAAATATGTTTTAAAAAACTTTTGAAAAGAGAATTGAAAATATACACCTACAGAAAAATTATTTAAATTGTTATGACAACATTATTCATAATAACTAAAACCTGGAAACATTCCAATTACCTATCAACTGGTCATTGGATAAAAATGCGGTCTGTCCATACAATAAAATGTAACAAGCCATGGACACATGTGACGACGTGGGTGAACCTTAAAGCATTATGCTAAGTGAAATAAATCAGACATAAAGCACTATCATAACATTCAAGGTATAATACATTTATAGAAAAGTCAAAATTACAGAGATACAAAGTAGATCAATGATTACCTGGGGCTGGAGGTGTAGATGGGAATAGACTGAAAATAGGAATGAGGACATTTACAGGGTGGTAGAAATGTGCAAAACGTGTGTTTGAGGATGAGTACACTGTATTAAAATGTGTGAATTGCACAGAACATAAATTGTACCTCAATAAAGCTGTTTGAAAGGGAAAGTTCACAGATGTCTTGTATGTGAGAAAAAAAAAAAAAAAAAAAAAAAAAACAAGAAATGCGGTAGAGGATGCCAGTGAAAGGCTTGTACATTATTCTCAAGTTAGATCATTCCTCCTATAGACACAAAACCCATGCACAAGACTCTGATGTGGTCCCCCTGGTCGAAACAACAAGCTTTTATTAGTGCTGATGACACCAGGAGAGAGATGTTACTCAAGAACAAATTTACAATAAATCCAATAAATTCACTTCCTGTGAACAATAAATAGTTAAATAGCTTCTACACATATAAAAGTGTGTATGTTTGACCTCTCTGTATGTATCCTTCCTCAAGACAAAGCAACAAAACTAGAGGGACCCATCAAAGACCCACAGCCCAGCTTTAGTAGCAATCTGATTTGTTGTATTCCTATTTTCTGCCAGAAACCTACTCTAAGCAGGTAACATTTAAGCTGAGATTTAAGGAGTCAGTGATGGAAAGATCCAGAAGAAAAGTATTCTGAGCTGAGGGGAGAGCAAGCACCAAGGGTCTCCGATAGGAAGAAGCTTAGAGGTTGGAGGAATTGAAAGGAGGCCATGATGGTATAGCTAAAGCATAAAGGGCCATGAAACCGTGAGCAATTGAAATTGAAGAGGTCTTGAGGGCCAGATAAGCTGGGACTTGTAGACTTTGGCATGGGTTTCATATTTTATTCCAACTGCAATGATAAAAGACAATGGAGAGACACAAACCACTCTAGGGGGCTGGTATTGTGGCCCAGTGGGTTAAGCCGCCACCTGTACCACCAGCACCCCAAATGGGTGCCGGTTCGAGTACCACCTCTGATTCAGCTCCCTGCTAATATGCGTGGGAGAGCAGCAGAGAATGGCCCACGTGTTTAGGCCCCCGCACCCATATGAGAGACACGGAAAAAGCTCCAGATTCATGGCTTCAGCTTGTCTCAGACCTAGCCATTGTGGCCATTTGGAGAGTGAATCAGAAGATGGAAGATCTCTCTATATCTCTCTGTCTCTTCCTCTCTCTGTAACTCTGCCTTTCAAATAAATAATTATATATTTAAAAAGCAAAACACTCTGTTCCATGGGACACCAGAGTGACATTGGGGAAACCACTGCAGGAATCTGGATAAGATATCATAGTGACAGGATAACTGTTTGGGCACAGAAGAATAGTAAATCAAAAGACTTACAGAATCAAAAGGATGCAGTAGCTTCACATCCCAGCTCTGCTACTTCCTGTCTGAATGGCTTTCTAACCCTCTGTGAGATCCGCTTCCCTCAATGATCACATTGATCACGTGATTGTTATGATGGTTCACATTAAGACTACATACAAAGGGCCAGCGCTGTGGCATAGCTGGTAAAGCCTTCACCTGCAGCGCCAGCATCACGTATGGGTGCCGGTTCTAATCCTGGCTGCTCCATTTCCAATCCAGGTTTCTGCTATGGCCTGCAAAGCAGTAGAGGATGGCCCAGGTCCTTGGGCCCCTACAACTATGTAGGAGAACTGGAAGAAGCTCCTGACTCCAGGCTTCTTGCTTCAGATTGGCATAGCTCTGGTCGTTACAGCCATATGGGGAGTGAACCAGCGGATCAAAGGCCTCTCTCTCCGTCTCTGCCTCTACCTCTATGTAACTCTGCCTTTAAAATAAATAAACAAATCTTTAAAAAAAACTACATACAAAGCACTTGTAATATAGTAAGAGCCCAATAAATAATAGTAGTTGTGACAATTCAAAATTTCCTTCTACTATTTTTGCTATCAACAATGTAGCAGAGGCCATCAGTGCCTCAGACTACATTGAACTGCCTGAGCCAACCAGCCAGTTTAGTGGACAGTTTCTAGCACACTCAACTTTCCACCTTATGCTTTAACATCTCTTTTTTGGGTGGGGGCAGTAGGAGGAGAGCATTTCTCTGGCATCTAAAGGCTTGTTCACCATGATCAGAAGTTAGCTGCCAAGTCAAAGGCAGCTATCAACCAAGTTAGTGGACATATTGACCACTCTCTTTTTCATCACTGGAAGCCTGGTGTATGTTCTATGTAGTTTTTGGGAGAGTCTTCAGTGTGGTTGAGCCTCATTTGCTTAAAAGGTAACTCACTCACCCTTAATGTGTTTCATCCTCTCCCTGCCACTTTGCCCAAGTGCTTCCTGATATCACCTCCCTAACGAGCTATTCATTATCTGTTCTGACACAATCTTAAACCAAGGCACATTAGCCCTGTGTGCTTAGACAACTTCAGCAGACCCTCTACTTATAGAATAAGGTGAAAAAAAAATGCACAGATGACTTCCATGGCTCTACTCAGCCTACTTACTTTTATCTGTATTTCCATCTAACCATGATAAGTGCAATCTATATTTTTAGAGCTCAGTAATTAAAGTGAATGCTTAAATCTGCTAAAACATCTTTTCTTTGTACAAATAATGAAGGATGTTTTCTTATTTTACAACAGGACATGACATGCTGTCTGTTATCCTGTGATAACAGGACATGGTGTCATAACCTGGACATAGTTTGTAAGGGCTGTTGAAATCAGGAGGTGCTAAGCTCCCTTAGGTATCAAGAATGTGCAGATTATATTTTTCTATAGATCATTACAATGCCTCTCATCTCCCACATGTCTTTTTGCAACAGGACATCACAATTCCTCCATCAGTAGGGAGAACCTTGTTGCCTCACCTAGGATTTGTGTGAGTCATGTGACTGTTTTGTCCAATAGATACAATGGAAGTGATGCTCTGCCAGTTTTAGGGGAAGTATTAAACAACCTAGCAAGGTCCACTTCCTGTCTTTTGGAAGACAAGTGGCCAGGAAGAGTGACTTCCCTGAGATTCCCATGCTGTGTGGAGCCCAAGCCACATAGAGAGGTCATTTATGAAGAGAATGGCATCAAAGGGATAGAAGATGACATCTTGGAAGCAGGTCCTAAGTTCCCGCTGCCCAGCTGTTGCCAGATGGAGCAGAGACACACAGCCTACTGAGCCCTCCGCAGATTCCTGCCTCACAGAACTGTGAACAAAGTCAATGGCTGTTTTGATTTGCTGAGTGCTGGGATAATTCAGTAATAATTCATTACAAAACAAAATAGAGAATGGAAAGAAATTGTTTTAAAGAATAGTTGAAAATTAAGAACTTGAAAATTCATAAAACATTGTTTCCTAGGTTTACATTGTCTGCAGAAAAAGATTACAGATATGGTTTCAGAAAAAGTGATGGAGGTCCTTTTGGGAAAATAGAAACAATAAAAGCAGAATCCTATTTGAAGTCTCACTTTTTTCATTAGCTGCAGAGTAATGAAAAACAGCCACTCTGAATATCCAATTTCCTGCAATACTTTAATTCTTTTCTTAGGCTGGAAGTTTTAACAATTCATCCTTTACTACAAGTTGAAAAAATACATAATGATTTTTTAAACTTTTTCATATCTGGGCAGCAGATTTTGAAGGTGAAGCTTTAATCACGCGCTAGTCTTATAATCACTGCTAGTTTTCAACTAACGTATTACAAATTGGGCTTTGGTTCAATTTAAACTGCATGGGCCAAATCCTCCTCTTGGTTATTATGGGCAACTCCCACTGAAATCATTAGTAGTTGTACATGTGTAACTGAGGAGATAATTCATCCACATGTGCTTTTGTCTCCATGTGTCTACACAAACACAGGCACAGAGGCCGAGCTGCACAGGGAAACATCTTGTGCTATTTGGAATAAGTTATCTTTTTGCCATACTATGTTCATGTCAGCATGATGAAAAGAAAATGCAAATGCTAGAACAAGCAGTACTTTCCCCCATAGCTTTCTGTTTTCATTATTTATTTGAAAGGCAGAGTTACATAGTGAGAGAGAGAGAGAGAAATATTCCATCATCTGGATCACTCCCCAAATGGCTGCACAGCCCAAGCTGAACTGATCCGAAGCTTGGAGTTTCTTCCAGGTCTCCCATGTGGGTGCAGGGTCCCAAATACTTGGGCCATCCTCCACTCCTTTCCCAGGTGCATTAGCCTGGAGCTGGATTGGAAGTGGAGTAGCTGGGACTCAAACCAGCATTCACATGGAATGCTGGTACTGCAGGCCCAGGCTTTAACACACTGCACCACAGTGCCGGCCTTTCCCACAGCTTTCAACATCCTGATGGCTCCTGGCAGCAGATGTCAGGCTTTTAGTCCCACTGGCAACCATAAGCAGGGTCTTCTTTCCCCTGTCACCAGCATCCCTCCTGTGAGACCCTGCTCTATTTACAGCAGGTTGGAGGGGCAGTGTCTCAACATCAATTCTTAGTTCCATTCTTTTATGGACAACTATCTTTCCTGGCAGAGTTCACTCTGGACCAAGGGTCCAATGCACATGCAGTGCACACCGTATTTTTTACAGAAATGATAATTTTACAGAAATTCCTGAGGAAATATAACAAACATTTAGAGGCTTCTAGGGCAGTAACTTTCAATATTTAGGTTCAAAGTCATCATCAAGGCCTGTTGAAATTCAGAGTGCTGAGCCCCACTCTGAGTTTCAGATTCAATAGGACTGGAAAAGAGGCAAAGAATGTTTATCTCTAACAAGTTCCCAGATAATGATAATACTGCTGATTCAAGGATCACACCTTGAGAACCACGGATCTAGAATTAAGATAACACTGCAGGCATCGCAGGTCAAGAATGTACAAAGTTTAACACACAGTGAGGAAGATATGAGGACAAATCAACAACTAGGAGATGGTGAGGGAATAGCATATAACATGTAATGATTTAAGAAAACAACTGTAGTGAACATCAGTTGTTTCTGTTTCTTGGTATCCTTTTTTCCTTGTATTGTCAAAAAAAAAAAAACAAAACACCTCTTTTCCTTTTTGGAACTGATCTTCCCTGGCTTACAGAGGTCTTGCCAGCATCAGTTGCCAATCTTATGACCCTGAATTGCTGCAATTGAGTGAGCATGTGGCCCAGGCTGGCCACGCACAGTCTTTTTCTTGAGATTAACAACACTGGAAGAGAGAGTCTTTATTTTCTGAGATCCCAGGCAACAAGGACCACGTCTACCTGGAGCTTCTGCCAATCATCTTTGCCACCAAATGCACAGAGACAGGTTGAGGATAAACTGTGGCTAACTCTATTTTGCAAAGACCACCAAATATCTATCTCACATATTCTTGACAGACTTCCTATGAAGAAAGGGGAAGGGACAGGCCTACCCAGACAACTTTATTGGAAACTCCTAGATCAAGCCTTGCCTAAAGTAAGATTCACCTGACCACAGGCATCCCAGTTTTATAAACTAATAAATTCCAAATTTTGCCCAAGTTATTTTGGAGATTCTGTCACTTCCAACTTAAACAATCTGAGCACAACTATCTTTAAATATCAGGCAGCCAAGGAAAAGAAAGAAAGGAGAAATGAGGAAACATTAAACAATGAGACAACCTTGGTCTCTGACACCCCTCAAGATGAATTCAAGAGGCTTCCATAGCCTTGGCAGCTCATGACAAGAGCCTCAGGTGATTACTGATGTCGTAAATAAGAGTGCCAATTGTTAAATCAACAACAGGAGTCACTGAGCACCTGCTCCCCATGTAGGATTTCTGTCCTTAATGTGTTGTACTAGGTGAATTAACAGTAAAATTACTACTCAAACAGTACTTTATACTTTGTTTATCTATGTGGGTACAAACTGTTGAAATCTTTTTTTAAAAGTTGAAAGGCAGGGTTACAGAAACACAGAGGCAGAGAGAGAGAGAAGTCTTCCTTCAGCTGATTACTCCTCAAATGGCTTCAATGGCCAGAGCTGGGCCATCCAAAGCCAGGAGCCAGGAACTTCCAGGTCTCCCATGTGGGTGTAGGGGCCCAAGCACTTGGGCCATTTTCCACTGTTTTCCCAGGCCATAGCAGAGAGCTGGGTCAGAAGTGGAGCAGCTGGGACTTGAACTAGTGCCTATATGAGATGTGGGCACTGCAAGTGGTAGATTTACCAGCTATGCCACAGTGTAGGCCCCTATTTATATATGCTAAAGGCAGAGTGACAGGGAGACAGGGAGAGGCAGAGAAATCTTTTTTTTAACTTTTATTTAATGAATATAAATTTCCAAAGTACAGCTTATGGATTACAATGGCTTTTTCCCCCACCATAACTTCCCTCCAACCCACAACCCTCCCCTCTCCCGCTCTCTCTCCTATTCCATTCACATCCAGATTCATTTCATTTATCTTTATATACAGAAGATCAATTCAGCATATATTAAGTAAAGCTTTCAACAGTTTGCACCCACACAGAAACACAAAGTGAAAAATACTGTTTGAGTACTAGTTACAGCATTAAATCACAATGTACAGCACATTAAGGACAGAGATCCTACATGAGGAGTAAGTGCACAGTGACTCCAGTTGTTGACTTAACAAATTGACAGTCTTGTTGAAATCTTTACTTAGTATATACTAAGTTGATCTTCTGTATAGAAAGATAATTGAAAATAAATCTTGATGAAGAATGGGATGGGAGAGAGAGTGGGAGATGGAATGGTTTGCGGGTAGGAGGGTGGTTATGGGGTGGAAGAACTGCTATAATACAAAAGTTGTACTTTGGAAATTTATATTTATTATAAAAGTTGAAAAAAAAAACAAAAAAAATTTATGCTGAGTTAAGTAAAAAAACTTTGAAAAATGAAGGCAAGATAAAGAAATGAATATGGATATGAATAAAATCAATGAATGAATAATAAATGAGAATGGCTATGAAAAAAAAGATACTATCAAAGATGTTGTAAACGTAATTAAAGTCCTCTTGGAAAGGAAAACCACTCCAACAAAGGAAAATAAATATTGGAATCAAGAAAATGGCAGGTACATCTGCACACCTGACTGGCTCCCCTCAGTAGGAGCCTGGACACGATTCCAGGATGCTCAGCTCCTTGTCTCAGAACCACTTCACATGGCCAAGTCACATCACTTGGGGAGTGTTTTGTACCTCAAACTGTTGAACGGTCAATCTACAAAGGATTGAGATTGGGATTTCTTCTGAGAAAGAGATTTTGAAGATCTAGAAAGAAATTTTGTGATGAAAAAAGAGATACAGTAATGAAATTATTAACTGAATGGATTTCAAAGCAGGAATTTGACACAATTGTGAGCATTCTCTAACTTCTGAGAGGGGATTACAAACCGTGGACACATCTTTACATGATTTGCTTCCTACAGGTGCTAAGAATCCCCAAAAATTAGTAACTTTTTTTCTTTTGAGTGTGATTATTTATTCTTGACTACATCAACTATGAAAAAGTATGCTCAAATGAGAAAAATGAAAGATTTTTTATGTATTTCAGACTTAGGGTATCATTATAACATTCTTCTACAGGTGCCTTAAGAAGTAAGCAAGGAAATGATTTTGAAAGTTTACAAATGTACACAGAAGACCCACCATGGTTATTTTTCCTGTATTTTGGAAAACATAAAGTTGAGTCAGTCTTCTTAAACATACTGTGTTAATTATAATGATTAGTCAAAGGAAAATGCTCTGTAACACAGTAAATCAGGCAAAGGACTGGCTGCATTGGTCTCTGCAAGTATGGGGTTACAGAAAGAACACTAAACTTAAACCGTGGTTTCTCCTTTCAGTAGATATTTTACTTTGTACAAATCACTTGACTTCTGAGGCAAATTTTTTCATCTACAGAATTCCTCATCCCGCCCATAAGGATGCTATGATTTTCAAAACAAGTAATGTGAAAGTTTCTTACCAAGTGGAGTTCTAAACTCTATGAAGGGTTACTTAGGTTCAAGTTACACAAGGAAAGCTTATGCTAGGTGAATTTTTTAAATGTATTTAAGGTATACAAATTTCATGTATTTCATATATATGGATTTAGGAACACAATGATACTTCCCATCCAAAGCTCCCTCCTGCCAACACTCCCATCCTTCTTCCTCCTTTCTTCCCTATTCCCACTCTTAATTTTTACAAAGATCTATTTTCAGTTTACTTTATACTCATAAGATTAATCCTACACTAGATAAAGAGTTCAACAAACAATATGAAGAAACAAAACTGTTCCTCAACAGTTGAGAGAAGGGCTGTAAACAATCATGGAATCTCAAAATGCCAATTTCACCCCTATGCATAGTTCAAGAAAAACATATCATATTTGTGTTTTGGGGACTAGCTTATTTCACTGATGACTGGATACAGAAACTATGGTATATATACACTATGGAATACTACTCAACAGTAAAAAAAAAAAAAAAAAAAAAAAAAAAAAAAAAAAAAAAAAAACCACAAAGAAAACCTGTCCTTTGCAATAAAATTGATGCAGCTGGAAATCATTTACTTGGTGAAACTATATGATCTTAATATTTCCCTTGTCTGTATAATTGCTAAACTTCATGAAAGAGAGAAGTATTTTGAGATTAAGTATTACAGAGGTTCATATACCCAAAAGTCATTCTTAACATAAGTTCTAAAATAAGCATCTAGAATCTTTGCTTCATGGTATCCTAACAACATGGGAAGCACCTGGTCCAAGGTTGGAGCGCTCATCAAATGTTACAAGTCAAGACAGCTACTGGGAAAAGTATTACATGCTAGAAGAACCCTCTAATGGGCAATTTAAACCAATCTCATCTGCAAACTATAGACGTCATTGAAAATCTTTCTTTAAGGCTACATGCCCACAAATGAATAGTAAAATAACTTAATGGCATAATGGGAGTTAGTTTATTGACAAGCAGTTTCAATGTGGACCTTTCTCCTAAAACACACTTGCCTTAGCTAAGAAAGGAGTGCTCTAAATGGAAAGACCCACAGGTTAGTGGTATAGCAACTGGATATACAGGAAAACAGAGGGTGGGCTGAGAGCACGGCTGCTTCCTTTTCCACCCTGGGGATGACACATCACATTTACTCCATAGGTGGCACAGGAGTCTGTGACAGCTCCCTTGTGCTGTGTTGCTTTTTCTGGGCCCACCCAAGGACAGAGCTGTATCTTAGTCAAAAACCTAGGGGACAAGGTTCAAAATCACCATTTCCTGCAAAAGAGATGTTTAGAAGTTAAATACCTTTCTTAACTCTCCATCTATCTTGCAAAATAAAGTGTTAATATTCAAGAAGCTGACATTTCATAAAACTATAAGCTTCAGTAAAACATCCATATGTCACATAACCTATCTACTACAGGTTGAACAGTGCCCTCAAACATTCATATCTTGAAGTGCTAGTACCCAAGTACCTCTCAATGTGACTATAATTGGAGACAGGGTTCTTAAAGAGATAATTAAGTGAAAAGAAAGTCACCAGAGTGGGCCCTGATCCAGTATTACTGGTGTCCATAGAAGAGGGGAAACTGGGACAGAAACCACAGGAAAGACTCAGGGAGAAGATGCCCATCCACAGGCGAGTGGCCTCAGAAGAAACCGATCCTGCTAACACCTTGATCTCAGACTCTGAGCCTCCAGAATTGGAGAAAATGGATGCATTTTGTTTAAGCTGCCTAGTATGAGGCACTCCAACACAGGAGCCCTAGCAAACAATCTGCTTTTAGCCAAACCATGATCTAACATCTCAGCTGCTTTATAGACATCTACAGTTAAAAACCCTACTTTGTTCTATAATCAACACTTCTTCGAGCCCTAGTCTAGTTTCTGGGTTCACATAGACAAAATCAGGTGGGTTCTTCTATTGTCACCAAGTTATCTGGCTCAAGGTAGAAACTCAATATATTCTCAAACCTACATCCAAGTACTCTTTCACTTTTCTCCTTATTTCAGCTCAGGAAGTATTGCTTGGTGTCATTTTCAAACAGTTAAACTGTTTCCCCCATCTATGTGTGTTTCCTTGTGAGTGAAAACTTAAACTCTAAGTGTGTTAGTATCCAATACATGTTCTCTGCCTGAAAGGAATTCTAAGATCAAGTTTAGTTTTATCTCTCAATTTGGCTTTTCAATCTAACTCCATAACCCCAGTAGATTCAGTATTGTACATAAACATCTTATTCAAGACAAGAAAATCATTTCCATCCTGATCTTCACCATCCTGTTCCATTTGTCTTCCACAGGCTACTGAGAAAAAGGTCCTTCCTCCATTCATTCTGAGGAGATAAATGAATTTTCCATCATGTAGATGGGCATAGGTTTATGGTTTTCTGACTTAGGAGTCACAGACAAAAAACAGACTGAGGATATTGTAAACAGTTGTGAGTATGGGCTATTTAGAGGTTTAGGAAATGGCCTTTAATTTTGTTGTTCATCTGCATCAAGCAGGGAAAATCAGAAATTATATTTGTAATAATATCATATTTACCTCAGAAGGATTTATTAGATTGCCATTCAATGAATTTTGTTCTTTAATTGCAATTAAATTACCTCCAATTGCAATCAAGGACAAGTAAGATTTTCTGTTTTCAGTATCCTGGTGGCAGGTGTCTTCACTGTTGACTATTCCATGGATTTTAATGATGAATTGGATTAAATCATCAGTCACTGCTCTAAATTTATTTTATCTTTCATTGTGGAAGTAAAGTCATCAACATCTTTTTGCATCCTAATACCAAGTCCTTTGTTTCCCTGCTTACTTTGTGGAATGTGGTGTTTGTTATTAGCAACTTGTATTTTAAATACTTGGTTCAGCCTTTAGAATGTTACAAAGAAAAAGCAATGCCTATAATCCGTTGAAGAATCCATTTCTAACAAACACCACCATTGCATCAAAGAAATTTGCTACATTTGTTTGCATAAGTTCTAACTTCGATGCAGTGATCTTTTTTGACAAGAAGTCAGAAAACATTGATAGTTATAAACATTGATACTTATTAAGCAAAAGCAGACAGTGAGAGGTCTATGGGGTACTCAGGGAACAATTTCCTCTTTGTGTGTTTTTGTTTATTACTGACCATGGAGTAAATGATTCAATGCTTCTCCACACTGTTGCAGAGTTAATACATACTTATTCCCAGAAAGATAAATCTGCACCATGTTTAGTTCTAGGTATAATGTATCTGTTGAGAATTAAAAATATGTTGGCACTCTTTCGGGAGAAACAAAGAAGGAGTGTTTACTGTGACTTTTAGCCTCATATTTCCTTTTGCCAATTGCCAACTGGGTCATTCTTTCATTGCATCTCCTGGCTAAGATTGAAAGCTTTATAGAGATACCCTTTCCTAAGTTAACAGCCTTACTCTTCTCTTTCTTCCAGCATTTTTCCTTAGTATGCATCAATCAGGGCTCTTCTCATCACTGGCTGCTTTCTGGTGAAAGCTACTGCCATATGACCCCTCTTAAATTTGTAAAGGGTGGTTTAGAAGTTCATAAAGTACTGAAATCTTCAGAAAAAAGAGAGATTAATGTTAGAATTTTTACTACTGCCTTGCCCAGCAGCTGCTGCCCTTGAGGAAATTTATGACTGCAATAGCTTCTACTGTGTTGAAAGCAATCCATAAATGGGTCTTAACTTTACATGATGCCAGACACTAGCATTAATCAAAATTGTGATAGTCTGTTATCAACAAAACATGTGTATCATCAAAAGTATAGCCAAGTGAAAGGTTAGCCATCATTTCTCCATGACTTAAGGTAAATTACTATTCCTCCATAGAGCTCTATATCTTAATTTCTTCAAAGTTCATTTCCAGCACAGAATGATAACATGTTATGCCCTATAGAAGAACTTCAAATTTCTGTATATAAACATCAATGTTAGAATTTTAATTCTGAACTTGATCGTCTCTTTACTTGCAAGGTGGTACAAGTAGATCTGATCAAAATTAGTCACTGCCTCAGAACAAAGAAACAACCAGATGTTTAGCAGGGTCTGCCCTGCCAGAGTTCTTAAACAGAGACTTTATAACCAAAGGCAATCCTTAGAATTGCTCAATGCACATACCATACGCATAAGCATATAACCAAAATTTACCAAGCATTCAAATTAAGCATATACAACTCATTACAAATCTCTTATACAACCATATCTACAAATAAACTATGCATATGTGAGTTTCATTTAGATTACCCATACTTCCCCCAACTCAGAATTAGAAACAGAGTTGATATGGGTCTTTGTTCCACTCTGTTGTGCTCACAGGAGTTGCGCTCAACTGAATGTCAAGTTCAGTCACTGAACACTTTGAGCTTAAAACACAAGCAAAATGAGTCTTTCAAACCAATGAACAGATACACGAATTAAGAGAACCACAAACAACAATTAAGTGGACATGAGCTATCATTTATAAAAACGTTTGATACTTGAGACATCCACAACACTTATATTTGGAAAATACAGGTAGTTCTCATAGGCACAAATTAGAGAATAGCCTGAACTTTCGTTAGTATGTGTTTTGCAATACCCTCCGTCGACTGCTTTCATTTCAGCGCTTTCTGTAATCCTCAGCTTTCAAACACCGTGAAAGAGAAAGAAGCTTTTCAATCTTCCTTGGAGCTTCAGGTGTTCCTTCTAGTAGGAAAAGTCTGTCCAATAAAATGATTTCCCTGGAACTAAGTCTGCCGTCATCAGCATTTTCCGGTTCCTAGCAACAGTCCCTTCTAATTAGCTCTTTTAAGCCTAAATATTGAGTACACTGCTAGAGCTTGACCCATAACTGACACAGCCCACCCTGGAGGTCACCAGCAGTTTGACAGACACTTCCTGCACCTGCTGACAGCTTTTTACCTCAAGCACCTGTGAGCTTCTGTCAGTGGACTTTATGTGACCAAAGGGGAGTGGCACAGGGCAGACCAGAAATGTCCAGAATCTGGGCCGGCACTGTGGCGTAGTGGGTAAAGCTGCCACCTGCAGTGTCAGCATCTTATATGGGAGCCGGTTTGAGTCCTGGCTGCTCCACTTCCGCTCCAGCTCTCTGTTATGGCATGGGAAAGCAGCAGCAGATGGTCCAAGTACTTGGGCCCCAGTACTACATGGGAGACACTAAGAAGATTCTGGCTCTTGGCTTCAGCCTGGCTCAGCCCCAGCCATCACAGCCATTTGGGGGAGTGAACCAGCGGATGGAAGATATATATATTTATTCTCTCTCTCTCTCTCTCCCTCCCTCCCTCCCTCCCTCTGTAACTCTGCCTTTCAAATATTCAAATAAATAAATAAATCTTTAGAAAAATGTCTGAATTAATATCTAGCTCAGAATATGAAGGATTATTGACAGATATATACCCCAACCTTTACATTTTATTCCTGAATAATACTAAGGTAATTTCTCCATAGTCTCACATAGACCATCCCTCAACATACACACACACACACACACACACACACACTCAGGTGCAGGTTGGGTCTGTTTCCCATAGTAGCAACACAAGCATTAACACACTCTTTTTTTATTTCCTTCTCTTCCCTATCTGCCTTCTCTACTCTCTCCCTGCGGCTCCTGAGATCTCTCTTAACTTTTGCAGACAAATTTTTTTCTCAGACATGCATTGGGGTAACTCAAGATAAGCAAAGGGCAATGGTAAAACTTCGATTGGTGGGGCTGGCGCTGTGGCACAGCAGATTAAAGCCCCAGTCTGAAGCATCGGCATTCCATATGGAAGCTGGTTCGAGTCCCGGCTGCTACACTTCCAATCCCGCTCTCTGCTGTGGCCTAGGAAAGCAGTGGAAGATGGCTCTAGTCCTTGGGCCCCTGTATCCATGTAGGAGACTCAGAGGAGGCTCCTGGCTCCTGACTTTGGATCAGCTCAGCTCTGGCCATTGTGGCCATTTGGGGAGTGAACCAGTGGATAGAAGACCTCTTTCTCTCTCTCTCTCTCTCTCCCTCTCCCCTCTCTTTCTGCCTCTTTCTGTAACTCTGTCTTTCAAATAAAACTTTGATTGGTTATGGACTTAACAAAATCCAAGCCAGAAGGAAGGAGGAAAAAGAAGACGGGATCTGCTTCAGGTATCTAACTCCTCAGGTAAGACAGGTGAAACTAGTGTCTGGCACGGAATTGGTCCAGGATAGAGATGTGAGCACCAATCAATGAAAGAGATGGACCTTTCTACCAGTTAGATGGTCAAAGTTCAAGACTGAAAGATTAGAAGCAATCACAGAAGTTTAGTCAACAGAATAAGTGAGCTGGCGGGTCAGACAGGAAAATAATGGAGGCAGGGGCTATTTGAGGCAGATGGATTTTAGACAGACTAGTTTACATGCCATCAATTGATGATACTTCCAGGAAACTACAATAAAATCTCAGTGATGGTGGCATCAGGAAAATGAAGCTGTACCAGAGAAACTTGGTGGTTCATTCTGTTTTGTCAATAAGACAAATAGGACATGGTTACTTCTGGGCTTAACTTAAAATACCTAAAATCTAAATGTTGATCTCCTGAGTAAGACATTTTGTTAACCTACCAGCAAATACCTGGTACTTTAAAATAAAAACACACATACATGTCATATCCTAGGTAACTAGGTAACTAGGCAATCCAGTGATTGGATGAAATTAAATTAAAAACAAAGAGCACTAGTGTTATTTTTCAAGTATCTTTGTTCACATAAAAAAATTTAATTTTTGCTGCTAAAAGACTACTCTTTTTTTAAGACTACTCTTATGTTTCTGTTATTGTTGAGTTTAGAAGATAATAAAATAAAGATCCTAATTCCACAAGGGTGGAATCAACACATCAACTCTGCCGATTACATCATGAGTTTATTCCATCTTCCCAAGGCTTGCATTCTTTCTATTGAGTTTGATGTGCCAGGTCCCAAAATTGGGAATTGCATCAAGACAAATATTTTTTAAATAAAGTAAGTATTGTTGGTTTCAAGTATGATTGTCTCAAATATAAACAACTACACAAATTTGAAACATGTTGGGTGAAATGGTAGAAGGAAAACAGAGGAAGAAACAAAGTAAAAATAGAAGTCATATATATATAAGGGCATAGTGTGTGAGGCAAAAGATTTATTCTGGAATTATATGAAGCCACTGGAAAAGATACCATTTGGAACATAGTATTGTGCAATTCTAGTCAATGTAAGAGGCAATCAAAATGTTTCAAGGGGGGATGAAATGTTTGAAACATGAGGACAAGTATTGGCCCATTCAATACCTTAGAGAAAAGAAAACTATGGGAAAATTTTTTACCAAGAGTATATGCATGAGCCAAATTCTTCACTCACATACTTGTACATGGGACCTAATTCTGTACTTGGATATTTGTGGCAGCTCTGCATTCTGCAGACTTAGTGCTTGTGTGAAACAGGAGTTAAGCATATGGCAAACTTTAGCTTGCATGGAAATGAAGCTTCTGTTAGCATTAAACTGCTCATTAGTATGCAATGGAACTTTTTAAAAGGAAAACAACATTAATGACTATAAGCCATTTGTAAGCTATTTTAAAAGTTGGAATTTAAAATAAGAGAGAAGAGCATAAAGCAAATATGGGCATGATTCCCCAACCCATCCATCAAGTCCCTCAACTCGAGCAGATGATGCAGCCAACCCAGTTTAATCTAAGAAAGCATAAACCCAATTTAGCATCCTGGGTTATGTTTCTGAGAGGCACACCGGAGACACATGGGGAGACCTGATGACTCATGACTCTATATCATCAGCTGCCCTGCAGGTGGAGAGAGAAAGAGTGGCTGCCCGGGTGGGTGGTGCAGTGAGCTCCCTGCACCTCCCAGGGAGTAAGTGACTCCCAACCATTAGGAAAACAAATTCTAGTGCTGCAAATCATGCTGCCTTCCTCATGTCAACATGGCCACTGTCTTCAAACTACAGAACACAAAAACAAGTTCTGGCTTTTCAAAAGGTTTTGGGTTTTTTTGTTTGTTTGTTTTAAGGATTTATTTTTTATTTATTTGAAAGATGGAGTTACAGAGAGAGGTAGAGACAGAGAGAGAAGTCTTCCATCCATTGGTTCACTCCCCAATGGCTGCAACCACCAGATCTGTGCCAATCTGAAGCCAGGAGCCAGGAGCCAGGAGCTTCTGCCAGGTCTCCCACGTGGATGCAGGGGCCCAAAGACTTGGGCCATCTTCTACTGTGTTCCCAGGCCATAGCAGAGAGCTGGATCGGAAGTGGAGCAGCTGGGACTAGAACCGGCACCCATATGGATGCCGGCACCTCAGGCCAGGGCTTCAACCTGCTACGCCACAGCACCGGCCCCAAAAGGTTTTGAAAAGGAAGCAAATCACCTCTATGAAGAGAAGGGCAGGCAGTCACTATGGTTGCCGTATCACTGCTTCTCAAGTAGTGAATGTGCTGTTTTAAGCTATTACACAACCAGATCTTCTTCATATGTTTGTTTATTTGACATTAACTTATAAAGATACATGTGTCTGCTTGTGGGAGTTTCTTGGATCTTTCAGTTCTGTTCTTCCTTGGGTAGGAATTTAATTTGACAGCTATGGAGTGCTCAGCAAGTGCTTCACAGAACAACTTAAAAGGAAAGCAATTACTTTTATCTCAAGCTCATTCAGGGTGGTATGGGACACATGAGTTAAAACGAATGCTAAGAGGTCTTTGGGCCCTGCACCCACATGGGAGACCAAGAGGAAGCACCTGGCTCCTGGCTTCGGATCGGCGCAGCACGCCGGCCACAACGCACCTGCCGCAACGCGCCAGCCATAGTGGCCACCTGTGGGATGAACCAACAGAAAAAGGAAGACCTTTCTCTCTGTCTCTCTGTCTCTCACTAACTCTGCCTGTCAAAAATAAATAAATAAAAGCTAAAAAAAATAATGCTAAGAGGGAAAGGAAGAGGGGAAAGAAGTAGTTAGATTTGAAATTCAAACTAAAGACATAACTGAACTATATTAAGGATGAAGATCTTCAGTTTTCTTCAGTTTTGCTTGTTTATCAGCAAATATAAGAGCAGAGATCATGATGCCATGCACCGGGGCATAGCCCACCCAGAGTGTACCAAGGGAATCACTTTAATTGGCTGATACATTGTCTGACTGTAGGAGTACAGAGTATGAAATCGGAACAGAAGCCCAGATTAAGCTGCTCCAGAGGAGTAGACAGAGGAGAGAGGTTTGTTCACTGGAGCACAATAAAACAAATACCCTTAAATTCAGAAACTAAAAGAGGAAAGCATACATGCTAGGAACATGGTCAACAGAACCCCATAGTCACAAGAAAAAAAAATTTCCAAAGGAGTGCTAAGCTGCTACGCAAGCCACAGAAAAGCTAGATTATTTACTCAAGAGAAAGAGCTGAAGAGGGTCCGTGAAAAAGGCAGTGGGAACAAAGACACTCAGTCATTTAACATGCCAAGAGAAATAAGTAGTAGCAACAACATTTTAAAACCCTAATTTATGGGGGAAAGAAGAAAATTATCAATCTCAGCCAAGAAAAATAATAGCTCCACATATCTTCAGCTCTTGGATTTTTGCATTCCTAAGAACATGTCTGTGGTCTGTGATTCCCAAGTTGTTTTGTGAGCATGAAAACTGACCTCCTTAAGCTTCTCACTGAGCCACTTTTCTACTACCAAAATATGGATGAAGTATTTATTGTTATGCTCCAGCTGGTGCACTCAATCATGCAATAGTATCATTGTTGATTATGAGGATCTTAAAGCCCTCTGATAGCTCAGTGGGCATTTGCCTTATTGCAAATAAACCAGTCCTTTGGATTCTTGGGCAGAGGTAAGAGGATGATGGTAAGGAATGAAGTGAAATATTTGTCCACTCTTTGATCAGAATAACAGAAGAAAACCTGTAAATAAAATGAGAGCTCCAAAGGATATGTTTCAACTTTGTCTGAAGCACGTTGTTTTCCTTCTCTTTTTGTGAATAAAAATTAGTTAAAAATAAAATAAGATTGGGAGACCAGGAAAAGCACCTGGCTCCTGGCTCCTGCCATCGGATCAGCGCAGTGCGCCGGCCACAGCGCGCCAACCGCGGCGGCCATTGGAGGGTGAACCAACGGCAAAGGAAGACCTTTCTCTCTGTCTCTCTCTCTCACTGTCCACTCTGCCTGTCAAAAAAAAAAAAAATAATAAGATTAATGCGAGACTGTATGGTACAAAGTTTTACAAAGAATGTTTCTGGGCTCTTCCACTAAGGCTTACCAAGTTTAGAAAATCTTCTGTATATTAAGATAATCGAAAATGAATCTTGATGTGAATGGAAGGGGAGAGGGAGTGGGAAAGGGGAGGGCTGTGGGTGGGAGGGACGGTATGGGGTGAAGCCATTGTAACCCATAAATCGTACTTTGGAAATTTATATTCATTAAATAAAAGTTAAAAAATAAATAAATAAATAAATAAAAAAGAAAATAAGTTTAGGGGCCAGCACTGTGGTATAGTGGGTAAAGCCACTGCCTGCAGTGCTGGCATCCTATATGGGCGCTGGTTCGAGTCCTGGCTGCTCCACTTCTGATCCAACTCTCTACTATAGCCTGGGAAGGCAGTGTGAGATGGCCCAAGTTCTTGGGGGCCCCTGTGCCCGCGTGGGAGACCGGAGGAGGCTCCTGACTCCTGGCTTCAAATCGAAGCAGCTCTGGCCATTGTGGCCATCTTCAGAGTGAACCAGTGGATGGAAGATCTCTCTCTTGCTGCCTCTCCTTCTCTCTGTGTGTAGCTCTGACTTTCAGGTAAATAAATAAATCTTTAAAAAAAAAAAAGAAAATAAGTTTATATCCTTAGAATTGTATCTACAAATCACATTGCATCTGTTAAAAACTAATTAATTTTTTTAAAAAAAGTAAACTAAATGCAAGAGTTTCAGAATTGCCTGTCCTATGATATGAAGGGTTTGATACCCAGCTACAAATTACCATCATGTGAGAACAGTTTTTATAAAATACTGATCTTGTTCAAGTCTTACCCCAGGCCAATTAAAGATAGGAATCAGCAAATATAGGGCACAAATATCTCAATTTTAACAGCTTCTCTGATGATTCTAATGTGTAACCAAAGTTGAGAATAACTCATAATCTTAGAATATTGTGCTCTTCCAACCTATAATGAAATAAGAGATCATGTAAGAGAAAGAGTACAGTGTCAAAAACTAGGAGATCTGGACACTGGATATAATTTTATTACAAGCCAAGTAATCATAAACTGTTCTCTTTTGCACCATTATAATGAAATACCTCAGGCTGGCTTCTTAAGAAGAAAAGAGCTCATTTGGCTTACAGGAAGTTCACGGGCGTGTAATCTGTGTCAGCTCAGCTTTGGTAAGGCCTCTTTCATCTGCATCACATCTTGACAATTGTCAATATCGTAAGTGTGTGCAGCAGTGAGTAATCATGTCTCCAAACAGGAGGCCAGCAAGAGCCTAGGTGGACCCATGCTCCAGATATGTAACAATCCCTTGGCAAGAACTAATCAGACTCCCAGGAGAAATACCTTAATCCCTTTCAAGAGCACACCCACAAATGACCTAAGTACCTCCCAATACCGCTATCCCAGAGACCAGACTCACAACACATAACACATGAATCTTTGGGGAGGACAAGCAACATCCAAACCATAGAAAATCCATTTAATCTCTTTGGAATCAATTTCTCTTTCCTGGAAAATGAAAGTACTATACTAGATAAATAAAAAAAGCTTGTTCCTTATTCCAGGATTCTATTAGTTAAGGATAAAAAGAAAGCAATTCAGCACTGATGTGTTAATTGAAAGTGTCTTCTACAGTATTTTCAATAAAACAATAGAGCTGCATTTCCTCATTTCAGCTAACTTATATTCAGCATGCTTATGAAATATTCTTGCATACAACTAATGCTGGAGGATTCCTTTAGGCCACGTTGGAAGAGGAGATTCCATCTTTTCATTATCAGAAACCAATGGTATGCATCAGCCATGGGAAAAGGTTCCTAACTGCCTAGTGGAATTGCTTCCACTCTGTTAGGTAAAGATAGATCTTGTATTTACAAATGACACAAATGACAACAGTGAAGAGGGACCATATAAAAGAGGTATTATATAATATAAAAAAGATTATATATTATGTAGATGGACTATAAAGTAGCTACTATCTCAGCAAATGACTTTAGAAAAATATTAAGGTCTTTGGATTTAGTCTTCAACAAACAACCCTCTCCACTCCCTCACAACCCAAATTTCTTTCCCAACCCCAAACCTCGCATCTCCATGAAAATAACAAGCTTACCTATATGTGCCCTTTGTGTATCTTAAAGTCACAGAAGTAAAGCAGTCTATGGCAAACTGATCAATAGCATTAGAGAAAAGGGAAAATGCTTCAATGCTTCCATCTTTCAAATACCTAATTGTGGTAAGAGGCTTGGCAGGGGCGGGGGGGGGGGGTCAGGTTACTAACTCAAAGGAAAAAAATAATACCTGAAGAGCACACATAGTCAACACTATGGTATCCTGTGATATGACCTAGAACAAATGATTTAGCACCAGGGGTCGAGAAAGATAAACTGAAACCCTGAGAGCTAGAACCAAACAATGGAGGTAAGAGAAAGCATGCAACCAGGCCAAGGCATGTTTTCTACAGTTGAAGACAAGAGGTAAGCAGTCTACTTACAAGCTTGTACCAAAACCAACCAATCCTTAAATTCTCCAAGAACAAAGTGAAACTCTTGTCATACAAGGCCTGGAGAACTGGGTAGAGTTTGGGAATACAGCAATGACAACTGAGATGCATGACCCAGAACTTCCTGGGAGGACTCAAGAATAAGGCAAAGAGAAGTCCAGCTACACGCCCAGCATCACAAAGCTGGAGCAGGTCTAGCAGCAAGATGACCTGCTCCCCATCCGCCTGGATGTAGATTCAGGACCACAAATTTGTCCTCTGAGATGATCACTGGATTTCAGGACCAAGATGAGAGTTTTGGTTAAGATGTCTCTCCTATGGAAAGGATAATAGAGAGGGGCTGCAAACTAACCTAGGTATTACTAAAAGCAACCAAGAATTAACTTTAATAACTTCTCCGATGCCGAGAAAAAGGATAAAAAAATTGAGCCAATAATTCCATGCCACAACAGTACTATTTAATAAATATTGATTTAAAAATAAGATATATTTAGGGACTATGAAACATCCAAAAGATTAGAAAGAATTAAAGATACAGAAAAACACAGGGAGAGTGGGAAACTCTGGAGGAAAACAAGAAAGAACAAGACATAGAGGGGCCAAAAAGCCCTACCCAGACAACTTTGAGTCTCTGAAACATTGCCCTCCCTGTGTTCTCCTGGCTTCAGTTATAGTGCTCTTTGTTTCTTCCTAAAGATTCACTTATTTATTTAAAAGTCAGAGTTACAGAGAGAGGAGGACACACTCATACACACAAACACATACAGAGAGAGAGAGAGAGAGAGAGAGAGAGAGAGGATCTTCCAATCACTGGTTCATTCCCTAAATGGCTGTCATGGCCAGGGCTGATCCAGGTAGAAGCCAGGTACCAGGATTTCTTCCACGTCTCCCACATGGGTTGCAGGGGCCCAAACCCTTGGGCCACCTTCTGCTGCTTTTTCCAGGCCATTAGCAGGGAACTGGATCTGAAGTGGAGCAACCAGAAATTGAACCAGCTCCCATATGAAATGACAGCATTGCAGGCAGCGACTTTACCAGCTACACCACAACGTTGTTCCTTAGAATGCTGTTCTTTCAACCTTCCCTGCTGACTGGACAGAAAAAGATATTTTTCAGATGGATCTACTGGAATTTCTCTCATTGTCACCCTTCCCCTCCACATTTACAGTCACTCATTCCATAAATATTTCCCAAATTAGTTTCTTCTCCTTCGGATCACTTCAAGTTCTTATCTTTCCATCCTCCTCCTGTTGGTCCCTTGTGCAAGAACCCTTGTGCATATGGCTGCTCCGCACCTCGTGCATCCCGAGACTTTGCCCACCTCCACTGCTCATCATGGCAGCTCGGGCAGTGGCGGCCTCTGCATTGCCACCACCTTGGAAGATATGTCGGCTCCAGACAATGAATGGACCTAGCTCCCAGGCTACATATAGGAGGAACACTTTCTATGTTCTGCCACTGAAGGACAACCTTAGGGGCAAACGTTGTGATGTAGCATGTTAAACTGCTGCTTGCAACATCAGCATCACATATTGGAGTGCCAGTTTGAGTCCCAAGTACTCCACTTCCAATCCAGGTTTCTGCTCATACACCTGGGAAGTAACAGATTATTACCCAAGTATTTGGGCCCCTGCTACTTACATGGGGGATCTGGATGGAGCTCCTGGTTCCTGGTTTTGGCTGGGCCTAACCTTGGCTATTGGGGCCATTTGGGAAGTTAACCAGCAGATGGAAGATCTCTGTCCTCCTGTCTTTGTCTGTACTGCTCACTCTCTATTACTCTGCCTTTCAAATAAATAAATCTTTAAAAATAAAAAGAACAACATGTTATCGGTTGTTTTACATTTACATCTTTCAGTTACATAGAGCAGATTTTGCAGTAAATTACTGCCTTCTGCTTTGGTAAAGACTGTAACAGTTCTGGCTTTGAGAGAGCAAAGCCATGTGGTTTACAGCAGTAGGATTTATTGTGGGAGCCCTGGTTAAGATCTCAAAGAAGGGTGAAGAAGAGGCATAACAAGCACTCGTAGACTACGACCAGCTGCAACCTTTCCTCAGCTATCTGAATATAGATGCAGAATTGATGATCTGAGGTTACATGGTCTTTTCATGACCTTTGGTCATTATGAACACTTATATAACCCTTGTCTTTGGTTCAGCACTTTAGCGTACCCCACTCTTATCAAGACCCAAGACAATTACGTGAAAGTCAGAAAGACTATGAATTCTCCATATTTTAACTTATTTACAGAGATTCTAATTTTCTATAAGTTTGGGTAGTATCAGTTGATAAAAGTATTACTTGACCATAGTCAGAACATTTGGGGAGAAAGAATTCAACTCTAAAATCTCATCACTATAAGCTGTATTTTCCTGGAATGCAAACTTGAAATATGACAGAGACTCCCTTAACTCTGAATCATGGTTTTGCTTTCCCTCCCCCCTTCTCTGTGAATAAGTCATCCTTCCTTGAGCAACACTGAAAATGTACTCAAGTTTACACGGTATCTTTGCTGCCCTTCCTTAGTAGAGATTAAGTGTGTTAACCTTTATTCCCTTGTTCTTTCTCCCCAGAATAGGGGAATACTCTCTTGTGGAAGAGAGGATGCAGCTTTTCCTTACTAAACTTAATCAGAATTCCCTAAGAGATGCATGTTTTCATTGTACATCTCCATGGTTACTTATCTCCAGAATTTTATCTTATGAAAATAAAATAAAATAAAATAAAATAAAATTGGTGTAAATCTGTGGACACTACATTTTAGAAAAAAATTAAAGACATCAAATAGAATAGAGTTGCATTTACACCCAATTTAAAAAAATTCTCTAATCCTGGGACTAGCGAGATGGCATTGGTACATGCCACCTTGATGGGATTGAATTGGAATCCCCTGGTATGTTTCTAACTCTACCGTTTGAGGTAAGTCAGCTTGAGCATGTCCCGAATTGCACATCTCCTAAAAACTTTCTAGTATTTCAATAAAATCTAAAAAACAAAACATCAATAGAAAAAAATGTATTTGAATACACATACACTAGATAAATGGTACAAAAGACAAACGATAAACAGAAAACGACAAGACTTCTCAACCTGTTCACAGGATTTTAAAAACTCAATATAAATGAAGCTTGTATTCTTTAAATAAAAGGTTTCTTTGGGGGGGGGGAACCTCAGTATAAAAAGAATGACTAGCCCAATAGAAAAATGAACAAACACTATTAATGGATAGTTCATAAAAAATTAAGCACAAATAGCCAATAAGTATATGAAAAGATACTTAATTTGACACATAATTAAATATATGCCAATCAAATAATGAGTCTTTTGTTTTCATTATAAAATGAAAATATTTGAAAGTTTAATCAAAATCTGATTCTTGATGACACTGTAGTAACAGACTTTCTCATTGATATTTGGTGCTCAAACAAAACCGTGCAACATATTTTGAGGGCTGTTTGGAAATATTTGTCAAATTTTTAAGTATATAATCATTTGCTCCAACAAATCCAACAGATACTGTTGGCTCAATAAATAGATATGTACATAACAAAAAGCTACAAAAAAGATTATATCTCCATAGTTGAATACTGAGCAGTTTGTTGAAGAGATTAATTAGGCTTATATGTGATATTTTAGAATAATCTCCTAAAATCAAAGAGGAAAAAAGCAATGCACAAGAGATAGATATTCCATGATCCCATCTGTGGAAACAAAGGATAGAACAGATATACAGAGATATATAGTTGGAAGCATAGATATAATTATGAATATTCATATGCGTGTCATAAACCTTTCCCAGAAGATCAAGCAAAGAACAGTTGAGGGTTACAGGACTCAGTCCACTTAAGCCACTGAATTTTCCTTTTTTTTAACTTTTATTTAATGAATATAAATTTCCGAAGTACAGCTTATGGATTACACCCTCCCCTTTCCCACTCCCTCTCCCCTTCCATTCACATCAAGATTCATTTTCTTTTTTTTTTAACTTTTATTTAATGGATATAAATTTCCAAAGTACAGCTTATGGATTACAACGGCTACCCCCCCCCATAACGTCCCTCCCACCCGCAACTCTCCCCTTTCCCACTACCTCTCCCCTTCCATTCACATCAAGAGTCATTTTCGATTCTCTTTATATACAGAAGATCAGTTTAGCATATATTAAGTAAAGATTTCAACAGTTTGCTCCCACACAGAAACATAAAGTGAAAAATACTGTTTGAGTACTAGTTATAGCATTAAATCACAATGTATAGCACACTAAGGACAGAGATCCTACATGAGGAGTAAGTGCACAGTGACTCCTGTTGTTGACTTTACCAATTGACACTCTTGTTTATGGCATCAGTAATCACCCTAGGCTCTTGTCATGAGCTGCCAAGGCTATGGAAGCCCCCCGAGTTCACTGACTCTGATCATATTTATACAGGCCATGGTCAAAGTGGAGGTTCTCTCCTCCCTTCAGAGAAAGGTACCTCCTTCTTTGATAACCCGTTCTTTCCACTGGGATCTCACTCGCGGAGATCTTTTATTTAGTTTTTTTTTTTTTTTTCCCCAGAGTGTCTTGGCTTTTCATGCCTGAAATACTCTCATGGGCATTTCAGCCGGATCCACATGCCTTAAGGGCTGATTCTGAGGCCAGAGTGCTGTTTAGGACATCTGCCATTCTATGGGTCTGCTATATATCTCACTTCCCATGTTGGATCATTCTCTCCCTTTTTTATTCTATCAGCTAGTATTTGCAGACACTATTCTTGTTTATATGATCCCTTTGGTTCTTAGTCCTATCATTACGATCAATTGTGAACAGAAATTGATCACCGGGACTAGTGAGATGGCATTGGTACATGCCACCTTGATGGGATTGAATTGGAATCCCCTGGTATGTTTCTAACTCTACCATTTGAGGTAAGTCAGCTTGAGCATGTCCCGAATTGCACATCTCTTCCCTCTCTTCTTCCCACTCTTATATTTAACAGCGATCACTTTTCAGTTAAGTTTCAGCATTTAAGAAGAATTGTGTATTGATTACAGTATTCAACCAAAAGTATTAAGTAGAACAAACAAAAAAAAATACTAAGAGGGATAAGATATTAAGTTGCTCATCAACAGTCAGGGTGAGGGCTGATCAAGTCACCGCTTCTCATAGTATTCATTTCACTTTAACAGGTTTCCTTTTTGGTGCTCAGTTAGTTGTCACCGATCAGGGAGAACATATGGTCAGCACTCTGGACTCTGAATTTTCCTTTTGTATCTGGCCAGCTCTGGATAAAGGAAGGCTTCCTCTGGCTTTTCTGACAGAGATGGAGGAAGGTAGACAGAGCCCTAACACTTTCATCATTTTTGTGCATTGCCAAGAAAGAAACCCTGTAGTTTACAGAAGTCATCTTTCTGGTGTCCCTGTATAGGGTTGTTTCCATTATAATCAACTGTTTCATAGGCTATGAAGTACTCATATATCAGTGTCGCCCACTAATCCCAAAAGATCTAGTAACTTCTGTTGTGAGGGCAGGAAGAGATGCTCCTCCAGTAACCTAGAATTCAAAAGCAGAGGCAGGGGTATTACCAGACGTCCTAGACATGACCTTGTCAGGCCTGTATGGAGTCACAGAACCACAAGGAAACCCTGTCACTGGTATAAATCATTTTGAAATCTTAGCCTCTGAGAGAGCTACTAAACACAGACAGGCTACAGAAGCCCCATTTCATGAACATTTAGAAGTCCTGCTGTGAATGTGGATTGCTTTCTTTCTCCTGACTGGTAACACACTTATCATTCATCACTTTCTATCCCATATCATTTCCTTTAGCCCATAACCTCCTCCTTTTTATTTTAAGAAAAATGTTCTGGGCCCAGTATTGTGGCATACTAGGCTAAGGTGCCTGCAGCACTGGCTTCCCAAATGGGCTCCGTTTCATGTTCTGGCTGCTCCTCTTCTGATCCAGCTCTCTGCTAATGGCTTGGGAAAGCAGTGGAAGATGGCCCAAGTGCTTGGGCCCCTGCACCCATGGGGGAGATCTGAAAGAAGCTCCTGGCTCCTGGCTTTAGACAGGCCCAGCTCTGGCTATTGCGGAAATCTGGGGAATGAACCAGCAGATGGAAGAACTTTTTCTGTGTCTCTGTCTCTCTCTGTCTGTAACTCTATGTAAAAAAAAAAATTTAACATTCACAAAAAAGAAATGTTCTTTCTTTGTCTTTATGCATTGATGAAAAGTCATTGGTCTTTGGTGAATTTAATGAATGTCCAGATACAGTACTTTATGCAGTTGCTTTATCCATTTTTTTGAAAAAATAGGTTTACATAGTGTTACAGCATTATTTTCACTCCTAGTCTCTGTTAATTTCCCTTTCAATGGTGTGGGAAAATAATAAGAGTTGTTACATGCATTTTAATTTATGCCTTGTAAAAACACAAATAGATAAAGAATTTTCCGAATTGGAATGGTGATGACTGAGTTGGATTTTTTTAAGAGGATTGTTTTCCAAAGAGTTTACTGAGAAACATTCCTTAAAGGACTGAGGATTTTACACAGCATTAATTTCATTGCACAAGGCTATTTTGAGTACACATTGTCAACAGATCCTAGTGGCTAGTTTATTTCAAATGCACAGTTAGCATACTTCACATACTAGGAAATAATGCCAAGAGAAATCATAGGCAAGTATCTAGGACTTGAAGAAGCAAAGTTAGAATGCAGATGCAGCAAGCTGGGATTGAATACACATGATCATAGGAGTCTAGAATTCCAGCCTCTAGTCACAACCTTTCCCCTAAGCTCTTATGAGACCAGGGATGACGAATTAAACACTTCAAGCCTCATCTGCACCATAAAATAGTGGGCTTAATGATTTTGGAGATCTCTTCCAGACTTTCAGATTTGTAAATATGAGCAGAGATGTCCTTACTAAAACTCCATTTTCCACTGGGACCTTTTTTTCAGAAAGTTGCCCTTCCCTTGCCTAGCAGGTGAAAAACACTTTCTTTGGAAGAGTTGAGTCTGTGTATAGAAATGATACATCCAACAGTTTCAGACAAATTCTGCTTCAGCCAGATCTGGCTGCTCTCCACCTTCGATGTGCGGAGATTATGTCATTCTCCTTCTCTAATCGATTTTCTTCATGAACTCTCGGCAATCTGGCTAGTGAAGGAATTCTATTTTAGTTCTGATTCAAAAGTTAGATCTGATTCAGTAATTTAAACCTTCTCTTCAAGTAACTCTCCAGCTCCCTCAGTTATTGCATTCATCCTTGTGTGGTTTTGTTCCCTCTCCTGAATCTCTCCAAAAGAATTGCCACAGCTCAGAGCTGTTTCCGGGGGCTAGTTGCAGCTGGTACTATGGGATTTTGAGTCAATAGATGGGCACACACTGTGGGGAGCAACTCGGACTAGACTGAGTTACTGGAATTAAGACTTATTCTATGCATCTGCTGTCCCACAATATGGCGCTGAGAAGGGAGTAACAGCTTCTACTCAGCTGCCTCCAGTTCAACCAATAAACTGTAGGACCTGCTCCTGATTGGAGGAGAGCAGCGTACTCGGCGTGTGGGTAGCAGAGTTGGGATTGGTGGAAGAGGACTATAAAGGAGGAGAGAGACAACATGCACCAGGAACATCTAAGGGGAACATCTGAAGGAACACCTGTGCAGCCCCCGAGAGAGCCGGTCTGCGGTGTGCCGCTCCCCCGCGGAAGTGGGGAATGTGGCAGGAGGAACCGCCCTTCCACGGAGGTGGAAGGGACGGTAGCCAACCCGGGAAGAACCAGCAGCAAACCCGGGGAGGGCCGAGCAGACAAAAGAACAGCGCAGGGTCCTGTGTCATTCCTCCATGAAGACGGGGAGCGACACACACCACACTATCCATGGTAGAGATCACTTCTCACAGTCCTGATATAGCACTGCTTAGCTGGTACCAGGGCTTTGGTCATCCTCTGATCACTCAGCAACTTTGCACACCTTGTCACACAAGCCGGGCCCCCTCCCATGGATACTGCTGGCCAATATCCAGGGTCCCCTTGGAAGTGGGTCTTTTAGGAAAGAGTACCACTAGGCCCATTAGCCTTAAGCTTTTTTCCATATGCCACTGGGAGCTTATTTTCTTTTTTCTAAATTATTTTATGCTTTAAATATTTTCATTTTTCTAATGTTAATTTTAATTAGTTTTTAACAGATTCAATGTGATTTGTAGATACAATCCTAAGAGCATAATGATATTCCTTGCCTCCTTCCCTCCCTCTCACCCTCTCCCTCCTACCCTTTTTCCTTCTGTTCTCTGTGATGTCTTGCTCTTTATGAGGGTTTTCTGTTTTATTTTTAATAACTAAGTAGGACTATAAATGTAGATGTGTGTCAGTAAAGAGTTCTTTTCTCAAATCCCCAAATTTCTAGTTTCCATTCAAGCCTTTTACTCTATTTGCTGAGTATCAAAGGACTCTTATTTTCCATTTTTCCTGTATACATACAAAGTAAGAACACTGCCATCCAATTGACTGTATTGCATACCTTTTTGCTGAAAACCTTTTCTGTAAACAACAATTGTCTTGTTCAGTTTCGTTGTAAACTGACTTATAATAAGATGCACTGTTGATATACTTTCTGATGTGTTTGATAAGAGTGATTAAAAAAGCTTAAAAATAGAAAATATTTGGTTTAGCTGATATGCAAGATATCATTTGGTGGCTTGTTGCTTTGGCTTTGATTCTAGGTGAGCCTAAGAGTATAATCTCAGAGTGATTTCTTTTGCCTTAATCAGTGTCAGCTGTATCTATAAGTGACACAGTAGACTAGTCTACTGCAATTCATAGAAGTATTAATTTGAGGTGAAAAATTATTTCATTGAGTGTGTATCTTTGGTGCAAAGAGTTCAGTGTCAATCTCCTTGGTGAATGTGATATCCAGGCCTTGTTCCTGGAGCTGAGGGAGACAAGCGTGGCTGCCCCCGTGTCCTTCTGGCAAGCCTGAGTGATGCTGGGGCTCACGGCACCAATTGCTTGTGGCTCTAGCACTATATGATATGGGTGGACCCTTTCCTCAGATCCTGCCAGGAAACTCTAACCGGTGCTGTAGCTCATAACACCAGCAGGCCTAGTCCTAGGACTAGGGGGTGTGAACTGAACCCCATTCCAATCCTACAGGGTGACTACAAGGTATACACGGGATTTTACTGTGGAAGGTATGAGTCAAGAGAGGTGGAATGCAGGTAGATTCTGCCCCATGTCCACCAGGTAGATTCTAGTGGCACTGAGAAAGTCAGAATGAGTGGTTCCAGTCCTGCTGTTGCAGGATATAATGGTGTCCTTACCCAGATCTCCCAGGGTGGGAGTGAATTTTTTTAATGGTCTGCTTTTGGTGTAGCACCCAGAAGCTAAGGTGAGTTCCCCTTACTTACATAAAGAGTACAGCTCTGGTGCTAATGTCCCAAAACTCCGATACTTGCAGGATGTAGAGGATCTGTCCTTTGCCCCACACATTGCCCTGACTCTGACTATGATGCTGATGAGAGGAGAACACTGGCATGCTGCATGACTTTCCACTGCCGATGATGGTGCCCTGCAGGTGTAGAGGTAGGGAAGGACGCAAGGCAGCTTCCTGCTCCAAGTCCAGCAGTTGCTCAGAGGCCAGCCAGCTCTCCAGCCTGAAGCAAAAGTCAGTGGGTGACTGCAGAATTCCCTCTCAGCTAAAACTGCGAGCAGCAGGGTACATGGTGATTTCTCCCTACCTTGGCATGGTAAGATCGTGGCTCTCAGCAGGCAGCTGGCTGCACTGGGAAAGGCTGGTGGCAATGATGTCTCTGTCTTCTCTCCACTTGCCCCACAGAGTCTTTATTGGTTTTCTTTCACTTCTTTGCGGAAAATTTCCATCATTCAGACCCATGAAAACATAGTCCTTCCTTTGTTCTTTTTATAACCCAGAGCAGATGAAGTTAATGTGGCTATTCAATTATCTTGGACCCTGTTTAAAATTTTTGATTAACATGTGATGTTTGTACATTTTTATGGGGTACAGTGCAATAGTTCAACATATATGCACAGTATAAACTGATCTTTTCCATTTCTTTATTTTTGTCTATGTTTGGAGCCTACCTGATCCTCTCTTCCAGTTCTTTACGCAGTATATAATACATTACTGACGACCATAGTCATCCCACTGTGCTACGGAACACTAGAATCTGTTATTTCTATTTGTGCTTTGGTATCCATTATCAAACCTCTCTCAATCACTTCCTCTATCCCCCTGCCTCTGTCAATACCTATTTGAAGCTCAGATCTATTTTTTTTTTTCTGTAACCAGGAACCTCTGAAGCCCATTCCCCTTGAACTTAAGCCTCAAGTGAGGGTCATGAAGGAAGAGAATGTGATCAACTGATTATTTTGGAATCTAAACTATTTGCTCTACCACTGTCTTTCTTCTCAATTTTCATAGGCCAGCATGGTTGGTCTTATGCTTTCCTCTTCCTCTAAGCCTTCCTTTCCTTCTCCCCCAGAGCAGCAAAGCTAAAGCCAAGACATCACAGAAAGAGCAGAAAAAGAGTGTCTGTGCTGAACCAGGGAAGACACTGAATCCTGGATCTACAATCTGAGGCTTCCAGGGTTGGTCCTGCTATGTTCACAGGAGTTAAAAGAATTTAGAAAATTGTTTCTCCACAGACCAAGGTTAGATTTCAAGATTATTGGCTTGCTAAAAAAGCCAATTTGTATCTTTGTCTTTGCATTCCTCCTTAGTAATCCTAAATATCCCAAGGCAAATAAATTGGCATGTCTGAAGAATAAGGGAAGAGCACAGAAAAGAATGCAAAAGGGAGAAGCACATTAGTTTACTGCACAATTTTTTTTCTTTCTCTCCTTGTCTGTCATTCTGCACTTCAATTACATAAATAAATCATTTTTAAAAGAAAGGGTGTATGGCACAGTGGGTTAAGACACCACTTACAACATTGGAGTGCCATGTTGGAGTGCCAGTTTTCTTTTCCCACAAGCAGAGTGGACAGTGGGAGAGAGACAGAGAAAAAGGTCTTCCTTTTCTGTTGGTTCATCCCACAATGGCCGCTGTGGCCGGCGTGCTGCAGCCGGCACACCGCGCTGATCCAAAGCCAGGAGCCAGGAGCATCTCCTGGTCTCCCATGCAGGTACAGGGCCCAAGCACTTGGGCCATCCTCCACTGCACTCCAGGGCCACAGCAGAGAGCTGGACTGGAAGAGGAGCAACTGGGACAGAATCCAGTGCCCCGACTGGGACTAGAACCCAGTGTGCTGGAGCTGCAGGTGGAGGATTAGCCTATTGAGCTGCGGCACCGGCCGGAGTGCCAATTTAATCCTAGCTACTCTGCTTCCAATCTAGCTCCCTGCTAATACATCTGGGAAGAGAGCAGAAGATAACTCAAATAATTAGACCTCTGTCACCCATGTGGGAGATCCAAATGAAGTTCCTGACTTGGCTCCAACCTAGTCCAGCCCTGGCCATTGTGGCCATCTGGGGAGTGAATAATGGATAGTGGGGGCCAGCATTGTGTCATAGCTGTTTAAGCTGCCACCTGCCACCCCAGCTTCCCATAGAGACACTGGTTCTAGTCCCAGTTGCTCCACTTCTGATTCAGCTTCCTGCTGATGGCCTGAGAATAGCATGGAGGATGATCCAGGCACTTGGGCCCCTGTCACCCAAGTGGGACACCCAGAAGCTCCTGGCTTCAACCTAGCACAGCTCTGGCCATTGCGACCATCTGGGAGTAAACCAGCAAATAGAAAATCAATATATGTCTCTCTCCCTCTTCTCTCTCTCTCTCTCTCTCCTGCCTTCTCTCTGTGTAGCTCTGACTTTCAAATAAATACATAAAACTTTTTTAAAAATAGTGGATAGTAGATTATCTCTCTCTCTCTCTACCCTTCAAATAAATAAATTTCAGGGAGTACCAATAATTTTAATGTAATTTATTGAAATATAACAAACCTACTAAAAATAAAAGATATCCTAAATATATGACTCTAGGTAGATAGAGTCCTCTACCCTATGTACTCATGTATGTCTGTCTTCCTTCATTCAACATTGTGAGATTCATTCATGCTATGGAATATAATTACAGCTCATTATTTCTCATTGCTATAAATTATCTCATTGTGTTCATTTATTTATTTACTTATTCCACTGTAGATAGATCATTGCTTTTTTTCTAATTTGTTTCTATGAAAATTTTGGCACATGTCTTTTGGTAAACCTATGTACATATTGCTGTTGTATTTATATCTAGAATTGAAAGGACACAGAAGCAAATATTTAGCTTGAGTAGACTCTGCAAATAGTTTTCCAAGGTGGTAAAAGAAATTCACACACTCATCTGCAGTAGAGTTCCAGGTGATTAATGTTCTCACCCACACTTGACCTTGACTTTCTCATTTTAGCCATTCTGGTGGGTATCTAGTGGTATTGAACTATGATTCTAAGTTGCAATTGGTGAAATACAATTGGTGTGTGTGTGTGTGTGTGTGTGTGTTTGCATTCAATGCTTTGGCACAAGGCTGAAGGAGTGTTTAGATCCCAACTCTACCTCCTGTGTAAAGTTCATTTTTTTATCTGTTAAGTGAGATAGTACTTGAAAAGAACAATGCACAGCAATACTCAGCACTAGTTAACAACTAATATAACATATATGAAACTATACATAATATATATATGTGAAACCACTTTAATATATATATGTACTCATAGACACAGACACATATATAGAAATACAAAGTAGATAAATACATGATAAATAGATAGATAGATAGATAGATACTTAGTATATTTCAGCCTATAATACAAAATACCATAAATTGGGAACTTATATGCAACAGAAATTTATTTCTCACAGTTCTAGAGACTAAGAGCCATTTCCTGGTTTATAGATGGAAAAAAGTGGAAGGAGCCAGCCAACTCTCTGGGATCTCTGCTTTAAGGATACTAATACCATTCATGAGAATTCTGCCTTTGCAACCTAATTTCATATAGCTTAGGACCTCCCTCAGAGAACATAATCCTCTGAAATAGTGCTCATTTTAGACTAGCGTGCAAGAGGATGTCCACACCCTTTGGAGAAATGAAATAATGGTAGAGGATTAGATACAGTATGTTATGTTATATTATAATGGTCCCTAAAAATATGATCTTGGGGGAAGGGGGAAAGAGGTATCACATGTACCCAAATACATGGAAATCACAAGATCCAAAGTTGTCCATAATTCTGATCCAACCACATGGAAATCTTTGAATTTACAGAATACATGACAAATTTCAAGGAAATTTTTAAATCTATTGCTTATTTTTCCAATCCATGAATCACAATGTTAAAGAATTTACTGGGCCTCAATCATTCTGAACTTGAGAATGCTACATCCTGCTTTAGGATCTGGACTTTTAGAAGAGGCCAGACCCAGGTCACACCTGCAAAAGGAGATGTCTTGGCTCACTGGCCTTCATGTGGGAGAGTATCAGTTCTGATCACTAAGCCTTTCAAATATTACCTGTTCACTCTAGTCCCAAAGTCCTTGCCAACTCGCCATAAAAAAGTTGAAAATTTGAGTTTCCTTTTCCTTCTAAAGCAGAGATGGTCTCATGGGAGCCCATCCATGTCTAGAGGCAATGAGAGGTTCCACTATGTCTCCTGTATGCATTTTCTGGGTGTACTCTGTTTACCTGTTCTATTTCTCAAACATCATTACATTGTCTCAGGAGGGAGTGCTCACAACTCAGATGCAAACATTCATGCCCAATGTGTTTCTGCATCACAGACAGCTTGCCACACCTGAAAATCCCGAGTATCACAAGGCAGAAAATCCATCTCCTGGAAAATGCCTAAGTCTTTGCCTATTTGTTGGCTCATCTCATTTCTCCACTATATTATGGCTGACTTCATATCAGAACTAAAGTTGGGGGAAGGGACATGTCTCCAACACTTGAATATATCCACATCTTTCTGTGTATAAGAGCAGATGCTTTGCAGCCAAGAAGAACTAGATTAGGACTCTGCCTCTGGCACTTGTTTGTTGTAGAACCTGAGGCTGGTTACCCTGGCCTCAGTTTTATCATCTGTAAACATGGAGAAAGTAGGTTTGCTATGAAGTTTAAATAAGATAATTAAGATAAACGGCTTATCATAGTCCTCAATAAATGTTATTCATTATTGCTGCCAATTGTATCCATTTCCCCACAACAGACTAGCATATTTTCTGTTAGACCCTTTCCATATCTGGGTCCTTTCTGCTTCATTGCACATTGGCCTGACTTCCAACTGCCCAGGGCTGCTTTCTCTTGCTACCATAGCCTGCTTTGACTGTTCAGCAGCAAATATGCAGTGACTGGAATTTGTGACTCCTTCCTGAGAACAATCCTGAAAAAAAGGACAAATGGGGGTAGGCATAGAAATACATCCACTTCCTATTCCTTGTAGGGTAACTCCAAAGTACATACTCTATCTATCCAGGGCTCACAGAAATGCTGTTTGCTTAAGGTTTGAAGGCTCAACACAGAAGAGAGCATAAAAGTCCATCCTTTGTTGGCTGAGTCCCCCGCCCTTCTCCCACTTCCTTCCCAGTATTTCATGCATCTCCCAGATCAACCACTTACATTGAATCCTATATCAAGGACCAATTTGTCTCCACTGTATGTTCTTTAAAAGTAAAGAGACTGGCGGGCACCACGGCTCAATAGGCTAACCTGCAGGGCACTGGGTTCCGTCCCAGTTGCCCCTCTTCCAGTCCAGCTCTCTGCTGTGGCCCCGGAGTGCAGTGGAGGATGGCCTAGGTCCTTGGGCCCTGCACCCGCATGGGAGACCAGGAGAAGCACCTGGCTCCTGGCTTCGGATCAGCGCGGTGTGCCGGCTGCAGTGGCCATTGTGGGATGAACCAATGGAAAAGGAAGACCTCTCTCTCTGTCTCTCTCTCTCCCTGTCCACTCTGCCTGTCAAAAAAAAAAAAAAAGTAAAGAGACCATCATATTTTCTCAGCAAGGGCTAGCGCCAGACACCAGCTCTGGCACATCACATCAAACATCCTAACAAAAATTTGAAATCTGCGCACTTTGCATTCCAAAAATATGCAAATGTTTGATACTAGATGCTTGACTATTTCTGAAGTTATTGGTTTTTTCATGAATATTACATAACATGGAATAGGTAACAAGTATCAAATTGTGTAAGACATCACAACATTTCATGGTCCATGAGAGAGTGGAGACTCTTTTTTTTTCAACTTTTATTTAATAAATATAAATTTCCAAAGTACAACTTTTGAATTATAGTGACTTTTCCCCTCATAACCTCCCTCCTACCCGCAACCTTAAGAACTGCAACCCACTCTGGGCCAAATTCAGCTGCAATGAAATTTTTTTTCTGGGATTTCTTAGATTAAAATAGTTGGTGTTCTTGGAACCCATGAAACCTTATCAAAAGTGCTGCTACTTACCAGAGCACTGTGTTAAATGAAGATGCAGGTGTCCACCATTAAGAAACCCACCTACCTCTTTTTCCTTGAGATTCTTCATCCCTTCCTTTGAACATTCCAAATGCAAAAATCTCCACACTTTCTTGGGGCAAAAAATAATTTTTACATATGATAAATCCCTTATTATTTTCTTAACACTGCTAAAAGGGAAAGATACCTCTCTTGTGTTAAAGATGAATTAATAGCAAAAATTAGAGCTGTTCATTTTTCCAAGATTATTATTCTCCATGTATATAGCTTTGCTCATTACATCACAATTCTTTTTTTTTTTTTTTTTTTTTTTTTTTTTTTGACAGGCAGAGTGGACAGTGAGAGAGAGAGACAGAGAGAAAGGTCTTCCTTTTGCCGTTGGTTCACCCTCCAATGGCCATCGCGGCCGGCACGCTGCGGCCGGCGCACCGCGCTGATCCGATGGCAGGAGCCAGGAGCCAGGTGCTTATCCTGGTCTCCCATGGGGTGCAGGGCCCAAGCACCTGGGCCATCCTCCACTGCACTCGCTGGCCACAGCAGAGAGCTGGCCTGGAAGAGGGGCAACCGGGACAGAATCCGGCGCCCCGACCGGGACTAGAACCCGGTGTGCCGGCGCCGCTAGGCGGAGGATTAGCCTAGTGAGCCGCGGCGCCGGCTTACATCACAATTCTATTTCCTCTCTAATGGCAATGTGTGGATTGATGGAGACAGATACTGATGTTGGCTGTGAAGAATTAACTCATAAACAGTTACTCAACTTATTTACCCAGTTTACTTAGACATGATATATCAAACATGACTTGGTTGCAACAGGATCTTGTTATTGCAAGCAAAAAATATCACTATAAAGATATTAATTATACCAAGTTATCAAAAGATCCGAAGGCCCAAGTTAGCAAATAAAGAAGGAAATATAAATACTTGAAAATTAGAATCATAAAGAAAATTTGGCAACAAGAACTGTCTGGCTCATACAGTGTTCTATTGATATGACTAACCCTCCTAAGTTTCTCCACATCTTTATATCTCTCCCTCAGAGCCCAAGTTCCCAGAGACAGAAACTAACTGGCCAACCAAGGGTAGTTTGTCTTTCTTTGGCTACATAGAGAGGGAATGAAACTCTTCCCCAAAAGCATTATCCACAAGGAAGGATTTCCTCAAAATGGCAATGAGGAAGTCGATGTGAAAGGGGAGGTTCAGTGATGGACAAAATTCTACTATTGACACTCAACAATTACTGATCTTTAACACTAGGTCTCTTCTTTTCTTGGTAGAAGTTTCATCCTTTATTTTTTTCCACTTAAAAATACTTTTTAATCTTAAAATTTTGGTTAGCATGTGATAACTAAAAATTAGAAAGTCTTCCCCATTCTTCTCCCATCATTGTAAGTAAACTGTGTTAAGCATTTTTGTATCTCTTTCCAGAAATTTCATATACCTAAACATGTAAGCATATAATTTGTTTGTTTTTGTTTGTTTTGTTTTATGAGAATATCACATTGTACATATTGTTTTTCAGCTTGCTTTTACTAACCGACTATATGCCATCAAGTTCGCTCCATGTTAGTGCATAAAAATTGACCTCTTTATTTCTAACCAAAGAACAGAATTCTCCAATAGAGCTAAACCATACATTAACTCATTCCTTAATGATAGGCTTTTAGGTTATTACTAAAATTGCTATTAGAAGTTGCTGCAAATCTGATATTTTGTGAATTTATCTTTGAACTTTATACAAGTATTTCTGCATATACTTTTCCTACAAGTCAAGTGAAGCATGCGTGTTTAAATTGTCATAAGTACTATTCCATAGTTCTTCCCCAGTGCTTCACAACTGACTGAGGGAGAGCTGCTGTTGCTCTCTGCATTGCCTGGGAAACTTGTGGAAATGATCTGTGCTCACAACCCCTGGGCCACTCTGACATGCCCACCTGCACCAGGACCTGGGGCACAGGGAGAGCAGGAGAAGTGATTTGTGGAATTCCCTGAGTAGTTATGTTCCATATCTTCCTCTAAGGAATGATTGCTTTTGCTCTTCTAATTAAGAATTTGATGAGTTAATTCACTTCTCACTGGAAAGAGTTAGGTTGGCTGTGATCCCTGGTGGATGTGGAGAAAGGGTTGGTCTTTCACGACACCCATCCCTCCTGGATGATTGGCTCTACAGTGATTCTCAACCCTGCACAGCTGCATCCAGGCTGGTATCTGATGGCACTATACAACATTGCCTTATTTTCTTGATTACATAATCTCATCATCTTTTGTAAAGAAGATTATTGTTTGAGAGGCAGAGTAATAGAGAGAGGGAGAGACAGAGAGAAAGATCTTCCATCCTCTGGTTCCCACCCCAAATGGCTGCAACAACTGGGGCTGGGCTGATCCAAAGCCAGGAGCTAAGAACTTCTTCATCATCTTGGAAGTGGGTGCAGGGATCCAAGCACTTGAACCACCCTCCACTGCTTTCCCAGGCTGTTTGCAGAAAGCTGGATCAGAAGAGGAGTGCCGGGACATGAACTGGCACTCGTACGGGATGCCAGCGCTGCAGGCAGAGGCTTAACCTACTATGCCACAGTACTGGCCCCTAATCTCATCATCTTTAAATGAGAAAGTTAGACTCATTAACACTTAAGATCATTTTGAGCCTTAAAGAGTTTATCACCTGCTGACTCACTTCTTCCTGTGATAGTTGGTTGCATACCTGAGGGCCAACATTAAAGAAAGCTTACACATTAGTATCATCTAACCAGAGCCAACACAAAAAACATGTCAAGTGGGATATGCTCATCAGGAGGAAATGGTCTGACATTCCACTCATGCGTCTCTCTGGTTATCTATATATTCTCAAGAACCACCATTGATTGAGTTCAATCACAAGGGACAATGGTCCATTTCTAGCCTCCTTTCAAATGAGTTTCTTGAAGCTGCTTCTGCTCTTGGGTTCCTTTTAGACCCAAAATATTTGCTTTGCTGTACCTAAGTCTAAGCTTATCTCCAATTGTCTTCTCAACATTATGCACTTAAATTATCAATATAACCGAATCTAAAAAATCCATAATTTATTTACTAAACTACAATGCAGTTTTCTGTGTAATTTCTGCATTAAGGAGCTACATTGATTGCTCAAAATCAATTGTTTCAGCGATTTTTTTTTCTTTTTCTTTTTGACAGGCAGAGTGGACAGTGAGAGAGAGAAACAGAGTAAGGTCTTCCTTTGTCATTGGTTCACCCTCCAATGGCCGCCGCGGCCGGCGCACTGCGGCTGGCGCACCACGCTGACCCGAAGTCAGGAGCCAGGTGCTTCTCCTGGTCTCCCATGTGGGTGCAGGGCCCAAGGACTTGGGCCATCCTCCACTGCACTCCTGGGCAATAGCAGAGAGCTGGCCTGGAAGAGGGGCAACCAGGACAGAATACGGCGCCCCAACCGGGACTAGAACCCGGTGCGCCGGCGCCACAAGGCGGAGGATTAGCCTAGTGAGCCACGGCGCCTGATCTGTTTCAGCTATTTTAGGTTTTGTTCTCTTGAGCATGTCTTTTTGCTTTGTTTTTAATTTCTCTTTTATTCTGCACAGATTTGCTTTACCAATCCTTCCCCCAACCACTACCAATGGCTGAAAATTACCAATTTCGGTAGTTTCTGTCCATTTCCTTAAGAAGGGCTTTTGATAATTCTCACACTCACATCTCTGCTGCCCAGCCCTCTCCAGCTCCCCTATCATTTTGATTTAGAAAACAGGACAATTGCTCTTTAATAACCTTCTGTCTCTCAGACGCCTCACAGCTCTCCTTGCATTCCCGTGTGTTATGCACATTCTATTTTTGTTAAGTCCTTCATTCTTCTTTTTCAGAAGGCCTGAGGTTCTTTGAGCTTTAATTATGGTGTTTTAAAAGATTCTTCAGCTGCTTTCATGCTTGTGAATTTTATACTTCCTCTTATTGCACGTTATTCACCAGATTTCTCAATTCCCCAAAATTTGCTTTCTTGAAATTGAACACCTTTGTATAGCTTCATTGTTTGAACCTACATCTTATTGTTCTCAATGTGAGCCATTTGTGAAATGGAGACCCTTTCGCCTGCCAGTCAGCTATCTTCAAATATGAGTATTTATTTCCCTCTACTTCGCTGCAAAAAAGTATCTATTATTATCTCTTCTTAGCAATTTAAAATCTCTAAGGGTAATCAAAATTTTGACCTATCAACAAACTAAGATTTTTTCAATTTATAATCAATATGCTGTAATTCTCACCTTTCAGTTAATCCCTCAATATAATGAACACCTTTCTTTAGTAGGATCAGGCCAGAATTACCTAGCACAGTGCCAGTCTTGGTTTTCAGTGATCAATAATCAATTTCTTAATAAGACACATTGCATTCTAGTAGAAGTATTGTCTATGATCCTATCACCTTAATTAATTAAAAGGAATTATGAAGAAGGCTAGGATTCCAGACAAGTTGGAAATATAGATTTTAAATGTACAAGTATCTACCTTTTGAAAACAGCAAGTTACAGATAAATACAGAAATTGGACATAGAAGAATGAAGGCTAAAACCACTTCCTGGAACAAACTTAGTTCTTGGAATTCTTTTGGCTCACATGCAGGGTTATTATCGTAAAAGTCGTCATGTACTGCAACCCTTTACCAACTTCAAAGTGAAGCATCAACAAAGACGATGGCTCTTAGACATGAGAAAGGGTATCTGCAAGGAGGCAAAGCCAATAGCATGAATTCTGCTTGCTTTGAGAAGAAAGAGAACTAGTAATTGAGAAAAAGAGTTTAACCAAAAGGATTTGAGTTCGTTTGATTAAAAGTATTTTTTAAAGTCTCACATAAGCATCCCTGAATATTAGAGTTTCTGAGGTTTATCCATCACTAGTCATTTTCCAATTAACTGTACATCCTAATACCCCCTGATCCTAGTTCAATGGCTTCAGTGACTGATAATTTTGCTTCTTTACAGAACAGACATTTAATGCTGAAACCTTAGGACTTTGATTACTATCATTTTGTGGATTTGAGTTTGCAATCCTGATAATTCTGAGATCTTTTATTTCTCCCAGGTCATCATTTTGGCATCAGATAACTTCTACCAGGTAAACTGGAGTACAGCTCTGTAGATCTACTGATTGTTTTTTGCTTGTTTGTTTTAAAAACATATAATTCAATCTGATATAGTTCAGTTAATTCCTTCCTGTAATAATAGGTATAAGCATGCATGTGAAACAATTACCAGCTCCTGAATTTGCATCTCTATGTACACACAATATTTAACAACAAAAATTTAAAACTGCAGAAAATATATTATGGATGAGCCTTGTGGAATAATGTTCAGAGAAACAAAATAATGAGGAATATTCCATCTAAGAGGCAGGAGGATGTGTTTATTACAAACCAATGTAGAGAGAGGATGAAAGAATACTCCAGATGAAAGGAAGCTTAAAAGACATGACAACTAAATGCAATAATTAACCCTTGATTGGGTTCCCTACTACAGTGGAACCCTTCACTGCAATGAGAATATACTATAAAGGCTAATTGGGTCAACTAAAAATAATGAGTTGTGGACAGTAGGTTGCAGTGATTCAACATAAGTTTATGAAGTTGATAACTCTACTGTGATTATATGAGAACATCCCTATTAGGAAATACACATTAAATTATTTGTGGATCAAGTGTGATGTTGTATGATACTTATTCTCAAATAGTTGAAAATTATCATGTATACAAGAGGAGACAGAGTGAACAAAAGGTAAGCAAGTGAGAAAAATGTTAACAATTGATAAATCTGGGTAAAAGATAAATGACTGTTCCTTGTATTATTTTACTTGTGATTTTTTTTTAGATTTCAAACTATTCTAAAATAAAAATTTTTGAAATAATGTAAAGTTGATCAAAGTAAATCAAACTGAACAGAATACATTCTATGGTATTTCATTTAGATAAGGTTCAAAACTAGGCAACATTAAACTATGTTCTTTAAGCCTTCATAAGCAGGTTAGAAAACTGTGAAGGATAGCGAAGAAATGAACTCTGTATTAGGTACGTGAGCAACATTATCTCATCATAGTATATAATAATAGGATGCTGATATCTCTGATACAGAGGGAAGAAATTGATAAGAGGATGCTAGGGATGTGGAGTGCTAGCCATGTTCCATTTTGCATCCTAAGTTTTGTAGTTATTAAATTGAACTTTTATATTTTATGAACTTCTCAGTGTGTATTATTTTAAAGGAAGAATAAAGGGAAAGGCAGACGGGAAGAGTATGGAAGGGAGTGATAAAGAAAGAGAGGAAGGGAAAGAGAAGAGGAAAGGAAAATAGGAAGGAGGGAGGGAAAACAGCAACTTACAACCAACAGTAACCAAAGTCAGTACTCCTACCTCTTAACTCTTTAGATCACTCTTTTCATGTGCCGTGACTTGCATGCACTTGTGGGCATGTTGGTGGCTCTAAGATGCTTTCAACATGTCCAGGAGGTTGTGTGGGTATCTTCCCAGCTGCAGGTCCATTCCCCTACCCCGCTGCAGGCTCCAACTACACAATGTCCCTTGGTACCTGGATTCGGTTCTATGCTCTTTTCTGGTCTCCTCCCGACTGTGCATATTACAGGTCTCACTAAGTTTACCTCTCCAAGAAGCCTCCATTAACTCCCCTGTCTAAACCAAGAAACTTTGTACTGGTCTTTCATGGCCTTCTATTCTTAGTCCTCATAGCAAATATCACAGTTTATAACTCTACTTGTGTATTTTTCTGTGGGGCTATTTACTTTATTGAGTGCTGACCATCACATGTTTGCTGAGAGTCATTTTCCCACTTTCTAGCACGTATCTGAAATGTAGCAGTCGCATGTGCTATGAATGCTGAATACACAAATGAAAGACCATGTGTCAATCAGTTTCTCTTTCAGTTCCCATCATCTATCCCAACACAGAGCAAAACGACCAAATAATTGTTTATATAACATCATTACATGTATGTCTTCAGTAACCTTGATAGATTTTCAATAACATTAGCAGATTCAAATATGAATATGTTTGTAAAAGTGTTTTGTATATAAAAGGAAGTTGTTCATTTCTTCTCAAAAATTTTCCCAAATAATTTTATTTGATTGCAGTTACAGGGTACAAAGTATTGTGTTATACTTCTTTCATATAATATTGTTCAAAAATTTTCCCCACATTTAAAAAAAATTTAAGATGTATTTATCTGCATGAAAGGTAGAGTGACAAAGAGAGGGGGAGAGACAGAGAGCGAACCATCCTCTGGTTCACTCCCTAAATGGCCACAATGGCCCGAGGCTGGGCCAGGACCAAGCCAGGAGGCAGGAGCTTCCTCTAGGTCCCCACATGGGGCAGAGGCTCAAGCACTTGGCCTGTCTTCCACTGCTTTCCCAGGCACATCAGTAGAGAGTGGATCAGAAGTAGAGCAGCTGGAACACAAACTGACCCCCATATGGGATGCCGGCATCTACTACGCCACAACGCTGACCCTTAATTTTTTAACAGATTCAATGTAGTTCATGGATAAAATTCTAAAAACATGATATTCCCTCCTTCCTTCTTCTATCACTTCCACCTCCCTTTCCTTTCTCTCTTCATTTCTTTCTTTCATTTTTGAGATAATACAGTTTTAACTCTTATCTGATGCTTTGAAGTTCCATAGAAGAGAGAGGCAGGCTCATTTTTCCTTCACTTGATAACGCATTCAACCAAATCACATACATGCTGGGTGAAAAATTCATCTCTATTATTAACAATTTAATTTTTGAACTGATTGCATTTTTAAAACAATATTTTAACACATGTGAATATAAAAGAAATTATATAGAAAAACTGAGGTAGAGAAAATGACTAAACCAAATCATCAAAGAACAATCTCCAGGTCTCAAGCACTCTGACAAGGGGAAATAATAGACAGCCAGGAGATAACTGGTGCAAAACTGGGAGACCAGACCTCCTTTTTACTACAAATTAAGCCAATTGGAGATGCTTGCCTGGATCCATTATTTAGCTGTTGTAAAAGTTTTATTGTGAAATCAATAACTTCTTTAAAAGCTGTTAAAATATGAGATTTAGATATTTGAACTAAGAGTTACCTTTTCTATTCAAAAGATTCGAGGTAAGAATCATTTCTTCAGTGTTGTGATGGGACACCTACCTTTATCCAAGAAAATTTGGCTCACTGCTCTTCAGTATTAAAGAATCCAGTGGAAATATTTCTTATGATTTTGCAAATTCGGACATACAGTACTGTCACTGGAGCAAAATAATAGAGGCATTAGTCCTATCACATGGACACACACAAAATAAAGGAATTCAACTATAAGATTACAGTGGAGAGAAGAAACTGGATTATTTGTGAAAGCTGCTGTCTGACCAACTCTGCAAATAGAACTAATTGAAGAAAGGGTTCAAACAAATCAAATCAGAATTTATTTTTTAATTTGTGCAAATGTGTATAGAAACCATGCAATTAATCTGTTCTGCATTGGGTCGTACCCAAGTCCCTAAAATGTTAAGTAATATATGGTCACTACTTCTTCAAAGTACATGAACACAACAAACAGTTGGAAGACAGGTGTTTTGCTTACTGGCTAGTATGGAAATATTTCCTGCCCTCAGTTTAAAACAACAATTACAGACTTTTCAAAGATGCATTCTTCCTACAAAAAGGGCGACATGTGTTTTCTGACCCTAAAATACACCCATGTGCCGTCAAACCAACAGCAGAGTGATGTTTAATAATATTCTATTCTCATTTGAACGCCATCCCCAGTTTCCTTGAAGCTCTCTGATTAGGGCATTCAGAAACCAACACATTTTTTACACTGGAATGGTTCATTTGGCCACCACTTAACAAAATCTCTTTTTCTTTAATATTTATTTTATTTATTTGAAATACAGAATGACAGAGAAGGAAAGACAGACAAAAAGGGATCTTCCATCCACTGGTTCATTCCTCAAATGATTTCAACAGCCAACGCTGCACCAGGCTGAAGCCAGGAGTCTGGAACTCCACCCAGGTCTCTCACATGGGTGGTAGGGGCCCAATTATTTGGGCCACCTTCTGCTACTTTTCCAGGTGTATTAGCAAGGGCCTAAATAAGGAGTGAAGCAGCTGGAATGTGAGCAGGTACTCTGATAAGGGATGCTGGTGTTGCAGGCGGCGGCTTGACCTGTCGTCCCACAGTGCTTGTCCTTATTTAACAAATCTTAAAAAGCAGTTTAGAAAAACATCCCATTAAGATTTATGTCTTAGGTGTGTATGTTCCTAATGTGCAACATTCTAGAATGTTTGAAGAAAACTCTAGCTAGTGAGCTGTGATTGAGAATCCAAAATGAGAAAACAAAGAGGAGGCTTTGCAAAGAAATGATGTATCTGCAATTGTTTGTCCATCCTAAACAGATCCACAGGGTTTGAACTGTTCTTCCTCCTTACATGGTAACCCCAAAACTCAGAACACAGAAGTCCAAATCCCACCAATACCTTAATGAAATTGAGCCCCAGAACATTTGCAGGTAAAAGCCTTACTCCAAGTGTGGCCCATCTGTTTGTCTAATTCTTTTAATGGACAGTCCTTTAACACCTACAATTTGTAAAGCAGTGGACTGGATATGAGGTTTGAAGAACAGGGTAATTGTGCACATCTGGGGAGGCACACACACGTGTGTGTGTGTGTGGAGGTAGTTTCCTTATAAGTTTGTTTGCAAATATAATTTTTATATTTTTTTGACTTTTATTTGGTAAATATAAATTTCCAAAGTATAGCTTATGGATTACAACAGCTTTTCTCCCTATAACTTCCCTCCCACCTGCAACCCTCCCAACTCCTGCTCCCTCTCCCATTCCATTCACATCAAGATTCATTTTCAATTATCTTTATATACAGAAGATCAATTTATTATATATTAAGTAAAGATTTCAACAGTTTGCATCCACACAGAACATAAAGTGTAAAATACTGTTTGAGTACTAGTTATAGCATTAATTCACATTGAACAATACATCAAGGACAGAGATCCCACATGAGGAGTAAGTGTACAGTGACTCCTGTTGTTGACTTAACAAATTGACATTCTTGTTTATGGCATCAGTAATCTCCCTAGGCTCTTGTCACCTATTTTAGATCAGAAAGACACCTTATCTAATTCGAATCATCTGATGTAGCAAGATTCAGGATGAAAGATCAAAAGCGTGGATTACAAAGATCACACCTGAAAAATAAAATTGCATGCCTCCTTAAAAGATTTCTGAAATTCTGTGGCTCCTAATTAAAATGTGTCCAGGAATTTCAAAGATCCAGGTGCACAGTTAGGTCATATTTACCTGAGAACACTGTCTCTATAAGGGATTGCCTCCAGCTAACACAGGGCCATCGGTCTTGTACCCCAACACCAGTATTTCAAAGGGAGCTTCAGAGGGGCACAGGCCTTTAAAGACTCATTGCCTTGAGTGGCAAAGTATTGAGGTCAGTTCCCTGGAGGGACAGTTTCAGTTTCACCCCTAACGTTCTGAGTTGCCATAGGAGCTTGCTTACTCTCTCAGGGTATCGGTTTTCCAATGGCTAGAGAGGCTATAATTACAGTCACCTGATTCTATCATAGATACTCTAAAGTCGGCTGTAAACTTGTCACAAAACTTATTACATCAATTGAGGTATCTTCTGATTTCATTTTTAATGTAAATATATGGTACATTTATCAACTACTACAAATAGCAGTTTAATAATATCAAACTTCTAATATTTCGATCAGAAAGCTAGGTGCTTTTATACTCATTTATATATTTTTACTTAATTCAAAATCACAGAGAAAGAGAGAGCAAGAGAGAGAAATCTTACATTCACTAGTTTACTCCTTCAAGTGGCCACAATAGCCAGTAGTGGGCCAGACTGATGCACTGAGCCAGGAGCTCCATCCAGGTCTCCCACATGGGTGGCAGAGACTTGAGCCATCACCTGCTGCCTCCCAGAGTAGGCATTAGCAAGAATTGTAAGCAGAGGTGACACACAAACACAGGCACTCTGATGTGGGATGCAGGTGTCCAAAGTGGTGCTTCAACCCACTGTGCCACAATGTCCACCCCAGGTGCTTTTAAAACACCTACTAGCTGGTTGAATCTTCTCAACTGTTTCGTTAACATATCATTACTATCTACTTTTTACTTATGAGAACCAAAGATTCAAAATTATCTAGCAACTTACACAAGACCATACCACTGCTCATGGCATAAACTCAATTCAAACTCAGATCTACAAGACAAAAATTATAGTTATTTCCACTATGTAACTATTACTAAGAGATTCCAATGCAATTACAATGTCAAAGGCACTTTCATAAAAGTTCAGGAATGAGTGTTTAGCCTAGGTGTTAAAGTGCTGGTTAACATGCCCATGTCCCATATCACAATGCTTGGGTAATTAGCCAGCTTCTGGCTAATGCAGACTCTGTGATGGGCTCCTGCCACCTACATGGGAGGCGTGGATTTATTTTATAGCTTCTGGCTTCAGCTGTGGCCCAGCCCTGTCTACCATGAGCACTTGAAGTCAACCAGTGGATGGCAGCTCTGTCTCTTTCTCTTTGTGTGTCTCTCCACCCTTCAAATAATAAAAAAGGTCAGAAAGATAAAATTACTGGGTTATCCACCACATGAAATCAATAATTAAAAGTAATGAAATCAGTGCTGTAGTTGGTATTGCAGCCAAGTTCACATGGAGAGTATTTATAAAGTGTAAAAAGATTTTAAAGCTGACTATGCTTATCGAAGAATTGATTTCATACAGGCAAATTGGACAATACCATTTAAAAAGCCAATTTTTTTATTTTGATTTTAAAGTTTTTAAATCAAAGACACAAATTTAATTTTTTACTGCATCTATATATGGATAAAGACTTAAAAGGCATTTGAAGTCAGGGGTCAGATCTTTCTTGTTCTCAAAGGTAGCAATGTCATGGGATGATGTGGGGGAGTGGAAAAGTCTTAAGATCATTTTAGATTTCAAAGACTCTAACATATCAAGTATGTCTTGCAGATAAGGTAGAACAGACTAACTAACCACATCCCTAAGCTTTGGACCAGAATGACTTTAACTCAATGCAATAGTACTGATGATCTCATCCTGATCAGAAAGACTGATTGGGAGTTGCATGTGTCTTTGGTTAGCAAAAACGCTTTTCAAAACATAATGATTACTTAATGTCATAAAGGTAGACAAGTCAGGATGTTTATGCTTGTTGCACTACTGCTGCTATGCTACATAAACAATGAGGAAAAAGTTAAAGGCCCAGGAATAAAGATTCAATTAAATAAATTATATCTTATTCATGCAAAAGAATACTATGCAACTATAAAAAAGAAAGGACAGGACAGCTGCACTGCAAAATACAGAATTTAAAGGCAGGCCACTTAACAACATGTATTGTCTCTGGCCTCAGAATCAGCCCTTAAGGCACTCGTAAAAGGCAGGCCACTTAACAACATGTATTGTCTCTGGCCTCAGAATCAGCCCTTAAGGCACTCAGATCTGGCTGAAAAGCCCATAAGAGTATTTCAGGCATGGAAAGCCAAGACACTCTGGCAAAAAAAAAACCCCACTGGCTGCTCTGAAAAGCCATCTTTGCATTGTTCCCGGGCCCGACTCCCCGCTCGCCGCAGCCGCCTCCCCCGCCGCGGCCGCGGACTCCGGCAGCTTTGTCGCCAGAGCCCCCGAACGCCCGCTTTCTCTCGAGTCCGCTGCCTCGGATCCCCGGCGTGCCCCACCATGTCCGACGCGGCCGTGAACACCAGCTCCGAGATCACCACCAAGGACTTGAAGGAGAAGAAGGAAGTGGTGGAGGAGGCGGAGAATGGGAGAGACGCCCCCGCCAACGGCAACGCCAATGAGGAGAACGGGGAGCAGGAGGCAGACAACGAGGTAGACGAGGAAGAGGAGGAAGGTGGCGAGGAGGAAGAGGAGGAGGAAGAGGGCGATGGTGAGGAAGAGGACGGAGACGAAGACGAGGAGGCCGAGGCGGCTACAGGCAAGCAGGCAGCTGAGGATGACGAGGAGGACGACGTGGACACCAAGAAGCAGAAGACCGACGAAGATGACTAGACCGCAAGGCAGAAGGCACCCGTGAACCCCAGGCCACCGTGACCTTCCACTCTCACTCCCGACTCCCCCAACGTGGTCACCTCCGAGTAGAGGCTGCCCGAGCCTCTGCGGACGCAGCGCTCACGCCCACAAACCCAGTGAATTCGCAACAGGGGAGGGACAGCACCAAACTCCAGGCCCTGCTTTCTTTCTTAAAAGTACTTTAAAAAGGAAAAATTGTTTGTATTTTTTATTTACATTTTATATTTTTGTACATATTGTTAGGGGTCAGCCATTTTTAATGATCTCAGATGACCAGACCAGCCTTCGAGCGTCCTCTGTCCTACTTCTGACTTTACTTGTGGTGTGACCATGTTCAGTCTAATCTCAAAGGAGAAAAAAAACCTTGTAAAAAAGGCAAAAACGACAACAAAAAAACAATCTTATTCCGAGCATTCCAGTAACTTTTTTTGTGTATGTACTTAGCTGTACTATAAGTAGTTGGTTTGTATGAGATGGTTAAAAAGGCCAAAGATAAAAGGTTTCTTTTTTTCCTTTTTTTGTCTATGAAGTTGCTGTTTATTTTTTTTGGCCTGTTTGATGTATGTGTGAAACAATGTTGTTCAACAATAAACCGGAATTTTATTTTGCTGAGTTGTTCTAAAAAAAAAAAACACACCACCTAAATGAAAGATCTCCACGAGTGAGATCCCAGTGGAAAGAACAGGTCATCAAAGAAGGAGGTACCTTTCTCTTAAGGGAGGAGAGAACTTCCACTTTGACTATGGCCTTGTCTAAATATGATCAGAGTCGGTGAACTCAAAAGGCTTCCATAGCCTTGGAAACTCATGACTAGAGCCTAGGGAGATTACTGCTGCCATAAACAAGAGTGTCAAACTGTTAACAACAGGAGTCACTGTGCACTTACTCCTCATGTAGGATCTCTGTCCTTAATGTGCTGTACATTGTGATTTAATGCTATAACTAGTACTCAAACAGTGTTTTTCACTTTGTGTTTCTATGTGGGTGCAAACTGTTGAAATCTTTACTTAATATATACTAAACTGATCTTCTGTGTATAAAGAGAATTGAAAATGAATCTTGATGTGAATGGAAGAGGAGAGGGAGCGGGAAAGGGGAGGGTTGCGGGTGGGAGGGAAGTTATGGCACCAGCTTGAGTCCAGGATGCTCCATTTCCAATCCAGCTCCCTGCTAATGGCCTTGAAAAAAAAGTGGAAGATGGCCCAGGTGTTTGGGCCCTGCCATCCATGTGGGAAACCTGAATGAAGCCCCAGGCTCCTGGCACCTGGCTCCTGGCTTCAGTGTGTCGCAGCACTGACCACTGCAGCCATCTGTTGAGTCAATCAGCCTATGGCAGGTCTCTCTCTCTCTCTCTCTCTCTCTCTCTCTCTCTCTTATTCTGTAACTCTGACTTTTAAATAAATAAATACATATTTTTAAAAATATGCATTTTCTCTATATACCTTCTAGATAAACCAATAGAAAAGAAAGTGGAAAGAAAGAAAGAACCTGAACTGAACATAGCTGCTACTGCTGTGAAGATAAGAAGATGAGGACAACAGGATCTGCTATTTTTTACTCTAAACTTTTATATGTCTCAAATATGAAAACAATCATAAACTATTTAATAATTTTCTAAATTCCTTAATAAATGCAAAAACTTTTTTATTTGCCAAACTTGCCCAAAAGTGGACTCAAATGGAAACAAAAAGAAAAATAAAGGGGTTCCTTGGTGGTGACCTGGGAGAACTGCTGGTTAGACATAACTTTCCAGTATACAATTACAATACACATATCTTCCCTGAGACATCAGTTTGTGAAGCATTTATAAAAAGAGCTCTGTGTATCATTGCCAGAAATCTGCACCAGGCAATGTCTCTTTTCTGCAACCTTGAAAATATTGCAAGCTGGTAGCTGAGCAGTATAAACTACTTGGAAGACCAGCATGAAGATTGTTCAGAACCCTGGCACCTTCCTGAGACTTGGAAGTAGTATTGCTCCTAATTGAAAACAGACATAACTAAAAGGAGAGCTGCTGTGTAAGTCTACCCTGTGAGGAACCAAATCATCTATGCCATGCCCACTAAAGGGAACATGGATAGGGCCCTGCTCCATCAGCTGTGGCATCAACAGCTTGCTGTCTGCCCAGATCCACTCTCTGGAACAACAGCTCAGCCCATCATGTGAACCAGGAAGCCCATAATTCATGATTCTGTGTGTGCTGAGAGTACCCAGAAAGCTTTGCTAAGCATTGACAGTCTCCCCCTTGAAGATGACACCTGGTCTTCATAAAGCCTTGTAAATAAGTATTTCTCTGGATATTCCAGTGTGACTATGTTCAAAGTAGGTCTTGGACAGCATAGTCAGTATCAAGAGAGAAGAGGCAGGCATATCAGAGCCCATATCTCCCTTGTCTCACATTCAACCCAAGTCTTATTCCAAGTATCTCTGTCTCGCTATCCATCCATGTATTTTTGTAAATTCAGACTAAGGTTTTCTGGGAACTAGACAAGTATGATCTATCCCCATGTTGAAGAATCAGTTGGAGAGTGAAGACACCATCAAATAAAGGGGCATGAAGAATGGAGAGAGGACAAACTGGGTGAGGAGGTAAGAAGTATAGCATTAACTGGAAGCAAAACTTCTTGACAGTTTTGTTGAGACACGCCTCCCTGTTTATGGTGAGGGGACTGAGGAATAAGATATACCTGGTCCTCTCAGATGAGGTAGGGATGATGAGCCCAAAAAGGTAGGTATTGAAGGAGCAGGTAAATGTGAAATCAGCCAAACACATGGAATCCACAAAAGAAGAGAAGCAGTCAGTTGAAACTCTTCTAAGGGAAAGAAAGAAAGCTGAGAAGCAAAGCAGTGCAAGAAAAAGGTAATACAGTGGAGCTGAGTATTTTTAAAAGCATAAACAGGGGCCAGTGCTGTGGTGCAGTAGGTTAGATCACTGCTTGTGACACTGGTATCCCATATCAAAGTGCCAGTTCAAGTCCTGGCTGCCCATTTCCAATTCAGCCCCTGCTCATGCACCTGGAAAGGCAGCAGAAGATAGCTCAAATACTTGGACCCTGTCACTCACGTGGGAGATATGGATGGAGCTCCTGGATCCGGCTTTAGCCTGGCCCAACCCAAGCTGTAGGCAGCCATCTGGGGAGTGAAATAGAAGATGAAAGATCTCTCTCTCTCTCTCTCCCTCTCTCAGGGCCAGCACTGGGGCATGGTAGGCTAAGCCTTCACCTGTGGGTGTCAGTATCCCATATGGACACTGGTTCATATCCTGGCTACCCCTCTTCTGATCCAGCTCTCTGCTGTTGGCCTGGGAAGGCAGTGAAGGATGGCCCAAGTGCTTTGGCCCCTGTACTCACGCTGGGGACTTGGAGGAAGCTCCTGGCTCCTGGCTTTGGATGGGCCCAGCTCTGGCCATTGGGGCCATTTGGGTAGTGAACTGGCAGATGGAAAATGTCTTTCTCTGTCTCTTCCTCTCTCTGTAACCCTACCTCTCAAATAAATAAAATAAAATCTAAAATAAAGTTATCTCTGTGTCTCTGTCTCTCCTACTCTCTACCACTCTGCCTTTCAAATAAATAAATAAATAGAATATTTAAAATAATAAATTAATGCATAAACCAAATGACATATGATAATGGGCCTTTTCAGCATCCTAAATTCTAGATACAATGAAACAGCCTTTTTAAAAGCTTTGCACACAAAAGGAAGGCACACTTCCAGCAGCCTTTGCATATTCTTTGGAAATCATCCAGCTGAGATAACAACAGGTTGTCTCTTCTCTAAGAGCAGGTGTTTTGGCAGGCGGATGATGGAGATTGGTGGGGACCACAACAGACTGTTGTGGGCTTAATAAAAGTGTCTGTCCATAGTGGCTCTTTTTTTTTTTTTTTTTTTTTTTTTTTTTTTTTTTTTGACAGGCAGAGTGGACAGTGGGGGAGAGAGAGAGACAGAGAGAAAGGTCTTCCTTTGCCGTTGGTTCACCCTCCAATGGCCGCCACGGCCGGCGCACCACGCTGATCCGATGGCAGGAGCCGGGAGCCAGGTGCTTTTCCTGATCTCCCATGGGGTGCAGGGCCCAAGCACTTGGGCCATCCTCCACTGCACTCCCGGGCCACAGCAGAGAGCTGGCCTGGAAGAGGGGCAACCGGGACAGAATCCGGCGCCCTGACCGGGACTAGAACCCGGTGTGCCGGCGCCGCTAAGCGGAGGATTAGCCTAGTGAGCCGCGGCGCCGGCCAACAGTGGCTCTTTCTTTCCTCATTCCAACACCCTTGGCTCCAGATCAGTCTTAGATCATACCCACCTGATTCAACCTCCAATAGCATTAGTTTCCCATGAATATCCATCACTGTTTCCTGTTTCTTGTCATTTCCCTGAAGTTTGGACTATCATATCTTCCCCCACTGAAACTGAAACTGTTCCCTGGAATATACTCATTCCCTTTAGCCTGCTATAGCTCACCTATGTTTTCACTACCACTTCTCAGCTGCTGACTTCAAGGGCCCAGCTTCAACACTGAATTACCATGGTTCAAAAGCTCATGCAACACATCCATTATCCTGAAATAATTATTTGTATGACTCTTACCCATGTGGACATGAGTTTAGTTTTATCATTCACAGATTATTATTATCTGACCCTTGCATTGGGAGGCAAGGTTGGTGTCAATAGTTTGTCCTGGAGATTTCCATATTGTTAATGCACAGAGATGTGCTACACAAAGCTGTAACAAATACACAGCTATACTAGGTATTTGTAAGTAGCTCCTCTGAATTAGATGATGTAATATTTGAAAATGAATGTCAAAGACTTCATAAAAATAAAAGAATGTGTCTCATTAAAATATTTTTAAGAGCCAATGCTGTGTTATAGTGGGTAAAGCCACTGGCTGCAACACCAGCATCCAATGAGCACTGGGATTCATGTCCCAACTGCTCCACTTCTAATCCAGCTCCCTGTGGATATCCTGGGAAAGCAGTATAAGATGGCCCAAGTGCTTGGGCCCCTACTACCTACATGGAAGACTCAAATGCAGCTCCTGGCTCTTGGCTTCCACCTGGCCCAACCATGGCCATTGTGGCCATCTGAGAAATAAATCAGAAGATGCAAGCTCTCTCTCTCTCTCTCTCTCTCAATCTTTCTCTCTTTCTCTCTTTTTCAGTTTGTATGTGTGTGTGTAACTCTGACTTTCAAATAAATTTTAAAAATATATATTTGTCAATTATTTGCAGAAATCATATAATCAATAAATCACTGTCATGGTCAAATAGGATATGACTCCTGAAATCATGCAGATATGTAAAGTTTAGAATCCAAAGTCTTATGTACTGAGAAGGATGAAAATTTAATTAAATTATGGTGTTTGGGAGGTAGGCCTAGTGGGGAGTCCTTGGATTGCTGCAAGTCTGCTCTTAGGAGGAGTTTTCCCAAGAGGTTTGGTTGTACAAGCTAGGCTGAATTAGCCACCCTTCCTGCTTCCTGGCTTTCCATGTTGTTGCTGCTCTACATGCACTCTGCCATTGCCATCCACTGCTCTCTTACCAAAGACTGCACCAATTATCAGATCTTAGACTATCAATCGCAAAAGCTCTGAGATAAAGTAAACCTCCTTCCTTCACAAGTTGCTTGGCATAAGTCCTTCATTGTCATAATGAAAAGCTAACTGACAGAGTCAGGTTAAATGTTGCTCAAATCAATCTTACCTCTTTTTATTTATTTTTTTAATAAGGCTGACAGAAAACTTAAAATTATATATGTATCACGCATTCTGCTTCTGTTGGGCAGCATTATCCTAGATATTTTTCTTGACATATTATCAGTGTCAAATGTTTATGGTATTGAGTTCTCCAGAGAAACAAAACCAACAAAATAAGTGACAGGAGATTGATTAAAGAATCAACTCACACAATTACCAGAAATGAGAGGCCCAATACTAGGTTGTTTACAAACTGAAGAACCAGAGAAGTCTGGTAGCATGGCTCAGTTCAAATCCCAGAGCCTTAGAACCAGAGAAGTCAATGACATAACCCCTAGGCTGAAGCCAAAAGCCTGAGAAACCTCAGGTGGATACTCAAAGTCCTGTGTCTGAATAACCCAGAGTTCTGATGTTCAAAGTCAGGAGGAGAAGGATATCCTACTCTGTGAGGAAGAATGTTAAGAGCACACAAGTCCTCTTGCTCTTACTAAATAAATGAACACATACACACCGATAAAAGTAGTATGGCTCCTTGGTCTCAGTGTTCAAGATGGCTAACTCGCTTTTTATTTTCATTCTTCAGCATGAAGAAAAATATTACATGACACATGTTGTGAAGATGAAATTAGATAGTCATATCCAATGGTTACAATACAAGTATTACTCAAAAATATGCTATTTTTCTATAAAGTTTATTGAATGCTTGAAGAGTGAGAAATGTAGTGTAATTGAATGATCTTCTAATTATTAAGACAGTCCTGTTATCATAACATGCAAACATTGAAAATAACTACTGTGAGATGAGATTAAGTCTCTGAAATCACACATATCATTAATCTTACATACTTAGAAAGCCATCTTCAGCAAATAACAAAGTATTTACCAAAATCATAATGGAGAAATAGATTTCTTTGACAGATTAGTGAAAATGTAGATACTTAATTGTTTTCTGTTATAGATGTAGGCTTTGGTAGGGTATTTTTTCCCTTGCGGGTAATTAACCATTAAGTTTAAAGAAGTACATTTTACATGTCAAGCAGAAAATGGCTTAAAATGGAAAAATAAGTGAAAGAAATTAACTTAGGGAGAAACAAACCAGCTGAGGAAAATTACAGCATTTTGACCTATGTGTCTCTAAGTGTCTGTCAACAACAACTGTATTCTCAAGTCTGTTAACTAACGCAGTTGGAATATACGATTTGGTAGGGAACACAGAACCATTTGTCACAGATCAGCTTATTCAAATGTAAGTCATTAAAATGGATAAAATTTTCCTTAATTTTCAATCTAGTGAAGAACATAAAAAGTTCAGGAACAAGTAGCTATTGAGCTTGTTTCATGCTCCAAATTTAATCAAATGTGACCCTTCTTAACCACTGACACATTTGGTCTTCTTTAAAATGTGCCTTCTAATAAGAAGTCTGGGTTTTGTTGTAGAGATAGAAATCTTTGTTCTTTTTTCTCTTTTGGTCATTAGATGTTTATAATATACTAGATTTGCCCCCCCAGGGGACTTTTGGCAATGTGTGGAAACATTTCAGTTGTCCTGTGGAGGGAGAGTGCAACTAGTATGTATAGAATATAGAGAGCAGAGGCTAGAGATGCTGCAAGAATGCACAAGGCAGCCCCTAGTAACAAAGAAATTATCCAAAAGGTCAATTGTGCCACTGTTGAGAAATCCTGTACTAAAAGAACAAGCACTTATAAGATGTTTCAGGAAATTTATATAGCACTTCAATTATCAAGGCTGAAGAAGCTGGGCATACCCTTGATGGCCTAAGGTTTAGGTCAAGTACATGACTATATGATCAAGGAAGCATAACTCTTCCCTTAAAGCAAGTAACTCATTATAGAAAACAGAGGAAAACCAGTAACTTTTTAACAAGAATTGATCATGGAAAAGAGTAATGTTCAGTTTAGTAAACCAAGGCAAAGTGTATAAGGTTGTAACACCTTCTTTGGTATGCTTTATTCAATATCTGTCAACTTATTGGGTCTCTGGAATCTAAAAGAGCTATATTAGAGATTTGGGGAGATATGAAAGCAGGAAATTCCATTGTTACCACCAACAAACTTAACATAGACGAAAGTCAAGAAAGACCTTCAAACAATATCTCTAGAATTAAAATCTGAGAGTTATTGCACCACAGAAAATAAGAAACCCAACCATGGAATCATCAAAAGACAAACCAAGATTTGACTGAAGACTTGGGCCTCGTAGTTCTTGGAGCCTCAGATTTCTTGTTTATAAAGTGGGGATGATAACAATCATGGATGGAAGACCTCTGTCTCTCCTTCTCTCTCTCTCTCTCTCTCTCTCTCTCTCTCTCTCTGCCTCACATTCTCTCTCTGTTTAACACTGACTTCTGAAATAAGAGAGGGAAGAGATGTACAATTTGGGACATGCTCAAGCTGACTTGCCCCAAACAGTAGAGTTAGAAACATACCAGGGGGTTCCAATTCAATCCCATCAAGGTGGCATGTACCAATGCCATCTCACTAGTCCAAGTGATCAATTTCTGTTCACAATTGATCATAATGATAGGACTAAGAGTCAAAGGGATCACATAAACAAGACTAGTGTCTGCAAATACTAACCGATAGAATAAAAAAAGGGAGAGAACGATCCAACATGGGAAGTGGGATACTCAGCAGACTCATAGAATGGCAAATGTCCTAAACAGCACTCTGGCCTCAGAATCAGCCCTTAAGGCATTCAGATCAGGCTGAAAAGCCCATGAAAGTATTTCAGGCATGGAAAGCCAAGACACTCTGGCAAAAAAAAAATGACCTAAATGAAAGATCTCTGTGAGTGAGATCCCAGTGGAAAGAACGGGTCATCAAAGAAGGAGGTACCTTTCTCTGAAGGGAGGAGAGAACTTCCACTTTGACTATGGCCTTGTCTAAATATGATCAGAGTCGGTGAACTCAAAAGGTTTCTATAGCCTTGGCAACTCATGACTAGAGCCTAGGGTGATTACTGATGCCATGAACAAGAGTGTCAATTTGTTAAGTCAACAACAGGAGTCACTGTGCACTTACTCCTCATGTAGGATCTCTGTCCTTAATGTGCTGTACATTGTGATTTAATGCTATGACTAGTACTCAAACAGTATTTTTCACTTTGTGTTTCTATGTGGGTGCAAACTGTTGAAATCTTTACTTAATATATACTAAACTGATCCTCTATATATAAAGAGAATCGAAAATGAATCTTGATGTGAATGGAAGGGGAGAGGGAGAGAGAAAGGGGAGGGTTGCAGGTGGGAGGGAAATTATGGAGGGGGTAGCCATTGTAATCCATAAGCTGTACTTTGGAAATTTATATTCATTAAATAAAAGTTAAAAAAAAACACTGACTTTCAAATAAATAAATAAATATTAAAAATTTAGATTTACAAAATTAGTTTTGAATTGGACATATTTAAAAACTTTCTACAGAAACATTTATTAACTTCATTTGTTCTGTCATCAACTACAGATCTGTGGTCGTCAACATTTTTCAGGTATTTTCATAATCATGTTTTAAATTTTTGTCACCATCCTATAAGGTAAATAGAACAAGTATTAATATTCTCATCTTGTTGGTGATCTTGTAAGGATTATGAGTTTAACTAATTTGGGAGTCTTCACTACAAATTGATGGCAAAAAATGGATCTAATGTCCTGACTCTCTTCAGCCTTTTTCTCACATAGCTTGTCACAAGCCTAGTGCAATCTAATAAGTATTCTTGAGTATATGGTCAACAAAGACAAATAATTCACAGTTTGTCTCAAATCTGTATAGCCTAGTAAGTACATAATTATAAGATGGGAGTGGCATAAGACACATGTGAAGTGAAAGGAGAGGAAGATCATTTCAGGTAGGCAGAAAAGAAGCAGGGAGTACTCCAAGTGAGTGTAGATATGTGCGTGGAACTATGGGAAAGAAAGAGAACAGCCAAGAGATCATACAGGGAAAATTCAATTGGCACATAGGGTAGCACACATACAGAAGTGGGAGGTTAACTTGGGAAGTTTGATCCCTTATTATAATAGAAGCATTTGATGCACGGGTGGGTTTGTATTTCATTGTGTAAATGCTGACATAACTATAAAACAGTGAAATTAGCTTGAATGTCTATAGTACTCAGTAGCAGAACAGCCCTGCCTCCATCTCTTGTTGAATTATGAGTATTGTTTTTTTTATATTCTTCACTCATTCTAGTACCTAAACTCTTCAAAAATAAAAATAGAGTATCTATCTTCTTTAAATTTTAGTGGTAAGATTACTCTGCAAATCACCCAGTGAGCGCACCATAAAAGTTTGTAGAATATGCAAGTAAATATCAGTGTCCTAATTAAAGAATACTTGACCTAAGGAGGAGATCATAAAAAAGGAAGGTATACAGGGCCGACATTGTGGGGTAGCAGGTGAAGCCACTGCCTGCAGTGCTGGCATCCCATACGGGCACTAGTTCAAGTCCCAGCTTCTCCGCTTTTGATCTAGTTCCCTACCAATGGTGTGGGAAAAGTTGAAAATGACCCAAGTGTTTGGACTTCTGCCACCCACCCCCATGGGAGATCCAGATGGAGCTATGGGCTCCTGGCTTTGGCCTTGCTCAGCCTTGGCTGTTGCAGCCATCTAGGGAGTAAATTAGTGGATGGAATATCTCTTTCTGACTCTGTGTGTGTGTGTGTGATTCTGACTTTCAAATCAATTTTTAAAAAGAAAGGAATGGTATACATATAGGAAACAATGGGAAAGAAAACCAACAGTGTTTGGTCCAGATTGACTGGATAGGAAACCATGGAGGAGGAATAACAAGCATGACTTTGAGGCTTTGTGGCAGGATAACTGGGAGGATGGTAGAAAACGAAAGAAGAGGAGGTAGGCGATAGAGCTGATTTGGGGTAGGTGGTGACAAGGGTAGCGAGAACATTCACAGACTTCCATAAAGCCAGTTGAGAAATCCCAGCTGCATTTCCACATTATGGTGAAGATGCAATCCTGATTGAAGGCTTTGGCAAAACAGTCTGGGGTATATTGTCTATTCTCTCAATGGAGGAAAAATGTGGCTATCTAAAAATTTTATTTTGATAAAAGTGGAGGTTTTAAATATCATGATAATTAATTATCTGTAACAATAGTGGAATGTTGAGAAGAACAGTAGATATCACTTTACTGACTCAGGAAGTCAGTAACATTCATTTGTGTATAATCCCAACACTTGATGAGTGCTGAGGCTAGCAGAGGGAGCCAGTGCACAAAAGGCACTCCTCTATGTGAGAAGTACTGTAAAAGAGGCAGAATCACCTACCATGAGCACAGCACCTCAAACCCACTCAAGAGGTGATTTTCAGTACTTGAATGAATTAATATATGAATGAATGAAAAAATGTGGGCTCAGGTATTGTAGCATACCAGGTAAGGCTGCCTATGATGTAAGCATCCCATACGGGTTCAGCTTCTCCACTTCCTATCCAGCTCACTGCTAGTGTGCCTGGAAAAGCAGTGGTGGAGAGCCCATGTCCTTGGGCTCTTGCACCCACATGGGAGACCCGGAAAAGACTCCTGGCTCCTAGTTTCGGTCCAGCACAGCCCTGGCCATTATGGCTATTTGGGGAGTGAACCAGAAAATGGAAGATCTCTCTCAATATCTCTCCCTCTGCTTCTGTAATTGTGCCTTTCAAATAAGTAAAATAGATCTTAAAAAAAAAAAAAGAAAAATATGGGCTCAGCAAAGCCTACAGAATGCAAAAATATTTTTTCTGTGCATTTGCTATATTTCTTATTAGACATATTTCTTAAAAATATTTTCAGATAATTGGGATGGATATATAATATAAGTGTTCATTCATTTCCAGGCATGCTGAGTTATTTCACTTTATGATGATAGATGTGGGCAACCTGCTTCCCCCAACAAAGGAAATTAATCCAATGAAACATCCCTGGGCTTCTGATCTTATTTTGTACTGTAAGGAATAGAAAAGTTGGTCTCCAGGTTCCATTCCATGATCCCAGGGTGCTGCCCTGTGTCATCCTTAGTGGGAAATATCTAGTCCTAAATGGTCATGTGACTTAAGGAAGGGTCCTTTGGTCCATAAAAGAGGCTGCCCACCCTCACCATTTTATTTGCTAACATTTGGAATTTTCATGAAATGTCTAATCAAGGAGACACCAGCTGTCATAGCCTCTTAATTGCTGTAGATAATCATCAAGAACTCACAGGCATTCTGTGTGCTTGTGAAACACTTGCTGGGGGCCTGGTTCCCAGATAAGAACATGGAAACAGCTGTCCCCTTGAGTTTAAATTCTTATGGCTAGTCCAGTGTGCTATAGCCAAATCCTATCAGATGAATTAACTTTCAAAATAAAAAATATTTTCCTGCAGTTATACAAAGTAAATACTTAATTTTATTCAATCCAAAGGCTGGGGACAGAAAATTTCACTCAAAGTGTGTATCTGTGTGTGTGAGAGAGAGACAGCGGAAAGAAGTGTGGTGGGGGTGGGGGGCGGTAGCCCGAGAGAGAGAGAGAGAGAGAGAGAGAGAGAGAGAAATGTGTCTATGCCTGTATTTTATGAGCTGGGGGAAATACAGAAAAGTCCCAAGGCCAATCATTATTTTTCTATTTTTCTCTTTATTGTTGGTATTAAGCAATGTGATTCTGATGATTAATGCAATTTTCCTTGTGTTCTTTATGCTTGGAATTTGTCAATCTTTTTATGTCTGTGAATTTATAGTTTTTATCATATATGGAAATTTTTCAGTCATTATTTCTTCAAATGTATTTTCCTGTCTCCCTCATCTCATATCCTTTCCCATGGGCACAGCGATCACAACTGTGTTCTTCCAGTTGAAATGGTCCCACAGCTCATGGTATTCCCATCCTTATTTTTTTTTTTTTTGTCTTTTTTATTGTGCATCATTCTGTATACTTTTTACTGCTATGTCTTCAAACTCCACCTTTTCTTCTGCAGTGTCAAACATGGTTAATCTCATCCAGTGTATTTTTCATCTCAGATGCCATATTTTTAATTCTGGACATTTTATTTGTGGCACTCATATATTTCCTGTGTGTCTACTTGATTTTTTTTCAGTCTTATAGTTTCTTAAATATGTGGACTATGGCAATAATAACTATTTTAATGATTTTGGCTACTCATTATAACATTCGTGTCCTTTCTGAATCTGTTCAATTTATTGATTTTTCTCATCATTATATTTAGTTTTTGCCTGTGTCTTTGCATGCCTGGGAATAGTTTACTAGACACAGATATTTAAAATTTGGCCTTGTTATTTTCTTATGAATATTCTTTAGTTTTATTCTATCACATACTTGAATTACTTTTAGACTTAGGTAGATAGAACTACAGCAATATTTACTCTCGATTTTATTGTCCCTGCTACTGCAGCAGGACCTTTATTAGTACTCAGCAGATACCCTTATAAATTAAGAGGTTTTTTATTTTAATTTTATATCTTAAAGATTTATTTTATTTATTTGAAAGGCAAAATGTCAGAGACAGAGGCAGAAACAGAGAAAGCCTATCTTCTTTTTTTTCTTTAATTTATTTTATTTATTTGAAAGATAGTGTTACAGAGAGAGGTAGAGACAGAAAGAGAAGTCTTCAATCTGTTGGTTCACTCCCCAGATGGCCACAACAGCTGGAGCTGCACTGATCTGAAGCCAGGAGCAAGGAGCTTCTTCCAGGTCTCCCACGTGGGTGCAGGGGCCTAAGGACTTGGGACATCTTCTACTGCTATTCCTGGTCATAGCAGAGAGCTGGATCAGACGTGGAGCAGCTGGGACTAGAACTAGTGCCCATGTGGGATGCCGGTGCTTCAGGCCAGGGCTTTAATCCACTACACCACAGCGCCAGCCCCAAAGCCTATCTTCTTGTTCACTTTCAAATTTGCCACGATGGTCAGGGTTACCCCAGCCCAAAGCCAGGAGCCAAGGACCCCAACCAGGTCTCCAACATGGGCCATCCACCACTACCTTCCAGTGCACATTAGCAAGTAGCTCAATTGGCAGCCATAACTAGAACCAGCACTCCCAATATGAGATGCTGGGGTTGTGGGTGGTGGCTTAACCTACTACACTACCATGTCATACCTGAATTAGGAGGTTTCCACTCTGATTTTTGGGAATAGGCACTATTCTAGCTCCAGTGTAACCTTCTGGCACTAGTCCCTTCAGTCTTTGTGAGTGATTCATTTCCCAACTTACAGTAGTTTCCTCACACACATATGCTGGTCACTGCTTGACTGACTCTTCCAAGGAGACTTTCTGTGTATCTCTGGAGTTCTCACTTTTGTACAGCTCTCTTCCATTGGTGAATTTCTGCCCTGTCAACTCCTATAACTATTCTTCTCATATTGTCTCCTCAACTCAGAAACTGGGTGCATCTTTCTGTATTTCCCTCTTTGTGCTATAGTCTAAAGGAAGTAATCTGGAGCGGTCTAAGGATCACCTCATTTGTTTTTCTATCAGGACTCTCTGGCCTTGGTTGCCACGCATATAATACATATCTTGAATATTATTGTTTCATTGTCTAGTGCTTGGTTTATTTCAGGTGAGAAGATAAATCCAGTCCTTTGGACTTCATCTTGACTGGAAATAGAAGTCCTCATTCCAATCATTACAAACCCTTAAGTAGCATATAATATTTATTACATATATTATACTATATTAAATAAATATACTATTTAATAATAATATATTCAATAGTATATTCAAAGCAACAAATATCCAGGCAGAATGTCACTTTGCAGGTGATATTCATAAGAAAAAAAGAAATAAAAATAGAAAAAGTGAAGTGAGAAATCTAAATCTTCTAAACTTTTTTTGTCATTCACAAATATTTGTGTGAATAAAAATATAGGGGGCTGGCACTGTGGTATAGCTGGTAACGCCACTGCCTGAAGTGCCAGCATCCCATATGGGTGCCGGTTTGAGTCCCCGGTGCTCCAATTCCAATCCAGCTCTCCACTATGGCCTGGGAAAGCCATGGAGGATTGCTCAAGTTCTTGGGACCCTGCACCTGCGTGGGCGACCGGGAAGAAGCTTCTGGCTCCTGGCTTCAGATTGACACAGCACAGGCTGTTGCGGCCATCTGGAGAGTGAACCATCGGATGGAAGATTCTCTCTCTACCTCTGCCTCTCTGTTATTCTGCCTTTCAAACAAATAAATGAATCTTTAAAAAAAAAAAATACAAATGGGGATGGTGTTTTGGTGCACATCGGCATCCCATATGGGAGCTAGCTTGTGTCCTTATTATTCCATTTTTAATCTTGCTCCCTACTAATGGCCTAGGAAAGCATGAAAGATGGCCCACATGGTTTCACCCCTATCACCCATGTGGGAGAACTGGAAGGAACTCCTGGCTCCTGGCTTATCCCTGGTCCAGCCCTGACTATTGTGGACATTTGGGGAGTGAACAAGTGGGTGGAAGTTCTCTCTATGTTTTTCTCTTTCTGTAATTCTGTTTCTCAAATAAATATTTGAGAAATTTTTTAATAATATAAGCAAACAAACTTAGAGGTGGATCCTCTGACAATTATGTGAGAGATTTGCTTCAGGTCATAATAATCTTAAATTCTAAGCATTGAAATAAAAAAGAAAACATGTTCATGAAAATTTGCTCTTCTAATTATGGGTACATTCTTACACTTAAGAGTAATGAACAGCCGGCGCCGCGGCTCAATAGGCTAATCCTCCACCTGTGGCGCCGGCACACCGGGTTCTAGTCCTGGTCGGGGCACCGGATTCTGTCCCGGTTGCTCCTCTTCCAGGCCAGCTCTCTGCTGTGTCCAGGGAGTGCAGTGGAGGATGGCCCAAGTGCTTGGGCCCTGCACCCGCATGGGAGACCAGGAGAAGCACCTGGCTCCTGCCTTCGGATCAGCACGGTGCGCTGGCCGCAGTGTGCCAGCCGTGGCGGCCATTGGAGGGTGAACCAACGGTAAAGGAAGACCTTTCTCTCTGTCTCTCTCTCTTTCACTGTCCACTCTGCCTGTAAAAAAAATAATAAAATAAAATGAAATAGAGTAATGAAAAGATAGAATCATGTCTGCTACAATGCCTAATATATACACAGTGAATGTTCATGGAGTGGATAATGATTACTATAAAAGAATATAAAAAAGAATGATTAATATAACAACATAAAATAGTGTGAGGTTATTATGACACATTACCAAATTATTGGAATACAAAGGGGCTTCAAAAAGTTCATGGAAAATTTATATTGGCTTTTAACTTCATTTTCCCAAAAGCTTTCTGAAATTCATTATTCATTATGACTGATATAATATGCATACTTAATGTATATGCCCTATCTGTGTGTCTTTATGCATGAGTATATATATTTAAAGATTATATGATAACATTTTGCTTATAGGGCCCTTACATGGTTGGTTTTTTGGCCTGAACAGGGATTATGCAAGTATTCATTTTACCTCAAACTGTTCAATTGTACCTTTATATTTTATGCACTTTTCTGTATTGTATTATAGTGCACAATTATAAAAGGCTTTTTTAAGATTGTATAAGAAACCACATGACAGTTGGTTCAGTTGTCCTTCAGTTGTTCAGTTGTTGGTTCAGCTTGGAAATGAAAACCTGGATGATTATATTCTTCATAAGAATTTATCACAATACATCAGGTTTATGTACAAGTATAAATAAAAATTGAAAAGTTTTTTGAGAAATGACTTTCATGTACACTATTTTAGTATCACCCCAAGGAACAGATATAATGATTTATCTCTATTTTGCAAATACAGAGACTGACGCATGGGAGACTAAATTATGTGTCCCAGATCACATAGTAAGGAACTGTTGAAACCACACTGTAGCCACTGTACTACAATCCTGTATTTTTGTCAATTTGTTACAGTAAGTGAGGGGAGTACAGCTGACACTGTTGGTTGTCTCTGAGCAGCCGTTCTCCACTTTTTCCTTATTAACTGAAGGCGCTCCTCAAAAGGTTAGTGGAGCATCAAATTAAATCGTAAGCTTATTTTTCAAAAACATCTTTGAAATCCATGTACAGGTTTTTTATAAAACAAATTTTCCATGAACTTTTGGAAGGCTCCTTGTAGAATCTAAATTTTGATCAATAATCTGGCAGCCATTTCCTGGAAAGCAATGGGGAACTTTCCCTAGCCCCAGAAGGTAAGAGCAAGCTAATTTAACCCAATAGTAGCAGTCCCATTCCCTTTCCATTGAATGGTTTATGAAATGAGCCTATGGTATACCTTGACCAGTGAAACATAGGGGAAAATCTGTGCAGTTGACTGCGTAAGGACATAATGTTCAAAGCTGCCCAGACACCTTAACTGTGGGTGATCCTGCACCTAGCTGCAAGACTGCCTGCCTAGCCCATGCAGGAGCTTAAGAGGGCATGACATACCATGCCTCCTGGGAAAGACCCTAGCTGGGGGCTCAAAACACTGAGACCCACATATGACCTAAGTGCTGGCAGGCAGCAGTGGCCCCAGACACATTTTTGCAACCCCATTTCCTATTGAGGGGCCTTGTATAGTTCCCAGGTGTGGTCCAGACCCGTAAGACCACCTGAAAGGTTATGTAGGCTATATGACCTTCAAGCTGATTAGAGAAACATAGAGGCATCAGTATCAGCTTCATCCTATAGAGATGTTACCCTGAACTAGGTACTCCCCTTTGCATGCCCTATAAAAGCTTGTGCCCAACTGCTAATAAACAGACATGTTCACCAAAACTGTCTCTGTTGCTTCTTGTCAAAGAACGCTGTCACCCCACCATCCAGACAGTGTGGGCCTCACAGGACAAGCCCACACTTAACTAGCCTGAGGATCAAGGAAGCCTGGTGAGAAAGGCTAAGCAGAAAGATGAAAGAAAAAATAAAACAACCCAAATCTCAGATGATTCTTCCTATTAGTCAAACCCTAAAATATCCCAACCTCCAAACCTCTTATTATGTGGCGTAACAAACCTCTCTGTTGTTTAAGCTTTGTTGCCTTAATTCATTCTATTACCTGCAACCGAGAGCATTCCCACTAATATACTCAGTCCTGAACTGATTTTTCTTTTTGTGTTATTTTATTTAATTCTCATCAAAACTTCTGCGGAACAATATTACTGCCATTTTTCAGAAGAGTGTATACAACTTACATAGAAGTCAATAGGGACCAGGGTTGTGGCCTAGAGGGTAAAGCTACCACTTGAAGCATTAACATCCCAAATGAACACGGGTTTGTGTCCTGGATGCTCTACTTCTGATACAACTCTCTCCTAATGGCCAGGGAAAACAATGGAAGATAGCACAAGTGTTTGGGCCCTTGCCACCCATGTGGGAGACACAGATGAAGCTCCTGGCTCCTGGCTTCCACTTGGCTCAGCCCTGGCCATTGCAGCCATTTGGGGGATAAACCGGTGGATGGAAGATTTTTTTCTCTCTCTCTCTTTCTCTTTGTCTCTCCCTTTCTTTCTCTGTAATTCTTTCAAGTAAATATATCTTGAAAAAAGAAGTCAGTAACTTACGTAAGTTTATAAAATTAGAAGTAGTTGAACTAGAATTCAAATCCATTATACCTAACTCCAGTGCCCAGTATGTCACATGCTAAACACTTAAACAGAATATTCTTCAAAAGATGATGACTCTGTCACATGGGATCATTAAAAGCTGTTCTGTTGCCACTGTTTTAGCTGGAGCTACAATGAGAATCAATGGCTTTTTCTTTTCTCCAGTCCTCAGACAGAGCCCTTCAGGGCAAAATTCTTGCCTCTGGTACTCAGCAATTCATCTACCATAAAGACTTTCTAAAAGCTAAGGGAGACAAATATTTCTCACTCTATGGAAGTGCTTTATAACAGTAAGATGGTTACCAAAAAAAAAAAAAGATAAACAGATTGTTCCAGGATTTGTCAGTTCCCTCTTATAGGGACTTTAAACTGAATTAAGATGGGGCATTAATCTAACAGGTAGCTGGGCAAAAGAGTCAAATTTTAATCCACAAGGTTAAGATTTCATGGAACTCACAAGTTTTCTATTATGGAATAATTTAATTTATTTCTACTCATTCTGTTTGCCATCTTTCTCTTTTACTATGTCATCTCTCAAAAGATTTTAAGGATTCATGAGGCAAAAATCCCTTTCTCTAGGAAAAAAGTTTCGAAAGTTTTAGTATAAATGTGGATATTTTATAGCCTATCATTTCTTCCAATCTATGCATATTAAGTTCCTGTTGTGTGCATATCCCTTCTTATATTTTCTAAATACAATAAAGTATAATACATATTCTTTCCCTTGAAGAATTTTAAACAGCTTACTTAATCAGAAACATATGCATAAAAAGTTAAGCCATAATATAAGACAACTCAAGTGATGCTATATGATAGAAAAAAATTATAGTTAAAAGAAGTAAATTTTAGTGGACTAGGTCTTTAAAAAAGTAATCTAGGCCAGCACCCCAGCTCACTAGGCAATATCCACCTGCGGCACCAGCACTCCGGGTTCTAGTCCTGGTTGCTCCTCTTCCAGTCCAGCTCTCTGTTGTGGCTGGGGAAGGCAGTGGAGGTTGCCCAAGTCCTTGGGCCCTGCACCCACATGGAAGACCAGGAGGAAGCACCTGGCTCCTGGCTTTGGATCAGCGCAGCACACCAGCCATGGAGGCCATTTTGGGGGTGAACCAATGGAAGGAAAACCTTTCTTTCTCTGTCTCTCTCTCTCACTGTCATAACTCTGCCAGTCAAAAGAAAAGAAAAGAAATCTTTCTTGCACTTTTAAGAAAGAACCTCAAGCCAAACAAATAAATTATTTTCCAGTTATTTTGTTTTTTAGATTCATTTATTTATTTGAAAGAGTTAGAGAGAAAGAGAGATATGAGAAAGATCTTTCATCTCCTGGTTTGCTCTCCAAGCCAGGGCTGGGCCAAGCTGAAGCCAGGAGCCAAGAATTTCATCTGAGTCTCCCACCTAAATGCAGGAGCCCGAACACTGGGGCCATCTTCCAATATTTTTCCCAGGCCATTTGCTGGGAGCTGGCTAGGAAGTAGAGCAGCTGAGACTTGAACTGGTACCCACATGGGACGATGGCATCACAGGCAGCAGTTTTACTCACTATACCACAACACCAATACCTATTTGGTTTGTTTTGATCTCCTTGAAGTTAATACCTACATGGTAAGTACTGCTCACTCACTAAGATGACTGAAATATTGGGAAAAATCTCGACCAAAGACAAGCATGTGGAACATTACACCTGTGGCCATGATCTTATGTTTTGCATTTAGATAAGGGCGCTCTCATCTGGGGTCTACAAATTCCTAAAGGGTCCTTGAATAGATCTTGGAAAAATCAGTGAAGTTTAATGGAGATAAATTATATCTTCACTAACTTTATTTGAAATCTGTCACTTCAATAAATCACAATAATTTTAGCAGTTTATGTGGCATTGCCACCAATAGAAATCATATACTTTCAAACCACATTAATAGCTTCACAGATATTTCTATACATTGGTATTCATCCCACTTCAAAATGAGTCATTCTCAAGCCTCTTTCTAGTTCTTGTTTCTTAATGCATTAATAAAAACACAACCACTGCTATACCCCAAACTTGATTCTTTTTGACCAGCCTTGTATTTCAGAGTAACTGGCTTTCTTTGTAATCCTTCGTATTTTGTTTTACTTATTTAGAATACTAACCAGCCTGCCCTTGCAGGGCTTCATGGCAGGAGAAAACTGAAGCATCCCTGATCAGCTATCTTCACTTCTACTTGGATTTACTGAACGTTTGCTTTTGGCTGCACAGTTCTTCACCAGTGAACGATTTCTCCGTTTGTCTCCCATTTGAGTTTCAGGTTCTCAGTGTTTGAAAGGTTGGATATGTAAGTGGAGATCATTAGTATTAAACACAAGAGATGCTTAAATTATGTTTCAGATTTGTCTTTCACAAATACTTTGACCACGTTAATTCCTCTTTAATAAATGAAAGATTATTAGTCCCAAGTCTTTCCCTACTACAGAAGTGTCCAAATATGATGCATGAACTCATCAAGTCTTGGGTCTGGAACGGATTTTATGGGTTTCAGGAGTCTCTACCCTGGAAATGAGTTTCTTCCTGCCATAAGGAGAGGTATAATCTCCTTTTTCTTTTTACCTTAAACTCCCTGAGCACAATTTAACCTCAATGAACCCAGGTTTTAAAGATCAGATGCTTGCTCTTTGAAGATTCTATATTTCTTATATATACAAAGCAAAGTAATTCATTTCATATAAACACCCTTTAAAACATACATGTAAAACTTTGTCAAAGCATACAAATTTGCATTACATCTTTTGACTATGTTTGTTTTAAAACTAAAAGTGAGGTGCATTTTGTTTCAAAGAAGTAAACATCAAAAGATCATTGCTAGCCATTTAAACTCAGATGGCCATTTTATTTTGTCCTATTCATGTTACCAAGTACTCATGTAGAGATCAATAAAAATTTAAATGTAAGAAGGAATATTAAGGAGATGGCATTCATATTGCCTTATTTTGTGTGATTTTTGGAAAAAGTATTTTAAGATGACACATTCAGAAAGAATTTTTGTATATGTGGGTGTTTTTTAAGTGTATGAATTTCTTAGAATTCTCCCATCACAAATAGCCTCTGGGTGTATGTATGCATTGAAGAAAGAAAAACAAGAAACTGACCATGAACAGCAGCCTCATAGGAAGTCATGGTCCAACCATGACATTTCAGGCCAAAAACTTGGTCTACAGACTGCTAATTCCCATGGAATTCAGAATTGAACTATTTCTATGTATGTTGATTTGCCCCTCTAGCCATGTGAAAACTTGGCTTTTAAGAAATAATTAAGGAATGGAAGTTCCCCAACAAAAGTCATCTCTATCCCTTTTGCTTCTCATGTGATAAGTCACATGAACCATAACACAGAGACCCAGTACTATGTCAAGTACTTAATTTTTACAATAAATAGGGTTTGTTTAAGCCTCAAGCAAATTTCTCAGCAGATATGTCTTGAAATAGTTGCCCCAGTCAGATCCATTTTTATGGTTCACACAGTTTCCCACTTATAAGTAGATAACATTCTGTTTTTTCAAAAACTTACACCTCCCCCAAGTATTAGGCTTTTAAATCAAAAAGACCCTTGCAGTTGATCTGGCATGGGAATTAGGATGAATCAAATGACTCAAGTTTTCAAGATACATTCATGATACTGACTTTGGTCTCTCCTTCATGCTTTCAAACACAAACACAAATACATACGTGTTAGTTTCCATTTTTAAACCCTACTGAGCTTTCTAAGAAGATTCTGATGATGAGATTGTTTTTAATGGCGTGGTGCTCCATCTAAAAGCAAAAACACAGGGTTTACCCTGAAGTCCCCTGGGCCTGGGTGGAGGTGTGCCTCATCCAGGATTAAGGAAGATTGTGACATCTGATATGCTAATGACACAGCCATAATGGAAGGTGCACAATGAGTGGAGCTTCGTGGCTGCAGTAATTCATGCACACTTAATTTATCTGGAATGTGGCTGTGGTTATTACCATGAAATTCTCCGAGGATGAGTAATTTCCACAACAACACTCTCAGAGCTTTCAAATGATTTCTTATTTCGAGGAGGTAGGAAAAGATAGAGAAATAGGAATATTTTCTTTCAAATAAGAACTGAATTACTTATACTGAGAAAAAAGTGGAATAAGTGGCAGACTTTTGGGGAGAAAAAAACGGCAAATCTTTTTCATAAGACTCTTGCAGCATGAAAAATGATTCTATCAAGAAACACAGACTCAGAGACAGAAAGAAATTGTTCGCACTTGCCTTTGGAAGAGCCAATTGAACATGTTCTGGTGTGGAGGTCCTCAGAAATAAAACTGCCCAGTGGGCCTCTGCAAACCACTGTCCAGCCACACTGCATCCACACATTAAAATAGAGATACACTTTTTAAGGATTTATTTTATTTATTTGAAAGATAGGTAAAGAGGTATACAAAGAGAGGTAGAGACAGAGAGAGGACTTCCAACTGCTGGTTCACTCCCCAGATGGCTGCAATGGCCAGAGCTACGATGATCTGAAGCCAGGAGCTGAAGCCAGGAGCTACTTTCAGGTCTCCTACGTGGGTGCAGGGGCCCAAGAGCGTGGGCCATCTTCTACTGCTTTCCCAGGCCATAGCAGAGAGCTGGATCAGAAAAGGAGAAGCCGGTACTCGAACCAGCGCCCATATGGGATGCTGGCACTTCAGGCCAGGGCTTTAACCCACTGCACCACAGGGCCAGCCCCAAATAAGGATAAATTTTAATTTTCCCACGTGAGAAAACTATTCACTATATAACCAAGACTAAATTTAAATACGTCCTTTAAAAATTATGTGACTGATTTTCATAAATACATAAAAATATTAAGTTAAAGTAGGCCAAATATAATCCAGGTAGCCTATATAGGACATGATATGTGAAACTTGGCCTGAATACAGGGAAAAACCTTAAAGAACTTTTCAAAACAATGACTTCAAGAAGACTTACATTTTTAGAAAACAGATTTTCAAAACAATTTTAAAAAGTCTTACTATTACATTCCTCACAAATTAAGTAATCTCATTAGTTATAAACACACTAAAATACAAGCTCTGGAAAGTAGATCAGAATTAAAATTTCAGTGTAACTCTGAGAAAGTTACTTAACCATTTTACCTGCCTCCTGGGGTTGAGAATTAAATAAGGCAGTGCCTATGAAGAGCTTGGCAAAAGAATGATCACCTAAGCACTCAGTAAAAGCATCTATAATTCTAATAAGGCCATCTGATTGCTATTTGATTCAAGGTCTCTTAAAAATGTACATGAAACATGGCATGCAATAAATATACAACTAGACCAGTACAGAAGAAACATAAGGGGAGGTAAATTAACATTAGACCACCAAAAAGGCAAATACAAAAGAGGTGCAGGGCTTATTCTCTCACGCATTCATTCAGCACATTTACTGAATGCTGGCTGTGTGCTGAGAATTGTACATGTGATCCAAAATCTGTGGACTGTGCCATCCTACACAACTGCAAAATGAGAGCATGAAAATATTCATCAGCATTAAAGGCATTTTCGCCACATTTTGGATATATTATTTTGAATCTGCAGATCTATCAAAATGTTGAAATCCTTACTTAATGTATACTAAGCTGATCTTCTGTATATTAAGATAATTGAAAATGAATCTTGATGTGAATGGAAGGGGAGAGGGAGTGGGAAAGGGGAGGGTTGTGGGTGGGAGGGACGGTATGGGGGGGGAAGCCATTGTAATCCATAAGTCATACTTTGGAAATTTATATTCATTAAATAAAAGTTAAAAAAATAAATTATCTGGGCAAATTTTCTTAACTGAGGAATTTATAACAAATTTACAATGCTATAAGAAATATAGAACACAGGGCTTCCTCTGCCAGCATGATTAAGATGATGAATGTTTGCATACACACACACACACACACACACACAGCTGATGTGAAGATGGCACAGAATGCTTTGTATTTTCAGCATTCTGTCCAGTTATGGACCTGCAACTGTCTGTCTCACCACAGGAGTGCTGTCTCCAGTTATCTTCTAAAAGGTGTCTCTAGATGCCCAAAGTGATTGCTGGGGTGGAGGAAAACAATTTTGGACATTCCACATTTAATTTGTAATAATTTAGAGGATCAGTTATGCTTCACTAAAACAAAGGTTGATGCTAGCACCCTCACTCAGCCAATGTGCCCTGTGAAGTGTGACAAGGTCCTGGGGCAACCTGGGACAAGAGCAGAAGCTCCCACCGCAGTGGGCACAACAGCAGCCTCTGCCTTCCTCCATTTCTTGCATTCACATACAGCATATTGGGAAATCCTGCCTTTTACAGGTGCCAGACAGCATGTTAGAGGATGCATTGTATGGTTCTAACTGAACCAGGTAACAAAATGGACAGATGAATTTAAAAGACTGTGGGAGGGGCCAGCGCCATGGCTAGTGGGCTAAGCCTCCACCTGCAGTGCCAGCACCCGATATGGGTGCCAGTTCTAGTCCTGGCTGCTCCTCTTCCAATCCAGCTCTCTGCTAATACCTTGGGAAAGCAGTAGAAGATGGCCCAAGTGCTTGGGCCCTTGCACCCACCTGGAAGATTCTGAAGAAGCTCCTGACTCCTGGCATTGGATTGGCCCAGCTCTGGCCATTGCAGCTATTTGGGGAGTGAACCAGCAGTTGGAAGATCTCTCTCTCTCTCTCTCTCTGCCTCTCCCTCTCCTTCCCCTCTCCCTCTCCCTTTCTCTCTCCACCTCTCTGTAACTCTACCTTTCAAATAAATAAATAACCCTTTAAAAAAAAAGAAGAAGATGGCCTGAGTGCTTGGGTCCCTGCACTCTCATGGGAGACCAGAAGAAGCTCCTGGCTCCTGGCTTCGGATCAGCTCAGCTCCTACCATTGCGACCATTTGGGGAATGAACCAGCAGATGAAAGAACTTTCTCTCTGAATCTCCCTCTCTCTATCTGCAACTCTACCTGTCAAATAATTAAATTAAATATTTAAAAAAATTTTAAAAAGAAAACAGGCATTAAAAATAATAGAAATAATGGAATCACAACCTTTTTTTTAAGATTTATGTACTTATTTGAAAGAGAATGATGGAAGTCAAGAGAGAGAAAGAGAGACAGAGACACAGAGAGAGAGAGAGAGAGATCTTCCATCTGCTGGTTCACACCCCAGGTGGCCACAACAGCCAGCACTGGGACAAGCTGAAGCCAGAAGCCTCCTCCAATTCTCCTATGTGGGTGGCAGAGGCCCAGGCACTTCCACTTCTTTTCCCAGGCCATTAGCAAGGAGCTGAATTGGAAATGGAGTAGTCGAGACACAAACTAGTGCCCACATGAGATGCTGGCATCGCAGGTGGTAGCTTTACCCACTAAGCCACAACACCAATCCCTAAATAATTTTTTAAAGGCAGAGCTAATATTTTTGTCCCCAGTAGAAGAAGCCTTTTGGAGTCACATCAGTGAAAACAAAGATAATATAATAATATCTGACCACAGGACAGACCTCCAAATTAGACTGTATGAAAACTCTTCAAAGTATTTGACTTTATCCATTATTCCAAACCATCTGAAGGGTATGATGTGCACCGAGATATTTAATGATAGATTTCAATCATCATGATTAGCAAGATATTTAAAACCTAAGCATCAAGTATATGAAATTCAAACTAAGGAGGTTTTGTTTTTTTTTTTTTTAGCAGTTTTAAAGTCATATAATAGGCAGGACTTTACAGAATTTCTCTGAACCTTAATGGAAAATATTCTGAAATCACTTTGCAGATTTCTTGCATAATAATGAAAGACAAAAAAATCTTTGTCTGGGACAAACAATTGTAAGCTAAGATTACAGGATATCATTGCCTTTGAAACTCATATCCTGCTTCACTTTGAGCTATTGCAATGAAGAAGCAAGAGCCAGAAGAGCACAGTGTTCCTCGGGATGCCACTGAAGGCTTACTTTTCCAAAAATAGCACTTTGGGGATAGCAGAATGCACGGATGCTCTGCACTGAGCTGGGAGTAATCACGAAAAACTTCGGTACCGCAGAAATTCCCTGATCATCCTGTAATCAAGTAATTTCAAGTTTCCCAACTTGAAAGAAAGTTACATGTTTTTGTTTTACAACACAAGTGTTCCAGGTTTGCCTGTGATAACTAGTAGCTCCCTCTGTTATTAGCAGATCTATAAATATCTGTATATATCCATATCTCTAGCTACCTTTCTATTTAAATTTCATCAGACCCTTCAAAGGAAAGATGATGATTTAACAATCACAGAAAAATTATACTACTAATGGAGAGTAATTCAAGATAATGCATTTGAAAATGAAAATTAAAAATATTGTCATCATTCCATGGCTTGTGGAAGGAAAAAATGTATTTTGCTAGAAAATTTCAGATTTGTGCACTCAAACCTGGAAAAGAACTTTCCAATCTGTTTAAATTTTAAAGATATTTATTTATTTGAAAGGTAAAGTTATAGAGAAAGGGGGATAGACAGAGAAAGAGATCTTCCATCCACCAGTTCACTTTCCCAATGGCCGCTGCCAAGCTGGGGTAGGCCAAAAGCCTGGAGTCTGGAACCCCATTCCAGTTTCCCACATGGGCGACTGGGGTCCAGGCACTTGGGACAGCTTGCCCTGCCTTCCCAGCTACATCAGCAGGGAGCTGGATCAGAAATGGACCAGCCAGAACTCTGAACCTGAGTTCATATGGAACGCCGGCATCACAGGGTGTAGCTTAACCTGCTGCACCACAACATGAACCCCTCTAACCCATTTTGAAATCTCCCAGATGCAGAGCTCAGGTTAAACTAAATAAATAAATAAATAAACTTAAAAACACAAAATTCCAGGTCTGAGTAAGCAGGAAGGAACAGCTTCAGGAACAGTTCAATGCTTAAGTCAAGGGAACTTGTTTCTTCAAGTTCATCTGGCAGGGACTCTGACAGCGATAATGATAAGAAGTTAAAGAGGGGCCGGCGCCGCGGCTCAATAGACTAATCCTCCACCTGTGGCACCAGCACCCCGGGGTTCTAGTCCCGGCTGGGGCACTGGATTCTGTCCTGGTTGCTCCTCTTCCAGGCCAGCTCTCTGCTGTGACCCAGGAGTGCAGTGGAGGATGGCCCAAGTGCTTGGGCCCTGCACCCGCATGGGAGACCAGGAGAAGCACCTGGCTCCTGACTTTGGATCAACGTGGTGCGCCGGCCGTAGCGGCCATTGGAGGGTGAACCAACGGAAAAAAGACCTTTCTCTCTGTCTCTCTCTTTCTCTCACTGTCCACTCTGCCTGTCAAAAAAAAAAAAAAAGAATAAGAAGAAGTTAAAGAGGAAAATGCAAGTTGTCCAGAAAAACCTGTAAAGAAACAAAAGACTGATGAGATTCGGAGAGCTCTATCATCTCCCAGAGCAGTAGCAAAAGGGATGCTGTCATAGTTCAGATTGGGAAGGTACATCAGAGCTCTGGACTCCGAAGAGAAAGTTCTAACTGACATTCAAGAATTCTGGGTGGATCCAGAACCTGAAATGGAAACCAGGGAGATAAAACATTTAATTTCTTCAGTGGAGCCCACTGAGGAAACAGATTTCTGAATTGATGATGCAGTAAGAAAACCATAAAATCAAAGCCTCAAATACCTGTAATGTGCTGGTTGTATTACGCTGTCTTTTTACTTGACTTTTATTTTCTAAATGTTGTTTTCCAAGCTATAGTGTATTTGGATTGCAGAACAATTTGTAAGATGAATAATCTTTTAGCGTGTATTATTAAAAGTATTTTGAGTGAAGCTTAATGTCACCTTTATTAAGTGAAAAATAGTCAAGTAATTATGATCTTAAAAAAATCCAGTATATTAATAATTTAATTTGGGGGGAAAAGCCAAATGACATCAGAGAATAAACCAGCCAAATTTCAATAAAAATGTTACATGATTGGTGGTTGGAATTTAAAAATGAGTATCAGAGACAGCAGGTGTTTGGCACAGCTGTTAAGATAACACTTGAAACACCCACGTGACATATCACAGTGCCTGGATTCAAGTAGCAGCTCCACTCTCCAGTCTAAATTCCTGTTAATGGACACCCTTCGAGGTTGCAGCAATGGCTGAAGAAATTGGGTCCCTTCTATACCAAGTGAAACACGTGGCTTCAGTTCCTGACTCCCCTCATTGGCCCACACCTAGCTATTGCAGGCATGAAGAGAATGAACCAGCAGATGTAGATCTCTCTATCATCCTCTCTTTCTCTATGATACATATGACATATATATATATATATCATAGTTTAGAAAACACAGCCACACATGAGCATCTTTCATTTGAATTAATGCACCTTTGAAAAGTATATTTTTTCAGTAATGAAACTCTTACAACCATGTATCAAAATAAACAAATTTTGAGTCAGATCTTCAAATCTCATTTTGCAATATGTATTTAACTGATATCTTAAAAATAATGGAGCAGGTTTTAGTACATTCTCCTATTAAAATATAATTAGGGGCCAGCACTGTGGCGTAGTGTGTAAAGCCACCGCCTGCAGTACCGCCATCCCATATGGGTGCCGGTTCAAGTCCCAGCTGCTCCACTTCCAATACAGCTCTCTGTTATGGCCTGGGAAAGCAGTAGAAGATGGCCCAAATCCTTGGGCCCCTGTACTCATGTGGGAGACCCAGAAGAAGCTCCTAGCTCCTGGCTTCAGATCAGTGCAGCTCCGGCTGTTGCAGCCCTCTGGGGTGTGAACTAGTGGATGGAAGACCTCTCTCTCTCTCTCTCCCTCTCCTTAGCTCTCTATGTAACTCTGACTTTCAAGTAAATAAAGAAATCTTTAAAATATATATATATATAATGAATAAAGCTAAAAGAGTAGATTACATTAATATTTTAATGAAAGCAAAAAAGTATAATAATGAATAAAACAGTTATAATATTTCTAAAATATTACTTGTTTCTTGTTAAGAGCATCTTAAAATGTTAATTTCTATTTTATGTATGTTCAGCAATGTACAAAATATGTGCATGTATAAAAAGTAAATTAAGTATAGAATTTTAAATAAGTGATGGGAGTGAGTGTATGAACAATTACTAAGGGGTCTTTAGGTAAATTAAGGGAGTGATGTGGATAACACTGCTTTTAGTGGGTATTTCTTAAAATGCAGTTTATAGAAGCATCTGCCCTTGGATTCTTGGTGAAAAATTGAAAATTCTTGAGTTGCACCAAAAAATTACTGATCCCAAATCTCTGGACTTTTGCAATTTTAGCAAGCTGTTCAGGTGATTCTTACACATGATACAGTTTGAAAATCAAGAGCCTTTAGTCAAGAAAACTATGGCCTAGTCCAAGTTCCATGTGTACTCCCTATTCAAAAGACCAAGGAATTGATTCCTTGGTTTGTCACAGTAGCCCATACTCAGACCCAAATGAGCAATTGTTGGAAAAGGTAGCAGCTCTGTTGCCAAGAGAAAGAAAATGCATTGCACTTCCCCACCTGATAGAGGAAAGAATTGGATTTATTGAGAATGCTTTTAATATTGATTGTTTGTTTGATTTCCTTCTTCTTGAAAAGCAGAGTGGGGTGTGGGAAGCTGGGGAAGGGAGACTATCTACTGGTTACTCCCCAAATTCCCCACAACCAAGGGTGGGCCAAGCTGAAGCCAGGAGCCTGGAACTCCAACTGGGTATCCTACATGGGTAGCAGGAGCCCAAGTACTTGAGCCATTACCTACTGCCTCTCCCAGGGTACATCAGCAGAAAGTTGGGTTAGAAATGGAGTAGTCAGGACTCAAGGCAGGCACTCTGATATGGGATGCTGGTGTCCCAAAGCAGCGGCTAAACCCACTGTGACACATATTAAGAAACCTTTTAGGCCAGCGCCGCGGCTCACTAGGCTAATCCTCCACCTACCACGCCAGCACACCAGGTTCTAGTCCCTGTCAGGGCGCCAGATTCTGTCCTTGTTGCTCCTCTTCCAGTCCAGCTCTCTGCTGTGGCCTGGGAGTGCAGTGGAGGATGGCCCAAGTGCTTGGGCCCTGCACCTGCATGGGAGACCAGGAGAAGCACCTGGCTCCTGGCTTCAGATCAATGCTGTGCGCCGGCCGCAGCGGCTATTGGGGGGTGAACCAACAGCAAAGGAAGACCTTTCTCTCTGTCTCTCTTTCTCACTGTCCACTTTCCTTGTAAAAAAAAAAAAAAAAAAAAAAAAAAAGAAAGAAAGAAAGAAACCTTTTAAAATGTTTAGAAATCTATATTCTATAGCTCATGGTAGTTTATGGATATTAACTTCTGTAACCACACAAACTCATGAAATAGGGGGCTGAGATTATGACATTCTGAATATAAAACAAAATAGACCAGTAAAGAACAACACATATTTAAATATGCATTTTAAATCAAGTACGAGTCCACCTTCAAGTAAAACTAATCAGAAAAGAGAACTTGTAAATATTTGTTTTTCCCATTTTAAAGATAAATAGGACTGTGCATCAGTAACACCAAAGCAAGCACAGCAATTCTGCTGCTTCCTGAGTCCTTCCCTGGCCTTATAACCACAAAGTCACATGCTCTTTGGATCTTACCTTACAATTTGAGGGACCATCTCAGCTTTCCTCCTCAAACAAAAGCGTTCTGCCTTTCTTAGTCCTGTTCTGTGTCATCTGCCTGTCAAGAGAGCAGTTGCTTGTTTGATTGTTAATTGCCCTTGTTTTTTATTATAAAATGCATTCAAATTTTAGTAACATGTTCTTCTTTGTAATTAGATATAGTAGTTAAAATATCTTTCAATTCACCATGCCATTTTCCTTTAATCAGTACATCAGCCCAGGCTTTACGACGAGGGTAGAACCATATCTGTATTTTTACCACAGCAGCACTGCTCAAAGAAAACTGCTACAAATACATTCTGCAAGTGAAATGAAATTCAAAGGTAGGGGTGCTTTTATTCTGCAGGCCTGAGTTGTGCTAACTAAATCAAAGTAAAATACGGATGTTTCAATCATTTGTGTCACCAAGACTCAAAGCTCTGCTGCAGGTCTTAGGACATCTACAGCTATAATTGCACAGTGACCACCTTTGGAGTGCCCATCAGAGGACACATCAGAGTTCTCCAGATTCTGCCCTGCAGGCGAGACGGACAGGCTGGAACTCAGGCAAGAGATGATGCAGCAAAATTTCTTCTTCTCTGGAAACTTTCCTTTTTGCTCTTAAGACATTCAAGAGACTGGATGAAACCCACCCACATTATCAGGGGACTCTCCTTTACTCAAAGTCAACTCCACCTCTTCACCAGATCTAGACAATTTCTTCACCTAGGTTACCATTTGATTGAGTCATCAGGTACTGTAGCCTAGCCAGTTGCTACCCACCAAGCATCAGAGAAAGCAAGAATGTTTTCAGTGCTTCCTCGTTAAATCTCCCTCAAGGGAGTTTTTTTTTTTTAATAAAACATCTCTTTTTTATTTATTTATTTTTTATTTGACAGGTAGAGTTACAGACAGTGAGAGGGAAAGACAGAGAGAAAGGTCTTCCTTCTGTTGGTTCACTCCCCAAATGGCCGCTACAGCCAGCGCGTTGTGCCGATCTGAAGACAGGTGTTTCTTCCTGGTCTCCCATGCGGGTGCAGGAGATCAAGCACCTGGGGCATCCTCCACTGCCCTCCCGGGCCACAGCAGAGAGCTGGACTGGAGGAGGGGCAGCCGGGACTAGAACCCAGCGCCCTTATGGAATCCCAGCGCCGCAGGCGGAGGATTAACCAAGTGAGCCACGGCACCAGTCCCCTTCAAGGGAGTTTTATTAGCTCCATTTTACAGAAAAAGACAATGAGGATTGGAGAAGGTAAGTGGTTTAACTTAGATCAGATTTTCCAAGATCAGGAAATAAGATCAGCCAAACTCTCTAAAGTGCAGGCTCTTTCCGCAGAGAACATCCTGTGTGAGCTTCCCTCTCCAGTGGGGATCAGGAAGCTGTGTAAGAACAAGGCCCGTCATCCCCACCTGCTGTGTTCACCTCTGGGTGAGCTAGCCCTCTTCATCTTCCCTTACCTTAGAGCCAACTCAATCACGACTGCTGGGCCAATGCCAGAGAAGGCAGAGGATGGGAGACCATCAGGTACAGGCAGTGTCTGAAAGAGGTCTGGGCCTGCACCGCAACTCACTAGACTAATCCTCTGCCTGCAGCGCCGGCAACCCGGGTCCTAGTCTCAGTCCGGGCGCCGGATTCTGTCCCGGGAGCTCCTCTTCCAGTCTAGCTCTCTGCTGTGGCCCAGGAGGGCAGTGGAGGATGCCCCAAGTCCTTGGGCCCTGCATCAGGCGTAGCAGCCATTTGGGGGTGAACCAACGGAAGGAAGACCTTTTTCTCTGTCTCTCTCTCACTGCCTAACTCTTCCTGTCAAAAATAAATACATAAATAAAAGAGATCTGGATTCAGACTTCTGAGTTCAAAGCTAGGTTTTGCCATTTAGTACCTGTATGCTTTTGGAGAAGTTATGTCTAAGACTTAAAAACAAAAATAATGTGAGGTAACTGGGCCCTGGGTTTGAACTCTAGCCCTCTCTCTTACTCACTGAACAACTCTTGACAAGTTGCGTTTGTCTTTGTGCCTCGGTTTTTATTTATATAAAATAAGGACAATGGTACCAATCATGTTAGAGTGGGGGGTTAGAAGAGAAAAATTAAACAAATCACTCAGAGCCAAGTTTTTTTTTTTTTTTTTTTTTTTTTTTTTTTTGACAGGCAGAGTGGATAGTGAGAGAGAGAGAGACAGAGAGAAAGGTCTTCCTTTGCCGTTGGTTCACCCTCCAATGGCCGCTGCGGCCAGTGCGCTGCGGCTGGCACACCATGGTGATCCGAAGGCAGGAACCAGGTGCTTCTCCTGGTCTCCCATGCAGGTGCAGGGCCCAAGCACTTGGGCCATCCTCCACTGCACTCCCGGGCCACAGCAGAGAGCTGGCCTGGAAGAGGGGCAACCAGGACAGAATCTGGCACCCCAACCTGGACTAGAACCCGGTGTGCTGGCGCCGCAGGCGGAGGATTAGTCTATTGAGCCACGGTGCCGGCCAGAGCCAAGTCTTACACATCATATGTATCCAATTATCCGTGACTATTACTCTATTTCCCATGGGTAAAGGGGGACAAAAATAGGACATCAAGTGGTTATTGCAGGAACTAAATATGATGATGAGAATGGAGTTCCTCATGCTCCCCATTCAAAGTCAAGTTCATAGAGTGGAACGTGTCACCCTTCCTAGCATTGTACCTTAGTGCCTGGCATGCTGCCATTAGTTTGAAGGTTGACAAAAGCTCTTACTCATACATATAGGCCATCCCTGGAAAAATAGTGTCTTGGGAATGACAGTCTCACTGGAAAAGAAAAGGAACTAAAATCTATTGCTGTGAGCATCCACAGAGAGATCTATACTACATAAATTTAAATCAAAAATTGGAGGTCAGCTACTACTTTACTTCATACACATACGTGTCCAAGTATATACATGTCTCTACAATTATTACATGTCCTCAGGCAGCAGAAATAATCCACGGTACAGAACCCAGAGTGGTGGCAGGAAGAGATCTCTCAGTGGAGAGCCCATGGACCCAAGGCAGTCAGCCTCCTGGCTGTGTATGTGAAGTCCCCAGCTAAGGATGTCTTCAACAGATGAACACTGACAATTCACTTCATGATGGGGAACACTGACTTGAAGCCCCAGTGAAGTGAAACATCATCTGCCTCTCCCCACCATTCTTCTCATAAGCAAACGGGTGCTATAAATGTTGTACATAATGACTATTATCATTATGTGTGAGTTGCTATTATCATTATGTGTGAGTTCTTATGTAATAGCCTGCCTCTTATATTAAATGGCTTAAAATATTTATTCTCTAGCCCATTACAGAATAAAGTCTACCATTCCTTGTCTTCTAGTATCTACTTGTTATTTTTCAGCCCCAACAGCTGGTTGCAAGAAACTAACTACCAACTCTTCACTGATGAGGACATCTGCCTTGCAAAGCAAGAGAATATTGTATCTCAGAGGACTTCTTTTTTTTTTTTTTTTTTTTTTTTTTTGACAGGCAGAGTGGACAGTGAGAGAGAGAGACAGAGAGAAAGGTCTTCCTTTGCCGTTGGTTCACCCTCCAATGGCCGCCGCAGCTGGCGCGCTGGACTAGAACCCGGTGTGCCGGCGCCGCTAGGCGGAGGATTAGCAGAGGACTTCTTAAACCACAGGAGAGCCAGCGCCGCGGCTTACTAGGCTAATCCTCTGCCTTGCAGCACCGGCACACCGGCTTCTAGTCCCGGTCGGGGCACCGGATTCTGTCCCGGTTGCCCCTCTTCCAGGCCAGCTCTCTGCTGTGGCCGGGGAGTGCAGTGGAGGATGGCCCAAGTGCTTGGGCCCTGCACCCGCATGGGAGACCAGGAGAAGCACCTGGCTCCTGGCTTCGGATCAGCGCAATGCGCCTGCCGCAGCGCGCCAGCCACAGCGGCCATTGGAGGGTGAACCAACGGCAAAGGAAGACCTTTCTCTCTGTCTCTCTCTCTCACTGTCCACTCTGCCTGTCAAAAAAAAAAAAAAAAAAAAAAAAAGCCACAGGAGAAAACAAGTTCTACGCCTTGGCAGTTTTAAACTATGAAAATTCTATCTACTGCATTCTAGTCCCACACAGTTAGCTGTGAAATATATTCATAAAACCATGTGATCAGAAAGATTGCATAATGTTTTCTGTTCATGGGAAACAGGACCATTTTGTTGCCTAAACAGACCCATTATTTGGGAAGTCGTTATTTCACATCACATGATTGAAAGTTAATTCTAGGAACCACTGTTGGGTTCTGCAAGCTACCATTTTCTAATTTATTTCACTTATTTACTTGTTTAAGTGACTTATTTTTTTTCCAAGAGCCCTTAGAAGTACTGTAGCTCAGCTTCACACTGGATTAAGATATTTTGTGTTCTTGACATGTCTTAAATGATGACAGCTCATAATTTCAACTAGGTGCAAGCATTAAACATCTATTAAAGAAAACATGAGCTTTTCCCTTAAAGGGAAGGCAGCTCTTGCTCAACTGCAGAGGAGTCAATACTCTAGATTTACAAAGCAACATAAAAATAAAACAACAGAGACAATGTCCTTTATAAAGGACCTTTGGATTCCAACAAGAATCTTCTCTGGAAATTCAAAAGTCAGGATTTGGATCAAGTGGAAAAGGAACAGAATTGTGAGAAGTGAGTTAGAAATCTTAAGCAGTCTCCAGTCAATAGTGTGTGTGTGAGAGAGTGTGTATTTGTTGATAGAGAAATAAATGTGTCAGAACATGAAAGAAATAGGGATGCAGAAAGAGAAAGACAACAACTAATAGGAAAATGCGGTTGCACAGCCATCATGACATCCCTTGGTGTCGGATCCACAGATAACTAGAGAACATGGCAAAAGCTGCTGTCCCAAAATAGATTCTCTGCATTTATAGAAGCCATAGGTTGTGACCTCCTGGGTTTAGGTCTCTTTATGTACTAGTCATTGCTAAAATTATCCTCCACTGTCTGCCTGCAGGGGCCATGCAAGGGAAGGAAACAAAGGGGTTTTGACAACTCTTTAAAAGTAGAAAAAGGAAAGAAGCAATGTCTCTCCTGTTCTTTCCTTTTCACCCATTTGCACAGGGAACATTAGATCTCATACTCAGAAAGCCATAGCTAAAATATTAGAACACCCAAATATTAAAACAGTGGGGGGATTAGAATGGCCCAAGCATTCATACAACATCTCCTTTAGAAACTAAATATGGATAATTTCTGACCATAAAAATTCAAAATAAATACTTGGATTAATAACATAAACTGTCAAAAGACCAATAGTGCTGTACTTGAGGTGTCATTAACTTGCAGCTCTGGTTAAATGGTCTATTCAATGCCATCGTGTCAGGGGCAGTCATTTGGCCTAGAGATGAAATCACTGGTTGCAAAACTCACATCCTATATAGGAAGAGTGTTTGGGTTCAGTGCCTGCCTCCAACACCTAACTCCAGCTTCCTGAAAATATAATGTATATTTTGAAAAGCAACAGTTGATGGCTTAAGTATTTGGGTCTCTACCTCTCAAGTAAGACACCTGTATTGAGCTCCCAGCTCCCCTCTTTGGCCTGACACAGCCCCAGCCATCACAGACATTTGAGAAGTGAATCAGTGGATGGAAATGCCGTCTCTCAAATAATTATAAAAGTTTAACTGTCATATCTGTAGCAGGTTTTACTAAAGAAAGAAAAATATCTAAACAAAATCACAGAACCACAAATCTTAAAGTTGAAATTGACTTTGAAGGGCCATTGTTATGGCATAACAGGTTAAGCCACTGCCTACCATGCCCATATAGGCAGCAATTCGTTTCCTGGTTGCTCCACTTTTGACCCAGTTCTCCGCTAATGTGCCTGGAAAAGCAAAAGAGGATGTTTCAAGTGCTTGGGTTCCTGCACCCACAATGGGGATGGATGAAGCTCCTGAACCAGCCCTAGCCATTGCAGCCATTTGTGGAATGAACCAGAGAATGACAGAATGGAAGATTCTCTCTCTCTCTCTCTCTCTCTCTTTCTCTCTCCCCCTCCTCTTTTTCTCTGTAACTCTGACTTTCAAATAAATAAATAAATCTTAAAAACAACCAGAAATTGACTTTGATCAGTTAATTAGCCCAATGCTTAGCTGCTCCTGCTGCCTCCACCCTATCCCACAGCACAACCCAAAGAATGTCTTTAATTTTAAGCTATAAAATACAAGACACAGCACATTTCCAAAGTAAGTAATTGACCCGTAATGATCTAATGACCTCTGCATGTAAATGACCACTTCTTGCCCCTTTTGATTTCATACTCACTAGTACCAGGGCTAGCTGTGCTATAGCTTCTTAAGGAAGTCCTCTGTCCCCACTACTCTCCTACCCCTCTCCTTCCTGAGATGATACAGATCCTACACATCATCCCAGCCATAAATATACCAAATATCCTAGAAGTGTCTTCCAGTAGGAAGGGTTCCTCAGATCCAATTCCCAATTCCAATTCTGCCTTGCCTTGTCCTCAAGCATACCTAACAACAAACCATATTCCAAGTTTGTCTAAACAGACAAAAAATATGATAGGAAAAGCACTAAAATTAAAAGGCATGTATTGGGGCCAGCACTGTGGCACAACTGGTTAATGCCCTGGCGTGCCATCCCATATGGGCACCAGTTCAAAATCTGGCTACTCCACTTCCGATCCAGCTCTCTGCTATGGCCTGGGATAGCAGTAGAAGATGGCCCAAGCCCTTGGGCCCCTGCACCCACGTGGGAGACCTGGAAGAAGCTCCTGGCTCCTGGCTTCAGGTCGGCACAGCTTTGGCTATTGTGGCCATCTGGGGAGTGAACCATCGGATGGAAGACCTCTCTCTCTCTGCCTCTCCTCTCTCTGTATGACTCTGACTTTCAAATAAATAAATCTTTTTTTAAAAAGGCATGTATTTAAAAGTGCATAAATATATAATATGCACACATTGCAAATATACCTGTAAGAGCAGATATGAATGCATAGCTGTACCTGCATACCTGTATGTGTGCTGGAGGTACACAAAATTTATACATAAAAATATACATGTGCATAAGGAAGGACAATACTAAAGATGCAAAGCCAGAAGGGAGCATGGCTAGGTGTCTCAACCAGATTTGTGTCACTGAACTGGTTGTCACCCTAGTTGAAAAGTGCTTGCCAGTAGCTCAAAGCTGATCTCTGCTCCTGAGAATCCCCCTTTGCCAAAGGAGACGCACTGTCTAAAATGCTCTGTCATTAGCATCTTGTACAAAGGGCCTGCCCCCTTTCATTAAAGCAAGATAACTCCTGGGGTCATCCATGTCCCAGAGTTCCATGTGGGAGAAGATGTAGACTAGACTTCAACAAAAACAACATTCTGCCTGGCTTCTGTCTTACTCTGCTACTTTCCCTCCTTTATGGTCTTTTTCTGAACGTGTTGTCTCAATAAATCACTTGCTCAAGAATTGCTGTCACAGACTCAGTGTATAAGGAGCAATCTAAGCCAGGTAGCAGCAGAAGAAATGACCAAATCCAAAAACAAGAGAAAAGATGTAAGATGTCATACATATACCAAGTCATCTATTGTGTTAAGAGTTTGTTAAATGATATTTTGACTAAAGAATGACACACTGAAATGTACTCCTGATGTTATTCCTGAAAACAAACTGGTCCTAGTGTAGACCCATAGAGGAAAGTATCAGAATGGGAAGAGGGGTGGCCCTGGCATGCTTAGCAGCAAAGAACAGGAGTCCATCCAAGCCAGTTCAAGTTAATAGAAAGGGTGGGAGTAAGAACATAGATCTTGTGGCATTCAAGGAAAAGCTTAGCAACCAGCTTCCAGAAGAGGAGAGCATCAGGACCTCAGCAGGAAGTATAGATATTTCCGTCCTTGTGCCATCAGATGCTCTTGGATGTGAAGTGCCACATTAACTTCTCAAGTAGGATTCTGCCAGGATGGCTGATGTGGTGACAGTAGGTGTTGGGTCTTCTTGAATCACAAAAACTAACCAAGCAATGAGGGAGGAAAACCCAAAGACCACAGACAACATTGACAGAAAAACTAAGTAACAAGAATGAATGAATGAATAAGCCATAATTCATATTCTCTCTCTCTCTCTCTCTTTCTCTCTCTTTCTCCCCCCCCACACACAAACACTGGTATATTATCATTCAGCCCCAGAAAATAAGTACAAATACATGTTTTCCAAAGTGGGTAAACCTTGACAACACTCTGCTACATGAAAGAAACCAGACACAAAAGGTCACACATTGTATGATTTCATTTCATTTGAAGTGCCCAAAATAGGTAAATCTGTAGATACAGAAGATCAACAGGAGGTTGGCAGAGGCTGGAGTCAAAGGAGAGCAAGGAGTGACTCCTTAATGACTGCAGGGTTTTTCTTCGAGAGTGGTGAGATATCCTGTATCTAGACACAACAGTTGCACAACATTGTGAGATTGTGAGTGTATACTAAACAACACTGAATTGTGCACTTTACAGAAGTTAATCTTAGGCTATGGAAAATACCTTCATTTCAAAACATAAACCTGTAGGTAGTATTATGAAGCCTCAAACATAACCAGGGCCAAGTCATCAACTGCCTCCAGACCTGTATGTTGCTGGCATCCTTATGGACGAAAGAAAAGGGAAGCAATAGATCATCTGACACACTTGAAAGAAGAAAACCCCAAGAGAGTAGTTAAACGTTTCCTGGATCATATGCAGGGTCCATTTGAAACCAAGTTACCTATACTAGCAGACAGTAAAGTGAGAGGTTGGTAAAGAAGCTATGAAGACTCTGGGCAGAGGGCCCCACTGAGCATTCAGAGCTGTCCCCTAGGCTTCCTTGGAGGGCAGAGTCCCACACAAAAGAGAAACTGCAGAGGCAAAATGGGACAGAACAGGGATAACAAGAATAAAAGAAAGAGAATGTTCAGATAGAAGGGTTGGAAATCTTGAGAAAATGGCTGCTAATATAGTTAATGTGTGAAAACTAAAAGACAGGAACTTCCATGAAGCTGAAATACTCTCTGAACCCAGCTTTTGCCTAAAATGTCAGGAAAACAAAATCCACACAGAAATGAATAGCTGGAAAGCATGAAAGTCAAACCCCACACAACAGTGCCGCAAGAAGAAAGAGGAAAAGAGCCCAGTCACATCCAGAGAAAGGAAAGTTCTGCTCAAAAACAGATCAAAACAGGACATGAGAGACCATCATGAATCAGCATTAGCAAAACTCAAAAATTCTATCTTATAATTCAAGAAAGAATCTAACCAAGGAGGTGAAATATCTCTACAATAAAAATTACAAAGCATTAAAGAAATAAATAGAAGACACCAAAAAAATTGAAAAATCTTCCATGTTTGTAGATTGGAAGAATTAATATCATCAAAGTGTCCATCCTAGTCAATTTACAGATTCAATAACATTCCAATCAAAATACCAATGACGTTCTTCTCAGATCTAGAAAAAATAATGCTAAAATTCATATGGAAGCACAAGAGACCACGAATAGCTAAAGCAATCTTAAACAACAAAAACAAAGTGGGAGACATTACAATACCAGATTTCAAGACATTCTACAGGGCAGTTATAATCAAAACAGCCTGATATTGGCACAAAAAATAGACATGTAGACCAATGGAACAGAATAGAAACCTCAGAAATCAATCCATGCATCTACAACCAACTAATCTTTGACAAATGAGCTAAAATCAATCCCTGGAGGAAGGACAGTTCTTCAATAAATGGTGCTGGGAAAATTGGATCTCCTCATGCAGAAATATGAAACAAGAGCCCCACCTTACAACTTACACAAAAATTAACTCAAAATGGATCAAAGATCTAAATCTACAACTTGATACCATCAAATTACTAGAGGAGAACATTGGGGAAACTCTGAAAGACATTGGCATAAGCAAAGACTTCTTGGAAAAGAACCCAGAAGCACAGGCAATCAAAGCCAAAATACACAAATGGGATTACATCAAGCTGAGAAGCTTCTGTACTGCAAAGGAAATGCTCAGTAAAGTGAAGAGGCAATTGACAGATGGGAGAAAATATTTGAAAACTACGAAGCTGATAAAGGATTAAAATACAGAATCTATAAAGATTTCAAGAAACTCAACAACAACAAAACAATCCAGTAAAGAAACAAAGGACTTGAACAAATACTCTTCAAGAGAAGAAATTCAAATGGCCAACAGACACTTGAAAAAATGATGAGGATCACTAGCCATCAAGGAAATGCAAATCAAAACCACAATGAGGTTTCACCTCACCCCAGTTAGAATGGCTTTCATTTAGAAATCAACAAACAATAAATGGTGGTGAGGACTGAGAGGGAAAAAGTATCCTAACCCACTGTTAATGGGAATGTAATGCAGCCATTGTGGAAGACAATATGGAGATATCTCAGAAAGCTGAAAGTAGATGTACCACATGACCTAGCAATCCCACTCCTGGGAATTTACCCAAGGGAAATGAAATCAGCATATAAGAGAGTTATCTGTACCCCTATGTTCATTGTAGCTCAATTTAAAATAGCTAAGATTTGGAGTCAACCCAGACATCCATCAGTTGATGACTAGATAAAGAAATATATGTATATATATGTGTGTGTGTGTGTGTAGAGAGAGAGGGAGAAAGAGAGAGAGAGATGGTATGGAATACTATTCAGCCATAAAAAGCAACAAAATCCTGTCTTTTGCAACAAAATGGATATAAGTGGAAATCATCATACTTAGTGAAATAAGCCAGTCCCACAAAGACAAATACCATATGTTTTCCCTGATCTGTAGTAACTAGTAGAGTATCAAAAATGTGATGAATAGGAGTGAAAGTCACATTTTGAGATTCAATGATTGTTTATAGCCCTTGTCTCTACTGTTGAGGAAAATTGTTTTTTTTTTTTTTTCTTACTATTTGCTGAACTTTTTACTTAGTGTAGGGTTAACCTTATGAGTATAAAGTAAACTGAAACTAGAACATTGTAAAAATTTAGAGGGAATAAGAGAGGAAGGAGAAGGAAAGGTTGAAGCATGGGCAGGAGGTAAGGTATGCTAGGAAATATCACTATGTTCCTAAATCTGTATGTATGAAATACTGGAAATTTATTTACTTTAATTAAATAAAAAAAAAAAAAGGATTTGAGTTTAGGGGGAAAAAAGTTGGTGGAAAAAAAATCTATGCATGAATTTCAAAAAATTGTTGGACCAAAGTAAACTTATCTTTCAATTGCATCTTCCAAAAAGTTTTTTGAAGTACTCTTTTATATCCCTGCCTCAACCCCTGAGTCAGGAAGAATTCAAGGACTATAACACAATAGCCCAAGTTTTGTCAACATTATCATTCATTAGACATTCTCTTAACCCATACTAAGCTTGCTATCTCTGTAAGAAAGTCCTCACAAGCAAGGCAGAAAGACTTAACTAAATTTTTTTTTAAAAAATCAAGCTTTGGAGTCAAACAGATGTGAGTTCTAAATCCAGTCAGCTTCTTCTCACTATCTGTCTAACATTGAGCCAGTTTATTAACCTCTCCTTGACTTGCTGAAATTAGTGATAATATCTGCCTCCTAGAGTTTTATCACAAATAAAACAATGCAAGAAACATTTGACAGCAGTTTGCTTTGAATATTACTTTTTCATGAATTTTATCTATACTACAAAACTGTGTCATCATGCTGCAGTTTTGGAGGGTGACCACCCCTCTACACATCGCTAGCTGAAGATTGTGGCATGCTGGTCTGCAGTGACAATGACACAATTCCTTGATTGGGAACTTTTCTCCTGAATAGGCACTTGACAATTTATCCATCCTTCCTTATCTTTGTTTTATTCACCTGTCTTCTGTCTTCTCTGAATGCATTCTCCCCATCTGAAAAAAAAATTTAATTGTAATATGCCGAAGATCCAACCCATTATATTCCATTGCACTGAATGATTAATAGTAATTTCATAATCTGAAAGATATTTCTCATTAATTTAGATAATTTGACATCTTAACTATGTAGAGCTCATGTTCCACTAAAGTTGAACAAAACTGAATTCTGGATTATGAACAGAACTGAGACAGAAAGTAATGACTAAGCAGAATTGTATTGGGTCATTCGGAGCCTGTGCACAACCTGCCACAGTTTAACGCACAGACGTGGGTCTAAAACACCATCATTTCTCACCTACACCATTTCAGTAATTTCCTAACTCATTTCCCTGATCCCACAATTGTCTCTCTAGAAGTCTATCTTCACACAACAGCCAGTGAAATCTTGGGAAAATAAAACTCAAAACACTTCAGCACCTTCCTTTCATGCTGAGAATAAAGTCCATATTCTGACTGTCCAAGCAGAACTTGCATGACCTGGATCCTCTGGATTTTCCAAACTCATATCCCACCATTGTCTCCTTTTCTCTCCTCCTGGCTGCCTTTATCAACCAGTATGCCACACTTTACCACTTTGCATTGACTTCACAGTCCATGGTGTCTTCCCAGAATTTTCATCCCCTAGATCATAACATAGCTAAGTCCTTTTTCTGGAATAGTCTTCAAAAATCACCCACCTGGATACACAGGTCTAATCACCCCATTGAGAATAGCATTCCTAAAACTTACCACTTGTCCTGCTTTATTTTTCCTCTTCTGTTACACTTGACCTGGTATTTATTTCCTGTATACCCCTTCCATGATAAGGTGAGCTCCAAGAGCATTAGCATTTTGTCTATTTTGCAAATCCCAAATTCAGAAGAGTGTCAGTCATTCTGTAAACACTCAATTAGCGAATGTTTAGGACAAAGGTGAAAGTTGGCCATGCAACAATAAGTGGGGTGTTTTCACAGACGATAAGAACCATCTTTATTTATTAATAATGTTTGTAATGTAATATTTGCTAAATATAGATACTGTTGTTATCATTCTTATAACCTCTTCAAGAGTACCCCAAAATTCTGATGTTCAAGGCAAGCACAGAAGTTCTTCAAAATTCATCTATAATCATTGTCTTAGTCCATTCTGGTTTCTATAACAAAGTACCATAAATCGGGTGGTTTATAAACAGCAAACACTTCTTACAGTTCTGGAGGATGCAAAGTCCAATATCAAGGTACAAACGGATTGAATGTCTGATGAGGACCCACTTCCTGGGTGATAGACAGCCGTGTTCTTGCTGTGGAGACAGGGAGCTCTTTGGGATCTCTTTTGTAAGGGCACTAATCCCATTCATGAAGACCCTGCCCTAATGGCCTAAAAACCTCTCCACAGTCCCACTTCCTAATCCTATCACCTTGGGGGTCAGGATTTCAATGTGTGAATTTTGAGGGTTACAAAATATTTAGTTATTGCCATCATTGACAAAAAGAGACTAGATCACTGAAAATAAACATTAAATATACTACACCTTTGTCTTAACTGAATCCCTATTTTTTGAACTTAATCCCTATTAAAATACACTTTTTTTTTACATTCACAAGAGTAATGTGTGGAATTAAATGACCATTAATGATCACTAGTGAAAATCAGGAGAACACTTGTATTATGAGATTTTTGAGTGTTGCTAAATTATTTCTAAAAGAAAAATGTCAGCCTTCAACGCATAGCTTTTCAGTCAAAGGATATAAAGCAGCACTGTAATTATGTTCTGCAGATGCTGTGCTAATGCAATTGGCAAGGCTGGGGGCATGCAAGGAGGGAATTGATATATTTCTATATTCAGCTGTATTAGTTTGTAAGGAAGGTTAAAGCGTATTTTGCTATATCACAGATACAGTTAATTTCCAATGAAAGCAAAAACTCATGGTCTTTATAAGTCATACAATACCTTAAATGACAAATTCCTTCAAAACCCTTCAAAGTATTCACACTCTTGATTTAAACTGTTTTTCTTCTTTTTTCTGCCTATAATTTAAAGAACACAATCCAAAAAAATATATTACTGATGGTTCACATTAAATAAGTAGGCATGTTATTACTAAGTCAGTCTTCTGTGACTTAGAAAAAGAGCAGAAATGGTCCATCAGTCGTGCTGCTTCTTGAAAGGTCTTTGCAAAGAGATTGATGTTTTAGAAAGCTGGTCTTTCTTTTGCTTCGAACATCACCTGTGTTTAGGCTATGATTTTGCCTTATCAAGCTGGACCCAGCCGAATCAGATGACTGCATCCACCTCTGAGATAGGAACTCTGTACAAGTATTTAGCAGCCTCCTTGTTTCAGCTTTCAAAGAACACTTTCGTCTTCAAAGTAATACTTCTCCTCCATGCACGGGTCACATTCTTGTTCAATGCTTACTCTCATTGAACTCCTGGTAAAGATCTTTCTTTGAAATGGTTTTCTTGGAGCAACTATAACCCAAAAAGACAGTCAATGCCAGGAAAGAGTAAAACAACATGACAAAGAAAACGAATAAATAGACATTGTCATATGGTTTGGATTTTGAATTTTTTGTTCTGTAGCATTTTTTACTTCTCTTTCCAGTTTTCCTTCCAGTAGTTTAAAAACACTGAGAGATGCAAACATCTAGTTTTCTTGAGTCGTGCCATAGTTTTTCTCAAGAATCAAAAAGGATAACTTCATAACATAAGTGACAAATTCCTTTAAGCTATTCACACTCTTGATTTGAACTAATTTCTAAGGACCCAGAGTCTTTTTTTGTAAGTCAATCTTCCCTACTCACTGAACCCAACTGTTCAATAATGGACCACCTTGTCCTAAAACCTGAAGCAAACTCGATTCCAAAACTGAAAGTAAACTGCACTTGCAGACTGAACACAAACATGAATGATCACTGCAGCTTTGATTAAAGCAAATTTAATATTGGAGTGATGTTCAGCTTGATTTCACACATTATTCCAGAAAAAAAAATAGAATGAAATTATAAAAGACTGTTTGGTTTTGTACATGTTATTTTCAAGTAAAAATCTGAATTATACTTCAATTCATGTATTTCCCTTTAGAAAAAAAGGGAGGTAGAACAAGCATATTCTAAAATCTTCAGTATGAACTTAAATTTAATATTTTTATTTCAGTTCTTAAACAAAAACACATAGGAGATGGATAAAAACATATATACTAACTTCACTCTCAAGAAAAGGAACCCTTTTCATTAGTTTCTTGAAAACAAACTTCTTAACAATCCCTGTTAGACGACAACATGGAGAAAAATCCTTTTTATGGTGTGTGTGTGTGTAATTAGTCCTGAATCAGTCCCCTTCCTTGACACTAGGCACCTGGGCACCTACGGATTCTAGCCTCCCATTGTGTTTTACCAGCAAAGTTATTCTAAAAGTAAATTGTTGTTTTACAAAGTAGTGAAACCCTACCTCCGCTACAAACGGGCTCAAACACACACAAACCCTCCTTCCACAGAGCAAACGACAATTCCAGCTGTTTCTGCCTGTGATCGGAATCCTCGTGGCCAGGCATGCCCCCTTTGAAGTGGAGAGCACCTCTGGCGACCTGCATTTTGCTAAGTTTGCACTGTTTCTCTAAGCCTGACCCCTGAACTGATTGTCTGATGACTAATTCACATGCGCAAAGCAAGGTATATCAGTGTCACCTGCCTGCCTGCCTTTGTCATTAAGGGTTTGTAGTAAAAAGAAAGATGAAAGAGAAAGGTGTAATATTAGACCAGCAGCCAAACATCTTATGAGTGTGATTTGAAAATGTTACTCAGAAGTAGGAAATTCATTTTAAAGTCTTTCAAATTATGTAAAAGGAATATATGTGCATGTGTGTGCATGAAATGTAGAACTTCCCTCACTTTCATTTCTTTCTTTCTTTCTTTCTTTCCAAACTATGAGCTACTGTTAAAAGCCTACCTTGTACATGAACAAGGTCACTGCTATGTGATTTTTCAAAATGGTGTAAAAGGGATGTAAAGATTAGTTCTTGAACAGTGCCTGCTTCTGAAACTAACCTGTCCTTTCCTTACCATTCCCACCACTGAAGTCTTCTAACATAAATAAAGAGAAGTGTGTATGTGGATGTTTCTGATTGAAAAGGTTAAATGATTTGTTAAATCAATGCCAGGTTTTTTTTTTTCAGTTAATATAAGCTTTTATTTTACACATATAAGTAGAGGGTTAAAAATCAATACCTTTATTTCTCATTGCAAAGAATAATTTCATTAAGTATTATTTTGCTGATAAGATTCATGTTCTGTTAATGTTGTGAAAGATAGCCTATAGGAACATCTTGAAAAAATGCTGCAATGACATTCTTAAAAGAAATAGTGAGGCCTCCAAATGTGGATAATGGTCCTTTGAACAGACTCTAAACACCCATTTCCATAGACTGGACCAATTCTTTTAAAGAAATACATAATGAGAAGTCAAATAAAAGGGGTGGGGCAAAATGAGAAGATTAAAAAGAGAGTAAAAGATTAAAAGAGAAAAAGAATATAAGGAAAACTCAAAAGGAAAAAAAGATCAAAAAGGGGATTAGCCATGTTACTTGTTGTTTTTCAGAAATTAAAAAAGTATGGTGGATAAGGAATTTGTTTCCTTTTGGCCCAAGAAAAATGCCAATTATGGTAGCTAAACTGCCCGGATCACATATCAGCATGCTTTGGAAATGTGAGAAATGGATGGGAAATATAAACACAGAGCAATAGCTTACAGTTATGTTATGAATTAAGCCAGAAAAATATCAAGATTTAGTCACTGAATAACCTGCCAAGGTTAATTTTCCCTGATGAACTTGAGCAAGATCAGAATAGAAGCGATAGTACTGGAGTTGCATGTTTTGTGCAACACTCCCACTGCTTTCTAGAATCAAATTCTTCATTTTCTCATGGAAAAAAACTCAGACTAAGAGAACATAGTCAACAGTAATGAACTCATGAAATTCCCTTTCATTTCTTGACTTTTTTTGATCAATGCCCGAGGTTCTGAGTTTATATCTCTGATGTAGCAAAACCAACCCTGCCATCAAGAGTGATGTAGTGATGGTCTTTTATATCACTGCCTTTTGCCTTTTGTAATTGTACCATTTTGATGTCAGAAATCAGTTATTTAAATTCACTTTGTGATCAAGAAAAGTGTTTCAGGGGTCTTTCAATCAATGAAACAAGATTAATTTTGTACATCTTAAAATGAATATACATTTTTATTATTGAACATGTGTATGTGTCAGTCTGTTTTGTTTATTTTATCCCTGGTGAAGTTATAACAGTTTCTTCTTCATGTTTTTTCTGTCCACGTATTTTCTTTGGGGTAAACATTGTTACCTTTGCTAATCTAAAACTGAAATTTTTTAATTATGAATCTTTTCATTGTCAAATATTTGTTGTTTGAAAAAATAATAAAGTCAAGTAAATTAAAAGTGCTAAAAGATTAAGCAAACAAACACTAAACCATGGAAGAGAAGCTTGAATAAAAGGGGAAAAAATGAAAAAGTTGTACTATGAATGCCAAAACAAATTCAAATAAAAACTCACATTTAAATTCTAATTTACCTGGTGGAATTCTATAAAAAAAAAAAGTTGTCTGTGCCAATTATGTACTCTGATAATATATTTAATTCATTCTGTCGAACACTCAGGGATATGCAAGCATGCACCAGCAGTGCAATTGCATAGGACTTGGAATAGCATTTAGCAGCATGTCATTTTTGCATTCTACGATCTATTGAAAACTTTTCCTAACTCCTAGATTAGTTTAATTTTCTTCAAATTTCTCTTAAAGAAAGAGAGCACAGATTATAACAAAAACATGAATTTTATATTAATCACCCCTTTGTCAGCAGTCAAAAGGAGCAGGCTGTCTGCTTCTGAGGCTGGGTCACTATAAACAAACAACTTGGGTCAAGAGCCACAGTAGCCACTTCACCTCCTGCTGTCCCTATCTTGCCTGCACTTTGGCGGTATGGTAGGGGGTAGGAGCCAATGTGGTCCAATGGTGAGGGAAGAAAGATGATAGGTTACTGAAGCGGGTGGGAAGTCCACTGAAAATAGCATTGCTTACCATAGCCATCTCACTGCTGGGAATCTCTCCAAGGAGAATAAAAGCACTAACATGTAAAAAGAGAGATACAAAAAGTGAACTGCAGTATATTTATGTCCATCCATCAGGAAAGGTGCAATGAATTACATCAGATCCACCTGCTGCAATATTTTCCTATAAGAATGTCCATGATCTACTGACAAGTGAAAAAACAAAGCACAGAGTAATGTGCTTTGAAAAAAAATTCTCCATATATGCAAACATATGCTTCTATCTGTTTATATGAGCAAAAGGACTAGGTGGAAGGCTATAATTAATTTTGAGAGTTCATAGAGAGAGGTACAGATTCTTAGCTTTTTCATGTGCCTCTCTTGGATTTAGTAAAAGCAATATAAGTCAACTTGATAAATATAAGTCTTCTATCCTTTTTTTTTGGGGGGGGGGTGCTCATGTTTTGAGCCAAACTTCAGGACATCTGAAGATGACAAAGAGAACTGGGAGGAAGGTCTCCAAGTAGGCTAAAGAAACTTAAGTTGCAGAAAATCTGGAGGGTGAATGTTCCAAAAAGAACAATTATAGAGAGCAAAGGCTTTGGAGCAAAGGGTGCTTGGAGTATAAACAAATAACAAGGACGGGGTGACTATGGTGGCACCATGGGTTAAGCCACTATTGTGATACTGGCATCTCATATCAGAGTGCCAGTTAGGGTCCCAAGTGCCAATCCAGCATCCTGCTAACGACCATATGGCTTGTTTTGATCAATAAAGCATGAATAGAAGTGAAATGTGCCGCTCTGGAAGATGTAAATTTCGGTGATGTCACTGCCTACATGGCCAGCTAGTGAAGTCACTGAACAAAATGACACTTTTAGGGAAGATTTTTCAAACTGTGAATCTTAATTCATTTAATGGGTTGTGAAATTAATGTAGGGGTTTCGACCAGAATTTATTTAATGAAATGAAATGGATAGGATAGGCTAGGATAGAAAACATCAAAGGAAACCATATTGGTGAACCATTTGGTGAAACACTGTAGCCTGTTATGATGAAGTAGGTGAAATAAAGTAAGGAAGGTGTGGTAGATGAATGTGTGTACTGACAAATGTATTTGAGCTTTTGCTTGTCTATTCTCATTTGACTTTACATTAGGTAATGTTTTACCAATACAGGATGATATTGTACATATTTTCAGCTAGTACATAGGAAGTGAAAGTAAATGGATAGAGGAAAACCCTATCATAAGGTCACATCATAGGGCTAGACCTTCTCCTCTGACCCTTTTATGCCCCTTTCTCCTTCTTTAGAATGGGATACATAACAAATGGGATACATAAGGTTGATTTTGCATGTACTCAAGGATCTTCTTAATGGTATTATTTTGTATGTTTATTTCCAAGCCTATGGCCATATTCGTATGACTCAGTAAGTTAAGGTCATAAAATTCATGAATCCAAATTTTTTTCTTCTTCATAATTCAGATTTTATTTGTGAGAATAGAAGAAAGAAACTTCATGGCTTCTGTACATTTGGCTATGTACTCTTATCACCTGTTGTTAAAAGTAAGATGTGCCGTGGCTCAATAGGCTAATCCTGAGCCTTGTGGTGCCGGCACACAGGGTTCAAGTCCCAGTCGGGGCGCCAGATTCTGTCCCAGTTGCCCCTCTTCCAGGCCAGCTCTCTGCTGTGGCCCGGGAAGACAGTGGAGGATGGCCCAAGTGCTTGGGCCCTGCACCCCATGGGAGACCAGGAGAAGCACCTGGCTCCTGCCTTCGGATCAGCGCGGTGCGCAGGCCACAGCGCACCGGCTGCGGCAGCCATTGGAGGGTGAACCAACAGCAAAGGAAGACCTTTCTCTCTGTCTCTCTCTCTCTCTCACTGTCTACTCTGCCTGTCAAAAATAAATAAATCAATAAATAAAAATAAAAAAGTAAGATGCATATGAACAAGTCCTTATACTTAAGTTCAATGACTTGAAGCATTCACTCAACAAATATTTATTGAACTGTCATTACTTTTCATGAAAATTATCTCATTTAATTTTGATGACAATCTGGGAGGAATGAATTAATATACCCTTTCTACGGTAGAGAAAATCTAGACTCATGAAGTTTAATGAATTGCATATTCCTTCAATCTGTGGGATTTGACTTTGCAAATTAGACCTTGGTGCTGTTGGCAGTGTTCATCCAAGGAAGAGGTTGGAAGCACCAGCCTTCTCTTCAAAAATGCAGTACTTAAGCAAATTATGGTATCCTTGATAACCAAACACTTATACAGGAGAACCATATGACATAATGTAGAAATGTCTCCAACATATAGAAATAAAGCAATGAAACAATCCAATAGCCAGAGAATGAGATAGATATGTGTTTGTGGAATATTTTTATTTGAGAAGCAAAAAAACATACATATGTCCACATATGTTTACATATAAAGGAACATTTGGAGCACAGTATACCACAGCCTGTTAACAGAGGCCATCCATTGACAAGACTGGAGGTCTAGGGTAAAAAAATTACTTTTTTTGTTTACCAAGCGTTCCCTTAATCTATGATAGTCATGAGTGCTTTATTTTAAATAATTCTAGATCTCTCCCCAGGCACAAAGTGGGAATTTTCTCCATCCTTTTTAGGGTTAGTCTATGTAGCTTGCTTTGGTTAATAAAATATGAACAGATGTGAAATATATCATGCCTGGATCAAAGTTTTAAAAGTCATTGTCCAACTCACCACATTTTCTTCTCCTGTCCCAGGCATCCTGAGAGCATGCGTAGAAATAAAACCTTTATAAGTCTGGGTTCCTGAGTGACTACAATAAGCAAAGCTCTCTTGCCAACTCACATTGGACATGTAGAGAAGGGGAGAAATAACCCTTTGCTGCTTGAACCTCTATGATTTGAGATTGTCTGCTATGGGAACATCACCTGGCTTCTCCTGGTTGACAGAATATAGAACAGAAATACTGAGTGCAGAGAGAAACATAAACCTAGCAATTTCAGTACAACTGTTTCATGGTCCATAATGTCAGGAGATAGGAGGAACACAAATAATAAATTAGTTTATTCAGTCATTAAGCAAATACCCATTGAGCACCAAATATGTCCCAGGCAACTGTAGGCATAAGAGAAGAAATCCATTAAGTGAGACAGACAAGATCTTCACTCTCACAATTAACATAAACAAATAAATGAACAAGGAGATATTGGGTAATGATGCATGCTCTGACGTAAATAAAGTCTCTTGACATTATTAAGAGGGATCACATGACTAGTTTGGGTGATCAGAGAGGCTCTCTGGAAAAAAAAACCACTTCACTTGATGGCACAATTTCGATAGTAGTTCTAAAACCATAAAGAAATTTCTCTGAGATTTTAGTCTCCAGATTTTCACAAGTAGGTCTATACTTCATTTCAAATCAGAATAAAACCATTGAATAAATAAATATGAATGGGTACAATGGTGAGGTAATAGAGTCCTCAGAAAATTGAGGAGGCACAGCCTTCAACCAGAAAGTGAAGGACCATATTCAGTTACACCTGCAGATGGAACCGATAGAGTCCTAAGTGGATACAGAAGCAAATGCTGGCACCTCTCTAAGTAGGGGAGGCCACCAACTGAAAATTTATCCCATAAAACATCCATCAAGATAGCAGTAAAAGGGGTGAAATGTGTACACACGTAAAAACAATTGAAAACATATTTGCCTAATTATACAGACAAAGATATCACAATGAGTGCTGAAAGGGGATGAAAAACTAGGAGATGCGGGATCTCTGCTCTAATGGAACCCAACTCCAGGGCTAGTAATATGGCCCCAGGGACAAATGCCATCAATTATAAAAACACCAAAGAGTTAATAAAGCCTGTGAAGTGTTTCCAAAGAGATGAGGATCTGAAAGAAGGAAGCCACAATTCTGCTTTTATCAGCAACTACTCTTTCATATTTTTGTATCAAGCTAACTTTATTAAATCATTCTGCAAAGGTCAAGTGGGATGTGCCTTTCCTGGACTACTTTCATATTTCATGACACAGACTGGATAACTGGATAACATACACTGTACTTCCAAAGACTGAAAGACATTCACGCCCAGTGTGAATTTCCTGTGGTGTGATATTAGTCACTTAGACAATGGGGTTTTATATGAAGCTGTGCATGTATGGTCTCTCAACCAATTCCTTCAGTGAATTGAAGGCTTCAATTACCAGCTGTCAGAAACACACTTTAGCTGCTTATCATTAAAATAAGAAACCAGTTTCAGTTTATCTAAATAGCAATAGAGCAGGGTACCTTCAGAATTCCATAGTTAACACTTTTCTTCAATTAAATCATTTTTTCAAAAGATATAAAATCTAAGAGCTTCTACAATAATTTTTGAGCTACCAAAATTCTCATAGTCAAGAAATCTTCCTTTACCTCGTATTAGGGCAATATTTGAGATTCTAAATGGTTAATCAATCCCAAAAGAAGATCCCAGTATTTCAATGTTAATTGCATCACTGTTGTGATCATTTTGAAAGTTGCAATGGAAGCAAGACACAATACCTCTGCAGGATCTTTTACCAAAAAATTAGGAAACTTTGCAAACTACCTCATTTGGGGGCAGCATTGTAGTGTTGAGGATAAAATTGCCACCTGCAATACGGGTGTCCCATATGGGCACTGTTTCACGTCCTGGCTATGTCACTTCCAATCCAGCTCCTTGCTAATAGCCTGGGTAAAGAAGCAAAAGATGATTCAAGTACTTGGGCCCCTGCTACCTGCGAGAAGCTCCTGGCTCCTGGCTTCAGCCTGGCCAAGGCTCAGTTGTGTGGCCATCTGGGGAGTGAATGAGTGAATGGAAGAGCTCTCTCTTTCTGTGTCTCTCCCTCTTTCTCTCTGTATCTCTGACTTTCAAATAAATAAATAAATCTTTTTTAAAAATGCTTCATTTGTCTCTTAACAAGGAAAAAAAAAATGCTGCCAGTGGTTGTATTTGGATTGTGGCTCTGCAGATGAGTTCTTTTACATCTTTCAACTTGTCTGTTTTCCAATGCTTTCCTCAATGAGCTTTTTATCATTTTTACACTGAAAACAGAATTTTGACGTTTTGAAGTAAATTCCAACAGATATCGCTACCGCCATTACACATACTCTGGTGCAAAGATTAATGTGTTTTCTGTCTTAATTGTCACCAAAGCATTGACCTCTATGCCACATATTCTTCCTCACAGAGAGGCAGAGTATCTAGCCCTTTGTCTATACCCAGAGGAGAAAGAAAAGAAATCAATGTTTTTGGAAGCTTACTATATGTTCCTGAACTACTTTAAAGCACATAAAATTAACCAAGAAAATCTCACCATCCTGTGAGCTAAGTATTACTCAATTTTCTGTCTTTTTTTAAAGATTTATTTATTCATCTGAAAGTCACACAGAGAGACAAATGAAAGGCAAGAGAGAGAGAGAGAGAGAGAGAGAGAGAGAGAGAGAGAAGTCTTCCATCCTCTGGTTCACTCTCCAATTGGCCGCAATGGCCGAAGCTGTGCCAATCTGAAGCCGGGAACCAGAAGCTTCTGGGTCCTCCCACATGGGTACAGGGGCCCAAGGACTTGAGCCATCTTCCACTGTTTTCCCAGACCATAGCAGAGAGTTGGATCGGAAGTGGAGCAGCTGGGACTTGAACCGGCACCCACATGGGATACCATCATTGCAGGCGACTGCTTTACCAGCTTCTCCACAGTGCTAGCCCTCAATTTTCTCTTGATAGATTTGAAGACAGCAAGTCAGAGAAGCTGAGCGCATAGGCCAACTAATAATAAGAGATTAAATCAGGATACAAATGTGTGTCTGATTTTAAAGAAATACTCCTTTGAGTACTATAAGTGCAGGCCAAGTGTCATGATACCAACTTCCCAGCAGGTTCGAGGGAGGATGGACATCCAATGGGCTATTACACATGCTGTTTCTTCCATCTGGAAAATCTCTCTATGTCTTTCTCAGGGATCTTCTGAGTCCTTGTAAGACCTTCGCTGACCATGCCCATCATTCTTTTTGCATCTTATTCTTTTTCTTCCTAACATTTATCATAATATCTAACTACAAGCTTACTTCTTTATTTATGTCTACATATATCTATCTTCCCCACTTGAGCTTCAGAAGCTGGGAACCAAGTATTTTTTTGACAAAGACATTAATTTCAAAATTAGATCTCAGGTCTCAGACTCCCAGCTCACATTCTAATTGTTAATACAACTTTGTAGTGCTCATTCAGAAGGTAATTTGGGGGCAGGTGCTGTGTCACAGAGGGTTAAATCATGGCTCGGAAAGACCACATGCCTTAACAAGGTGCTTGATTCAGGTCCTGGCTCTTCCACCTCTATTCCAGCTTCCTGCTACTGCATACCCTGTAAGGCACCAAATGACAGCTCAAATGCTTGGATTCCTGCCACCCACATAGTAGTATGGGTGAAATTTTAGGCTCCTGGCTTTAGCCTGACACAGCCCTGGGGAATGAGCCAGCAGACGGAAGATCTCTCTCTCTCCATTAAATAAAAGAGCTTTTAAACCTCCCTCAATTGTGCCATAATTTAGTAGTTGACTCACTCATCTGCAAGAGTTTGTCAATGGTCTCTTTGGAACACAACTCCTCCACCTTTCTCTGCTCTTTCCAGATATTCCCCTGAGCCTATCCGACATATGGCTGCCACATATCTGAACAAAATTAAGATTCTCTTAGCAAATATGAAAATAAAAATGACCTGACCTGAGTAGTCAAACAGTAAACTATTTCTCATCCCATACCCTGAAGTTAAATGGACACAGACTTTAGCCTGTGAAAATCTACTCAGAATTTTCACCTCTCACAGTTCTAGAATCTGGGAGTCTGAAATCAAGGTGGCTGCAGGGTGAGTTCCGTTGAGTCCTCTGAGAGAGAGTCTGTTCCATGCCTCTTAATCCCTGACAGCTCTATTTTTTTAAGATTTATTTTATTTATTTGAAAGAGAAAGGGAGGTAGAGAGTCTTCAGTCCTCTGCTTCACTCCCCAAATGGCTGTAATATCCAGAGCTGAGCTAATATGAAGCCAGGAGCCAGGAGCTTCTTCTAGGTCTCCTATGTGGGTGCAGGGGCCATCTCCCTCTGCTTTCCCAAGCCATTAACAGAGAGCTGGATCAGAAGTAGATCAGGGACTCGAACCAGCACCCATATGGGATGCCAGCACTGCAGGTCAGGGCTTTAACCCATTGTGCCACAGCGCTGGCCCCTCCTTGACACCTCTTGTCACTGCAGCAGTTCAGTATCTGCCCCCATCATCACATACATTCTCCCCTCCTGTGCTGTGTGTGTGTGTGTGTGTCTTCTCTTTTAGGAAAGACTCTGCTCATATTGGATTTAAGAGTCCACCTTTCTCTAGTATGGCCTCATCTTGACTTACACATTAATTATATCCACAAAAGCCTTACTCCCAAATAAGGACACATTCACAGGGATCAGGGATTAGGACTTGAACATATCTTTTTGGAAGGCACAATTCAAACCACAACAACCTCCCTTGTTTTAACCTATTCCTTTACATCTATAATCAAGAATCAATTGCTCCCATTTCACTAAAAAGCAAATACCTAGTTTTCCCAGTCATCTATGACTCCCAAATACCTTTATCCAGACATCACTGCCCAACTTCCGATTTATATATCCAGGCAATAACTACCCAGCTTCCTTTAGGGATTCCAGAGTTGCTTGCTGATCTTGGCCATGCTTAAAAGAAACACATTAACTTCCCCACATGGCTCTTCCTATTTCCCTGTCTTGGTAAGTAGAACCACTAGCAAGCCCATCCCTCAAGTGAGAATACTAGAAAAAATCCTAGATTCCTCTCTGTTCTTCACCCATGCAACAAGTCTATCCACAGACCTATCAGAAATTTGCATACCTCCCAAGTCCATTTCCTTGCTCCATGGCACTGGTCTGAGTCCTCTTCATCTTTCTTTAAACTTTGGCAGCAGCTTCTTAACTGGACTTCCTGCCTCTGTCAAGCTTATTCAGTCTCTGCTCCACGATACTCTCAGATAACACATTAAAGACGATTACATCCCATAGACCAGCAAGCACAACACTAACTTGGGGGCTTTGAAACTTACTCTGTGTTTGTTATTTTTGTTAAGAACCATAATGATGAGGAGGAAGAAAAACAAATTCAAAGAGAGCATGAATGTGTATCTTTGATGCCGCACGGAAAGTGGGAGAGCCGGTAAGATTTCATCTCCCTGGGCAGCAAAGCTTGCTAGCTGACTTTTGGACAGTTACTTAAACTGTGAATATTGGATAATTTTACCACCTTGCTGGGTTGTCAAGAGGATTTTCATTTAGGTAATACACAAAGTCCCTTTCACAACTCTGAGAAAGCCATTTTTTTTCAAACCTGGTCAAATATAACTATTAGAATTGTACAGTAGTTTTCTAGAGTGCTAATCTAAGTTGTCAGTCTTCTGGCATCCCTTTACCTTGAAAATAAAATAGAAATGTGTCAATAAGATACACTGCAAGGAAGTCTGTGACTGGGCCCTGGCTATCTTTCCAGGTTCATCTTTCCCTGCTTCTTGACAATCTCACTTCAACGCAGATCCCAAAGCATGTCCAGCTCTTTCCATGACACACTCACTCCCTCACATCCTAACCAACCAAAGCTTCTACACCTGGTTGTTTTCTTTATATCAATGTCCCCTCTCCTAGACCTTCTTGAATCATGCTGCCCTGGTGGTTTAGGAGCCTCCCCTCTGTGTCCAGCCATTACCAGTTGAGATATAAATATTAATTCACTCACGGTTTCCTAATTCTGGAATGCACTTCTGCAGGTGAAGGAAGTGATGGCTGATGCCCATCAAGGGACTCTTAAGGTTTGCACAATGGAATAAGAAACCAAGTGATATTGGAATTCCAAGAAAGAGTCATTTATGTTACAGACTGGGAAATGGTATGTGACTGAGACAGTGACAGTGCTGAGGAATGCTTTGCTATAAGGGGTAGGTGATTAAGTTTGCCAAGTATCTCTATTGGACCTCCTTTTCTGTTATCTTGTCACATGGTCAGTTGATTTTATATTTACCAATAAGATTGAAATGCAGCTTAGACCCCTTTTATCCCATCACTGTTGCTTCTCTTTACTCCCCATCTGTTCTAGAACTGTCAATATACTAAGGATTGAGCCATCAGGCAATGTCTGTCTTATATTAGAGGAACAAACAATGATTCATGTGCCTTATAAAACTCAAAAGAGGATTAAAGCTGACTTGCCCCAAATGGTAGAGTTAGAAACATACCAGGGGGTTCCAATTCAATCCCATCAAGGTGGCATGTACCAATGCCATCTCACTATTCCAAGTGATCAATTTCAGTTCACAATTGATCATAATGAAAGGACTAAGAGTCAAAGGGAGCACATAAACAAGTCTAGTACCTGCTAACACTAACCGATAGAATAAATAAAAGGGAGAGTGATCCAACATGGGAAGTGAGATACTCAGCAGACTCATAGAATGGCAGATGTCCTAAATAGCACTCTGGCCTCAGAATCAGCCCTAAAGCCATTCAGATCTGGCTGAAAAGCCCATGAGAGTATTTCAGGCATGGAAAGCCAAGGCACTCTGGCAAAAGATCTCTGTGAGTGAGATCCCAGTGGAAAGAACAGGTCTTCAAAGAAGGAGGTACCTTTCTCTGAAGGGAGGAGAGAACCTCCACTTTGACTATGACCTTGTCTAAACAAGATAAGAGTCGGAGAACTCAGAGGGCTTCCATAGCCTTGGAAACTCATGACTGGAGCATAGGGAGATTACTGATGCCATAGACAGGAGTGTCAATTGGTAAAGTCAACAACAGGAGTCACTGTGCACTTACTCCTCATGTAGGATCTCTGTCCTTAATGTGCTGTGCATTGAGATTTAATGCTATAACAAGTACTCAAACAATATATTTCACTTTGTGTTTCTATGGGGGTGCAAACTGTTGAAATCTTTACTTAATGCATACTAAACTGATCCTCTGTAAAAAAAAAAAAAAAAAAAGAAAGAAAGAAAAGAAAGAAAAAAAAAAAAAAAGAAATTATCAACTCCCAACTTGACTCTCACTGGGATTATACATGACAATAGGTCTGATCTGATTTCATCATCATTTAAAAAAAAATCATCTATTATTTTTCACTTTATGTTTCTGTGTGGGAGCAAACTGTTGAAATCCTTACTTAATGTATACTAAGCTGATCTTCTGTATATTAAGATAATCGAAAATGAATCTTGATGTGAATGGAAGGGGAGAGGGAGTGGGAAAGGGGAGGGTTGTGGGTGGGAGGGACGGTATGTGGGGGAAGCCATTGTAATCCATAAATCGTACTTTGGAAATTTATATTCATTAAATAAAAGTTAAAAAAAATAAAAAAAATAAAAAAAAAATTAAAAAAAAACTCAAAAGACCAGTTTCTCTTATAAGTCAAAATAATGTGCACAGAAGTCAAACAGAGAATAACAGTAAGCATGTATTCAAGAACCCACTGAGAAAACTGCAGGAGACAACCTTTCTAGACAAGGTGCAGGAGGAGGAGGGAGCACCTGGAGGGAGCTGGCCTGCATGTACAAGGCACCTCAGGGAGCCTGAAAACAGTGTGGATCAGCTGCCCTGGGAAGACCTGACCAGAAGAGAAAATGTTTGGTTCTCACAAGCCAAAGATGTACAAAGGATAGAGGGCTGCTGCATTTGCAGAGCCAAGTCCTGCAGTTCTTGATTCACAGACAGTAAAAGCTATAAGAAGGAATTCCAGAGCTGTTTTGGGTTGTAATCCCTGCATCCTGCTTGTGAAAAGATGGAAAAAGTAGTTGCAAGGGCAGGACCCAGTCTAAAGACTACATTGAAACCAAAGAAAGTGAAGAGTCTGTCTGAAAACTGGAAGAAAAGCAACCAGATCAGCAAACTGCAGAAGGAATTTACACGTCACAACTCTGATGCCACCTCCAGTGGCACCCCAGCTCAGTCTCCTTGTTGTCAGTAACCAGTCCCATGATGGCTCACATATGGAGATGGATTCTGGCTCTAATGAAACACCAGTTTGGTTTTTTTCTGTTTGTTTGTTTTTTCCTTTTTAGACCTCACATGCTGGAAAGGGTAGAAGATATGTTGTGGGATCCTATACAGAGGGTGTTTGAGGGAAGTCCGTGTCTACACACACCACTTCAAGCAACAGCAAATAGGCCGCCATTGAGCCACCGGTGCCCCAAGAGCCCGATCCGCTGCCCATGGCCACTCAGGAGTGGGGATCGCTGCTCACGGGGAAGGGCAGCAAAGCAATGGAAATTCTGAAAAGACCACAAAACGGCAAACTGACCCTCTTAGGTTTCATGTGGATACCTGCTATTTTGCCAAAAGACAATTTCTAGAATAGTTTTGAATGGGTTATTTCCTCCCCCGTTCGACACATTCTGAAGCCAGTGTCTGGCTTACTGAAACAGTAAAGGGATATAATATTTAAGATGGGAAACCTGAACGCTGCTGTCAAGTGCTCTTTACGTCTTTTTTTTTTTTTTTTTTTTTTTTTTTTTACTTCCCTTCCAATGAATGGAATTGGGAGAATTTCAGGGGCCAGAGATGGGATCTGTTTTGTGTGATAACTCTATGTAGTTTTAGTCTTTCTGGAGCAGTTTTTATTTTTCTTATTTTTTGACAGGCAGAGTGGACAGTGAGAGAGAGAGACAGAGAGAAAGGTCTTCCTTTGCCATTGGTTCACTCTCCAATGGCCGCCGCGGCCAGCGCGCTGCAGCCGGCACACCGCGCTGATCCGATGGCAGGAGCCAGGTGCTTTTCCTGGTCTCCCATGGGGTGCAGGGCCCAAGCACCTGGGCCATCCTCCACTGCACTCCCTGGCCACAGCAGAGAGCTGGCCTGGAAGAGGGGCAACCGGGACAGAATCCGGCGCCCCAACTGGGACTAGAACCCAGTGTGCCGGCGCCGCAAGGCGGAGGATTAGCCTAGTGAGCCGCGGCGCCGGCCCTCTGGAGCAGTTTTTAAGATGGCTAGTGATTCTTGGTTTCCCTCCCAGTAATAAACTGGTCGTAACTCAGTTACAAGACTGGCCCCTAGCATTGGAATCCTGAGGTCTGGCCCAGGTTCTGAGGGCTCAACCTGTGCTACTGATGATGAAGTAGGACAGACAGCCTGAGGGAGCACATCCCAGGAAGGAGATGGGACTTTTTTTTTTTTTTTTAAGATTTATTATTTACACACAGAGAGAAGGAGAGGCAGAGAGAGAGAGAGAGAGAGAGAGAGAGAGAGAGAGAGGTCTTCCCTCTGCTGGTTCACTCTCCAATTAGCTTCAACGGCCAGAGCTGTGCCAATCCAAAGCAAGGAGCCGGAAGCTTCTTCCGGGTCTCCCATGTGGGTGCAGGGGCCCAAGGACTTGGGCCATCCTCCACTGCTTTTCCGGGCCATAGCAGAGAGTTGGATCTGAAGTGGAGTAGCAGGAACTTAAAGCAGCGCCCATATGGGATGCCGGCACTGCAGGTGGCAGATTTACCCACTATGCCACAGTGCCGGCCCCAGGAGGCAGGACTTTTTCTGCAGAGAGGTCACTTAGCTGTATATGTTGCATCCTGCATCACCTCTCTCATATTGATATTTGATAAAGTTTTAATGTATGTGCGATTTCATAGCAGACTCAGAGCCCTTCCTGGGGGGATGTGGATCCCATGCAAACACACATGAGGGGCACCCTGCGTTAAAAATGCTAAACCAGCTGGAACACAGAACATTCAAGTCTGCAGGAAGGCACAAAACAAGGGGTCCTGCTTTGCGGGCACACTCTCAGAGGGCTTGCGGGGTGTGTACATCACCGGCTTGTGATCGGCACTGTTGGGTGGCATCACTGATAATCTGCACCATTCCGTTTTAGCCCTGGCTTATCTTCTTGGACCTTTGTGAAGGTTTTATCTGTGTTGAGCTGTCATTTGACTTGTTTTATTGGACTATGGCTTTTCAAGGTTTTTAAGCTACCTTTAAAGTAAATTGGCTAAAAGAAAAGAGGTGTGTTCATGCTAAGAGGATTGGTTTTGCTTTGACTTGGCAGTCTGGCTTTCCAAGGATATCCTAGCCATAGGGCTCTTCACTTAGAAAATCCTCATTTTAAAAGCTGCTTACTTGAATCCAAACCAGAGCACTTTCATTGCCTCTTTTTCTAGAAGTTTAGGAAAAACTAACAAAGAAAATCTGTTCAGACGTCTCAGCCGGGAGGAGGAGCACCCGCTTGCCTTTCAGTACTGGGACCCAGTGCTTATTTTTTAAACTGGAGTTTAGGAGGGCAGCACGATGTCGTAGTAGGCTAAGCCTCCACCTGCATCACTGGCATCCCGTATGGGCACAAGTTTGTGTCCTGGCTGCTTCTCTTCCTATCCAGCTCTCTGCTAATGGCCTGAGAAAGCATGGGAGATGGCCCAAGTGCTTGGGCTCCTCCATGTTCTTGGGACACCCAGAAGAAGCCCCTGGCTCCTGGCTTCAGATTGGCCCAGCTACGGCTATTTTAGCCATTTGGGGAGTGAAACAGCAGGTGGAAGACCTCTCAGTCTCTCCCTCTGTTTCTCTTCCTCTCAAATAAATAAAAAATCTTAAAAAAAGGAGCTTAAAATTTTGGGGTGTAACTTGGGAGTGAGCCACTTTTTATGGGTGCCCTGTAGTTGTGTAGTTCTTATCTGAACTTAACATGTTGCATTTCTTCCTTGAGAGCAAAAAAGTCTGCCTGCTCCCGGCTCCCCTACACACCAACGCCCCGGCCTTTGAGGGGACCACAGGAATGGTCACTGGTGGTTATCGTCCTCCATCCTGAGTTACCGCAGAACGGCTTTGTTGTTTTTCTTTTTGTATATTTTGGCTGCAGTACTGGTGGTAGCATATACTATAATGTGGGTCATCTCTATTTCTGTATTTATTTATTTGTTGCTATACCTCAGCCACCATCCTCTCCCCCCAACCTTTGCCTGTAGGACATACAGTATGTAGTCATGCACTTGGGATCAATATATTAGACAGCTACAGATCTGTTTTGTACTTTTTATACTGTTGGATACTTATAATCAAAACTTTTACTAGGGTATTGGATAACTCTACTCATATTAGAAAATTTTAAAAAAATTGAGAACAGACTGTAATAGAAACATGGTGTTGTGGAAAGACTATTAACTGAGAAGTAGAAAACTTGAATTGCAGTCTTGACTCTTACTAGTAATTTCCATTAGTGTGAAATTTTGGACAATCATTTGATTTTTCTACTGCATAGCATTCTTGTAAAGTGAGGATCTTGAGCTGCCTTGCTCATAAAGATGTTGAGAACATAATGCATTTGAGTATTTCTTAAAATTGCAAGGTGTGGTGTATACTCTCACAGTCACATAATGCTACTGCTCAAGTTTTCTTTCATGTTTACAATTAAATTTAAAATCTCCAAATATAGAGATACATATGTAGGTATTTCCTTTAGTCAATTATTAAGATAACTTTTATTTTGAATAAGGAAAAAAGAGGAGAATTAAACAAAATGAAATGGGGAGAGAAAACAAATAAAAATATGTGCTTAGATTTTGAAAACAAAGCAAATCAGATTTAAGATATCTATTATTAATTCTTCCCTTATTGTACAATGTAGGTAGAGTGTTAAGTCTAAGCAGAGGATATAGAATACATAAAAAACCTAATTTAGATAAAATTATGAGAGTAACCAAAATTTTCCCAAATTATAGTGGATATTTGGAGAAATTAAATGATTATGTATGGGTAGGCACAAGTCATAATTTTTTCTCAAAATATTGAAAGTAATTGAATTATTATAAAAGTTCACAGTATATTTGGCTAAAGATTACAAGAGAATATGCAAAACTAAAAATATTTTTCATGTTGGTGGAATAATATATTTGTTATAAAATTGGAATATTGTCCTTTTTAATATTTTAAAAATTATATTTGACAGGTGGAAAGACAGAGAGGGAGAGAGAGAAAGAGAGCTCTCATCTACTCGGTCACTCCACATATACCCAAAATAGCTGCTGAAGGGGAGCCAAAACTGAGCGCAGGGACTCAGTCCAGGTCTCCCATGTGGGAGACAGGAACCCAAGTATTCAAGCCATCACTGCTGCCTCCCATGATCTGTACTTGCAGGAAGATGGCATCAGGGGCCAGAGCTGGAAATTGAACCCCAGTACTCTGGTGTGGGATGCAAGCATCCTAAATGGCCTCTGAACTGTTAGGCCCAACTCCTGCCCTTGTCTTTATTTTTAAGATTGAAATGTCATTGAGTTAATAGAACTTTTTTACTAAAATAAGTTTTATCATTATCAAATATATAGAGTAACCTTAAGCTATCAACTAATGGAGCGTTGCCAAGTATAAATTTCTTTAAATTCTATAAAATGCATTCTCCCTTGAATTATAAAATTCACATACCTTTACTAACACATAAGTGATTCTTTTTGTGACCTTAAAGGCCTGATGTTATTAACTAGGCCTATTACTACCAGTATAATCATGCTAATAACACATTTTTCTCAGCTAATCCTTTCTTCACATCTAATAGAAAAGTAGACAAAAACTTAGATTTCATCAAATGGTCTTTTAAGCTATGTTATAAACTCATCCATAAATCAGAACTTCTTGAATGTAGGAATCATTGTTTGCTTTGACTTTTTACCCTTCCAACACCTGGGGCCTAGAGCAGATACAATAGATTCACTGAAGTCCTAGTCTATAATTTTTTTCTAATTGTAAAGGATCATCTATGCACAATATCAAAAAACCATAAAGACTAAAATACTATTACATAATTTAATATCAAAATCAACCATAGGGGCTGGTGCTATAGAGCAGCAGCCTAAGTCTCTCCTGTGGCCTCAGCATCCCATGTGGCTACCCACTTGAATCCTGGCTTCTCTACTTCTGATCCAGCTCTCTGCTAATGACCTGGAAAAGCATCAGAGGATGGTCCAAGTACTTGGGCCCCTGCACCCACATGTGAGACCCAGAAGAAGCTCCTGGCTCCTGGTTTCAAATCGGCCTGGCTCCAGCCTTTGTGGCCATTTGAGGAGTGAAACCAGCAGATAGAAGATCTCTCAGTCTCTGTCTCTCCCTCTCTCTGCTTTTCAAATAAAGTAAACAAACCCTTTTTTAAGATTTATTTGTTTATTTCAAAGAGTTACACAGAGAGAGAAGGAGAGGCAGAGAGAGAGGTCTTCCATCTGGTGGTTTGTGGGGAGCAACCCGGACTAGACTGTTACTGGAATTAAGACTTATTCTAAGAGAGGGAAGAGATATATAATTTGGGACATGCTCAAGCTGACTTGCCCCAAATGGTAGAGTTAGAAACATACCAGGGGACTCCAATTTAATCCCATCAAGGTGGCATGTACCAATGCCATCTCACTAGTCCAAGTGATCAATTTCAGTTCGCAATTGATCATAATGAAAGGACTAAGAGTCAAAGGGAGCACATAAGCAAGTCCAGTACCTGCTAACACTAACCGATAGAATAAATAAAGGGGAGAGTGATCCAACATGGGAAGTGAGATACTCAGCAGACTCATAGAATGGCAGATGCCCTAAATAGCACTCTGGCCTCAGAATCAGCCCTAAAGGCATTCAGATCTGGCTGAAAAGCCCATGAGAGTATTTCAGGCATGGAAAGCCAAGACACTCTGGCAAAAGATCTCTGTGAGTGAGATCTCAGTGAAAAGAACAGGTCTTCAAAGAAGGAGGTACCTTTCTCTGAAGGGAGGAGAGAACCTCCACTTTGACTATGACCTTGTCTAAACAAGATAAGAGTCGGAGAACTCAAGGGGCTTCCATAGCCTTGGAAACTCATGACTGGAGCATAGGGAGATTACTGATGCCATAGACAGGAGTGTCAATTGGTAAAGTCAACAACAGGAGTCACTGTGCACTTACTCCTCATGTAGGATCTCTGTCCTTAATGTGCTGTGCATTGAGATTTAATGCTATAACGAGTACTCAAACAATATATTTCACTTTGTGTTTCTATGGGGGTGCAAACTGTTGAAATCTTTACTTAATGCATACTAAACTGATCCTCTGTAAAAAAAAAAAAAAAAAAAAAAAGAAAAGAATAGAAACTATCAACTCCCAACTTGACTCTCACTGGGATTAAACATGACAATAGGTCTGATCTGATTTCATCATCATTAAAAAAAATCATCTATTATTTTTCACTTTATGTTTCTGTGTGGGAGCAAACTGTTGAAATCCTTACTTAATGTATACTAAGCTGATCTTCTGTATATTAAGATAATCGAAAATGAATCTTGATGTGAATGGAAGGGGAGAGGGAGTGGGAAAGGGGAGGGTTGTGGGTGGGAGGGACGGTATGGGGGGGAAGCCATAGTAATCCATTATTCGTACTTTGGAAACGTATATTCATTAAATAAAAGTTAAAAAAAAAAAAAAGACTTATTCTATGCATCTGCTCTCCCACAATATGGCGCTGGGAGAGGAGAAAACAGTTTCTACACAGCTGCCTGCAGTTCAGCCAATAAACAGCAGGACCTGCTCCTGATTGGAGGAGAGCAGCGTACTTGGCGTGTGGGCAGCCGAGTTAGGATTGGCAGAGGAGGACTATAAAGGAGGAGAGAGACGGCATGCACCAGGAACATCTAAGAGGAACATCTAAGAGGAACACCTGTGCAGCCCCCGAGAGAGCCGGCCGGCGGTGTGCCGCTCCCCTGCGGAAGTGGGGAATGTGGCCAGGGGGAACCGCCCTTCCACGGAGGTGGAAGGGACAGTAGCCAACCCGGGAAGAACCAGCAGCAAACCCGGGGAGGGCCGAGCAGACGAAAGAACAGCGCAGGGTCCTGTGTCGTTCCTCCATGAAGAGGGGGAGTGACAGTGGTTCACTCCCCATTCGGCCACAACGGCCAATCCAAAGCCAGGAGCCAAGAGCCAGGAACCTCCTTCGGGTCTCCCATGCAGGTACAGGGGCCTAAGGACTTGGGCCATCTTCCACCACTTTCCCAGGCCATACCAGAGAGCTGGATCGGAAGTGGAGCAGCCAGGACTCGAATCAGTGCGCATATGGGATGCTGGCACTGCAGGCAGCAGCTTTACCTGCTACGCCACAGTGCCAGCCCCAGTAAACCTTTAAAAAATCAAATTGCAGTTGAAAACAAGTTAATCTGCATAAAGTGTAAAGAACTATTTGTGTGCTGCCTAATTACCCAGCATATATGGTAAGCAACAATTAACTTCATCAATAAACAGGAAAAGCAGGTTGACAGTACACAAAATAAAATGGAAATGCAAAGATGACCTTACCCTGTAGAAATTCAAACTATTTTCCCCAAAAATTATTTATTTAATGAGTATAAATTTCATAAGTACAACTTTAGGAATAGAGTGATTCTTCCTATCATACCTGCCCTCCCACCCATACTCCCACCCCACCTCCTCCTCCATCTGCAATCCCCAGTCCCATTCTCCATTAAGAAAAAAAAAATACTCCTCCTCGACAGTCAAGAAAAGGGCTGTTCAAGTCATTGCTACTCAAAGTGTCAATTTCACTTCCACGGATTTCCTTTTAGGTGCTCTGTTAGTTATCACAGATCAGGGAGAACATATGCTATTTATCCCTTTGGGATTGGCATATTCCACTAAGTATGATGTTTTCCAGATTCATCCACTTTGCTGCAAATGACTGGATTTCATTTTTGTAACCGCTGTGTAGTGTTCCATAGAGTCATATCCCGTAATTTCTTTATCCAGTCTTCAGCTGATGAACCTTTAGGTTTATTCCATGTCTTAGCTATTGTGAATTGAGTTGCTATAAACATGGGGGTGCAGATAACTCTTTTATTTGCTGATTTCATTTCCCTTGGGTAAATTCCCAAGAGTGGGATGGCTGGGTCTATATGGTAGATCTATATTCAGATTTCTGAGGTATTTCCAAACTGGTTTCCATAGTGGTTTTACCAGTTTACATTCCCACTGACAGTGGGTTAGGGTACCTTTTTCCCCATATCCTCACCAGAATTTCTTGTTTGTTGATTTCTGCGTGAAAGCCATTCTAACTGGGGTGAGGTGAAACCTCATTGTGGTTTTGATTTGTGTTTCCCTAATGGCTAGTGATCCTGAGCATTTTTTCACATGTCTGTTGACCATTTGGATTTCCTCTTTTTTTTTTTTTTTTAATGAATATAAATTTCCAAAGTACGACTTATGGATTACAATGGCTTCCCCCCCATACCGTCCTTCCCACCCACAACCCTCCCCTTTCCCACTCCCTCTCCCCTTCCATTCACATCAAGATTCATTTTCGATTATCTTAATATACAGAAGATCAGCTTAGTATACATTAAGTATGGATTTCAACAGTTTGCTCCCACACAGAAACATAAAGTGAAAAATAATAGATGATTTTTTTTTAAATGATGATGAAATCAGAGCAGACCTATTGTCATGTTTAATCCCAGTGAGAGTCAAGTTGGGAATTGATAATTTCTTTCTTTTTTTTTTTTTTACAGAGGATCAGTTTAGTATGCATTAAGTAAAGATTTCAACAGTTTGCACCCCCATAGAAACACAAAGTGAAATATATTGTTTGAGTACTCGTTATAGCATTAAATCTCAATGTACAGCACATTAAGGATAGAGATCCTACATGAGGAGTAAGTGCACAGTGACTCCTGTTGTTGACTTAACAAATTGACACTCTTGTTTATGGCCTGGATTTCCTCTTTTGAAAAATATCTGTTTAAGTCCTTGGCCCATTTCTTGACTGGGTTTTTGTTTTGTTGTGGAGTTTCTTGATCTCTTTATATATTCTTGTTATTAATCATTTATCAGCTGCATTGTTTGAAAATAATTTCTCTCATCTGTCAGTTGCCTCTTCACTTTCCTGAGTGTTTCTTTTGCCCTACAGAAGCTTCTCAATTTGATGTAATCCCATGTGTTGATCTTGGCTTTGATTGCCTGTGCCTCTGGGGACTTTTCCAAGAACTCTTTGCCTATGCCAATGTCTTGAAGAGTTTCCCCAATGTTCTCTAGTAATTTGATGGCATCAGGTCATAGATTTAGGTCTTTAATCCATTTTAAGTGGATTTTCATCTAAGGTGTGAGGTAGGGGTCCTGCTTCATACTCTCCCACAAGTGGAAATACAATTTTCCCAGCACCATTTGTTGAAGAGACTGTCCTTGCTCCAGGGATTGGTTTTAACTCCTTAGTCAAATATAAGTTGGCTGTAGATGCTTGGATTGATTTATGGCATTTATATTCTGTTTCATTCATTTATCTGTCTTTTTTGTACAAGTACCAGGCCTTTTTTGATTATAACTGCCTTGTAGTATGTTTTTAAACCTGGTATTGTGATGCCTCCAGCTTTGTTTTTGTTCTATGAGATTGCTTTAGCTATTCGAGGTCTCCTGTGCTTTCATATGAATTTCAGCATCATTTTTTCTAGATCTGAGAAAAATGTCTTTGGTATTTCGATTGGTATTGCGTTGAGTCTGTAAATTGCTTTTGGAAGAATGGACATTTTGATATTAATTCTTCCAATCCATGAACATGGAGATTTTTTCCACCTTTTTGTGTTTTCTTCTATTTTTTTCTTTAATGTTTGTAATTCTCATCATAGAGATCTTTGACATCTTTGGTTAAATTTATTAAAAGGTATTTGATTTTTTTATAGCTATTGTGAATGGGATCAATCTCAGAAGTTCTTTTTCAGCTAAGATATTGTCTGTGAATACAAAGGCTATTGATTTTTGTGTATTGATTTTATATCCTGCTACTTTACAAAACTCTTTTATGAGTTCCAATAGTCTCTTAGTGGATTCTTTTGAATCCCCTAAATATAAAATCATTTCATCTGCAAATAGGGATAGTTTGATTTCCTCATTCCCAATTTGAATCTCTTTGATTTCTTTTTTTGTTTAATTGCTCTGGCTAAAACTTTAAGGACTATATTGAAAAGCAATGGTGAATCAAGGTGGCATGTACCAATGCCATCTCACTAGTCCCAGTGATCAATTTCCATTCACAATTGACCATAATGATAGGACTAAGAATCAAAGAGATCACATAATCAAAACTAGTGTATGAAAATACTAACTGATAGAACAAAAAAGGGAGAGAATGATCCAACATGGGAAGTAGGTTACACAGCAGACTCATAGAATGGCAAATGTCCTAAACAGCACTCTGGCCTCAGAATCAGCCCTAAAGGCATGTGGATCTGGCTGAAAAGCCCATGAGAGTATTTCAGGCATGGAAAGCCAAGACACTCTGGCAAAAAAAATGACATAAATGAAAGATCTCTGTGAGATCCCAGTGGAACAAGCCATCAAAGAAGGAGGTACCTTTCTCTGAAGGGAGGAGAGAACTTCCACTTTGACTATGACCTTGTCTAAATATGATCAGAGTCAGTGAACTCAAAAGGCTTCCATAGCCTTGGAAACTCATGACTGGAGCATAGGGAGATTACTGATGCCATAAACAAGAGTGTCAATTTGTTAAGTCAACAACAGGAGTCACTGTGCACTTACTCCTCATGTAGGATCTCTGTCTTTAATGTGCTGTACATTGTGATTTAATGCTATAACTAGTACTCAAACAGTATTTTTCACTTTATGTTTCTATGTGGGTGCAAACTGTTGAAATCTTTACTTAATATATACTAAATTGATCTTCTGTATATAAAGATAATTGAAAATGAATCTTGATGTGAATGGAAGGGGAGAGGGAGAGGGAAAGGGGAGGGTTGTGGGTGGGAGGGAAGTTATTGGGGGAAGCCACTGTAATCCATAAGATGTACTTTGAAAATTTATATTCATTAAATAAAAGTTAAAAAAAAAAAAAAAGAGCCAGCGGGGGTGGGGAGGGGGAAGCAATGGTGAAAATGGGCATCCTTTCCTGGTTCCAGATCTCAGTGGAAGTGCTTCCAACTTGTCCCCATTCAATAGGATGCTGGCCATGGGTTTGTTATAAATTGCCTTGATTGTGTTGTGGAATGTTCCAGTTTCTTAGAGTTTTCATCATGAAAGGGTGTTGTATTTTATCAAATGCTTTCTCTGCATTTACAGAGATAATCATATGGTTTTTGTTTTTCAGTTGGTTAATGTGAGGTATCACATTGATTTGTGAATGTTGAACCATCCTTGCAAACCAGGGATAAAGCCCACTTCGCCCAGTAAAGGACCTTTTGGATATGTTGTTGGATTCGATTGGCTAGAATTTTCTTGAGGATTTTTGCAACTATGTTCATCAAGGAAATTAGTCTGTAATTCTCTTTCTCTGTTGTATTTTTTCAGGTTTAGGAATTAAAGTGTTGCTGGCTTCATAAAAGGAGTATAAGAGGCTTCTCTCCCTTTCAATTGTTTTTAATAACTTGAGAAAAAGTAGAGTTACTTCTTTAAATATCTGGTAGAATTCAGCAGTGAAGCCATCTGGTCCTGGGCTTTTCTTTGTTGGGAAGGCTTTATTACTGATTCAATTTCTGTCTTGGTAATGGGTCTGTTTAGGTTTTTTATGTCTTCACAGCTCAATTTAGATAGATTGTATGTGTCCAAGAATCTATCCATTTCTTCTAGGCTTCCCAGTTTGTTGGCATAGAGTTCTCTGTAGTAATTTCTGATGATTCTTTTTATTTTTGTAGTGCCTGTTGTTACATTTACTTTTTCATCTCTAATTTTATTGATTTGGGTCTTCTCTCTTTCCTTTTTTTGGTTAATTGGGCCCATGGTGTGTCAATTTTGTTTATTTTTTCAAAACACTAGCTTTTCATTCTGCTGATCTCTTGTATTTTTTATTCAATTTTATTGATTTCTTCTCTAAGTTTAATTATTTCTTTTCTCCTACTAGTTCTGGGTTTGGATTGCCATTGTTTTTCTAGATCCTTGAGATGCATTGATAGCTCATTTATTTGATGCCTTTCCAAATAATTGATGTTGGCACCAATTGCTACAAATATTCCTCTTTACACTGCTTTTGCTGTATCCCATAAGTTTTGATATGTGGTGTTGTCATCTTCATTTGTTTCCAGAAATTTTTTGATTGCTCTTTTGATTTCTTCTATGACCCACTGTTCATTCAGGAGCATGTCCTTCAGTCTCCAAGAGTTTGCATATATTCTAGGGATTCCTGGGTTGCTGATTTCCAGCTTCATTGCATTGTGGTAAAAGAAGATGCATGGTATGGTTTTGATTTTTTTGAATTTGCTGAGACTTGTTTTATGGTCTAAAACCTTCTAAAGAAGGTTCCAGGCACAGTTCAGAAGAATGTATATTCTGCAACTGTAGGATGAAATGTTCCGTAGATATCTGTTAGGCCTATTTGGTGTATAGTGTTGATTAACGATGTTCTTCCCTTGCTGATTTTCTTTCTGGTTGATCTGTTCATTGCTAAAAGTGGGGTATTGAAATCCCCCCTTACTATTGTATGTGAGTCTATGTCTCCTTTTGGATCCCTTAACATTTCTTTTAAATAGTCAGATGCCCTGTAACTGGGTTCATTTACATTTATAATAGTCACAGCTTCCTGTTGCATTGATCCTTTAATCATTACATAGTGTCCTTCTTTGTCTCTTTTAATAGTTTTTGTGATAAAGTCTATTTTGTCTTATATTAGGATGGCTATATCAGCTCTTTTTTTGGTTTCTGTTAGCATGGAATATCTTTTTCCATCCTTTCACTTTCAGTCTGCATGCATCTTTATTAGTGAGATGTGTTTCTTGTAGGCAGCAAATAGATGGGTTTTGTTTTTTAATCCATTCAGCCAGTCTGTGTCTTTTAACTGGAAAGTTAAGGCCATTTACATTCAAGTTGACTATTGATAAGTAATGACTTTGACCTGCCATCTTTCCATAAATATTCCTGGTTTTTTTATTTTGGGTTTCCTTTGTACTTTTACTGAGAGATTTCCTCCCTTTACTTTCTTCTGTAGTAATGACCATGTTTCTGTGTTTCTGTGTGCAGCATACCCTTTAGTGTCTTCTGCAGGGTTGGAGCAGTGGTGACATATTCTTTCAGTTTCTGTTTGTCCTGGAAGGTCTTTGTTTCACCTTCATTCTTAAATGGGAGCTTTACAGGGTATATTATTCTGGGTTGACAGTTTTTATCTCTTAACTCTTGGAATATATCTCACCATTCTCTCCTAGTTTGTAGGATTTCTGATGAGAAGTCTGCTGTGAGTCTAGTTGGAGATCCTCTGAAAATAATCTGGCATTTCTCTCATGCACATTTTAGAATCTTTTCTTTATGTTTTACTGAGGAGAGTTTTATTACCATATGTCATGGTGAAGATCTTTTCTGATCATGTCTATTAGGATTTTTATGTGCTTCCTGTACTTAGATCTCCCTTTCTTTCTCCAAATTGGGGAAATTTCTATTATTATTTTACTAAAAAGGCCTTCTAATCCTTTCTCTCTTTCTATACCTTCAGGAACTCCTAGAACCTGTATGTTGAATTGTTTGATAGTAGCCTGTAGATTATCAACAGTGTTTTTTAGTTTTCTAACATCTTCTCTTTTTTAAAAAATCTTTTATTTAATAAATATAAACTTCATAGGTACAACTTTTGAAATAGAGTGGTTCTTCCCTCATACCCACCCTCCCACCCCCACTCCCGTCCCACCTCCTACTACCTTTCCCATCCCATTCTTCATTAAGATTCATTTTTAATTATCTTTATATACAGAAGATCAACTCTGTATTAAGTAAAAATTCCAACAGTTTGCACCCACACAGACATACAAGTATAAGGTACTGTTTGGAGATAAGTTTTATCATTAATTCTCATATTACAACTCATTAAGGACAAAGGTCCTACATTGGGAGCAAGTGCACAGTGACTCCTGTTGTTAATTTAACAACTGACACTCTCATTAATGATATCAGTGATTACCCAAGGCTCTTGTCATAAGCTGCAAAGGCTATGGAAGCCTTTTGAGTTCACAAAACTCTGTCATTATTTAGACAGGGCCATAAGCAAAGTGGGAGTTCTCTCCTCGCTTCAGAGAAAGGTACCTCCTTCTTTGATGGCACCTTCTTTCCACTGGGATCTCACTCATAGAGATCTTTCATATAGGACATTTTTTGCCACAGTGTCCTGGCTTTCCACGCTTGAAATGCTCTCATGGGCTTTTTAGCCAGATCCAAATGCCTTAAGGGATGATTCTGAGGCTAGAGTGCAGTTTAGGGTACTTGCCATTCTGAGTCTGCTGTGTGGTCTGCTTCCCATGTTAGATCATACTCTCTCTTCTTCTTGTGTTTGGTCTGACTATAATTCCCTGTGCTTTATCTTCTAAGTCATATATTCTTTCTTCTGCTTCACCAATTCTGTTGTTAAGGCTCTCCACTGTATTTTTTATTTGTTCTATTGAATTCTTCATTTCCAAGATTTCATTTTCTCTTTAAGATCTCAATTTTGTGGGAGAAATTTTCTTTCATGTCATGTATGGATTTCATCAGTTTGTGCATTTGCTTCTGATTACTTCTAAGTAATCCTATGATCAATTTTTTGAATTACATTTCTTGCATTTCTTCAATCTCATAATCTTCACAATCTAGTATTGAGGTGTTGCATTCTTTTGGGGTTGTCATGTTGCCTTCCTTGTTCTTGTTTCTTGGATTGGTGTGTTTGCTATTTGGCATTTGTGGTGATACTTGTTGGTTTCTTCTTTCATTTTGTGCTTTGGTGGCTTTTATCTTTGGACTATGTCTGATTGGATTAGTGGGAAGTCTGCTTTCAGGGAATACCTAGAGGCATGTGGTAGAAGTGGCCAGGGAGCTCTGTTCATTCCTCCAGGATGAAGGGCATGTCTGAGGTGACAAACCCACATTTGGCCTGGTAAATCTTTCTCTCTTTTTTTTTAATCACTGAGGAGGCTACTTCTTGTCTGTTGGTGTAGACTCAGCTGAGCTCCTCTCCTCAAAGGAGATCAGTGCCTGGGCACTGGCCCCAGTGAGTATATTATTCATCCACTCTGCCACAAAGACCACAAAAATTATCTGTGCAATCTTCAGTATAAGCTCAGATTCCCCAGCAATGTCTCTTGCCAGGTAACCAGGGAGCTCTGATTGTGTGGAGCCTCCCACGGTGACTGCTCAGTGTCCCAGCCATACCTGAGTCCTCCCATGCAGCCTCAGTGCTTTCACAGTCCCAGCCTCAAGCTTCCCATAGTCACAAGTACCCAGTCCCCTGTGTGTTCTCTCCACCAGACTCAGGAGGCTGAAGGTGTGGACATGAGCTAGCACAGTAGTTACATGTGTCCAAAATGGTGCCTGCTCGCTGTCAGCTTGTTACTGTATGCCTTTGAGGGATGACTGGGGAGAGGGAATGCATACCCCCACTTTGTTTTTTCTCCTCTAAGTTGGCAGGTACACTATCCCCCACAGGGCTCCAAGGTAGATTCCCTCTAGGCTCTTCCTGCAGCTTTTTTGCCAGTGGCTTGGTCTGGTCTCATCTTGCTCTCCAACGCTGGTGTGGAGGCTCTTGACTGGTGAAGTACTAAGTTGTGCGTGTCTTCGCCCTCAGTGTAGATCCACTGTGTTCCTCCAGTTTATGTAGTTTCCTCTGCTGTTTTCTCCCTAACTCTTCCCTGAGACTGTACTCTTTCCACTTTTTTTAAACTGTCTTCTCCTACACTCAAGCAGCAAGCTCACTCCCTACTCCGCTATCTTAATCCATACCCCAAAACTATTTAAAAGATAGGCATATCAGAAATATGTCTGAAGTTGTTTTTTGGGATTGGCCTAATGTCCTGGGTTTCTTGGTATGGTCACCAAAAAGTAATATTCTCATTTTCTTTTTTAAACCAAGTTCTTATAGTGCTTAACCACAAGAAGTACAATCATTGATCCGAATCCTCTCCCACAGACATCTCTGGGAATTCCTGGAAAATGACTGTGCTTGTCATCTCAGTCAATCATATGCCTTTGGATGGCTGCTGGGCATGACACCTACTTCACCACTGCAAATCAGCCTTCTTCAAGCAGCATCTGCTAATGTGGCACCAAACTTTCCCCACCATGGGCATGGACCCTTATTTTAATTCCTCAGGATGATAGCTAAGGCTGTCTAACACCTTTCAAAATGGGAACAAGACAAAGTCCATTTGGTCTGCTACAACAGACTGCTACAAACTGTATGGGTTTATAAACCACAAAAATTTATTACTCACAATTCTGTGGGCTGGGAAGTTCAAGATCAAGGTGCTGGCTGCTTCAGTGTCTGGTGAGAGCCCACTTCGTGCTTCAAGATAACAACTTCTTGCTGTGTCCTCATGTGGCAGTGAGATGAAGCAAGCTCTCTCATTTCTCTCATAAGGACACTAATATTCAATGAGAGATGTATCCTCATGATGTCACCTAGTCCTAATTATCTCTCAAAAACCCAGCCTCTTAGTACCATCACTGCACGCAGCTAGGATTTCAGCATATGAACTGGAGGAAAGGGAGGTACACAAACATTCAGACCACAGAAGAAAGCAAAACAGAAACTTTGAACCTAGACACAAGTTGCACCCCCACACCCCCAGCTCTGTCTCCACTCTTCTTAACCGTGCTCTTTCTCTGTGCTGTAAGGATTGCTGTGTGGACCACACGCTTGGCTTCTGTGCCTTCTGATTTTAACTTGTTTCAAACAATGGGAGACAGGACTTATTAGAGAGGAGAAAGATGAGTTCAGTATATTTGTCCCCTGGGTTACTTCCTTTGAAGTTTCTTCTGAGGTTTGCATTCTTTAATCAGAGGTTGCTCTCAGAGCCACTTGCTCTGCTAGGTTCTCATTTTCCAGATTCCACTAAGCTCATCCTTCCCACTCATAGAAGCTCTTCTGCTATCACCATATTTTTTTTTTTTTTTTTTTTTTTGACAGGCAGAGTGGACAGTGAGAGAGAGAGACAGAGAGAGAAAGGTCTTCCTTTTGCCGTTGGTTCACTCTCCAATGGCCGCCGCTGCAGCCGGCGCACCGCGCTGATCCTGGCAGGAGCCAGGAGCCAGGTGCTTTTTCCTGGTCTCCCATGGGGTGCAGGGCCCAAGCACCTGGGCCATCCTCCACTGCACTCCCTGGCCATAGCAGAGAGCTGGCCTGGAAGAGGGGCAACCGGGACAGAATCCGGCGCCCCAACCGGGACTAGAACCCGGTGTGCCGGCGCCGCAAGGTGGAGGATTAGCCTATTGAGCCACGGCGAATCACCATATTTTTTTAAAGATACATTTATTTATTTGAAAGGCAGAGTTACAGAGAGGGAAAAACTAAGAGAGAGATAGATCTTCCATTCACTGGTTCATGCTCCAAATGTCTACAATGACCAAGTCTGGAACAGACTGAAGCCAGGAACCTGGAGCTCCAAATTGGTCTCCTACATGGAGGCAAAGGACAAGCACTTGGACCATCTTCTGCTGCTTTCTCAAGTACATTAGCAGGGAGATGGATTGGAAGCGAATCAGCAAGACTTGAATCAGTGCTCATATAGGATGCTGGTGTCACAGGCTGCAGCTTAACTCACTGTGACACAACACCTGCCTATGTTACTATCTTTCTAAACAGTCTTTTGTGATTTCCTTACACCACTTCAAATTTTTAAAATAATTTATTTATTAAAAACCTTTCTCTAAATGTCCAATTCAATTGTGGCATCTGTTTTCTGTTGGGGCCCTTATTCAAGCCACAATTGCCTGAAAAGACAGCTCTCTCAGACCCAAACACTTCTCCAGGAGCTCACACTCTGCCTCCATTTCTGTTTTTTTTTTAAGATTTATTTATTTTACTTTATTTTACACAAAGAGAGAAGGTGAGGCAGAGAGAGAGGTCTTCCATCTGCTGGTTCACTCCCTAGTGGGCTGCAACGGTCATAGCTGCGCCAATCCAAAGCAAAGAGCCAGGAGCTTCTTCTGGGTCTCCCATGTGGGTACAGGAGCCCAAGGACTTGGGCCATCTTCTACTGATTTCCCAGGCCATAGCAGAGAGCTGGATAGGAAGTGGAACAGCTGGGACTTGAACTGGTGCCCATATGGGATGCCGGCACTGCAGGCGGCAGCTTACCTGCTACGCCACAGTGCGGGCCTCATCTGCCTCCATTTCTGCAAATAGTTTACTGCCCTTGAACAGGTCTCTACTTTTTCAAGTCCAGAAAGAAGCAATTGGTTTTCTACAAGTAATTTAATCTGAAAATGAAACTCTACCTACAAAGACAGCCTTTGACACCCTTACACAAGCTGCTTAGCTTCTCATCATCTCTGTGTATATATGTCTACATATACTTGACTCTCCATCCTAGATTAAGATATTTTCTTTCCTTTTTCACAACCAAAATACTCTCCATAGTGTTTGGAAAGGGGGAGGAACATAGCTTGCTCCAAAGAAGAATCTAAACTTGGAGCTTAAACAGGGAGAGAAAAGAAATAGTGTAGGAAAGAAGTTTTTGTAATTTTACAAAATAGATAGTTTGAGCAAAGAGGCCTTGGAACCGTCTTCAGCAGACACCCAATTACTGGAAAGAATGATCAGCCCAGTTGGCATGGGGCAATGAGTAGAGGTAAGCGAAACCATTGAAATTTTACAGGCAAATGCCAGGGGCCAGCATGCAGCAGTTTCCAGATCTAGAATAAAAACTCCTCCACTAAAAGTTGGTGTTACACCCCCACCAGCTGAAAGTCAGCTTAGGAAGGTAATAATTATGGCAGCTATATGTTCCTTCTCCTATACATTTCTTAACTGGCCCTTGAGATTGAGACTCTTTCAATACGCTTTTAGGAAAGAAAAGAATTGCCCCATCTTCTGCTAGACTGTAACGTCTTGAGAGTCCCAGAATAGTCTGGATGTAGACACTTCTTACAAGAAAATCTGAAAGGCCCAGCCCTGTCTGACTTCCCTGATTCCTTTGTCTGGCAACCCAACAGCTGCATCACATACAAGTGGAGCTGGCATACCCTTTGCCACTTCCTATTAATCTGTAGAGATTCATCTCTAGGACCACTTCCTCTGAGAAGTGTTCCAGTGCTCATGGAGTTACGTCCTCTCCACCCATGCTAACTTCTGTTCACATAGCAGGTTGGGTTCCAACTCTGTTTATTGATTCAACTTGTTCCCCTGTCATGGTCTTCTCACAGAAGGAACATGGTGTTATTCACCATTATAGACCCACTGCCCAGTCTACTATAAGAGCCCAATAAGGAACAATATGTAAATCAATTCACTTGGAAATGAAAATCCTTGTCCATCTCCCCACCCTACAAGAGGTGAAAATAGCCAGCACTGGTGGAGGTTCAGGAACTATATGAATGCTTAGCTTCATCAAGAGGGGAAAGCCAGAAAAAGAGAATGTGAGGGCAGTTACTTTTTAATTCCTAGAAACTCCACCAAATGCCACAGAATCACAAGAGCCTGGGGAACAAGTTGTCGCCATGCCTCTTAGGGAAAAGCCCAAGCACGCTCATTTCTGCTTGGCAGGGCTTTGAAGGCTCCAGCTGGAGACATGACAGGATCACACATGACACCAACCCCTGGCACTTCCTCCCAATTCCACGACCCCTGCTCTTACAGCATTGCTGGAACTGTTGCGTGTCCACATCTTACTCTCTGGCTAAAGAAGGGATGGTGAGGACAGGGGAAAGACAAGGCTAAAGAGTCTGTACATTCCAAAATGGCTTCTTCCCCTCAGGTGTGCTGTGCTGAATGACCATGACCACTGCTTCAAACCCCAGAGAACTTACCTGGTCAGGTGTGGCCATGGCTTCTCCCCAGCAAAATCTTCTCCCTGTAAGAGCTTTGTCCACCCTTGCTGGACCTACCTCTGTGAATTCTGAATCCAGTGGTCTGGGTGAACCCAGTCACTGATCTCTTTTTTTAAATCCTGAAGATTCCTATACATATGGGCTAACAGCAACTTTTTCAAGCAATCCTAAAACCTTCAATTCCCTTTTCTGTTCTAATCTTCCACCTAGTGAATCCAACTAATCACCACCTTGTGACCTCTGCATCATCTGGAAACACAAGGAATTTTTTTTTCAGTGCTTTGTTAAGTTCCTTGCATCCTTCTCCTTCCCTAAGGCCTTGTACTAAGCCAACTTTGAGACGATCCGTGTGCTTTGGTCTTGAATGAGCCAAATGTCTCCTTGTTCAGAAGATCATATGAGGAAAGTATAAAATAATCAAGCTTTATTTATTTATTTATTTATTCAATAGGAAAGTACTGAGTACTCATATATTTCAGACCTGGTGTTGGGCACTTGAGATCTAATGGTCTGTAATACCCAAGGGAGTCTCTATGAAAAAGGTAGAGCTAGCTTATGTCACTGGTATTTGGTGAGAAGCCCTGTCTTCACTCTCTTTCCTTCTTTACTCTTATTCTTCAATTTAATATTGACTTCCAGACCCATGAGTGTTTGGCCAAGGCTGAGCTGGATCATGTGGCTCTTATATTTTTTAAGATTTTATTTATTTATTTGAAAGGCAGAGGGGCAGAGGGGCAGAGGAAGAGAGAGAGAGAAAAGTCTTCTATCCACTGGTTCACTCCTCAAATGGCCACCATGGCTGGAGCTGGACTTATCCAAAGCCAGAAGCCAGGAGCTTCTTCCAGGTCTCCCACTCCAGCGTAGGGGCCCAAGGAGTTGGACCATCTTCTACTGCTTTTCTCACATCAGAGACCCAGAAGCTCTAGGTTCCTGGCTTTGTATTGGCTCAACTCCAGCTGTGGTGGCCATTTGGAGAGTAAATCAGAAATTGAAAGATCTCTCTATATCTCTCTGTGTCTATTCCTCTCTCTCTGTAACTCTTTCAAATAAGTAAAATAAATCTTTTTTAAAAGGTGTCTGTTTCTATCACAGATGTAAACTATGATATGTATGCCTAGGAAAATTGTTGCTATGGAATAGCCGTAGTACACCCACAACTTGATGATTTTGAATTCTGTTTTCCACTTTTTATTTTGAATTTTTCAGATGGAATAGAATAACTATATGGACAAGGAGGAATCCTCCACACACACTCAGGTTCAAACCTGGTTGAATATCAAGGGTTCAACGCCCTTATGGCTGAATGTCCCAGAGAAAGAGAGTAGGGATTCCGACTTGGCATGTCAGATCCCCATTTCCACAGGGAAAAAAAAGTCAGGAGGAGAAAAGAGCTGCAGAGACTTCTTTCAACATGAGAAATCTGAGCGGAGCAAGCAATTTCAGTGACATGCAGAAATAAGAGAAGGGCATACAGCAATATATCAAAAAGAGATATAAACCACACAGGGCAAGGTCTGAGATCAGGAGACAAAAAAGAAAGTGACAAGCTACGATCAGTGTCTGTTGTAGAAGTGGAATACTAGTAGCATTTCCCTCATATCTTGGGAATAAATGATTTCTTTAAATGCCAGTTTTCAACTTGAGGTTAGCATGAGGATGGGTTGACGCAATAAAGTGGGTATTGCATGCAGCATTTGAAGGGGTAACATAGAATAGCTGCTAGCTCCACGCTGGGCAAGCAAAGCCTGTCCCCATTCCTGGCTATGGGTGATGGTGGTCTCACAGCTTAACACCTCTGCACCTCAGTCCACTCATCTGTAAATGGGGGCAAATCACGCCTACCTCTCCGGGTTCTGTGAAGATTAAACAATATAGCAAAATAAGTGTTCAGTGATGATTACCTTCCTTCCTCGTCTTACACTGTTTTCAGAATAGATAATTGTCAAAGAGCAACAGACTTGATCAGAAGGGAAGTCTGTGAGCTAAAAAGAGTCAAAGCATTTTAAAAATTTGGAAAATTTACCAAGTCCTTGGGTCAGCAATGATGCTATGGAATGTTTACGGCAACACCTCCACAGAGAGCAGCTTCTGGCCCCAGGTGGCCGTGGCACATTTGATATGTGGCTGGTGAAACCTTAAGTTTTTAATTGTATTTGCTTTTAATTACTGTAAATGTAAATAGTCATGCATGGCTAGCTACTGAATTGGACAGGGTCCCTTTAGATTTTCATGGCTGTAAGGTTCTCCCACACCAATATAGACTTAAGAATCCGAGTTTAAGCACCAAGGCAATGAAACCTGACTGCCTCAGTTCATCCCAGCTCTGCTACAAGCTTGATCCCAGATAAGCTCCTTGTGCCTCAGTTTTATCATCCATAAAAGAATGCTAGTGACATCATCTGCCTCACATGAGACATTGGGAGGAATGAGCAAGTCCAGGAAAGAGTTTCAAAGGGTTTTACGATTATTTCCCTGTAACAGCAGTGTTCACACTTGTTGGCACTATGCATTCACTCTGCTTGACCTACTAGGCTATGTGCACTGGGATAACTTCAGTGTTAAGCATCATGCCTAGCACATTTAGATTTTATCAAATAAGTGTGGAGAAAAAGGAGGAAGTGAGAGTGAGAGAATGGAGAAAAAGAATGAATGAAGCAGGCAGTAATATTTTTCATGAAGAGTGAAATCTTCGAAATAAATATGGAGGGTTTAAATAAAAGTTTCACTGAAGATGACTCTTGGAAAGGAATACAGAGCCTGTTACTCTGGGGAAAACACATTTCCAGGTGAGATTTAACAGCTATGGGAGAAAAAGAAGAGAGGGTGGATGGTAGATGGAAAGGTTTGTTCTAGATTCCACACCTGGAAAAACACAAACTCCAATCAAGCTTTGCAAGAGAATACAATTGTTGGTTGTGTAACTGTATTTGTCCAGGGTATATTCCCATCCAAAACATATCATTAGAAGTGACACCTTATGTTTTACTGAGCTTCCCATATCCAAGATTTTATATATATTACATTTGTCAGGCTCTCCCCCCCTAAAAAAGCAGTATTTAGCAAGTTTTCATAACTGTTTATTCATTATAAATAGTAAATATTTACTGCACTTTTTACATGAAAGACATTTTTACAACACATTGTTGTTGGCTGAGGCTGCAACACAAAGATAGCACTTCTGTTCCATCACCCTCTAAGACCAATGCATGAACTAAACTTGGTACTATGTCTAGTCTCACTAACTCACTACATCATAGATCTTAATGCTACAAGGAATGTATCTGTGCCTAACTCATTCATGGTTCCAAGAATAGAAAGAAATAAATAACACTGCCTTCCACCTTCTTGTTCCTCTTAACATTTTAAAAAACGAATTTATTGACATTCTAAAATGTCATCACACAAATGTCTGTAAACCTCAGTTCCCATAATCTTTTAATATTGGATATCATTGTATAATTTAAAAGCACATGAGAGCCACGTGGACATTTATGTTCTTGCCCTGTCTTTCATAGGAAAGAGAAGAATGTAAACGTAATCATTTAAAAAGTATTCTTCTCTGACGGTCTCTAGCCAAAAGGAGCATGCCAAGTGTTTGTTGTCCAGCAAATGGCAAACATCACTGCATTCTACTGTAATGAGTTATGGGCTGTAAAAACAAAAGCACCTGCAAAAAATATAGTTCTGATTTAGTTTATATCACCTTGGCCATGCCAAAGCATCTGTGAGGTACACAGTATTGCACACTGATAAGCAGATATGTGAATTCATGTCACTTCTTCTCCACCAGGCCCTCACTGCCACCCAGATTGGCTTCCAAGTGAATGTGGTTGGGGAAAATGCCACACACCTCTCCCAACAATGGAAAAGAAGACAAACTTTCCTTCCTGGGATCCCATATCTTCTCTGGGACGTTTATTGACAACTAGATTACAAATGAGCATATAATAACAAATAATTTATTTAGGAGGTCCTTTATATCTAATCTAGCTTCCTAAAAATGGTGCCATTTATTTTTATATCAATTTCCAGTGTGTACAAGTTAAGGAGTCCTCCATTCTTGCTTCATTAGGGAGCAGTTTTGAAGTTGTAGAAGCATCAGGCTTGGACATCAAACATGTGAGAGGGTGTTGTCCTTCTACAGTTTAAAAGTCAAGGTAAATCTCAGACACACACACACACACACACGCACGCACGCACATACATGTGTGGGTGCATGCAAATGGAATGTTTAGCTCCTTGATCATCAGCACTAAAGAGTTGGGATATTTTGACACATAGCCATTGCAATAAAATGTTGCATTTGTCTTTTATTGCTCCACCTCTTCCTCTTCTCCATTGCTTTTGTCCAACACGTTTGAGAGAACTCGAAACCAACTACTGGAGAAAGAAAATCGGTCACTCTTCTTTGTCTCCTGTTGGGACTGCCCTCTCCCCAAAGGGTTGATTTTTTTTTTCTGAGATTCTTCATGTCTAAGCTGTGGAGACCAGAAACAGGGCCAGTTTTCGCTCCAAGTGGACAGTTCACTTATGCAATATCTGGCTTGAGATAATGAAAGGCACCTGTAAGGAAACACATGCAGCTTTTTAGGTCAAGCTGGGACAATTCACAGTAAGGGGCAATATCAGCTACAGGCTGACAATGTCATATTTAATACCATAGTATCAAAGGATTGAGACTAATATTTTTATTCCCGAGACAAGTTTGACACAAGTCTGTGTCCCTGGGATTACACTCCATATGATCCTTGAGCTGACCTCATTAAGAACATGTGTTTCCAATGCCAGGGGTTATTGCATTTTGGCCAGCCCCTGTGTTTTACCTCGTGGCAATCAGGTTTCACGTCTCAGCAATTAATAACCGCAAGATGTTGTTGACATCAGCTAAGAAAATAATTATACAAGGGAGGCCTTGCTGGAACAGTCGGCTGGCTTTGCCACAGGAACGATCTTGGGAGGTAAGGCTTAATCATGCCTACAGTTCCCCTTGCTGAAGCATGAGTTGAATTTATTTTCCCTCCAGGAGAAGTCACCCCCTAGAAAGTGCAAGGCTTACTTTGTCCATACTGCCCGTATTGGTAGCCTGTGACGGGGTCCATACTGTAGCCCGTGGTGCTATAGGTGGGTGGACAATAAGACTGAGATGTTGGCAGACTGTCCAAGCTCTTCATGTGGTCTAGTCTCTGACTGCAGCTGGCTGACACCGTGGTGGTAGGTTCCAGGCCCCCAGTGAGAGGGGAGAGGGCGTAATCCGTCTGAGGTTGATGAGGTACCCCACCGTGGTTGGTCAGAAGTCCCATTACCTAAAACAAACAGGCCAATGAGGAAGAAGTTAAAATTCAGGGAGGAACACAGAGTAGCCCGTAGTTGAATGAATAACTGCACAGTCCATTTACTGTTTCTCTGGAAATCCGTTAAGAGTTTTCGGAAAGACTGTGACCTCGATGCAAAGCGGCAGAGCTATTACATCATGCCCAGAGATAACATCTGACTGCAGTTTCAGAGAAAGGAAAAGGGGAGGGAGAAGCGAGGGAAAGGAGAGGAAGGAAGGAGAGGGGAAGAGAGAGAGAGAGATTACACCATGTCTCCAGTGATAAAATCAGACTGGAATTTCAAAGAAGCAGAAAGAAGGGATGGAGAGGGAGAGAAATTTTATCTCCACATATAGAAAAAAAAATGTTTAATCGTGTCTTCCATCTGGGAGTTTTGCATGTGATTTTAAACAGGCATTTGCTTACATATTTAAAAAGTTAAATAGATACAAAAGCAAGCTCTTTTTCCGTGGATCCTGAGACCCCTGTGTCTTTTTTCATGGTGTCCTGTCTCCTTATCTTGACCATCCTTCAGTAATTAGAAAGAGTTAGTCCCACGCGCTTTTCTCGCCCTTCTCACTGTGGAATCGTTATTTCTGTCTCCTCTTTTGACTTGCGTGAACTTGGAGAGGAGTAACTTCGTATCCCAGTACCTAACACAGTAGTTGGCACAGATTTCATGCCAAATGAATGAAAGCTAAACAATCTCCAAGTGACTGCCATTATTATTTATTCTTTCTTTTCTTCTCTAAAACAACAGTTTGTATAGAGAAGTGTTAAACAGAAAGACAAGCCTGAAATGCAAACATGTTCTCAAAAGTTCAGTTTCATAAATAACTCTGGAGAGTAAAACAACTTAAAAAAAAAAAAAAAAAAGAGTGTTAACAGAACAACTTTCCGATCAGCGTGGTGAATGTTTTGCAAACTCAAGCTCACTGACCCGTCCAACACCCAGTGATGGAAGTAAGTGGGTGATTGATGTAGCAGCTGGAAAACTGCCACATAAGAGAGAAAGTGATTTTTCTCTACTTTGTACATGTCCATGGCAGGGCTCAAAAACCTTTGCGGGAAAAACTCACTGCTGGGTGAAGTCTCCACAAAGCACTCCTACTTACAAAGTATTTAAATTCTCTGTTTAAATATTTAAATATTTACTCAGTAAGTATCCTACTTTAGAAGTATTTAAATGCACAATGTTTCCAGAACAGTCCTGATTTATTTGAGGAAGTTTAAAGCCAATGGAGCAAGAAGAGAGGGCAGAAGTAAAAATCAAGCCCTGACTATGGGCCTTGGTGCTAATGGCAAAGCAGGTCTCACTCAAGGGTAATCTCAGACCAGAGAATCCTGGATGTAAGGATTCCAGCAAGGTGGGAGCATTGTGGGTGGGCACAAGGAACTGGCCTGTATCCTCATATTCCAAAACCAAGGAATCTTGAACTAACGCTTTCAACTGATGCATCATCAGTTAGCTGAGAGACAGAGGGCAAGACAGTTCATCATTTTTTCCTCAGTATTCCTCTCATTATCTCCCTTTACTTGGAGCAGCTGTGTGTGTGTGTGTTTGTGTGTGCGTGCAAAGTCGGGCCAGTGTAGGTGAAGCAACACTGTAATGCCCAACTTCCCTATCAAGTTTACCAATTTGAAAGGCAGAGTCACAGAGAGAGGGAGAGACAGAGAGGTCTTCCATCTACTGGTTCACTCCCCAGATGGCCACAATGGCCAGGACTGAGCCAGGAGCCAGGCAAGAGCTTCCTCTGGGTCTCTCACAGGGGTGGCAGGGGTCCAAACACTCAGGACATCTTCTGCTGCTTTTCCCAGGCCATTAGCAGGGAGCTGGATTGGAAGTGGAGCAGCCAGGACTCAAACCAATGCCTATATGGAATGCTGGAGCTACAGGCAGCAGCTTCACCCACTGCACCACAGCGCTGGCCCCAGCAATGCCCAAATTTTGAAAGGTCCCAGGGATCTAAATTTCCTTGTGATATGTGGCGAAATATATTTTTTTAACTCTCTGAAAATGAGTTAAATTCTAAGAGAATCAAGATTTGTCATATAACATGGTTTTGTTTATTGGGGATTTGGAGAAAGTGAAAGTCAAAAATAAAGAATCAATAGAACTCCAAACTCCAGGAAGATGGAGTGTTGCCAGAATATGGGTTCTATGCTGTTTATAGTAAGATGATTTCTTCTCCTCCTCATTTTAAAAACTTGAACATAGCTAAGAAGGCATGGAAATATTTCCTGGATGTTCTTCCACCTATGTGGATTTTTATTCTTCTTCACCTTTCTTTGAGTTTATGTCGATGATTTTAAAATGTAAACTTGGAAAATCCATAGACTTCAATTGACAGACTAATCTACTGAGTATTTTACTTCACCCCAAATTAGTCATAGGCATTAGAGAAAAGTCTTTAAAGGGGAAGTTGTTTGGTGTGAAGCACACACCTTTTAAATCAAGAGTACATTTTTGTGCTCCAGTCTGACGAGCAAGAATGGACAGGCAAAATAAAGGTACAAAAATGTGACTTTTTCATGAAAGCAGATACAGAGAAAGTCTCTTACTAGAAATATGTTGTGTTAACTAAAAAACAAACAAGCCCTTAGAAAAAGCACATTTTGCAACGGCACCAGTTCAGAGAAGAAAGAGAGCCAGTGATAATGGATAAAAAAGAACATATATTTTTAATTATTAAAGTCCTTCATGATGTTCCTTACTTGAGACTCAGTTAATGGCATGGCATTGTAAGGGAATATTCTATGCACAGCTAACAGTTGAAATGCTCAGAGCAGAATTTTATTCAAAACATGCTCATTTTCCATGAACTATGTGTATATTTTTGCAATAAACTTTTTTAAAATCCCTGGCCATAACTTACTTGTATGCATAATTTTGAAGCCAGGAATAACTTGTCTGTGAGAAGGGTAGGGGCAGGGACAGAGGCAGGGGACCCAGGAAGATCCTAAAGAAGAAAAAAAGTCCTTGCCATATGCAAACATCAGCTTATAATGTTCAGGCAGCAACATTTTGCAGTCACTGCCTCAGCAAACTTTTAGGACAGGATTTAACGCCACAACCTTGAAATATATCCCTAGAGGATGGAGGACACACAGTACTGCCTGCAGGCTCATGTTCTAGCACAAGAGAGAGGTAAATTCTCAAAGACTGTAGACCAGAATGCCTTTTAGATCTCCCAGAAAGTGCCCCAACTAAGGGCTCCTGCATTAGCCTTAGTCCACACAGCTCAGTGCCCAACACGCTCAGTGGCTGCTGTGAGGCAACAGAGAGGGCCAGGGACCAGTTATCTGTGGTGGCTTTTACTTCCCTGATAGAGCCAGGAGGCAGGCTTTCTTCCACAAGTTCTTGTGTCCACATATTAGAATCATGATCTCAAGACCTAAACAGGGAGGATGGGGGAGATGAGGCACTAACATTTTCCTACATTTGGTTGAAACTGAGATTGGTAAATATAACATCATTTATGTCAAAAATGCACATTGAGAAAACTTGAAAAATGTATGCTTTTAATAACTTGTCATTTAAAACATTTTTTTAAAATGTGTGTTGAGGGGGAAAAGTGAGTATATTGATAGAAAATGCATTACTTTCCGCTAACATAGTTTAAAACCTCAAATCTCTGTGGAAGAGTCGCATGACACTTTTATGCACGTTCCTTTAAAAGCTGTTCTGTGCTTCATGTGGTTCCATGGTAGCTATGGAAATTGCTTTTGGTGCACAAAGAAGTAGGTAAACAAACAGAACTCCCTCCATAAGGACACGGGCTGTCTTCCAATCATATTTTCTTCTCAAGAATATGTCAAGATTCCTCTTCTACATGCTTTTCCCATAGCAAGTTATTATTCAAAGCCTAGAAGAAAATCTTCATTTGTTGTAAAATGGATTTTTCCCCTTCTTAAACCACGAGAAAACTATTTCTAGTACGGGGATGAATTCTGTACCCTATCACCTTTCTTTTAATTTGGGAATGGGGTGGGGGAGCACAATCCGTTGGTTTTCACCAATTTCCCAGTAAAAGAAAGAAATTCAAGGCTACTCAGCTACATCTCCTGAATGCTCACACATTTTCATTAAATGCCGGGTAAATCCAAGAGATGCAGTAAGTTTTTCTTGAAGAAAGTTCTCTGGTTTGTCCCATTGCTTAAAGAAAGGGAGATGAGCACTACTTTTTTACTTCTAGTTGTGTACAATTCTTAGGTGACACATCTGGAAAAAAAATCTATTGAGCAGATTGTAAATTGTCGCCTCCAAAATGTTTCCCAAACACCATTTCTAAATTGCTTTACAGAAAAACTTTAAGAACACATTCAGAGCCTCAGAATCTCATGCCCACACTTCTTTGGCATTATTAGAGACATTTGCTGAAGATCTCTTTTAGCTCATTCTCGAGTTTCAGAATTCCAAATAGGTTGTTTATATCTTGATTGAAGATTATATGGTTCAGGAAAAACTAACTCTTTACAATTGCTTCATGCCATATTTCTCTTGAATTAATTTTCCTATTGTAAGATTAAATATAAAAGATAAAAACCATCGGCCAAATTAAGATTTACATTTAAAATGATGTGTCTGGAAAATATTTGTCTTGGCACAAGCATTATGGTTTTGCTGTCAGTTGAAAGTTCTTTGAGCTTATCAGAAATCTAAAATGATTTAGCAAATTACGATGTATATCCAGGAGCTTCTTTTTTCCTTAGGAGAAATGCTGGTTCCTGTCTTTATTTTCTTCTCTGTTCTTAAGTAAGTTCTTCTGACTTAACATTTAATAACACACATTTAGTTGCTTTTTAAAAAATGAATTACGGTTTTATATGAAAGGGTTTTGTTTTAAGCCCTGCAACCTTCCCTCCAAAAGTCAACTGACTGCCTATTTTTTATTTAGATATATTTTATTTCTAAAACCAAAAAAAAATATTCAAATGTTTATCAAATGTCTTTTGTCAATATCAGCTTACTGTTGTCAGCTAATGGTTAAATTTCAAGGACTGCCTCTTTGAGGCTGAAAAGCCTCAAACAGCAAGACTTGCCTGAAAATGTCTTCAGATTCAAATGCCGTAGGAATTATCCTGCAGTTGATTAGCATCTAAATAATTAGATTTGGGGGCCTGTCTGTTTGAAAGCTGTAAGGGGGAAGTTGCCTGCAGGCAGAAGTTTCTCTTAAGGTCTGTAGAGTGACCTTCTCACCCATCCTGAGAGTTATGGAAAGGGCATGGCTGACCTTTACCTAACCAGAGAGAAAACTAATGCATGTAAAATGTCCTGCTGAATATGTCTTGTGTTGCATTCTAATCCTAAGCTTATATTTTGTAGGTAGCTATGCTTAATGCACGTTGAAAGAGTATGCATGCCAAACAAGTGTGGTTCATATGCGTATGAGTACAGTAAGTATTGTCTCAGTTAAACTCTAAAATCTACATATGCTTTCATCTACAATCCTGTGACCAACTACAGAAGTAACATTTTATTACTTCTATAGACCATTTATTATTTCTCAGTAGAGCTAAACTGTTAAACTGATAATGATATTCTTTAGGGCCTGATGTCGAAAATATAAATCTAGGCAAAGAATTAGCATAAAAATGGCTTGCAAGAGGTATATGTAGAGATAGTTTACTGTTAGCCAATGATGAGCAATAGTGTTCCATGTCCATCTATTATTAATAAAATAAGCCCATTAAGAAAAATGAAAAAGTATGCCAGTTAATATAGTTGGTATTTGACTGTTAGACCCATCATGGGCGTAATAAAATTCTCATATGTTTTAATTCATATACGCATGCCTGCATTTAGTATGCTTTGTGACCATGTCTATAATTAATATGATTTATGAGAAAAGAACATGTGTAATATTAAGGGGTATAGCATACATGGTTCTTTCTTCTATGAATGAAAAATATAACAAAACATTTCAAGGAATATTGCTGGCTGTTAGCATATTAAGATGGACTGACAGAGCCCTGAGTAAACTTGGGGGAGTTAATGATATCCTCTTATCTGACCCTGACACATTTGCAGCATGTAATTTACAGAAGCTCTGTCCAGGGAATCTTGACAAATGCTCCTAACGATGTCAGGGCAATGTTCCATTCTAATGAAAAACAGATGTGGGTCAGATACCCTCATTCATCACTTAACACAGAGAGTCTCAAACTCTTTAGGGGAGGAATGGCATTACCTGCTGTTAACTCTTCTTGTTTCAGGAAATTTCTCATAACCACAGTAGTCATCTAAACAGTGTGCACTCAGACATATCACCCTTTCAGAAACCTGTCTGAAAACATGACTGTGAAAAATCAAACATATATCTTGGTTTCATTTCTTGACTACTTCAGGACACGTTCACTAAATACTAATTGACCCTTGGGGACTTCGGATTCTAAATATAGAAAGGGAAAAACTCTAGGTTTCAGCATCCTACAATACTCCAATGAGACAGCATTTTAAAATTTCTAATTTTAAGGTAACCCAAGATGAGTTAACCCTAATAACCGTTTATAAATGCAAACCTTGCTGAGCCCTGATGTACATCTCTGTCTAACATTCACACTAACTTACAACAAACTAAACATGCACATCATCTTTTAACAAGAAGAACTTCAACTCCGCCGCTGCCAAGCAGAGTGATACTGGACTTCCCTGAAGATTTTCCACTCCACTCAACATTCTAACAACCTGGAAGGCAGCCATTCTGATCGGTATACTAAAGAAGATCATGTGATGAAGGCAAATATTTCTGTGGATGCCCAAAAGCAATATCGTAAGACCCTTCTACCAAATGCTTGAAAACTATAGAAGAACAGTGTTCTTCCGCCTTCATGCAAAGTAAGGTCTGTCCTTAGAAAAAGACAAAGCTGGAAAGATCAAGGGATACTGATTTCAATGTAACACTGATGAGTAGGTACCAGAAAAATACCTGTGTTAATCATGGGAAGGTATAGGATAGTCTTGCAGAAATCTAAGGATGAACCCACTCCTTAGGAAATTCTGGTCTGTTTCACAGGCTTTGTGGTAAAGTAGAATAAACATTAATTTAAGATGTATGAGCAACTCTACAAACAGAAGCCAATCTGAGAACACAGAACCTACAACACCACTAAGCTAAAATCCTATCCACTTCAATTCCCTTGCTTATCCTACCCCGGGGACTGTGTACCAAGAATGATGCTAAATTCACTTTTCCATAGGGAAGCTTACTGGTGTTCTGATCATTAATTGTGCAGTAGCAATGTCTCCTGTTGCACAGGAGACTTGATGAAGACTGGCAACACACAGAGCCCACAGTGACGTGACAGCCATAGTTCTTTGATCTGTGGAAATTAACTCTGATTCTGCAGATTTTAACAAAATAAAGTCCTTATTATCTAGTGATTAAAAGGATGTTCTTCATTTGGTTGACTCAAAATTAGTGTCCCTCATTTTCAAAATCTTTCCATTACACCTTTTGTTTCTACCTTTATCCTTTGCTAGTGAGAGTGCATCAGATTCCTCTACTTTGAGGTAAGCACAATGCTTCCAATTTATCCAGTATCTAGCATTGTAGAAAACTATATTTTTAAACGCATTCATGTTCATAAAATAAATAAATAATTTGTTTTAAAGAAAAGGGGGCTGGCATGTGACACAACTCTTCGGTCACTACTTAGGAGCCCACATCCAATACTGGAGTGCCTGTTTTGAGTACCAACTACCCTGCTTCTGATTATGCATTTCTGCTAATGCACATTCCGGGATGCAGCAGGTGATGTTCAAGTATTTGAATCCCTGCCACCCACACAGGATACCTGGATGGAGATTCAGGATCCTGGCTTTTGCCTGGCCCTGCCTTGGCTATTGTGAACATTTGGGGAAATGGACCAGCAGATGGAGGATCTCACGGCTTCTGCCTGCCTCTCTCTCTCTCTCTCTATTTCTCGCTCTCTGTCTCCTTTCTCTGACCCCACCCCTATCTTTCAAGTGAAATGAAAATAAATAACTAAATCATTTTTAAGTGTGTTCATATTGATATTATATTTCAATAAGTCAAAAAAATAAGAAAACAGTAGGACAACCATTTACCCTCTCCATTCTTAACCTCATGGAATGAAAGATGATTGCTTCTTGTTTTCTGTTATAGTTGATTTTCCTGTTATTATGATACAAATTACTCAAGACCAATTTCAGCACATTATATTTTTGGGGACTATCTTATCCAGACATATTAAAATTACTGCATCCTGAAAGGTAATCAGTATAAGTCCTTATTTCTTTAAATTGTCTAAGTGGAATATCTGAAAATACCCCAATCCACCAAGAAACAGCCTTTCCTTTGATGTCATCCACTTTCCACATTGGCTTTATTTGTCAAGAAAGAGCAAACATATATTTTTGTCAGAGGTTCATATGCTATTTAAAAAACAAAAAGAGGGGTTGGTGCTGTGGTGCAGCAGGTAAAGCCACCGCCTGTCATGCCAGCATCCCATTTGGGCACTGAGGATCAATTAGCAATTCAATAAAAAGTTTTATGTTAAAAAAATAATGAAAGCCATTGCAATAATATTCTTACTTTTGTAAAAGCAGTTAAATTTCCTATGGACCAGGTTCCTTGACAGAGCTCAAGAAGACCCTTCTTTTCTTAGATCTTGCAAGTTTGAGAAGAAGGTAAAACAGAAGACAGTTTCAACAACTTATCTGAAGACACACAGCTAGTAGGGTCTGAAGTCTCACCACCTAGTCCTTTTGACCTTGGGCTGTCTTTGGACTGGTGAGTTACATACGCATCACAATCAACCCACTAAACAGGAATTTTCTTTCTTTCCTTACTCCCTTATTTGCCTTATTTAAACATCGTTAAGCAATTTGGAACCTCTTCTTTAAAATTAAAAACTTCCATACAAGCCAAGTTTCTATATAGAGGATTGACAATGCGTTGATGTAGAAGATAACAGCAGACATTAATTAGAAGGGTTCTCCTGGGAGGGGCAGGGGCTGGGAACCATTTCAGAAGAGGATGGATAACAACTTAGATCTCCACCTATGTTTTCTGTCATCCAGTACTTGCTAGGAAATGTTCTCAAAATTTGATAGCTTGGTATTCAACAAAGGGGCTCCACGGTCAATGGGAGAACACTGAGTTAAATGCACTTAAGTATGTTTCCAAGACTTGTCAGAGCCTCTGGAAGCATAATGTGCAAGGAGGCACTGAAAGATATCTATATCTAATCTTGATCTTTAGATATGGATATTTATTATCTTTTACCAAATCACTCATTTAGGATGTTTTTCCATAAATTATTGTTCCAACAAGCTCATTTTGGGGAACAAATTTTATTATGAGGCTCAGTTTAATTTCTGGGTATTCAAGATGATTAAAGCACAATACCGTTGCTTCCAAAGCCGATAGTCAAAGAGAAAATAAGTGGACATATTATAATAGAGTGTAGTATAGTGTGGTATGTGAACTTAACAAGGTGTAAATACAGTAATGTGGCATCTACAGAGGCTAAATCAAGAAATTCTGCCTAAAAGAGTCATGGAAGCATTGACATTGAGCTAGAATTTTTCTCAGGGAGTCAGACAGAGGATCAGCTCTACAGGGGATATTTGTAAATCTCAGAACAGTTGCAATAGTTTAACTAGATTTTTGCTGCCCAAAATGAGACATCAATAGATCATGGTGGAGAATAAGGATAACTATTTCTTTAATGCTTGCCTCCTTCGTAAGTTTAGTGCTGAGGATTGGCCTCACAGTCATCTCACAGCTAAAAAACACTCCTTTCAATGCAGAAATACTACTCTGTGGTTCTGCAAAGTGCACTGTCTCAAAAGGTCCCCCAATTTGCCATCTTTTTCATTGATCAACAAGGACAATGCAATCACTAATCTCAGAAATTCTAGTTTACTGACCTCCAGCTAAATGTCAAGGGTAGTTTTAAAATATTATACTATACATGGAAAAATATACACCTCTGATGAAACCCAGACTGTTCAGCAAAGACAGATTCTTTAGGAAAAATGAAACAAAAAACAAAAAAATATATAGTACACAACTAATAACTGAATCCAGTCTTCTGTGCCTGCAGTACAAAGCGCACATTCAGCCCCTAATTGAATAAATATGCAAGTATTCAGATTTCTGTAGATATTGCCATTTTTGCAAATGCAGTAATAAATTAAAAGCTTTACATTGCATTCCAACCACATATAAAGGGTTGATTCAGACCATTGACCTTACACTAGAATTTAGCACGACTTTCCCGTGTACTGCTGACTATAAAGAAAAACATTTTATTCTAACAGTTTACTCTGAGATGAAGCAATCACACTCAATTTTTCTTCCCCTTAATGGCTGGAGAAATTCAAATGGCCTAAAAACCTAGAGGTTGTTGCATTTGATTTGTCCAACATTCTGGAGAACATAGTTGACAGAGTTTCTATTTAAAACATTTCAGAAATCACAAAAAAATTTAATTCAACAGGAAAGGTTTTTTTTTTTTTTTTTTTTTTTTTTTTTTGTGGATCATTTCAGTGACACACAAAATTCAGTCATTGGTTGCTGCTTCCCTTCTTTCTTTAAAAAGGAGATTTTGGCCAAGTAGTTGTTTCTCCCACAATTATCCAAATTTAACTAATTCACAAGGCTATGGCTGGAGTTGAAATAAACCAGGGCTCTCCTCGTTTTCTTTACGGGTAGCAACCACAGTCTTGAGAAAGAAACCAAAGGCACCAGGTCAATCAGAGCCTACACTGATTGAACAAATGGATTCACAGCAATACTGTCACCACGAAGCAGAACATCTCAAAAGCCCAATATGGCAGAACACAAACTCACAAATCTCCATGGTTCTTCCTGTGTAGCTGAAATTGGCTCGTGCATGATCACAAACATGCTTGAGCCTTCGTAAACATACGAGATTTCCGCAACCCTGCTAATGAGCTCATGAACTGCTTCAGAAAAGAAACAGGAAGACGTGCGAGCTCCTGAGAGGCTGTCACTTGTATATGGAATGTCTCTCTGTCCCAGCTTTGTTTGACACCCAACAAATCACTTTAATCAGAATCACTCCTTTTTCTTCCACAGATGAATTTCTGCAACATGTAAAGGGAAGGAAACACACCCTGTGGGAATGGGTTGGTGGCTGGCCACCTGCTGGTCTGGTTCTTCACTGTGATGAAAGTGGACTAGGCCAGCGCCGCGGCTCACTAGGCTAATCCTCCGCCTGCAGCGCTGGTACCCCGGGTTCTAGTCCCAGTCGGGGCACCAGATTCTGTCCCGGTTGCCCCTCTTCCAGGCCAGCTCTCTGCTGTGGCCAGGGAGTGCAGTGGAGGATGGCCCAAGTGCTTGGGCCCTGCACCCCATGGGAGACCAGGAGATGCACCTGGCTCCTGGCTTAGGATCAGCGCAGTGCGCTGGCTGCAGCGCACTGGCTGCAGTGCGCCAGCCACAGCGGCCATTAGAGGGTGAACCAATGGCAAAAGAAGATCTTTCTCTCTGTCTCTCTCTCTCACCGTCCACTCTGCCTGTCAAAAAATTAAAAAAAAAAAAAAAAGAAAGAAAGTGGACTAAAGACACAGATTTGCAACCTGTGTGTGAAATGGACAAGACAAATGGCATATCAGCAAGACTAGCATCAAGTATATTTCAGACATGTGCCTGAAAATGTCCAGAAAACTCAATCTCTTCCAATATGAGCTGGCTATACCATCAGAGTAAATCTTATGGTCCAAAAGAAGGGAAAGGAATTACCATGCTATGGTGAAAAATATTTTCATCATAACAGGTGAAATAGAAAAGTGCCCATCACAACCATTTTTAACAACTCCCACACACACATACCAATCAGATTTCTAGTAAATCCTTAGACCTTGGATGAACAAACAACTCTCATGTCTTGCAGCTAAAGAATCTGAAATCACTGTTAACAATATGGTCCCAAAAATGACAAGCAAAATCAAAAGCAGCCTTGAATTTTGTGTACACATATTAACACTTAAATGCTTTTCCCTAATAAGTTTCAGGATTAACAAATGTTTGTCAAAAGAAACTGTGCTGAGCAATTGAAATCTAATTTGAAATGGAACCATGATAGTCTAATACATATATGCATGAAATGGAGACGCTGCCTAATAAGCGTAGCTGACACCAAATATGCAATTTACATACATTACACACTAATAATCTCAATTTTAATATTATTCTTTAAAAGCAACTGGGTGGGTGGTTGAGTTAAAGGTCTTCTTTTGTAAGATGTGAATAAGAACAAAAGTTGATCCTGGCGTCTTATGCTATTAACCACAATCTTGTTAAGTATAAAGATCTGTCCACTCTTTCTGAGTCTCTTTCAGAAGTGGTACTTCATCATCAGAAGGTTGTGATGATTCAGCCAGACTTAACAGATGAACGGTGGATCAACTTGATGAGATCTGCAGACCAACTCTTTGTTCCTGAAGTGCTGAATGGTGAGCAAACATGCAAGCATTTCCAAGTCGGGTACACAAATCTTTATGAGAATTTTTTCCTTTCCTCAGTAGATTATCCATGAAATAGGACAGGTGTACTGGTTATTCAATTACATCTTACCCAAGACCTGAACCAAACTTGCAATAAGGCCTCTGAGCATAGCTCTTACCATGGGTTTTATTAATAACAGTTAAACATTCTCTACAACAAAACTTTTTTTTGTAATTTAAGCCTATTTTCTTATTTTGTCATTGGTTTCACTCATAAACTAGAAACCAAAATCTGCCCATCTGCTCTAAACATAAAATGTGTTCATAATAATCCAGATTTATACCAAATGTATTTGTAAGTATTGCTGAATTGAGAGGTACTCAAAATTTATGACCCCTGAGGTTGCAAACAGGACTTCCTCTTTTTAAGAAGGAAAATGTTCAAAATGAACATAGGAAAGGCTCAGAAAGCTTCTTGGATATCAAATGGCTCCATAGGAAAAAAAAAAAGTCAGTGATATAAGAGTAAATGAATCAAAACCATATGGATCAAATTTTCCCTAAAATACACAGTTTGAAAAATTAAGGAGGAAAAGTGCTTGGCAAAAATGTGTTTTAGGTTTTACCAAACCCAAAACATTTGAAGAATCATTTGCAATGGTTGATGAACCCTAAATGCAGCCAAGTTGGCCCATTTTTGTACATTGCAGAACAATAGAAAATCTCCCTGGAAGCCATGTTGCCCACTGATACTGAATTTCACTCAAGAAATCATTAGAAGCTGTCACCCAAGAATTGTGGAGCTTGTAGAAGTGGGGTCAGGGTGGAGCATGCAATGATAAAAGGGCCTTAATTTAATTGGTCTTGTTTGCAGGGAGAGGAGGCTGGCTATGTATGTTTTGGGAGTGGGGAGCAGGAAAGTATTATTTTTTGTGAAGGAAAGTTAATTGGAAGAACATGAGCCAAATGTTAATTACTCTCACGTCTTGAACATATGGTAATATTTCCTTGGCGCTTCATATTCCAAGTCAGCATTCCTTTTCCCTCCTGCACATGCAGGAAGGTGCTGGTCACAGAGTGTCTGTGATGGAAAGGAAATAAATGGTCAGTATTTCCCCTTGTTTCACACTGCTCTCCGCAGGAAGAAAACAAAACTCTTCCAAGAGCGTCAGCTATTGCAGGGGAAAGCTCACTGGAGCGAGCTGGAGGGCTTTCTTCTCAGCATACAGACACTGCCCCGTAAAAGGGGTGTTCAGGTTGGCAGCCACTCAGAAAAGAGAGAAATGTTGAAGTCGTTAGCTTATACCCCTTCTAACCCATCACTGAGACTCTTGCTTCAAGTTCTCTGACAGACCCAGCCTTCAGTGGAATGGGAAGCCAGCCCTCCATTTCTGAAGCCATTCCACCATGCCTGCAGGAAAGTCAGGTCTAATATTCAACCAGAGCCCACTGAAAACTCCCTAGCACAATATGTTCCTCTGGCAGATACCAGCTACTGAAATGTGTTATTTGTGTTCATAAAAGAATCAGTAACAACTCAAGTGAGAGATTTGGTTCTTCTCCCTAATAGTGATTCACTTTATTACAGCTGCTTGGGCCAGCACTATGATATAGTGGGCTAAGCCTCTCTGCTTATGGCCTGAGAAAGCAATGGAAGATGGCCCAAATGCTTGGGCCCCTGCACCCTCATGGGAGACCCGGAAGAAGCTCCTGGCTCCTGGCTTCAGATTGACTCAGCTCCGGCTATTGTGGCCATTTGGGGAGTGAACAAGCAGATGGAAGATCTTTCTCTGTCTCTAACTCTTTCTGTCTGTAACTCTACCCCTCAAATAAATAAATAAAATCTAAAAAGAAGAAGAAGCTGGTGCTACCTTGGTATCAAGTTTTTCCACAAGTAAAATGGGATTATCCCAATATAGGTGTTCATTCCCTCAGAACAAGCAAAACGTACTATTTGGTAGTCCATCAATTCATTTCAATGACCCACGGAAGGATATGATCAATGCTGTTAAAAGGGTTTTGTAGGTATTTCGAGTTTAAAATTGTCATAAATGGCCGGCGCCGCGGCTTACTAGGCTAATCCTCCGCCTAGCGGCGCCGGCACACCGGATTCTAGTCCCGGTCGGGGTGCCGGATTCTGTCCCAGTTGCCCCTCTTCCAGGCCAGCTCTCTGCTGTGGCCAGGGAGTGCAGTGGAGGATGGCACAGGTGCTTGGGCCCTGCACCCCATGGGAGACCAGGAAAAGCACCTGGCTCCTGGCTCCTGCCATCGGATCAGCGCGGTGTGCCGGCCGCGGCGGCCATTGGAGGGTGAACCAACGGCAAAGGAAGACCTTTCTCTCTGTCTCTCTCTCTCACTGTCCACTCTGCCTGTCAAAAAATAAATAAATAAATAAAATAAAATTGTCATAAATACACATGAGCCTACTGCTATGCTGTCTGACCTCCTGGATGGGCATTACCCTTCTGAGTCACTGTTTCACGCCCACCCTTGGGCTAAGGAAAGCACCAAGGGCATCTTCAAAGCCCTACTTGTCCAATGACATTGATTCAAACGAAGACAGACAAATACAGAGCAGTGATTTTCCTCTCCTTGTGGTTGCCTATTAATTCCTTTCCTAGACCAGAAACTAGAAAGCACATTCTACACTGTTTCACACACATTCTAGTATGTGCTTCTCAAGTTTGAATGGTAAACAACACATTCATTTCAATGACACTAGGGGGAAAAGTCAAATAAAATGCAAAAATATATTTAGCATGGCAAATAGCCTCCACTGAAGAGATGTACAAGGTTTTAACCATAATGACTCAATTTATCCAATCCAGCTTAAACCAGCTTTGATTCTTCAGTAGGAAAAGGCCAGGGACAACAAGTACAGGTAGAGAAAGGGCCAAGTACAAAGTAATACCCACCACTACCCCAATTATGTTGTTCAAAAAGGCGTGATACAAAAAGAGCTAGAAGACAATATACAAAAAAATATTAATAGTGGTTCTCTTAAAGGAATTTTTTTCCTATTCTAAAGATACTTTTTTTAAATGTGCCTTTTTCTACAATAAACATGCAGTACTTTGATTATTAGAAAAGAAAAATGGAAAGGTTAAGCAAAAAGAATGCAAGTTAATCTAACCCCAAAAGTTCAGAAAACTGGTTTCTACTAAATCATTTGAAAATATGACTACAACTTTCCACCTCTCTTTTGTCATGTCAACAGTGTGTTAAGTGGACAAGACCATAGAGCAGGAATCAAGAGTCCTAGGTGCTAGACCCTGTTCCCTCCAATCAGTTGCTTGGTTTGCATCAGGTCATAATCTCTTTGGGCCTCAACTGATTTTCCTGCAAATTAGATGACCATACAGAGGTGGAGGATGGAGGTGAGGATGCAGAGAGGAAGAGGAGAAATGATAATCACAACATTAGTTCTGCTGCTAGTATTATATGACCCAATATATTAATAAGCACTTCTGTAGAATAAGCAATGACTAAAAGATCACTATCCTTTCTTTGGTCTTTTCTACAGTTAACAGGTAAATCACATTGTTAGACATGAGCCCTTTGACTTAAATTTTTCTTTACGGAATTCTTTATAATGTTACTAAAAGTACTGCAGACATCTCTTACCTAAATAGGGGCATTCTTAAGCAGTAGTCAATTCCAAAGGCTTTTGAAATCTGAGATCTGATTCCAATTCTCCTACTCCATTGTTTTGTAAATAAGTCCTACAAAAAAACTGATCTACTCCTGTCTTCTAGTCTCTCACTTTGCCTAGGAAATATTATTATACGTCTCTTTGCTAACTCATGGGGAGGCTACAAGAACTAATGCAAGCCGGCGCCGTGGCTCAATAGGCTAATCCTCCACCTTGCGGCGCCGGCACACCGGGTTCTAGACCCGGTTGGGGCACCGGATTCTGTCCCGGTTGCCCCTCTTCCAGGCCAGCTCTCTGCTATGGCCAGGGAGTGCAGTGGAGGATGGCCCAGGTGCTTGGGCCCTGCACCCCATGGGAGACCAGGAAAAGCACCTGGATCCTGGCTCCTGCCATCGGATCAGCGCGGTGCGCCGGCTGCAGCGGCGGCCATTGGAGGGTGAACCAACGGCAAAGGAAGACCTTTCTCTCTGTCTCTCTCTCTCACTGTCCACTCTGCCTGTCAAAAATTAAAAAAAAAAAAAAAAAAAAAAAAAGAACTAATGCAACATGGATTGTCAGTGGAGGTTTGAGGCAGAAATGTATAAAAGCAATGCAAAAGATTCTGGATATTTACAATGTATTAAGTAAGGAATTAACATAATATGTAAAATAGAATAAAGAAAAACAGGGAGAATTGTCTGTGGAATTTTCCATTGCTTGATATTGGTATGATTTCCGCCCTACCACCAACTCTGGAACCATAGCCAGGTTCCTTAAAGTCAAGGATTAGCACTTTGAAGATCAAGTGCCAGTGAATCCATTTATGTAATACTTATATAATACACTTATACAAGATCATACACTTAAAATTTGAGAAACTTGCAGTTTCACTTACAGAACCGGGGTTCATATTATGATTTTTATAATGATGGAATAAAATAAGGTACTAAGAAATGCTGATGGAATCCTAGACTTTGCCTGACAGAACTGGCTAAGATTGAAGTTTACTTTTATTAAAACTTGTGACTGAATCATGTTCATAAAGAGCTTTTTTCTATGACCTCAAAATGCTAATGTTAAAAACCTCAACAACTACTTCAGATGTTATTTGTAGACTGTGGAATAACTTTATAGGCTATGAACTTGGGTATTTTAAATATGACTCTATTGATATAAGTCCACAATTTTCATGCGAAATCACACCCACAAATGCCAGTACTTGGAAACTAACTGCACTCAAGTCCTACAGGAAGCACTTTCATTGTTTTCATGTTATTTTTCGGTTGAGGTTTAAAGCCACCTCTTATTTTTTTTTTTTTAATCCCAGGATGTGCTATAGGAATCTATGAAACTTAATTACATTTACTGTTACAAAAAAGGATTTATGAACTTTTGCCTTTAGGCAGAAATGTTTATTTCATTGCCTTTGCCATCCATTCTTTTCAACTCCAGCGGCTTTGAACTTTTCAGCTGCTCAGAGTTATCACCATTGCGCAGAGCCCAGGAGCTTCTCTCCCAAGACACACACCACAAGTTGAAGAAAACGAAGAAGGCAAAGATATATGAGTCGTTATTTTGGCCACCCTTTGTGCCATTAAAATCTCATTTTCTGCCTATTAGAATGCCCTCTTGGTGCTTAGGCAGTGGTGATAGTCAGTGATTAGTGTGTAATTGAGTATAATTGTCTTTTCACTTTTCATTTGTGTCATTCTGAGCTTCTCTCTGTTTTTCTAACCACCAAGAGGAAAAAGGAGGTAGAGAAAAGATAAAGCTGTTAAAACTCTCACTCTCAGCCCTGAAGAGATTCCTGATTGCAATTATAGATTGCAACCCCTTTATGACATTTCTCCAAATTTAGTGGGCAGCTCTTCTCACCACCTGGGCCAAGTGCTCCCTAATAAAATCAAGCGATCTGTATTTAAACAACCGCTAATAATGTCAACCTGAGACAGATGCCACGTGTAGGAAATTTAACCAACCCTCTGACATGCAATTATCAAGGCCATTTATTAATATGATCTCCCAAGAAAACCTCACAGTCCAATGCAAATTAGAAAAACAATTACAACATTCAAATATTTATATATTCCCAAAGAGCAGTCATTTTTCTAATTTGTGCCTTTATAACTCATTTATTCCAGAGTTCTGTGGTCATCAGCTGTGTCTCTCTCCACACGACTTGTTTGCTTCCTCTCCAATTTTTTTGCCAAACCTTTCATGTTTTCATACAAGGTGATTTTGCCCACAACCCTACCAGCTGACCAAATAACATTTGAAGCAAAAACCATACACACACACACACACACACACATACACACAACCTGCCAACGTTTGTGAACATTAGTCAAAGCCCAGAACCAGGATTGGAGAAGACAACACATGACAAACGCCTTGACAACCAAGTCTAAACAGAGTCTCTGTGATTACATTGGAAATCATTTGGATGTTAAACCTAAGCTACAACTTTTGATGCAGCCAGTAGGAAGGGTGGAGAGAAAGGAAACTAGAAAACTGAAATCATGTGGCTTGTATAAAGAATACATTATGGTTTAAATCTAGCAATTCATTATACTACTGCCTCGGGGAATTGACTATTTGGTTCTGGTATACAGCAAGTCATCTGTCTAGAAACACAAGACTGACCTGAGGTGAAAGGCCATTGCCAATGGCGGGGTTCATGGGGTTGGAGGGCCCCGACGGAGGCACAAAGCTGTCTGTATAGCTGGAAAATCCATGCCTGGTGCTTGGGAGGCAGTAGGCAGAGCTGCTGTCCGGGTTCGAAGGAATAGTGCTTTGGTGTACAGTGCTCGGAGGAAGTGGCTGAGGTCTATGAACGGTGCTGCTGGGATCCGACACAGCTGAAATGAAAAAAGATTGTCAGCCATTAAGTTCTGTGCAGGCGGCCACAGACAGCACGGTGCACTAAGCCATCAGTACTACACATTCATCAGATCCAATGTTCATGTCAAAGGTGTCTCTTAATATGTAGGTTTAGAATCATTCCTAGCAAATAGTCACACACCCTCTCTGCACCTATTTCTAGACACATAATTTAGGTATGTACTCTCATAGCACACTTGCCCAGAGTATGGATGCAGAAATCACACTGACAATGCTAACAAGCCTATTTGGGTAGTGAATGTGATTAATCGATACAAGAATTAGCCAATAAAGGAACCACAAGTTTCAAATTTCTTATCAAATACGTTTTTAAAGCATTTAGTTGGAATGCTATCTTTCATAACTCAAAATAATTGAGGCTTAGTATTTAATATCATCCCATTGATCTCTATGTGCTTCTAACAAATAGTAACTTTACCAAAGAGCTTTCCTCTGTGACTACTGCAGTTGGTAGCCATCACAGAACTTCAGTTATTTGCAAACTGGAGTACAAATGTAGTGGTAAAATTTTAACAAAAGAAAAGCAAATCCCAGGTTTGTTTAGGAAAGTTGTTTTGTTTTAAAATACTGCAGTGGTATTATGTTACCACATAGTTTATCTAGAGAGATTCAGACATGTCAGACAACAAACTATGTTTCTGAAATGTGACAGGTACATTCAGGACAACCTGATGTAATATAATTGATTTGCAAACAAGCATCAATGTCAACATTGCAGAAGGATCTCAGTGTATAAAATATCCACCAGAGAAAGCAATTGGAAGTTACATTTTAATCTCTTTTACTCTTCCTCTGTACCTTGTGGAATAGACGTGGGCTGGTAAGAGGTCTCTGACAGCTGGTATGTTGGCAGAGTCGGCATGGCAGTGGGAGGGAATCCCCCCGGAATGAGATGGTTGAAAGCCATCAGTTGATTGGCCCCAGCTTGCTTCCTCCATCTTGCACGACGGTTGCTAAACCAGACCTATGGATACAATGTAAAATTTGAGGATTTCACTGATGAATTAATAGCACATTCTTGATGAATTTTGCATGCTAAAACAGATGAAAGTCTCTTTACTGCCAGGGCAAATAGATGCAAGTGCCTCTGCCTTCTATGTTGTCTGGTATACCGTCAGGGGTGAAAGCAGAGTTAAGTGCCAGGAGTGGAGTCAGTAGAAGGGATTCAAGGATCCTCCAGGGTCCTGCAGTAGCCCCCAAAAATCTTGTGGTGGTCGTGGAGAGGGACCGCCAAGCAGAAGTACAACAGGAACTCTCCAGCACTGCCATCAACACCCACCCACCCACCTTCATGTGTTGGAACCTTTGACCCTTACACAGCATATGTCTTAAATTTGTCCTTGCCCATTACACAAAGTCTAGTATTTTATATTCTTATCAGTCTATCTCTGAATTTCTATGGTCATTATGGGTATTGCACCTGGACAGTCTTATAAATTGAATAGGAGAATAATTTTGAGACACTGAACTGATCTCAGTGGAAATAAATCCCAAAGAGGTGAGGCTTTCATGAAAGGAAAGCATTTTTTAATCTAAAACAATTAGTTCTGTGCTTTCATTAACAACTTCCAACTCAATCCCATCAAGGTGGCATGTACCAATGCCATCTCACTATTCCAAGTGATCAATTTCAGTTCACAATTGATCATAATGAAAGGACTAAGAGTCAAAGGGAGCACATAAACAAGTCTAGTACCTGCTAACACTAACCGATGGAATTAATAAAGGGGAGAGTGATCCAACATGGGAAGTGAGATACTCAGCAGACTCATAGAATGGCAGATGTCCTAAATAGCACTCTGGCCTCAGAATCAGCCCTAAAGCCATTCGGATCTGGCTGAAAAGCCCATGAGAGTATTTCAGGCATGGAAAGCCAAGACACTCTGGCAAAAGATCTCTGTGAGTGAGATCCCAGTGGAAAGAACAGGTCTTCAAAGAAGGAGGTACCTTTCTCTGAAGGGAGAAGAGAACCTCCACTTTGACTATGACCGTGTCTAAACAAGATAAGAGTCGGAGAACTCAGAGGGCTTCCATAGCCTTGGAAACTCATGACTGGTGCATAGGGAGATTACTGATGCCATAGACAGGAGTGTCAATTGGTAAAGTCAACAACAGGAGTCACTGTGCACTTACTCCTCATGTAGGATCTCTGTCCTTAATGTGCTGTGCATTGAGATTTAATGCTATAACGAGTACTCAAACAATATATTTCACTTTGTGTTTCTATGGGGGTGCAAACTGTTGAAATCTTTACTTAATGTATACTAAACTGATCTTCTGTAAAAAAAAAAAAAAAAAAAAAAGAAATTATCAACTCCCAACTTGACTCTCACTGGGATTAAACAAGACAATAGGTCTGATCTGATTTCATCATCATTTAAAAAAAATCATCTATTATTTTTCACTTTATGTTTCTGTGTGGGAGCAAACTGTTGAAATCCTTACTTAATGTATACTAAGCTGATCTTCTGTATATTAAGATAATCGAAAATGAGTCTTGATGTGAATGGAAGGGGAGAGGGAGTGGGAAAGGGGAGGGTTGTGGGTGGGAGGGACGGTATGGGGGGGAAGCCATTGTAATCCATAAGTCGTACTTTGGAAATTTATATTCATTCAATAAAAGTTAAAAAAAAATAACAACTTTAACATCTATTAACACCCTGTCAGGAATTATGGTAAGAAGGTACATTAAGAAAATCTGGTGTAATTGAATAAAATGCCTTCAAGAAATTCAAAACTCAAATATTTTGTATGAGTCAATAAAGTAAAGGGCAAAAATAGCAGCAAGAAATGTAACAGAGCATCTAAAATGGTGAGAAATTGTGACATAAGGCCTTTAATGGACCCATAATCTTGCCCTTACATATTACGTCTATAGAATTTATTTACTTATTTATTTGACAGGTAGAGTTATAGACAGCTAGAGAGAGAGACAGAGAGAAAGGTCTTCCTTCCATTGCTTCACCCCCCAAATGACTGCAATAGCTGGAACTGGGGTGATCCAAAGCCAGGAGCCAGGTGCTTCCTCCTGGTCTCCCATGAGGGGTGCAGGGCCCAAGCACTTGGGCCATCCTCCACTGCCTTCCCAGGCCACAGCAGAGAGCTGGACTGTAAGAGGAGCAGCCGAGGTCCATATGGGATGCCAGCGCCGCAGGTGGAGGATTAACCAAGTGAGCCAAGGTGCCAGCCCCCATCTATAGAATTTAAGTGTAGAACATGGAGTGACTTTTTTTTTCAAAGTGCACACGTATATTCCTTAAAATGAAAAAAGATTTCTACCAATTAAAGATACTCTAATTCCTAAATTAAAAGCTTTTTGAAACGTAATGTGGAGAAAGCACTCTTGATTGGAGATGGAGAGATAAGTGAGGAACAAGGTAGGGTCCCCGCACGCACATAGCCTACAGCCTTGTCCTCATAGAGTTCACAGAGACAAGGAGACCAAAACAATTGTTCACTAGAGGTGTGGGCTCTGTGTTTGAATGTGCATAGGATCAGGATTCAAAGTTTCAGTTCATTTTAAGTTTGGATATGATTTTGAGGAGAGATCACTATAGATGGAGGTGACAGACTAGAATAGAAATACTAGTCTTGTTCCAGAATATCAGTCGAAGAAAAATGTGAGACTTGATTAACTAAGGGAACAAGGTTAATAATAATACAACTTCATTGTGATTTTTAAAGTCATATAATTTAAAAGACAGAAAGATTTCTCCCTTCTGAAGCAGGAAAGCCCAATTTAGCAAATATTTTGCTAAGACATCTATTCAAATTTTTATTACTCACCCAAGTATTTTAAAAGTCTTTTATTTTGCAAGACGCTAATATGAAAAGATGTTGGAACTTCCTCAAAATATTAACATATAATACTTTTTTATGTTTCCAACCAGAAGAGAAGATAAATGAATATTTTCTGACCATTTGTCTGAAAAGAGTTTTGTCTTCCCTAACCATTGTTGCAAGGTACTGGTAAGAAAAGCTGTTTGAATTTCCTCAACATATTAACATGTAAAACTCCTTAAGTTACCAACAGGAAAAGAAGGTAAGTCAATATTTTCCCATGTTGATACATAATTGAATTAGAATTTTACTTAACTTAATAAATTGCCACCTGGGATAATAGAACCGTGAACAGCACTCGAGTTCAGGCTGTACCAATTGTGTCTTCTCACTGTAAGTCTAAGTGCCTGTTACTATGACTTCCAGAGGATTCAGGATAAGAAAACTATTTTCAAGAAAGTGTTTGGAACAATCTGTGTTAGCCTAAGGAGGTTGTGGGTTGGAATTTTGGGTGATATTTATCCCTATGTTTACTGTGTGCAGCACCATACACCATAATCATGTTTTACATTATAAAACCTCAAGGTTCAAGAGGTACTCCTGACCCAGGTGAAGTGCTCTTCCACATCTGTCTAGACCAACTATGTGCAGTGCACCTTCAGCTTTATGTATGAGGCTAGGAAGAGAGTTGAACTCCAACAAGTCCTGATACGACTTCACTCATACAGACTCACAAACCTCAATTCCACTGATGAGATGCTTTGTGAAGAACTCAAAAACTGACACTTGGGTTGTTCTCAGAGCATGTTGCCAGTCTCTCTGTGCCAACTTCCTTCTGTAACCTTTAGATAAGTAAATCAAGATTGACTTGCCCAGGGGGTGGCTATGCCTGAACTCTGTATTACTCTCAACCTACTGTTGATTCAAGGTTCATTCCAATTCCACCATGACCCAATTTTTAAATTAAAAAAAAATCTTTGTCTAACAATAAAGAAGAAACATCATAACTTCCTATAAATGCCTTTGAAAGATGGAATTCAAACAGACTAGAGGTATAGGGATTTTTGGTTTTGTTTTCATTCTTTCCAAAATGATACAAATAACTATTGAAGATATTGAGGAAACACACCAGGAGTTGGATTTTAAAATTTTTATATTTATGATATAGTATGCATGATATCTACAACAAAAAAGATAAAGAGAAATAGTTGGGAAGCAAATTTTTACTGAAAAACAAACCTTCAGCAGGAGGTTCAAGAGTTTCTTAAAGGAAGGAATTTAAATGTTTAAATTTAGACCAAATAAATCCAGAGAGAACCAGCAACCAGCATTTCTGAGTACTGATCTGCCTGTCTTGGGCCATTTATCCAGATTTTTAAAACCATCTTACCATTGCCAACCTTCTGTACTTCCTAAAACCAGCTGAGTCTGCCACAAAGAAGATTAAAGGGAAAATACACTGAAGTCACAAATTGAGATGTGGTCCTTGCCTTTGTTATTCTGAAACTCAGAAAAGACATACCCTCTACTTTGAGTAGGAAAGAAAAAACAGGTGCCCTTGAAATAACCTTCATTCTAAATGCCCAAACAGAATAAGCACAGAGACCCTGGAATACTGTTAGCATCCTATATTTAATTAAAAGAAATGTTCTTAATACTCAGAAGTCTTAGATAACTTTTTCAATATTGAATCACTAATTTCTAACAGTCAGTGAATAATCTAGAGTGACCCAGATGAGTGTGTAAGACTGAATAAGTTCATCTAAAATAGACAAAGCACTTTTATGACTCAATGGTTAAAATTACCAGAAGTTTCTCCTTCTTTTGAAAAAAAAAATCACTAACAGAGACAATTTGGACTTTAATTGATGATCCAGGAGAGAACATAAGTTTTCAACCAATCACTTTTTTGGTGGGGCAGAAAGAACAAATTTTACAGAGTTGGCTATGTACCTGTTAATGTCACTGTAATCTATAATTCACTGTAATTTCATTGTCCCCACACATTACCTGACTTTCCACATCACTCAGCATATTAAGGAAGTGAGGACAAGAGAAACAGATTAGTTAGTGACCTAGTATTAGAGTATTTAATTGCATGTAAAATCTCACAATGTTAAAACTTCCTCAAAGTTTTTGTTTCATTTGATGAACTGCAGCCTTGTTTAATTTCATCTGACTCTGTCAATTTCTGTTATGTGCAGGTCTCTCTACTGACCCTTTCTATAATAGTATATTCTTACCTTTTGGAAAATGATCTTTAAGTGTGTTCCTGAAGTATAATGATGCCCAATTTTTTTTAAGCAAAATTTTTTAAATTGTTATGTATTTTCATTTTATTTGAAAGAGAAACAGGAGAAAGAGAGAGGGAGAGGGAGAGGAAGAGAGAGAGAGAAGGGAAAGAAAGAAAGAAAGAAAGAAAGAGAGAAAGAAAAGAGAGAGAGGGCGGGAGGAAGGAAATTTTCCATCTACTGATTCTCTGCCCAGATGCCTATAACAGGGCTGTGCAAAGCCAAAGCCAGGAGCCTGGATTTAAGCTGACTCTTCCATGGGCTAGAAGGTTACCAACCACTTGAACCATCAGCTGCTGCCTCCCAGAGTCTGCAGAAGCAGGAGATTGGAATTGGAAGTCCAGCTGGGATTCAAATTCAGGCACTGTGATGTGAAATGTAAGCACCTCAAGCAGCGACTTAACTGCTGCTCCAAACAGCCACCCCAATGCAAAATTTAAACTTAAAAGGCCCTCTAAATAAGCATAACTAGTAAGAAAAAAAAACAATGCATGGCACAAGAATAAGATTTTCATAAATTTTAAAGTAAGTAATCAAGTGTTCCAACTCTCAACAATATTAAGTTGAGAAAAACTTCATACGTTCCACTGTAAAGACAGAATAATTCTTTTAACTCACATAATTGCAGTGCAGACCCAGCAAAAGTTGGGCCTCAGCTTCCCTGCCTACTAAGTTTATGACCTTAAACAATTTTATTAATACTTGTGGGCCTCTATTCTCTCTTCTGGTAAATGGGAAATACAAAAAACTATGTTGCAATTAAAAACAGCAGTACAATCAAAGCACTTAAAAGAAAACCAGGAGATATTAAGTGTTCAATAAATGTCAGCTATTAAATAAGTCTCACATTGGCACTTCTGTCTAAGAAAACAAAGAATTAAAGCCTTGCTTTGTCTCCTTTGCTCTTGGGTCTGCAGCTAAAGCTTTTTTGTGCCAATGAGTAACCAGGAAGTGCCCAAAGAACACCTCAAGAACTGAAAGTCAGTTTGACTTGAATGGAGGCTTAGGTCAAACTTGCTTCCCAGTTTCATGAATTGCTGCTTGTTGTCCCATGGTATAAACCTAATTTTGCCATCAATAAATTAATGGTTAAGGGCAGGTGCTTGGCATACAGATCAACTTACCACATGAGACACCTATATTCCATATCAGATAGCTTGGTTTGAGTCCAGCTGCTCTACTTCTGATCTAGATTGCTGTTAATGCCCGTCCTGGGAAGCAGCAAGTGATGACTCAAGTACCTGGGTCCCTGCCACCCATGTGAAAGACTTGGATTGTATTCCCAGCTAGCTCCTGTCTTCATCCTGGCCCAACATTGACCGTTGCAGGTGCGCAGGGTATGAATCAGCGAATGAAAAATCAATTTCTCTCTCTCGCTCTCTCTTCCTCTCCCTCTCCCTCTCTTCCTCTCCCTCTCCCTCTCTCAAATAAAATGAAAATAAATACATAGAATTTTTTTAATTACTGATTCACATTACTGCTATCCTCCTCAAAATAACCTGCATTATTCCAGATGGGTTGTTTCAAATTTTTTTTTAAGATTTTATTTATTTGAAAGGTAAGGTTACAGACACAGAGAGGGAGAGACACAGAGAAAGGTCTTTCATCTATCTGCCGGTTCACTCCCCAAATGGTGGCAACAGCCAGAGCTGAGCCAATCTGAAGCCAGGAGCCAGGAGCTTCTTCTGGGTCTCCCCCACGGGTACAGGGGCCCAAGCACTTGGGCCATCTTCTACTGCTTTCCCAGGCCATAGCAGAGAGCTGGATCAGAAGAGGAGCAGTTGGGACTAGAACTGGCACCCATATGGGATGCTGCTGCCGCAGTTAGAAGCTTAGCCCACCATGCCACATGACCTGCCCCTCAAATAAATTTGATAATAGGCAGAGGATATAATAATGAGTCTTTATACAGAAAATTCACAAGATCATAAGATGCTTGATTAAACATTGGACACTAATGCTGCCATGCAAGTATAGTACTGTCCAGGTAGGCAAATTTGGGACAGCTGCTCTTTCTGTGGACCTTGTCTCATTTACCCTCATCCCCTTTCCCTTTCTATGCCATGCTCTCCATAGCCCTCCTACCATTGCTGCTATCTAGCTTTGGCCACCGTATAAAGAGCAGGTGAGAAAGGGGGTGAGTAAAGTTGACAAAAAGGGATGTCATGTTCTCAGGCATGTCAAAGGACATGCGCATGGTCAAAGGACCAGTGACACACACTAAAGCATATTCAACTAGACCTTGAGACACCCAAAAGCAATCCCTGAAGAGTGCTGCAGGATGGCCAGCTTCTTGCTTCACTGCAGAGTTCATAATTTTTACTTCTATTTTTACTTTTGAACTATACGACTGTTTTTACTTCTGAACTATACAAATCTGTTAGGTGGCTTTATGTCAGCATTGGGCTTCCCTGAGAATCTCAAGTTACTCATGCTATAAGGATTCTGTGAAATCATGCACCCAGTAGCCTTTAATTTGGGGGTGAGAGAAAGATGGTGTTTGAGAAGATGAAAGACAAAGGCCCATTTTGCAGTTATATTTGTGTACACACACATACACACACACACACATGCATATAGGCATAAAGTTCTGTGTACAAGTCTTGAGTCTCCCAGATCCCAAGGCTAACCTGGCTGTGGACCCAGGCTGAGATCATCTGATGTAACCTACCTCATATTTGTAAATTAAAAAAAAAAAAGAAAAAGAAAGTCCAGAAAGATTAAGCAACTTGGTCACCAAAACACATTTGGCAAGCTAGCACCAAATCCCACATCATCTGACTCCCAGTTTCATGCTATTTCCACAAGTAGTTTCCTTTCCTGTTTTCCATTATCTTGGTGGTAAAACAGAATGATACTTGCCTACTTAGTGGAATTCTTAAATGGAATATTTACTAAAACTTTTGCACACTATATTTGCAATAATTCTTTCACTCAAAACATAAATGCTTGCCATTCTTTGCCTGTTAACAGCTACCCTGATAAATTCAGTAAAAAGTCTTTTTTTTTAACTTGCAGTGTTATTATTAGGCACATAATCTTTGGTGTACAACAATTTTTGTGTGTTGAGATTTGGCTATGATAAACACAACATAGCTATTATCCAAATGAATTTTATGAACACAAATGCCTGAGTTATAACTTTAATCTCATCTCTATCCAGAAAAGCCCAGAAATATTTTATAAATATTTTTCCTTGGGAAAAAATGTGGAATAAAGACATGGTTTGGGGTTTGAGGCAGGGGGTAGAAATTGGTGTTTGGCTCTCTCAGGTGCCCTGAATTAAACTAACTCATACTTTCTCACTGTCACTCAAATGAGGTTGGTTTTGCTACTGCTTTCCCAGATCCCTCTAAAAACTAAGGATTTTCTTCTGGCATTTTAATCAGTGATTAACTACTCCCTTCTTTTCCCTGCTGGGTTAGCTAAAAGATCCATATGCTGGGTGTTCTAGGGAATTTGTTAGGCTGTAGATCATAGCTGTGGAGCAAGACATGATGTGTCTCAAGGGAACTAAGGAAGCCATAAGGAATGTAAAGAGTCACCGGGTTAAAGCCACATTAAGACAGCTGTTACGTTAATGAGGGCCCTGTTTGGGAGAGGAGGTCACTGCATAGAAAAATATGAACCACTCTTTATTGGTTTGATCCCATGTCCTCTGAAAGTTAATGAGCCATTATTATTATCCTTGAATACTATACACGCTACATGAGCTTGGAATTTATTCTGCCCCATCCTCTTTTTTGACAAAGGCAGAAATGAGGGCTAGCAGCACAGAACTCTCTGTTCAGTTTTCCATTCTCCTCTTTGTCTGATCTCTTTAAAATAAATGTTTACTTTTTTACTCAACCTGAGTTCAGGGCTAACATTTGATCTAAAGAGCAGCCCCAACATGGGAGTTTGGCCAGCCACACAGTGCAGAAACCAATCCTGGAATATGGTGGACACTCAATAGACAAATGATTGGACTTTGATTCACATTTAAACCAAGTAATCACAGAACAATGATGAAAGCAAAATAGATTTGACACATACATATTTTATAACACTCATATGTAATGTTGAATTCTAGCCACTTCACTGGGTAAAGAGCGTGTTCCCCACTGCACAGTTCATAGCTACTCCCACTGCCACTACCTAGTCCATGACATAGCCCCCACTGCCTGTCACATCAAGTGAGCTCTTGAACCTGAAACGTTATCCTTCCACGAGATGTCCTCAACCTAGCTACCCAATCATATTCCTTCCACCACTCCACAACTCCATATACTCTAATCAAATTCGACAATCATTCTTCCTTTATACAACTACAGTAAAAATGAAAGGTCATCTTATATGTAACCCACACACTTCAAAATCTGTCTTTTTTTTTTTTTTTTTTTTTTTTGGACAGGCAGAGTGGACAGTGAGAGAGAGAGACAGAGAGAATGGTCTTCCTTTTGCCGTTGGTTCACCCTCCAATGGGTGCAGCCGGCGCATCGCGCTGATCCGAAGCCAGGAGCCAGGTGCTTTTCCTGGTCTCCCATGCGGGTGCAGGGCCCAAGCACTTGGGCCATCCTCCACTGCACTCCCGGGCCATAGCAGAGAGCTGGCCTGGAAGAGGGGCAACCGGGAAAGAATCCGGCGCCCCGACCGGGACTAGAACCTGGTGTGCCGGCGCCACAAGGTGGAGGATTAGCCTATTGAGCCACGGCACCGACCAAAATCTGTGTCTTAGTCATATAATTTTGTATTACCACTGTAGTCTCCTCACCCTTCCTGCCCAATGGATATCCACCTAGCCAAGAAAGCCCACCACAAATCTGTCTACTTTATGCACATTTAATTTTCTCCAATATCTCATTCTTTCTTCTTCTCAATTCAATTGCACTTTCTTCTCCCTCTTTCAACACACAACACATATGCTTTGCTTTTAAATTATTTTTATTTTACTTTGTTGCCCCTATTAGATGGCAGTTTCTTGAGAGGAAATATCTTAATTCATATTAGTTTTCCTCAACTTTCCTGGCACTATGATGATCATATGGAAAGTTAAATAAAACAACTGCTCTGACAAGGCTTTGCAGCCTAGAAGAGGCTGTTTCTGTAAATATCCTTAATAGGAGAATTAACGCTCCACATATGTGAGAGCATTGGTCAGTGTAGGGACCATGTCAACTGTTTGTTCACTCCTGCATCTCTAGCCTGACTTTGACTATAAAAGTCAAGTATCCAGGAATAACGCACAACTTTTCCAGATAAAGTAATTTAACTTCTGGGGCAGTAACAAGTTCCAAAATACACTAAGACATTTGTATTCTTTAAAACACTGCTTTACCAGCTTAAGGGGAAAGTCATCATTAATGATTAAAACACTATTCTATACTCAATAGAAACCTGTTCCATGTAAGAAGCCTTTTCCAAAAGGTTTAGAGAGCAATTTCAAGAGTTCAAAAGATAATTAAAAGATGTTATTTCTCCAAATAACATGAATACTTGAAGTATTTCTAGACCATAAAATCCTTAAAGGAAGGAACTTTATATGATATACTTTTGAATATTTTCCTAATGGAAAGGCCACAAAGAGGAAGCATATGGAACCTCTATACTAACTATACAGCTAGATGACTGTGGGTGTTTATCTTACATAGTCTTAGTCTCAGTGTCTTCATCTATAAAATGGGGTTAGTCATAGATCCAACCTAAGGGTTTGGTAGTGATGCAATGGGTTCATTCATGTACAGCACTTAAAAGAGTACCTTGCAGAGTAACTACTCAAAATATGATGGCTGTTACCTGTGTTCACCCCCAAAGTCCATGCATGTAGTGCCTAGTGCATAATAAGCATTCCTAAAATGATGAGGAACATGAAATAACATATTTCTAAGAGTCTTAAATGATATAGCCCATTCTCTTATTAATAGTAACCAAACTCCAAAGATGTGGGTCCACATGAAATGCCATTCTTCATATACTTATTTTCTTGGTTTAAAATATGTGTCAGAGGGGAAGATGGCTTTGGTTCCTATCTGGATTTAAGTAGGATGTGAATGTCTGGAGAGCAGTACCTGTACTCGGGCCTCAGTAAGCTTTGCCCTCTGAGCCAGCTCCTCCCTGGTATAAATATCAGGGTAGTGGGTTCTCTCGAAAGCACGCTCCAGTTCTTCAAGCTGTTCTGCCGTGAAGGTGGTTCGGCTCCTGCGCTGTTTCCTCTTTAGTGGTAAGTCTGGTTCAGAGTCAATGTCAGAGCCTTCATCTGATTGAGGTGCTGAGGCTAAAAGCACAGAGAAAAAAATGGATAAAATGTGCATCAAAAAACAACACTGACCAAATCATAATGATTCAAATCTCAGTCTGAAATTCATTTTCTATATTTTACTGTGGACACCAAGCCCTTCCAAGTAGTACCTAATAATCAAATGATATTTAATTTCCTCTACTACCTTATATCTATCTCTCCTTTCTCCCCAGACAGAAGTGTTTGCAATGGAAATATGCCATTCTAGACCAATTATGAGAACTTCAGAAACCGGGACAGGCCTTATTACATTCTTATGGCCTAGACTTAGTGCTTAAATGGGTACTCCATTCATGTCTAATGAGTGAGTCACATTTAATTTGGTTCCCTATAGATTTTCATCAGCCTTTATATTGGGAAATCTGTCAACAGATATTGAAAATACATATTTTAGGCCGGCGCCGCAGCTCAACAGGTTAATCCTCCGCCTAGCGGCGCTGGCACACCAGGTTCTAGTCCTGGTCGGGGCGCCGGATTCTGTCCCGGTTGCCCCTCTTCCAGGCCAGCTCTCTGCTGTGGCCCGGGAGTACAGTGGAGGATGGCCCAAGTGCTTGGGCCCTGCACCCCATGGGAGACTAGGAGAAGCACCTGGCTCCTGCCTTCGGATCAGCGCGGTGCACTGGCTGCAGCATGCCGGCCGCAGCAGCCATTGGAGGGTGAAGCAATGGCAAAGGAAGACCTTTCTCTCTGCCTTTCTCTCACTGTCCACTCTGTCTGTCAAAAAAATACATATTTAAAAAATATATTTCAAAATTGAACTCAAATTTAAGGGCCAATAATGGTAACTTAATGTAGCATTCCTATATATTTGTAGATTCTACTGCTTCTATTGGAAAAATCATTCTTAGATTTAATCTTATCTACCAGACATTTGGAAATACTTTAAGGAATTTATACATTATTAGCGTACACCTCAAGAACTGAACCAAAAAGAAGAGGCCATTGTCTAATGAACTGGCCCTAAATTGAACTTCAGATTCTGGGTCTCTGCTAAGTGGATGGACTACTGTCCAGGACAGCTCATTTGTTTTAGGAGCCTTGTGAAAATAATAATAATAATAATAATAAGTGAAGACCTTGTCCATAAATTATTAGGAATTCCAAGACACCAACAACAGAGCATTGGTTCAGGCCTGGGTCCCTTCCCAGCATGGGGCTCTGGAGTGCTGCATAGGATGAATGCCGCTGAAGCTGGCCCTGCTGCCGCCCCTCCCAACAAAACTTGTATTTACACCTGTTCACCTGAGGAAAGGATCTCCAAAACGTAGCATGAAAGTGCCTAGGAAAGAGAAGAGGAGCTGAGAGATGAGGCAGAAATTGTGTTAATGATGCGATATGGTGTCTGCTGCAGTCAGATCCCTGAATCCTTACAGGAAGAGTCAGACTGGCAAAGCTGGGGCACAAGTAGCAACATTTTCAGAACAGGACTTGAGGGGAACAGGGTGGAGAAGGATTCCACTTGTTGCCACTAGGAATATGTGTGGGCTCCCACAACCAGGTGAGTTGTGCCAGTAATAGAGCACCTGTTGGCCTATGCAGAGTTACCTGGTTTGAGAATGCATTGGATCAAAGCTCCAGCGACCCCATACCAGGACAGAGGCCAGAGGGCTAGAGAGCTATCATTGTCAGAACGAAAGGGTGGAGGAGCAGCAAGCACCTCTAAATGCACTCTGAACCCCCCACCAAATTCCTGGGGACCCTTTAGAGAAGTGGCCGGCATGTGTGATCACCAAACAGGGAAGAAGAGCTGGAAAACTGTACATTATTAATGTCAATGTCAAGGTAACTTATCTGTACCCTCTGGTTGGGTAGGACTTGGAGGAAATGCAGGTGGCACTAGAAGAAATGCAATATGTCCTATATGTCTATCTTATCTTACACTCAGACTTAACTTTTCTCTACAGGAATGTAAAATTTTATTCTACCTCTGTATAAGTTATTAGCTGCCCAAAAAGGTATGTATCAAAATTATTTCATAAAAAATATTTTGTTTTCTAATAGTTTAATGTTATTACATCTTATTCACATTTAAACACTGTCAAACAAGGAGGCAATAGAGCAAATTAGTAGTATAAATGACAAATTAAAGAAGATATGCACCTATAAAGTACATGAAATCTATCCTCTTTATATTAATAAAAAAATTTAAGAAAAGAAAATATGGGGCCTGGTGTTGTGACACAATAGGTTATGCCACCACCTGTGATGAGAGCATCCCATATGATCACTAGTCAAATCCCAGCTGTTCCACTTCCAATCCAGCTCCCTACTAATAGTCTTGGGAAAGCAGCAGCAGATGTCTCAAGTACGTGGCCCTTGCATGCAGATGGGAGAACAGATGAAGTTCCAATCTCCTGGCTTTGGCCTAGCCCAGCCCTAGCCACCGTGGCTATCTAGGGAGTGACCCAGTGAATGGAAGATACCTCTCTCTGTAACTCCATTTCTCTGTAAATCTGCCTTTCAAAATAAATAAATAAAAAGAAACTGTACCTAACAACAAACACTTGCACATAAGAACAAAAGAAAATTATAATATACAATTCATCTACTGTGTATTCAATATTGTGCTTAGCTTTTCAGTTATGTTAATTCAGTATAAATGGTCTTTAGTATTAAACAAAGAAAAACAGACTTTAAATAAGAGAATACTTTATTTTTTATTTGAAATTCAGGGGGAGAGAGAGATGGAGAGATGAAGAGGGGAAGAGAGAGAGAGAGAGAGAAACACAAGCACTCTCGTCCACTGGTTCACCCCCCAAATGTCCACAAAAGCCAGGACTGAGCCAGATGGAAGCTGAAAGCTGGGAACTCAATTCAAGTTTTCCATGTGAGTGGCAGGGATACAATCACTTGAGCCATCACCTGTTGTCCCTGAGTCTGCTTTAGCGGGAAGCTGGAATCTGGAGCCAGAGCCAAGAACTAAACCCAGACACTGACATGTCATTACCACTAAGCCAAATGCCCGCCCTTAACTATGGAGATATTTTAAAGAATTGTTAACCTGCTAAGAAATATGCCATGCCTTGCATTACAAACTTAAAACCTGTCAATCAGACCAGGGCTCCAGAAACCCCATATCAGGACAGAGACCAGAGGGCTAGAGTGCTATCATTGACAGACCATAAGAGTGGAGGAGCAGCAAACACATCTAAATGCACTCTGAAAACTTGTAGGGAGTATTAAACCTGTTTGTATGTCTGAGGAATGTGAGCCAAATGAAACTAGCAATCATTTGTGCATAGTTGCCAACTTCATTTCAGGAGCATCAGACTTGTCCACAGCCCTTGGTAAAACATAGATTGGCACCCCTCTCCACGGTTTCAGATTCAGTAGACCTGGGGTATACTTGGAGAATTTGCATTAATTTGTTTTCTGACACATGTGCTGATGCTATTGATGCTATTGATGTACAGTACTTGGAGGAATACCTCTATGGAATATTCTATATTAATACTTCTTCCCTCTCTAAATTCCCAAGTATATCAAATACTTCTTGCCATAATTTACCGAAAGTCTCTCTCTCTCTCTCTCTCTCACACACACACACACATATATGTATATTTAAATTATAAACAATTTGCTTCCAAGGAAATGAATTACTTATTCCCTTATGATCAAAATGTACTTCCACAAAATGTTTTCCTTACATGTTTCCAGTTTCTGATGCCCTTACCTGTCTCTCCAAAGTGAATTCAGGTGAAAAACCCAACAGAGTTTCAGGAGTGACCAAAAGCTTTCTCTGCCTTGGAGAGCCTTAAATCTTTGCTTGCACATTCTCTTACTGTGATCCCATTAGGATAACAGTATGTGGAAATTTTCATGTTTCCTTTGGGAGTCTCTAGGGTTATTAAATTCTCCCAAGTAAATATGATGTGCCATGCACTGTCAGGTCAATTAATCAAAATCTTCTCTGGTTTCTGAAGAAAATGACCAGTTAGATTTACAAGCACCAGAGAGAATTAATCCAGAGGGTCAAGACCACTGTGTTTCACTTTAACAATCATCTCCCAGAATATAAGCCTTTCAGCTCAGTCTCCTCTCCACCTCCTTCACTCCAGAAACCTGACCTTAGGTGCTCAATAAGTACATGTTAGATGAATGCAAGTGCATGACAAAATGTCAGTTTTGCTCTAACACTAATTTTCACTGCTATTATTTTATATGTTTAAAATGGAAACTCTGCTCTTATGGAATCCTAACATTCACTTAGATGCACTTTGTGAACCTTCAAAAATTATTTAAAAATTTTTCCAATTATTTACACACTTGCATTTTTTCCAGAGAATAATGAGAAACTTTTTTCAAAGAGGATTGTAATTTTGTTAAGTTGAAGAACTACCAACAGCTAGTGATTAAAAAAAAAAAAAAGACATAACTTTTGAGGTCAATAGGATAGACTTTACCATCAAAAATAATTTTTTCTTTAACAAGCTAACAAATCACTGTTTTTATTTCTAGAGTGTTTATTCAAAAGCAATGGGAAGGCTACATCGAACCAGGAAAACCTCCATATAACATCATTTCAAAAGATATTGAGGAAATGATTTGCCTGACTTTTCTACTGGAAGATTATTTGAACCAACCTTTCATTTTTGGCAATGTGAAGCCACAATCTTACAAGTTAATTCTAACTTTTCCCCATCTGTAAACCCCAAAAGGATGTGGGCTTTAAAATATGTAAAGTCAGCAACCCACAATTAATCTACCAGCTAGGAAAAACCAGCTATTTCTAAAGATGGAAATACTGCTATTCATATAATCACGCAATAGAAATAAAATCCATTATTTGCACAGAAACTCATTCACAACAATCACCTGAATTTGAATCACCCAATTTTTACCAAGAAAAAATCTAAAAGTTGAATTCCATTTTAAGGGAACACAGGAGACCTTTGTTTGAGTTCTACTTTACATACTCAGCTTTCCTCAAACAACTAAAATAAACTAAATAATAGATACAAAGTATCTGATCCTAAATATTATACAAAGTAAAACATCTCTCATGTAGCTTAAGAAAATTATGTATTTTCTTCTGTACAGAGTAGCTAATGCTATGACTTTGAAACTGCAGGCAATGTTAGCAAGACTGTTGTCTAAATCAGTTACTAAACTGCCAAAAGATAGCAACTAGATTAAATAAACTCTCTTGGGACTATAATTACTGCACAGCCTTAATATTAATGGAAGATTTTCAATTACATTAAAGTTGCTCAATCATATTCCTTGGATGCCTTTACAAACAAAATTTGCTTTATTATTCATTTAAAAGAAATTGTCCCCCAATTTGAAATTCCAGAATAGTTGTTATAAAAAATGCATGTTATCAATATATAACACATACCCTTCCAAATGTATTGCCTTAAAATGCATAACAACACCTTGAAAATTTTATCCCAATCCATATGCTGTTAGGAGATTTGGAAAGTGTTGACTCTATCATCACAACCCCTTCACAATCCAATCTATGACTTTCATATCATTTTAACTCCATATCACCAATGACCTTAAGCCTTTCCAGGGAGAAGGAGATTCCTCTCCTCTTCCCGTGTAACTACACAACCAGCTTAGGAAATAAGTACTCACCCACTTCAGAGAAAAAGAAACTGAGACTCCAAGAGGTTAGTCCGGACACACAGCTAAGGAAATCAGGACTTGACTCAGGTCAATGGGATTCCGGAGGATATGCCTTCTCTCTCTTTTAGCTCAGAATATCATAAAGAGGTATTGGTTCCTTTAACACACACACACACACACACACACATTCTTTTGAAGAAGAATAACAGAGAGGACCCAAAATCAGAATTCAGATGTCAATCATGTAGCTGATCATGTTGCTACCATTTGTCCCTAATTTTCAAAAACTACCTAGAATCAAATGATATTCATAAAAATACTACAATGGGATCAATATTATATCCAAATCAGAACATTTTCCAATGGAATTCAGTGAACACTATTGACTCTTTTATAGATTCAATGTACAGATTATAAACAATAAAGCTCTAAGAAATCAATTTTGCCAAGATATTGAATGAATTTGAGAAATCAAAATAGTCAGTCTGATCATTTGCAGTGCCCAGTAGGAACCATCAGAGACCACTGGTTTTAAAATGTAGGATCAGTCTGAAATCTGGAACTACAAATGGTGGAACTAATTTACTAATCTTATATATTTGTTAAATTTTTCTTTTTGGTTACTTTTTATTAAAATGTCATCAAGAGCTGTAATTTATTTTTAAACAAAAGTACAGGAATAAATAACTTCAAACATATCATGGTATCCATAGGTCATTGAGCAGAAGCCCCCGTGGGATTACAGGGAAGTGTCACCCCCTCACCAGAGACCTGAGTGCTTTAACTCTGTGCTTTCTATGAAAGGTCATCACATCTTTTTGCTAGCTAAAGCTTATTCTAAATTTTAGGAGTCAAATTTTTGATTACTCCAAAAATTTCACATTTATTGCCCAGATTAAACTTGAGAAAATTGATTTTTTTGTTAAAAAGAAAGGAAGGAAGCAGCATTAGGCAACTGTCATACCCCACAGGATTACAAATTCTTCATTTAGAAACAAATCAAACTGCGAAGAACAGGCAAAAGTATTCCCACTAGTAGACTAACCATGAAGCTTAATTAAAGAAGGAATTACAGAATTAGAGAGAATGTCTTTGTCCGTTAGCCCCTTGCGACCTGCTCTGTAGCCTTGGGAAATATTTCATCCTCGTTAACACTATTATACATGAAATCTTGCCTCAATTTTATAGGGATTTAGTCACGTGGAATTCTGTAATTATTGGTTTCCAGACAAATATAATTCAGAATTGGGAGACAGGCAAAAAATGGAGACACAAAATAATTCACAAGCATGAATTTGGCACATTGTCTTTCTGCTCAGCAAGACCTTTCATTTGAATAATTAAAGAATCAAAACATGACAACCATTTAGACTCTGTGTTTGCCCCAGATATAACACAATGCGATTTACAGACACAGGGAGGTGGGACATGGCTGGAGGTGGGACTTCGCAGTCATCTTCCATTTGCACTGGGATTGCCTCACACCAAATCCCAGAATCTTTTTATCTGTTTTCATATTTTTGAGCGGGACCTGTCTGCATTTTCATTCCTGGCTGTGTTTCGCTGGCCACAGGACAAGATAAAAATAAGAACCCTTCCTGGTAGTTCCATGAAGTTGTTCACACCACATCTGACCACGAAAAATATTTCAAAAAGTATATCCCATGAGGCCTTTGACAGGTCAACTCAACGCTTGATGCACCTACTTGGCTAATTGCAGAATGTCCCTGTGTCTGTGAGCTTTGCCATTCAACATGAAGGGTACAATGGGACAACGCAGTGTTTTCTGATCTGAAGCAGCCCTTTTACACTGAGAGAGATGTGAATGACCTCTCTCGTGTTTCCTCGGGTGAAAGTCAGGAGGAGTGAAGCAAGACTGATATTCCTCACAGGCCCAGAGTAAATGACAAATGACATTTTCCCTTTGTGATCTTCAGGATTTTTGTTGACTTATTTGGAGGCTTTTGTTGGATCCCAAGAAATGGCCTGTGGCTGAGGCCTATTCTACCGATTTCCACGCTCCATCTGTGGAATCCATCAACGGGGCATTTACCCTCATTCAGTGCTCTGACACCTGCCTGGCAGGGCGCAGGAGACACAAAGGCAGCCAGAGTGGATGAGAAAGGGGAGGTTGGATTTTTTTTTTTCCAGAGAAGGGAGGAGGGGGTGGTTGAAATGGATGCACAGTAGGGGTTAATCCAAGCCAGTCTAGGGACTTCAGCACCTGGAAGCTTCTCTTCCACATTAATTCACAAGAAGTAATAAGCATCATTATTTTCAAAGTTTTTAAATATATATATTATATACATACCCATACATATATAGAATATGGAGAGGGCACTGAAAGCAACAAACCAAATATTTATAACAAAATTCTAGAATGCAGCCAGAAATTGTATGTCACCTAACAAGACTATCAAGCAATAAATTGAACTTTCCTGAATTCTTCATTCAGAGCTAGGATTCTGGTGACTGTTCTTTTGTTAGCTGATCATCTAGGGGACAAACTCATCAGTGGCCTATGGGGGTGAAGGGTGTACAGTGATCTTCCTTTATTTTTAATTCCCTCTATGACTCCCCCCCTCCAAATATGCCAGCAAAAGACTCTTTAGCAAGTGCAGAAAAAAAAAAAAAAAAAAAAGCAATTTTTGGCAAGGATCTGCCGGGCTTTTTCGAGAAGAGGTTCTTTCAAGAACACGAAATTTGATTAGAATCCTCTAGCCATTTACCTACTCCTGCTCCCGCCAGCAGTCCCCCAGTTTTTGGCTGGGGAAATGGAACGGTACTCCCCTCCCCTCTGACCTAAGTCCTTTCCCTCCGTAGCGGCCGTCTCACAGCACGAGGTCATTAGAAGGAAAATAAGCTCATGCCAGGTTGGGGCTAATCAAAATAGCACAAATAAACCCTGACACTCAACAACTCCCCGAGTGCCGGCTGCCCTGGGAGGAGAGTACAGATTGGTTATGAATACGGCGGGCGCGGGCGCGGGCGCAGTCCAGGAGTCGTTCTGCGCACCCCGCGCACCGGTGGGTGTTTGTTTAAGATAAGTGTTGACAAGCAGAGGCCGGCGGAAAGGCTCGGCTGCTCAGAGGTGTGGAGCTGCGCGGCCCCAAGGACCGTGCCTCCCAGGGCTGCGGCCACTGTGGATTGCAGGTGCGAGGCGCCTTTGCGCCCACATCACCTGGAGAGACCTTTCTCCACGCGTAGTTCCGTTCCAGCGGCCCCCACCTGACCCTGAGTCATTTCAAAGGCCCCCTTTGTGACAACGCAGCTAGGAAGAAAGCCTTGTTTCTCCTTCGTTCATCGATGCAGCCCTGCGAGGGATTATTTTTAGTAGCTGCATTCACCGGTATATTTAAGTAAAAACATGCGTGTGCCCTTCTTCATCCCCTGATGCAAGCAGCATTTTGCTCCCGGGAGCCACAAAGCCCAACGAGCGGTACCTGTTTAAGCCCCTTCTTTCAAAGACTGAAGTGGTGGAGGGATCTGTTCTGGCTTAGGCATCCTGACATGGACCCAAATTAACCCACTCGCTCCTTAAACCTTCGTGTTGAGGTCTCTCTCTCTCTCTCTCTCTCTGTGTATGTGTGTGTGTGTGTGTGTTCGCACATCCTGAATCTCTCAACAAGCCAGAATGCCACAGATCACCCTTCCCACACCCATGCTGGCAAACAGCTTCTACAAGTATTTGCATTTTTTTGTTTGTTTGTTTTGGAAAAATAAAAAGGCATTTTAAACTCCATGGTAACCACCACCAGAGGATTTCAAAGGGGGGGGGGGGAGCCTTAAAGCCCCCAAGTAAATATGTTGCTATTCAATTAGGAAAACTGATTAGTTAACTAATTAATCAGCTAACAGCTTTCCAAGAATAGACTCCCACGATAAGAATTTCCCTGCCTCAAGAGCTTAAAAGCCAGTCATAATTAAAATGAAGGGTGAGGATGCCTCTCCATATTAAGGTACCAAGCCTGTAAAAACGGTAAGCTAAGGTCTAGTTGGCAGGGATCACATTGCATGGAGCAGAAAAAGGTAATTTGCACACTGAAGAGGACCAGGACAACAGTAGTTCTTGCAAAAGGAAAAGGGCCAAGTGACTTTTATTTACAATTGCCAAGAGAGGAGGCCATTACTGACCATATGTGCCAGAATTGCCCTCTTATCACGGGCTGGCCATCATGTCCTGTGGGAGCTGTTAATGAACTGGGTAATTGAGCTGCTGACATGTGTTACCAAAACAAAACAATAGGAAGAAGAGACAAATGAACATTTTATTTGCCAATCAGAGTAGGTTCGGCCTTTCACAGGGCTGCAGCTAAGTAACTGGCTGAATACATAAAACAGTGCATTGAAAGCAAGCAGATGCAGACACAATAATGGTTAACTGACAGCTTAGGGCCCATCTGCGCTGAACATTTTGTTAAAGAAATTACTTGACTTGCTAAAGAGACAAATCATACAGCTGCCTCGAGTGCTGCATTATAAGAGATAAATCATTAGCTAAACTGTTTCATGCTTAAAATGACAATGCTTATTAACAGTTATGTTGGGACATTTTGTCAGCACAGCTTGACACAGTTATTACTTACCAAAAATGTGACAACTCATAGATATTCAATGGAATTGAGTTAGGAAAAAAAACATAGGACACTGCAAACAATGGGAGGAATAATGGGTGTGATTTAATCTCTTACAAATAAATAAATTTCTAAGATATTACAGTGAAAAAACAAACTGCAAGATAAAACATAAAATCATGTCCTATGTGGTGATGATATTTCTTCCATTTACATCTTATTCAAAACTACAGAATATTAGAAATGCTCAGAGTTGATTCTGGGCTAATTATCAGTAATTTAATCTATGATCAGGTGAAAAATGGATAGGTTAGAATAATTGTGGATACTTCACTTGTCCAAATATACCTTCTTCCTTTGGAACAAAAACACATTTCTTTAATAGGAAAAGAAAAACTACATGAGAGGGATTTAGCTTACATTTTTGTAACTGAATATGAATTGAAACCACATTTTTTGACCCAAGCATGTTTCATCCTTTGCCATGCAGAACAAATGGGTGGAAACTACTTATCTAAAGGCAGAAGCTGGATCTCTCAAAGCCTTTCTTATGATGGTTTTTTGACTATTGTGGGCAAAGTTAGCAACAGTAATAGCAGTAACAATGGTATAGGAAAAGCTGCTATTTAACGGACCTCCTAGCTACTAACTATACCCACCCCCTGCTCCCTGTTTAGGTCCCTTGTGTGCACTTTCTTTCTTTATCAAAATCCTATTTGTAGGGGTATGGTCATCCCATCTTGCAGATGAGAAAAAAATGAGGTCTCAAGTGATCTAACCTACCTGATTCATGACAACTCAGAGAGGCTACCCTAAAATAAGATCTCAATAGCATTGTCATTTCAGGTGTAGGATTCGTGTGGGTTGGAAGACAAATTGTAGTCAATATCTTTGCTTTTCTTCTTCCTAGTCTACTGAGACAGGACTCAGATATCAAAGTCTACTCTGCAAACCAGTTGTGAAAACATGAGTATAAAAGGAGAGTAATATTTTCACTGGTGGTTGGATATGTGAAAATTATGTTTTGTACAGTTACTAAGAAAGGACTCTGACTATGAATCCTAAACCTTAGTTTTATTTACAGAGCTTTAAATAAGACACAATGTGTTCAATAAAGCTTGTGACATAACTGACAAAGACAAAGAAGTACCTTGCCTTCATCTTGACTTTTCATATTTGCTATTGTGTGTATAAGTTGTTCTAAAGTCAACAAATAAACTGAGGCTCAATATATAAAAGAAGTAACAAGTTACACAGAGTGCCTTTCAGGGGGCAGAAAATGGAAGTATACTTTCCCCACCCGCATTAAGACATAACTACCCAAAGACACACAAAACCTAAGCAGCTTTATACACAGCTTAACTCTGCTAGGATTAGCATGACACGAGATGTTTGGAAATTATAAGAAAGGTACATTTAAGAAGAAAGATAAATACTACCATAAATCTATGTAAAGAGGTAAGACGATAAATGACCATGAACTGAAATGCCAAGACAAAGCATTTACAAAATTACAGAATCATTGGAAGAAAGTGCAGGCCAAACTCTTCATTTTATAGATGAAGCCCCAATATAGCAAGTAGGGTTATCCTAAATCACACATACTTCAACAAACCTTTATTAAGTGCTTTTAAGCAGTGGCTGAGGCTGTCCTTGTCACCAGACATGCAAGTATAAATCATGCATGGAGCCTAAACTCAAGAAGTAAAATTCTCACTGCAGTACTCTTTCTGGCAAGGCAGAGGAAAGTGTCAGTTTATAAAAGAGACAATCCAGCTATGCCCTGTGGCATCAGAAAGATTAAATAGCCTCTGAAGGCTGAAAAACCTAGATACAGTATTAACTGAATTAACAGAATCATAGATTCTGTGAGCCTATGATCTTTCATACAGAGATCACAATAATACATAAATGCTTTAACACTTCCCATATGGCATTTCAAGATTGTTTTTTGCTTGCTTTTTTCTATTGGGTTCTATAAGGAAGAAAAGGGATAGCACAGGAAGCCTGTTTTGAAAATCCAAATCTTATCTGGGTCAATTATTGCTTGTTAGAAGATAGGAAAAAAAGGTAATAACTGAACATAAATGAAAGAGGGGACACTCTTCCTGGAGGCAACAGAGATGGCTGAGCTTAATCCTCTCTGGCAAACAAATTAGTAGCAACATCAAGGTCAATATCAGAAATCAGGCATAGGACACCTACTGTGTGAGAAGTACTTCCCCAGAGGTTGGGAGGAAGGGGATAATGAAAAAGAAAAGACTGTGTTTCCTCCCCCTTGGTCCTGCAAAAATGTGAGGCTCCACCTATAAAGTGGGTTTTCAGATTAGTGTCACATCCCACCCTGGGACCTAGGAGGAATTGGCAAACCAATCAAAAAGGAACAGCTGCCCTTTGAAATTTTTTTCTTTCTTTTTGTGTTTATGCAATTCTTGCCATTGAACTCAGAGGAAGTGATACCAAAGGTTTGGGCAAAAGATGTGTAATGTGTTAGTGGAAGACATAGTTTTTTATATCTCTGGACCAGTTTTCTCATCATTGAAATGAGGTTTAAAACACCTGCTTCTGAGGTTGACTTAAACAAATGGAAATAGTTTGTAAAACACAACACAGTCTCTGACACACAGTACACCCTGTAATCTCCTCTTTCCTTCTCTGAGCACTACCAGGATAAAAGGAGTAGTAAGAGAGAAATGTACTCTATATTATAGTATCTTGAAGGGAAAAAATGACCACCCAAACTGGAAAGAGATTTGTAGAAGTTCAGCTTTAAGAAATGAGAACCATCCAACTTTACATCGGGTTCCTCTTCCAAAGATCCTTCTCATGATTGGCCAGTATATGTACCCACCAAAAAAGTTGCTCAGCTCTTGCTCCATATATATTTCCCTTAAAAGTCCAAACTGGAGGCCAAGTGCACTGATTGGCCCAGGACTCATGTCTGAGCTTTGGCATCAATGGTCATGAGAGTGGATAAAGTCATTGCTCCCATACACGTTGGGGCCTAAACAAGAAGTCTAAGCTTAACACAAATCAGGTGACCTGCCTCAAATAAATTAAATAGATGGGGTGTATTTTGGTTTTCTTGAGAAGGAACTTGGAATTTGCTTGGAGTTTGATTGGAGGCAGTTCTTAGCTTCTGTCTACTAATACAAATCTATATAGGTAAAAAGAAGTACAGTTTTGAGCAATTGACTGCTTGACCATTTTGAATTCTGCACACAGTGAATGTGGATAGGTCAGGTACCCAATTCCAGAAAAATGCATCAGGAATGTCTACAGTAGTATGCTTCTACATGAATTGTCAGATAATTCCCTTTTCTTTTCACATTGCTTTTTCAGAAACAACCTTTTGCAACTAGAGGGAAATTAATAAGGAAGTGTGATGTAGGAAAATGTAAAGATGGGGACAAGAAAGGCAAAAGGACCAGAAGAGAAGAGGGCAGAGAGAAGAGAGTCAGCTTTCCTTTCCAGCAAAGAAGAATAATAAGGCAATAAGTCATTAAAGTCACTAGGCTGAACACCACTACTCTTTTTTGCAAAAAATCTCTGATGATAAGTCTTTTTTTTTTTTTTTATATGAGAGGTAGAGTTACAGACAGTGAGAGGGAGAGACAGAGAGATCTTCCTTCCATTGGTTCAATCACCAATTGGCCGCAACAGCCAGATCTGGGCCAATCCGAAGCCAGGAGCCAGGAGCTTCCTCTGGGTCTCCCACATGGGTATAGGGGCCAAGGACCTGGGCCATCCTCCACTGCTTTCCCAGGCATAGCAGAGAGCTGGATTGGAAGTGGAGCAGCTGGGACTAGAACCGGCACCCATATGGGATGCCAGCGCCACAGGCAGAGGACTAATCTGCATCATGGTCACCACAGTGCCAGCCCCAGTGTCTTTTCTTTTAAAGATTTTATTTATTTATTTGAAATTCAGAGTTACACACAAAGAGAAGGAGAGGCAGAGAGAGAAAGCTCTTCCATCCACTTTTTCATTCCCCAATTGGCCGCAAAGGCTGGATCTGCGCCAATCCAAAGCCAGGAGCCAGGAGTTTCTTCCAGGTCTCTCTCTTGTGGGTAGGGGCCCAAGGGCCTGAGCAATCTTCCACTGCTTTTCCAGGCCATCACAGAGAGCTGGATAAGAAGTGGAGCAGCCAGGACTTGAACCAGCACCCATATGGGATGCCAGCACTGCAGGCAGCAGCTTTACCCACTATGCCACAGCGTTGGCCCCAGTAAGTCTTTGTCAGTTAGGAAATCCCTCCCTGAGGATCTACAGTTGGGAATGAGGGTCTGAAATGTGTTCTGATCCCTGGCAGCTTTGAACAAATTGAGAACTCTCCTGGGTAGACTAAAGGAAGTCCAACTCATCCTGCCCACCCAAACCAGCTGATGATTTTTAACCAGAAATCATCTATCAATATGATAAAACAAATGTTAACATTTAAATAAACTATTGCAAATGCAATTGAAACTCAAGCTCTATTCTTCACCACCCAACTACATATTCATTGCACCTATGAAAATTTTTCTGCATAAAACATATTATGTTTTCTTATTTAATTACACTGTTGGTGATCATATTATAAAAATATAGTATATTACAGGGCCCGGCACTGCAGCATAGTGTGCAAAAATCCCATATGGGTACCCAGTTCAAGTCCTGGCTGCTCCACTTCCAATCCAGCTCTTTGCTATGGACTGGGAAAGCAGTAGAAGATGGCACAAATCCTTGGGCCCCTGCACCCACATGGGAGACCAGGAAGAAGCTCCCAGCTTCAGATAGCCCAGCTCCGGGCATTTCAGCCATTTGCAGAGTGAGCCAGTAAATGAAAGATCTATCTCTCACTCTCTCTCTTTCTCTCTCTGTCTCTCTGTCTCTCTGCCTCTGCCTCTCTGTAACTCTGCCTTTCAAATAAATAAATAAATCTTTAAAAAAAATTTTAAGTCTATTATATTACAAAATAAAATGTTGGCAAGATCTAAAAATAAGAAACAATGACTTCCAGAATCCAAAACAATCACTATTGATTTTGAACTAGAGAATTAGAATAGATGGATGGCTAGATAATAGTTTTTTTGCATTTTTTTTATTTCACAGATAGAGTTAGACAGAGAGAGAGAGAGAGAGAGAGAGAGAGAGAGAAAGGTCTTCCTTCCATTGGTTCACCCCACAAATGGCCACTATGGCTGGAGCTACGCCGATCTGAAGCCAGGAGCCAGGTGCTTTGTCCTGGTCTCCCATGCAGGTTCAGGTGCCCAAGCACTTGGGCCATCCTCCACTGCCCTCCCGGGCCACAGCAGAGAGCTGGACTGGAAGAGGAGTAGCCAGGACTAGAACCCAGTGCACATATAGGATGCCAGCACCACAGGCGGAGAATTAGCCAAGTGAGCCTAGATAATAGATTAATAGATAGATAGATAGATAGATAGATAGAGAGGGACCAAACTCCTTTACTCTCTTTTCTTTCCACACTTTTATTTTTTGTATATCATTAACAAAATATCAATTTCAAGAACTTCTTAACTAGCTAAACATGGGCGCCAGATTTTAGTCCAGGTAGCTCCTCTTCCAGTCCAGCTCTCTACTGTGGCCTGGAAGGGCAGTGGAGGATGGCCCAAGTGCCTGGGCCCCTGCCCCCACATGGGAGACCAGGAAGAAGCACCTGGCTCCTGGCTTCAGATTGGCGCAGCGCTGGCCGTAGCAGCCATTTGAGGCGTGAACCAATGGAAGGAAGACCTTTCTCTCTCTCTCACTAACTCTACCTGTCAAACAACAACAACAAAAAAAAATTCTTTCCTCCACCAACTATTTGAATAAATTAATCCTGCTATTGAAAAATAACAAAAAAGTGTTTGATAGTATTCTTAATAGTCGAAATTTTAACTTGAGATCTGAGACTATGTAGCACTGATCCTTATTTCCTCAGATACATCTGTACATGCAAGGGAATCATAAATACCTGCCCATCTCTCTACAAGGGCCAAGGTAAATGTACTTATATTCCCATTGTCTTCATGTTATACATTCAAGCACATATTGATCCCAGTCTCAAGTCTTTCTACTCTCATAATAAATAGGCCATGCTTTTAAGAAAGTTTACCGGGGCCAGCGCTGTGGCACAGTGGGTTAATGCCCTGGCCTGAAGCGCCGGCATCCAATATGGCCACCGGTTCGAGACCTGGCTGCTTCACTTCTGATCCAGCTCTCTGCTATGGCCTAGGAAATCAGTAGAAGATGACCCAAGTCCTTGGGCCCCTGCACCCGCGTGGGAGACCCAGAAGAAGCTCCTGGCTCCTGGCTTCAGATCGGCGTGGCTCCAGCCCTTGTGCCCAATTGGGAAGTGAACCATCGGATGGAAACATCTCACTCTGCCTCTCCTCTCTCTGTGTAATTCTGACTTTCAAATAAATAAATAAATCTTTTAAAAAAAAGAAAGAAAGAAAGTTTACCAAAGGCCTGGGTCACCCATAAGTTGTCCTGACTTGGTGTCCTTACTGACCATCCCTTCCAGTCCTCATCCTACTTCTACCTGGTCAGCAAGTGGGAGTAAGCTGTTAACAGGCTTTCTTCTTCTTCAGAAAAGCGGTCAGAACAGTTTAGGTATGTAATTATTGGGTGTAAGCCTGTGCACAGAATAGCTAGAGAAGAGAACCAACTGAATCCTAGAAAGACTGAATCTCAGGCAATTAACAGTGTGATTAAATTGCAGGTGAAAAATTAGGAATATATCACTGTTCAACATTTTTTTCACCACTTGCTAGAGATGTTCATGTTTTATGCTAAATGTGCTGTTTATCATAGGATTTTAAAGCTGCAAAGCACTTTAAAGATCATCTAACAACTCTTTACTGTCTAAATTAAAAAAAAAAAAAACCTACATTTTGGATGGACACTGTTACCTGGCTTGTTAGTAGCAGTTAAATCTCAACCCTAGAATGTCATCATATGCATTCTTTGTGCAACCTTGCCAGAAGCATGAGAAGAAGCAGCCAATTGGTGCCATGAACTGCTTAGAGTTTTCTAAGAAGTTCTCAGAGAGGTGAAAGACCATGTCTGCTAAAGAGAAGGGCAAATGTGAAGACACAGCAAAGGCAGACAGACTCATTATGAAAGAGAAAGGAAAAACTAGATCCCTCCTAATGGGGAGATGGAGAAGTTCAAGGCTTCCAATGCACCCAAGAGGCCTCCTGCAGCCTTTTTCTTATTCTGTCCTGAGTATTGCCCCAAAAATCAAAGGAGAACATTCTGGCCTATCTATTGGTGATGTTGCAAAGAAACTAGGACAGATATGCAATAGCACTGTTGCAGATGGCAAGCAGCCTGATGGAAAGCTAAGCTGAAGGAAAAATAGGGAAAGGGTATTGCTGTATTCCAAGCTTCAGGAAAACCTGATGCAGCAAACCAGGAGTCATCCAGGCTGGACAGAGCAAGAGAAAGAAGGAAGAGCAGGAAGATGAAGATGAAGAAGAAGATGATGAATAAGTGAGTTCTAGCACAGCTTTTGTATGTGTGTGTCTATAAAGTTTTAACCTTACAAATCAAAACTCACTGCTTATAAAGAGAAAAATTGAAATGTACAGCTGTGTAAGAGTTATTTTTAAATTGGACAGTGTGCTTTTTTGTATAGCTAAACCCTACCGAATGTGTCTTTAGATAGCCCTGTCCTGGTGGTATTTTCAATAGCCACTGACCTGGCCTGGTACAGTGTGGGGGTTGTACATTGGTGTGGAAATGTAGAGCAGGTTCTTGCTGATGCACAGCACAAATTAGTTATGTTTGGGGGTGGTAGTTCTTTCATCTTCAGCTGTCTCTGATGCAGCTTGTATGAAATAATTAATCTGTGAACTGAATACCACTTTGTAATTGCAAAGAAAAAAAAGTTGTTGCTGTTTTGTTGACATTCAAAATACTTCTAAGTAAATACAATCTTAATTAAATTTTTTAAAGAGAAAAAGAGAAAACTAATAACTGATATGACATTTGGATATGTACACAAAACTCCAATAAAAATTCACTTAGTGGAATCTAAACTTTTCACTGAACTGGAACAAACCTACTTTCCAAAATTGCATGCATTTGCCAAAATGGCCCAAGGCTTGGTCATAATTGGCTTTCCCACTGTACCTCACTGACTACTGCTCTATCCAAAATGCCTTTCTGCCCAGCTTTGCCAAGTGTCATACATAAGTCCCAAAACCCAGTTCCACAATCTCCCAGGCATAAATGCTCCTCCCATCTCTGCACTGCAAGAGCATTTTGTACTACCCATTCATTCAGCACCTCCCCTTCATAATTCAACTACTGACTAAAACTCACAGGTCACCGCTGGCTGCAGCCACACTTATGTCCCTGACGGACCACTTCCTTGACTTTGTATCAGCATAGCTGTGTCTCCCAGCGGTACTTTTTCATTTTAAAAGGTCAAAGAGTCAGAGGTCAGCAAAGCAACTAGTAAGTTCACAGCGACAATCAAATGAATGCAAGCACTGCGTACTAACGGGCAGGTTTTGAGGGAGCTCAGTTCTTTGCTTACCCATTGAATAGTTTTGCACGTGAAAAAATTACTAGCCATTCTAAGAAAAATGGCTTCACTTGTCAAAGTTCAATGATTACCTTGACTGTTTGCACAACACAGGGGACACTAAACTGCTGATACCATAAAGAATTATCTCAAAATAAGGAAAGCAACTGAGGTGTATGAGGTCCACTCTACTCCAGTCTTTCACAGGATTCCAGTTCATTTTAAAGGCACCCACAGGCCATAGAGAAAGAGACCCTTTCCTGGATCTAACAGTTACCAACTAGAGAAAATATGTAAAGGCACTTAGTAAGCTGTTACACACATGTTATCACCATCATTCAAGCCAGCAGATGGCTGTTATAGTTAGAGCAAAAATTCAGCAACAATGAAACAAACTTTATTAGCCAGTATTAAACTGAAGAGACAGTCTGTCAAGCCCTTCACTTTCTACAGAACATAGAAACATGAGGGGGTGAAGTCCTTTCTGATGACCTAAAGATACTTGCTCCTCCTTTTTCTCAAATTCTTTAGATCGTTATTTTCTTAGTATACAGGAAAACACCAACAGTAACATTCTTCCCTCAGCTATGTTTGAGCAAATCTTTCTCTTTCCTCTCTTCGTCTTCAATAATAGGCCTTACTCTTCAACTTCCAGAATCCTACATACTTGTCAACAAAGATGTTTTTAAAAATAAGTCCCAACCCAAAAATGCCACCAAAAGCAGATCTATGTTTGGCAGGACCTGAAGCTTTTACAATCTGAAGAATTCCTCCTTTAGAATACAAAACTAGGGGCCAGCACTGTGGTGTAGCAGGTTAAGCCTCCACTATATGGGCACTGGTTAGCGACCTGGCTGCTCTACTTCCAATCCAGCTCCCTGCAAATGCACCTGGGAGAGCAGCAGAGGATGTCTCAAGTGCATGAACCCTTGAACCCATGTGGGAGACCTGGAAAAAGCTCCTGGCTCCTGGTTTTTGTGGTCATTTGAGGAGTGAACTGGAAGATAGAAGATCTCTCTTTCTTTCTGTCTCCTCCTCCCTCTGTAACTCTGCCTTTCAAATAAATAAAAAAGAAATCTTAAAAAAGAGCAACATAAAACTAGCCTCCTTTGGTGTATTTTACAAAATCACATGATCAAATACAACAGGATAGAGACAACATGTCAACCAACACTTACAAACTATCTAGTCTTTGATGAGAAAATTGGAGTGTTTCCCAGTTTATCAAAGGTCAAGCTGGAGAGGTAGCCACTATGTCAGCTATTTTGTTTTGATTTCTAAACTTAAAGAAATATATTGGGAACCTGTAGCTGGAGACAACCTCCATGAGCCTGGTTCCTCCACATGTGTGTTACTTACATTTAGTAGACCTCCAAAGAAATGCAGTTGAAATGATCTGTGAAATTCCATGTTAAATATTTTTTTCTGTACTGAGCACTATTACTTTGTAATAGTGAAAATAATTCCACTATTGGGAAGAACCCCAACCACAGAACTTGTATTTTCATATGTGAAAACAAATGAGTCAATTTAACCTAGCCAGCATGTGTAATCTTTTTGTATCTTAAAGATGATTCTGCAAGCACCCTCCTACACTTGAAAAAAAAAAACAGAATAACAATAATATATACTATTAAAAGTTCTATGCATGTTAACTAACTTTGTAACATCCTACCTGCACATATTTGTACCCCAGAAACTTGGAAAAATTATCATGAGAAGGAGAACATATATCAGACATAGACTAGTATAAGGCCCTAGAAACTGAAGTAGAGGAAATGTGACAATTAGAAGGTTACAAGAAAAAACAATGGTTTTGATTAAATTGGCTGGCCACTTCAGGCACGGGGGCTTTAGAGTTTCATTTACCTAAATATTACCTTATATTTCTTCTCTACTTATATCTGAAAATGTGGCTTTATTTTCATCTGCGAATTCTTAAATTCTGCATATGATGCAGGACCTCACACAGCTTTGCCCCAAATGACTCATTAGGAAGTAAATCTCTCTACATTGCTTCACACTTTTAAATAAGCTAAATACTAATATTCACTTATCTCAGCAGTTCTAACACTTTACCATTTGGGGAAGATTTATTAAACAGGGAAATTTCTAGCTGACTGCCAAGAGTCCTGGATTAAAAACAAAATTGAAACTGCACATTTGCATTTAAAGGACCACCTGCCCCAACACTCCCATTATCCTCTAGAAATGTAGCATTTTGTGGTAAAACCAACCTGAGGTGATTGAAGAAGACTGTCAACACCCTATCAGGATTTCACAGTGGATTTTTCAGATTGCTTTGCTATATAACAAGGGGTTACCAAAAGAACTTTAATAAGGATCACCACGGACACAAGAGTGGTGCTAGCAAAGAAAATAATACCTCCAAATCAATGTCATGCAGGTTATACCAGGGTCAGCCAAATGCACCCCTGTACCTCCCTCTTTTTGTGTGTCCTGTGAGCTAAAGATGGTTTTACATTTTTAAGTGGTTGAACAAAGAGGTGCATTGACAGGGGCCCATGTTGTCGTGTAGCGAATAAAGCCATCATCTGCCCTGCCAGCCTCTCATGTGGGTGCCGGGTTTAAGTCCTGGCTGCTCCACTTCCCATCCAGCTCCCTGTTAATACACCTGGGAAAGCAGTAGAAAATGTCCCAAGTGTTTGGGCCCCTGCACCCATGTGTGAGACCCAGAAGAAGCTCCTGACTCCTGGCTTCAGCCTGGCCAAGTCCTGGCCATTGCAACCCTTTGGGGAGGGAACAAGCAGGTGGAAAATCTTCTGTCTCTGTATCTCCCTCTCTCTCTGTAATTCTGCCTTTCAAATAAAATAAAATAAAGAGATCTTAATAAAAAGAACATTGATAATGAAATTATATAAAATCAGTATTCACAAAGAAAGTTTATTGGAACATAGATATACTAATTCATTTGTATATTTTTTCATAGCTATGTGTTAACACAGTAGAGCTAAACACTTATGACAGAATAATATCCCCCAAAGCCAAAAACATTTGCTATATGGATCTTCACAGGAGACATTCACCTGGTCTGTGTTATAGTCAACATTGTTTTAAGATTTTTTTTTTATTTATTTGAAAAGCAGAGTGACAGCAAGAGGGAGAGAAAGAGAGAGAGAAACAAAAACAAACAAACAAAAAATCTATCTGCTTGTTCATTCCCCAAATGGCTGCAACAGCCGAGGCTGGGCCAGGCTGAAGTCAAGAGCTTGGAACTGCAGGCGCCGCGGCTCACTAGGCTAATCCTCCGCCTTGCGGCGCCGGTACACCGGGTTCTAGTCCCGGTCGGGGCGCCGGATTCTGTCCCGGTTGCCCCTCTTCCAGGCCAGCTCTCTGCTGTGGCCAGGGAGTGCAGTGGAGGATGGCCCAGGTGCTTGGGCCCTGCACCCCATGGGAGACCAGGAAAAGCACCTGGCTCCTGGCTCCTGGCTCCTGCCATTGGATCAGCGCGGTGCGCCGGCCGCAGCGCGCTGGCCGCGGCGGCCATTGGAGGGTGAACCAGCGGCAAAAGAAGACCTTTCTCTCTGTCTCTCTCTCTCACTGTCCACTCTGCCTGTCAAAAAAAAAAAAAAAAAAAAAAGAGCTTGGAACTTCATCCAGGTCTCTCATGTGGGTAGCAGGGCCCAATACTTGGGCCATCTTCTGCTGACTCAAACCAGTGCTTACAGCAGCCTAACCCTCTGTGCCACAACACCAGCCCCAATAGTCAACATTTTTTAAGTGCTGACTATGAATCTTTACTTGCTTTCTTTCATCTACCCTTCAAATCAATTTTTTATTCCCCATTTTACAGAAGCAAAAAAAATGAGGCTCAGAGAATTTTTTTAACTAGCATGTGATTAAGTTGAGAACAGACATTAAATTTCTCTTGTAGATCCTGGTGTTTATGAATTCTGTGCCAAACTTCATCCCCACATTCCCTGCCACCCCCAAAGCCCATCACCATGCCAATCACCTAGGAATAGGGAAAATGTAGACTCATAACTCCTATTTTGTGAAGCAGGAGGCACATCCTGGTCCCTATGAAGGCATACCTTGCTCCATCTCCTGCTGCTACTGTTCTCCAAAGCCCAGGCTTGAACGAACCTAGGGCTTTTTACCCACAAAGGCTGAGGCCCCTGTGATGTCACATAACTTTATAGGCCAGTTGCCACACTTAATTCATGAGTTAATTATGCCCAAGGACCACACTATTGCTCTGTCCACAAAAGATAAAAGGAAACAGGAAACTGCTCTCAATGGAGAACCATTTTCTGATGGTTTGGAGTCTTGGTGCTTTGCTTAGTCCAATGTGGACCTTTGCTTTAACTCTAGTCCCTTGTCTTAGACCTCAATGCCTTGGAATTCAGTGACCTCTGATGTGAACCACGGAGTACACACCTAGGAATATTAGATCCACAGTAGTCACCTCATTTCCCAGTCCTGTGCCCTCATGCTCCATAAGCTGCTTCCATCATTTCTGTCTAAATGGCCATGGCCAAGCAGCAAGTTTACCTGTTTGATAAGAAAGAAAACCAGCAGGAGCATGAAATAAAGAACCATTTTTTCTCCCAGTATTCTATTCTGAACTTGACAGTCAATTGGGCAAGTTGCCTTAACCGAGTGGCTCTCAACCTCCCATCTGTAAAGGAACAAGGACAACCCAAAGGTAGCTGCGAGGAGAAAAAACTTACAAGGGTATGAGTGGACCTTGGAAAATACAGAGTACTAGAGAATGTCAAATAAAAGTAAATTACAGCATTGAAGTAGAAATGTACACCCTGGTTTGACATTAATATGCCAACTTTGTCAAATCCTAAAGACATTTTAGGGTGTGATTCAAATTCAAAACTCCATGTTAACCAAGACTCTGTACGTGAATAAACCCAGGTGATGTACCACAATAAATGGCAATAAAACAAGTTGTCAAAGATATAAGCAGAGTCCAGATAACAGGACAAAACTACCTATATCAGACTTAAGTTTAGACAAATGTTTTCCTTCCGAGAGGGGAAAAGGAGGGAATAAAGGTTTCAGAAACTTCAACACATTCATGTATTGATCAAACGCTTACCTAATGCTTATTATAATGCCCAGCTCTTTGCACAGCAGTGCACACAGAAAGCTGAGCAGAAGACAGCTCACGGTCTAGGAAATGTACAAATCCTGACATTCAATATCCAGGAAATGCCAATTGCAAATGCTCTTTTTTAAATGGAGAGTTTCACTTTAAGTTTTCAGTTGGACATGTTAGATGCTTAGTCAGATAATAGTTGGGCTTCTAATCCCATTTTGTGTTCAGTGGATATGTGATTTGCCTGAAGGGTAGGCAGCATAACTGTCACAGTCTTTTCTCACCTTACATGTAGATTGGTTTTGTTGTACTGAAATATGCTTGTCTGGTCTGACATGCTTCCTCTTGCAATAAGCATTGTCCAACGCTCCAGGCATATAAGGTTACCCTGAGGGTCTGAAATGCAGGGCTTTTTGATGACCAGAAAGATCTTGGAAAATCTAGGTTTCCCATTGGAACTAAGTATCATTTTATCGAAAATGCATCTCTCAAGCCCATCTCTGGATCTGCTTCTAAACTGATGTCTCCACTGATGTCAAAAGTACTTGGGAAGCAAGAAAACACTGAGGCTAGTTAGGACTAAGATCTCCTAGAGAGAGTTGGTGAACACTGATTGTCTATTTTTATTGATTTATTGATTTATTTAAAAGGCAGATTCTCAGAGAGGGGGAGAGACAGAGAGAGATATCTTCCATCCACTAGTTCATTCCCCAAGATTGGGCCAGGCTGAAGTCAGGAACCAGGAGCCTCCTCCAGGTCTCTCACATGGGTGGCAGGGGCCCAGGAACATGGGCCATCTTCCACTGCTTTCCCAGCCACATTATCAGGGAGCTGGATTAGAAGAGGGGCAGCCAGGATGCAAACCTGTGCCTACATGGGATGCCAGCACTGCAGGCCACAACTTAATCCACTGCACCCCAGCACTCACCCTGCACTTATTCTCTATAATGTGATATTCCTAATGACATGCTCCAGTACAACCATGTTATAAGTCTCAATAACAACTTGGAGGGCAGGGAGAAGGAGTTGTGGCACAGTGGGTTACACCACCACTTGGGACACCCATATCCCATATCAGAGTGCTTGCTTTGAATCTGAGCTACTGTACTTCCATTCCAGCTTCCTGCTAATGTACCTGGGAGGTAGTGAATGATGACCCAAGTGTTTGGGTCCCTGCCACCTACCTGAGAAACCCCCATAGAGTTCTTAGTTCCCGGCTTCAGCCTGGCTTTGCACTTTCTGCTACAGGCATTTGGAAAGAGAACCCAATGGAGAAATCTCCTCTTTCCCTCTCTCTCTCTCTCTTTCTCTCTCTCTCTCTCTCCTTCCCTCTCCCTCTCTCTCTCCCTCCCTCTCCCTCTCCCTCTCTCTCTACCTTTCAAGTAAGTAAATACATAATACGGCAACACAACATTTATATACTCTCTCTCATGTTAAAAGCTTACTATTAAGCTTTCCATTCTTAGAGAGTCAGTTGGCAAATTGCAACATCAACAGAAATTGAGATTTTTGTTGGGTTCCATAGCCAGACCCCTAGACAGATTTTACTTGGGAAGGAAGGAATGTGTAGCCTTCAAAAATATGAGTCATGGGATCTGACTTTGACACTGAGATTAACTGAGGTTGCTCCACCATTGAGAAGTGGGGCAGAAACTGTCTCCTTGCCTATATATCGTTAAGGCATCAAAAACACGGGGTAAAGTGCATTGAAAACACTCAGCCACAGGGTCTCCATTAAGAGTCATTGTGGAAATCATCTCCTAACACCTGCACAGGAATCACCAGAGTTTGTTGTTGTTTAAAATTATGATTTCAGGGCCCCACTCTAGACCTGTAAATATTAAAATGACTTAAAGTTGGTCCCAGAATATTATTTTAAACCAAGACCTCCTAAATCAATCTCAATAATATCAACCTATCCAGCAGCTTATAGTGTCAACCAATGCTCAGAGCTCTTTACATGCACAAACTCAGGTTCTCCCACGTGCGGCTCTTACCTTACCTGAAATGAGGGAAGCCCTGGCCTACCTAGACGTTGGAGTAAGACGCACAGAGTCAAATCCTGGGACTGTTGTTTCCTAGCTGTGTGGCCATAGATAATGCATGTTATCCTACAGTAGATGCTTATGTACATCAAAAAAAACACCCACTAGGGCCTGCATTGTGGTGGCCACCTGAGATACCAGCATCCCATAAGGGTGCTGCTTCCAGTTCTGGGTGCTCCATTTCAATGCAGCTCCCTGCTAATGGTCTGGGGAAAACAGGAAGACGGCCCAAGTGCTTGGATCCTTGCCATCCATGTGGGAGACCCGGATGAAGCTCTTGGCTACTGGCTTCTGCCTGGCCATTGAGGCCATCTGGGGAGTGAAGAAGAGGATGGAAGATGGATCTCTCTCTCTCCTTCCCTCCTTACCCCCCTCATTCTTCCCCCCTCTTCTCTTACTGTCTCCTCTCTCTCTGTAGCTCCCTTTCAAGTAAATAACTTTTTTAAAAAAGATAAGAAAGAAAAAGATAAGAAAGAAAAAGAAAGAAAGAAAGAAAGAAAAGAAAAGAAAAGAAAAGAAAAGAAAAGAAAAGAAAAGAAAAGAAAAGAAAAGAAAAGAAAAGAGAAAAGAAAAGAAAGAAGGCAGGCAGACACATTATATAACAGTAATGACATGTATAATTCTATTCTTTACTCCTGGTTGTTAGCACCTTCACTGAGGAGGGTTCACTTCTTTTTGGCTACTACCAGACCCTGCCCTTAGAAACCTAAGCACCCAGGGCTTACAGCACTCTTCCTCTGCTATTTGGAATATGCCAGAATCAATCACATTCCAAGGAAGCAAACTGGCTGGCCAATAGATCCTTTCAGGCATTTTCAAAGTTTGCACGAAGTACTCTCTCTGTTCAGAGAAAACCATTTTTCCCTCCAGCCAGCCCTTCAGACAGACTGCACACACAATTCCCTGATGCTCTCATCCACCCAACTAATGCCATCCCTCCCTCTGGGAGACCCCTGCGGTCCTCCCAGATCTCGGGCTCACACTGAGCCCGGCACTTCCTGACCCTTCTCTCTCCCTCTCCACTCCCACTGAGACAATCCCCCAGGCACAAAGACCCCCTAACCTCCTCCAAGTCCTATAGCCCAAGAGACTTGGAAACTGCTCTTTGATTTCTCTACTGCAAAGAATTAACTTCCCTTTATTAGTAGCCTGGAAGTCTCATTTTCTCATGAATAAAAAATTAAGCACTGTATATAACCGTCATGTTTAAACTAATAGTCTTATTTCCTTTTCCTAAAAAATCATAAAGTAAAACTAATATGGTATTTTTAATGCTCTCCTTCCACTAAACAACTTATTTTAGGGAAAGTAATCTGACTTCATCTCAGAAAGCAGTTGCTTCATTTGAAATCTGACAGACAAGCTCCAAGACCTATTCTACCTCTAAAAGTAAAGAGAGGGCCACCCAATGCTACCTTCAGCTACCTTCAACTTGGCCACCCATAGCTACTGTCAACGTGGGCTCAATCTGCATCACTGAAACAGACCTTGTAATTGTGTGATAGTTTTGTTTAATAAGGCTAACTTGAGATAGTAAATATAATCAGTATGTTGCTACAAGCTGCAAATTATTCACAGAATGGTCACACATGGGCACATCATGCCATAGGCTCTCTTGTGGTTAGGATAGACAGTAGTAAGGGAAAGGGGGATAGTTTCACATCTTAAACTGCCTATCCTTTGTTTAATCATCTCTAGGTGCCTTACTAGTTATAGGGACACAATAAACATTTGCTAAATAAATGGATCAGCATATTTTCCCCTTGCTTCTGTCTCTAATCCTTCACTCTCACCATTGAAGCTTACTACTGAACTTTTCATGCCATAACAACTCAAGATGTATTTTATTTCCCTTTTCTTTGAACTCATAGAGCCAAATATAGTCAACTGATAATACACTATTATGTATTAAGCACAGTACTGTATGGCAATAACTATTTTTCTGCCTTAACAGCTACCAAACTCCATAGATTGCACATGTTTTTAAAAATTATTATTTGAGGCTTTATCATGATTCAAATGGACACTCCTATTCTCAATAACTTTCACTTCTTCTAAAAGATTGCCAGTTTTTCAGACATTGCTTCCCCTCTCCCAAAAAAAATGCTTCATTTTGTGTAGAAGTCATCAAATTAACTACCTATCTCAATCCACCTTTCTAAATGGCATTGAAAATGCCTGTGATGGCCAGTGCTTTCCCATCCACCATAAGATTTCCTTGAAAATGGGAGGGAGACACAGGAAGTTTGGAGGTCCCTGTGTATCTGAGAGCTAAAGTAAGAAGTCAGAGCCTCCTAGGCTCAAGGACTGCAAAGCCCCATAGGAAAAGGGCCGTTCTGTGCCCAAAGGAGCCTCCCTGTGGTCACCATTTGCACCGCTGACCACTGCCCTGGTCCCGGCTGCAGCATTCCCACACAGACACTGTGGGAACCTCCAGGCGAGGGAACAGAGGAGCTTTGTGACAGCAAAGGACAGCAAACCCTCAAGGGGAAACGGAGAAGAAAGGAATTGCTTCAAAGAGGATTATCAGAGATACCTTTCCATCCTAAAATGGACCTGATTGTCCAGAATGCTCTCAAGCATATTTATATTTCACAGGAAATCAAATCACACCATCCAGTTTATTTTTTGGTGTGAGGGTGGGTGCTACATTGGTGTAAAGAAGTGTTTATTTGTCAACTCTCCCAGTCACTTGAGAAGAGAAAATTGTTTCTGGGCCTCAATTATTTCATCTGCAAAATGGGAATGATATTTACCTCATAGCATCATTGCGGGATTAAATTATACAATGTATAGGAAACTTGATTTTTATTACAATTTTATCCCTTATTAGATAACTAGAAGTGAGAGTAATTTTCTGATTCCATCATTAAATAATATGTAAGAAAATTAATAGAGTTACTTGTCTAAAAAATCTGAATACTTGCTACAAATTTATTTTAGATACAAACCCTACATTCAGAGTTCAAATGAAGACTCCCCTCCTTTTTCATTGACCTACAGATAAACTTTGACCTGTTGTTTGATAGTCACACTTTTTCTGAAGATGCTTTGTTCCCTTTAGGAACAACAGCTTGACCCCAGAATCTGGAAACTGACAGGCATCAGTATACCTCTCCCCGCCCGCCCTGCCTCGCCAGCAGGAACCTTTAACCTCTGGACTTAATTTCTCAACCTTGCATATTTGTCATTACAGAAGATTTGGGGCATATGGAGAATTTTTTTATCTGAGTTTTATTAGGTGCCGACTCTATTTTTCAAACATGTACATCTGAAATTCAGCTCTTTTAAGAAAAATTCTCTTACTAGTAATGCTGAATCTTTTCTTCCTGAGTCTTATTCTCTAAAACCCGAGCTGGGATTGACTGCATGGCACTGATTTAGCACCCGCCATAAAAATCTCAAGCCCCTAGGCACACTGTGAAGTGAGCCGATAAACTGGCCTCAACCAGAAAAGCAGAATCAAGAAACTCCTTCCTCAGGATTTATACCTCTGTGGCTTCTGGCCTTATTTTTCTAATGAATCTTAAAATGTCAAGTTTCCTAAACTATATGTATTTTATATTTTACCCCATCTACAGCAGCTGAGATGTACCATCCAAGAGTGATTTCTTAGGAAAGGAAAAAACCTATTCTTGCAGTTTTGAAATAAATATGAGGGTACTTCAAAAAGTTCATGGAAAGTGGTATTAAAAGATAAATTTATTTAAGGCAAAAAAAATTGAAATCCTTATGTACATTTTTCATAACACACCAAAATAAACTTATCTTTTGTTCCATTTTCCATGAAACTTTTGAAGTCCCCTCATAGATGCATTTTCTCACATCCACATATAAATACATACATCACACATATGCATACACATGCTCACAGACACACACATACACTTGGAAGCAAAAAATGTCACTTACCCAAGAGACCATTATTCTTTGAATAAGCCCATTTCTCACCTCCTGCTACATTCTAAGATGGGAATTCCTAATCCCTGGAATCATATTACACTAAAAGCAGGAATCACATTACTGCTGCCTGTTTTATATTTAGATCAAAATGTAGGACAGGGGTGGGTTGTCCAGTCTAGTGGGTACGACACCTGCTAGCATGCCCACACCCCATATAGGAATGCTCAGATTCTTGATTCAAGCTTCCTGATAATGCAGACCCTGGGAGGCCATGGCCATGGTTCTGGTGCTTGGGTTCCTGCCACTTACAAGGGAGACCTAGATTGTGTTCCCAGCTCCTGGTTTCCATCTGACCTAAACTCAGCTGTTTCAGGCATTTGAGGAATGAAATAGATGCGAACTTGCTCTTTCTGCTTCTAAAATAAAGGTTTTTTTTTTTTTTAATTAATGTATTGGAGTGAAATGGACATTCTGAGCTTCAATGATTGTTTAGCCCTTGTCTCTTCTGTTGAGGAAAGGTGGTCTTTTTCTTCCTATTATTTGTTGAACTCTTTTACTTAGTGTAGGGTTTACCTTACAATCATTAAGTAAACTGAAAGCAGATCTTTGTAAAAATTAAGAGTAGGAATGGGAGAGGCAAGAGGAAGAAGGGTTGGGGCATGGGTGGGAGGGAGGGTAGGATGGGAAGTATCACTATGTTCCTAAATCTGTATATATGAAATACATGAAGTTCGTATAACTTAAATAAATTTTTTTAAAGGAAAAAAAAGGTAAGATCAAGAGATTACTCAAAGTGAATCAGCATTTTGCAGGGTATACACACACACACACACACACACACACACACACATTGTAAGGACCAGGCATAGCATTGTACCAATCAACAAAATTAAGAGCATCAAAATAAAAGAGGTAGTGCTACAGGAAATTGTATGGGGAAATAGCACTGATTTTGTTTAGAGAAAGAAAAAGGTAAGTGCCCATATTTGAAAAAAAAAAAATACAGTTCAAAGTTGATGCTACAGAAGTGAGGGTTATTTCTTTTTTTAATACAAAAAAAAAAAAAAAAAAAAAAACACAAACCCTATGTAATACATTTTGTCTTAGAATCAGAAGTCTGATACTTTGAGGTCATTCTTTCTCTTCACAGATACAAGGAAGGAACTTGCTTTACCTAAAGGTAAAGTGCTATCTAAGACTAGCCTCAGGAGAATGAGGTTATCGGCTTGGTTCTGTGACTTCCTAGCTCCATGGCCTTAGGCCACCACTTAACTCCTCTGATCCTCACTTTCTTAATCTTTAATATGGAGAAAGCAATGCAGGACATCAACACAGAAGGGGCAAATACAAGCTACATGTAAAAGAACTACAGAGAGATAAGCATTATTATTATCAGTGCTGGGTTGCAATAATTTTAATGAAGTATTTTTCCATTCTATAAGAAGTCAACTACCTTTCACTTACATGTATCTACATTTCAACACATATGGTCATGATAGAAGAATAAAAAGAAAACTTTCTGGTAACACAACATTTAAAAATTAATGTTTTCCTTGGAACCACTGAACAATCACCTAGAGTCATTAAATTAAATGGACTCAAATTGTAGCCAGAAACATTTAGCACCACACACTTTCATTGTAGTGAAGAACTCTTAAATTCATTTCATGGAGCTGACGTTGTAGCGCAGCGGGTAAAGCTACCACCTGCAGTGCAGGCATCCCATATGGACACCGGTTCGAGTCCTGACTGCTCCACTTCCGAAACAGCTCTCTGCTGTGGCCTGGAAAAGCAGCAAAAGACGGCCCAAGTCCTTGGACCTCTGCACCTGTGTGGGAGACCTGGAGGAGGCTCCTGGCTCCTGGCTTCAGATCAGTGCAGCTCTGACCATTGAGGCTAATTGGGGAGTGAACCAGTGGATGGAAGACCTCTCTCTCTCTCTGCCTCTGCCACTCTGCAACTCTGCCTTTCAAATTAATAAATAAATCTTTTTAAAAATTCATTCCTGATGAACTTTAAGCTTATGGATTTCAGTTTACAGTTTTTAAGGAGTCACTTGAAATACAGATTTTATCTAACCCAAAGCTTCCAAAATTAGAGCCATAACCATTTTGCCAGAATAGTTTGTGCGGTGTGTACACGGGGTGGGGGCAGCCAGGATGGCCGCAGCAGCTCACCAAAAGCACCCTCCCTCAAAAAGCTAAGAGTTTCACAAGCAGTCTCTGCCAAACTTGAGACTCACTTGCTGAATCCTTAATTATATTTTAAGCTCATTTTCACAATACTCACACTGACTTTGTAAGTGTTAAATTTCGATCCTATTCAAAATGATAGAAAAAAAAAAAACATTGACTAGAAAAAATAAACCAAATACCTAGCATGCATGTCAATTTGCATAGAACATGAGGACGCAGCATTCCAAGTTCATGGAAACCTCACCATGAAATCTTAGACTAGGAGAGGATGTTAGGATTGTAACGTCTCTCTCACTGTCCCCTTCTGAAGCACAGAAGAGGCTAGATTTCCTTCTTCACTTAAGAGGAAAAATAAAGGAAAACTTCTTACCTTCTGCTTCCCCTCCTGAGTTCCTGATATTCTGGTTTTTAATTCATGAGCCAGAACATTGGCCCGGAAGCCCTGTAACACTGCACATTTGCAAATGCTTTTGAGAAGACTCAAATGCTTAAAACTATATAAATTGAATAAATGATATAAAAGCCATGAGCAGGCTGACCTGTTCTTTATGAATGTCCATTTAATGTTTTATGTATGCCTTCCTTGTTCTTGGAGAGCGACTTTGAGTGTTGCATGACAAATGAGTAAAGCAGGTTAAACATGCGTGGCAATCCAAAGTATTTTTCTGGTGTAGATATCACGACTCTGCTCAACCTCTCTGACTTACAGCCAACCATTTTACTAAAACTGAGCACTCATACAGAGGGAAAAATTGTAATAGAATGACATCCCCAATTTGGTAGATAATTTTATTAATTTCGATTGAATAAAATGAGATTCGTTTTATCATCTCTCTCTGATTTCCAAAAACTCTTCAGAACCAAAACAAATTGAACTGTTTCCAGAGAGATTTCTTGAAGGTATAATATATGGAAAATGTATATGGAACAGCAAAGGAATAAGAAAACATAACAATTTTGACCAAGAATGAAGTTAGAGAATAACATGTTAAGATTTTAAGGATCACTGTGGCACAGTAGTTTAATCCTCTGCCTGAAGCACTGGCATCCCATATGGGCACCGGTTCTAATCTTGGCTGCTCCTCTTCTTATCCAGCTCTCTGCTATGGCCTGGGAAAGCAGCAGAGGATGGCCCAAGTCCTTGAGCCCCTGCACTCACATGGCAGACCCAGAAGAAGCTCCTGGCCCCTGGCTTCAGATCAGCTCAGCTCCAGCTGTTGCAGCCATTTGGGGAGTGAACCAGTGAATGGAAAACTTTTCTCTCTGTCTCTCCCTCTCACTGTCTATAACTCTGCCTCTCAAATAAATAAATAAAATCTTTATTTTAAAAAAAAGGACAGATAGTATAGCAAAGGGATATACATGCGTAAGTCAGCAACAGACCCACATAAATATAGGCAATTGATATTTGACAAAAATGTAAATGCAATTCAGTGAGGAAGGACAGTCTTTTCAACAAATGGTGCCAGTACAATTGGACATCATACGAAAGAAAGAAACTTTGCCCTAAACCTGAGGCCACATAAAAAAATTAACTGAAAATGAATCTCAGACATAAATGTAAAATCCAGAGACATAAATGTAAAATCTACTGTGTAAAATCCAGAGACATAAATGTAAAATCTGTTGTGGCATAGCAGGTAAAGCTACCGCCTTCAATGCTGGCCTTCCATAGGAGCACCAATTGGCATCCTAGCTGCTCCACTTCCAATTCAGCTCCCCATTAATGGCCTAGGAAAAGCAGCAGAAGATGGACCAAGTGCTTGGGCCCCTGCCACCCATGTGGGAGATCTGGATAAAACTGGTTCCTGGCTTCAGTCTGGCCCACTCCTGGCCATTGCTGCCATCTGGGGAGTGAATCAGCAGATGGAAGATTTCTCTCTCTCTCTCTCTCTCTCACTGTATGTGTGTGTGTGTATGTGTGAGTGTGTGTGTGTGTCTCTCTTTCTCTCAGTAACTCTGGCTCTCAAGTAAATAAATAAATTTTAATAAATAAATATAAAACCCATATTTTATAGGAGAATATCTTCATGACCAAGGCCAGGTGAGAAACTGGACTTCATCAAAATAAAACTTTTGTTCTATAAAAGACACTGTTAAAAGAATGAAAAAACATGGGAGGGACTGAGAGAAAATATTTACAAATCACATAAGGAACTTTAAATGAGGGGGGAAAAGTAAACCATTAAAAACGAGCAAGAGTTTAATAGAAGGAAACGTCACCAAAAACAATATGAGGATGGCCAATAAGAACATGGGAGAGCTGGCACTGTGGTACAGTAAGTTAAGCCTCTGCCTGTGGTGCTGAAATCCCATATGGGCACTGGTTCAAGTCCCATCTGCTCCACTTCCAATATACCTCCCTACTAATGCATCTAGGAAAGCAACAGAAGATGGCCCAATTGCTTGGGCCCCTGCACCCATATGAGAGACCCATAAGAAGCTCCTGGCTCCTGGTTTAGGATACGTCCACCTCCAACCAGTGTGGGCATTTGGGGAGTGAACCAGCAGATGGAAGACCTGCCTCTCTGTCTGTAACACTGCCTATTGAATAAATAAAAATAAATTATTTTTAAAAGGAACATGGGAAAGTGTACAAGACCACTGGTCATTAGGGAAACTAATTAAAACTAAGATTAGATACAATTACGCATATCCTAGGATAGCTAAAATAAAATTTAAAAAATGGCAATACCAGACATTCCACTGACATTGAATACCTAGAATTTTCACACACTGTGACTGGAATGCAGAATTTTATAGCTCACTTGGGAAACATTTAGCAGTTTCTTGTAAAGTTAAACATATACAGTTAACACTGGGGTCAGAAATCCCACTCCTAGGGATTTAGAGGAATGAATATTTGGGTTTGCACCAAACTTCTATACAAATATTTATAACAATTTTATTCATAATGGCCCAAAGTGGAAAGTAACCAAAAAATTCCATAACAATTGAATGAATAAATAAACTTTGGCATATCCATTCAATGGAATACCACTTAGCAATAAAAAGGAATAAAAATGACATGAGCAATGCAATGATTTGGATGAATCTCAAAGTAGTTATACTGATGAAAGAACCCAGTGTTGGAAAGTTGCATGCTATATGAGTACACTTACACAATATTTTTAAAAGAATAAAATTATATTGATGGAAAACAGATCCAATGGCCCAGAGTAGGAAAAGGATGCAATTTCAAAGGTGGTTTTGGGACTGGTGCTGTGGGTTAGCAGGTGAAGCCACTGCCTGCAGTGTCAGCATCCCATATGAGCGCCGGTTCAAGTCCTGGCTGCTCCACTTCCGAAGGAGCTCTCTGCTATGCCCTGAGAAAGCAGTAGAAGATGGCCCAAGTCCTTGGGCCCCTGCACTGATGTGGGAAGAACCAGAGGAAGCTCCTGGATCCTGGATCCTGGCTACTGGCTACTGGCTCCGATCTGCACAGCTCCAGCCATTGTGGCCAATTAGGGAGTGAACTAGTGGATGGAAGACATCCTCCCCCCCTTTCTGCCTCTCCTTCTTTCAAATAAGTAAATAAATCTTTAAGAAAAAAAAAAGTGGGGGGGGGGGGTTTCTGGAGTTAAGGGACTCTTCTCTATCCTGACTGTGATAGCGGCTACAGGAATTAACATTTATACATGTACATGTACACACATATTCACAGAAGCATGATTCATAATAGCCAACATGTAGAAATAGCTTAAATGACCACTAATGAATGAATGGATAAACAAAGTAGGGGACAGAAATACCAGGAAATATTATTTAGCCATAAAAAGTAATAAACCTCTAAAATATAATACGTAAAAGGAGACAGACATAGAGAGCACATACTGCATGATTATATTTCGATTACATAACTAGACTTGTTAAATACATAGAGAGAGAATGTAGACTGGTGGTTGGCAGGGAATAGATGACAGATTGGGGAACAATTGCTTAATGGGTATAGGGTTTCCATTTGAGAATGTTTTAGAACTACATAGAACTCATAGAACTGGTGCCGACTATACTACATTGTGATTTTGCCAGTCACCACTGAATTACCACTTTAAAATGCCTTATTTTGTTATATGAATTCCACTTCAATAAAAAATAATCCAAAACAGTTTCACTGTACTAACTCCAAAAACTAATTCAAGGGCCAACACTGTGGTGTAGCAGGTAAAGCCTCCACCTGCAGTGCCCACATCCCATATGGGCACCAGTTCGAGTCCCAGCTGCTCCACTTCTGCTCTAGCTGTCTGCTATGGCCTGGGAAAACAGTAGAAGATGGTCCAAGTTTTGGGTCCCTGCAGCCACATGGGAGACCCAGAGGAAGCTCCTGGCTTCGGATTGGTTCAGCTCTGGCAGTTGTGGCCATCTGGGGAGTGAACCAGTGGAAGATTCTCTCTCTCTCTCCCTCCCTCCCTCCCTCTTACTGCCTCTGCCTCTGCCTCTCTGTAACTCTACCTTTCAAATAAATAAATAAATCTTTTTAAAAAAACTAATTTAAAGCTTCAAAAAGAAGGAAATTAGAAAAAATTAATAATAGCTTATAACTCTACACTTGGAATAACTCTTCAAATAAAGCAAGAAGGAAGGGTTAAAGTTAAGTTGGTAAATATGAGAGGACTTCACATGTCTGAGCATCAGACTCTGTTCTTCCCCAAATATTTCAGCAACATCATCTCCACATAGTGGGAAAATTCCTCTTCCCAATCAATAAAAAAAAACAAGCACATGGAATTTCATTTTCTTTGCTTGATTGCAAATACTTAAAGTTACCTACCTAGTAGTTTGAAAATGTGGTTGTGTTTTAAAACATATCATGAAACAAAAAAAAAAAAAATCAAAAAGGGGCCTATGCTTTCTTTAAAGACTAAAAAACCGGTCACAGTACCCTTTGTTGTCTTCAGCTTTTAGCCATTCCCACACACACTGTGTGTTTGCCTGCTCCTTGCCTTTGCCTGTATGATTCCTTCTACCTGTAATGTCTTTCCTCCTTAGTCCTTGTGATGGTTAACTCTGAGTCGTCCTCTAACACTCAGTTCTGAGAGCTTCTCTTCCAGGGAAACATTCCCTGAACCAAGGGACAACCAGAGGATCCTCCCTTACACCAAACACATGATTGGCTCAGGCAAGTGTCTACCCCTCCAAGCTATGGACTTTGAGAAAGAAGAGGACACAGCTTTTCCATCACTGTTGAATAACTATCATATGAGCATAGCTGGCTTATGTGGATTTTGTTGTACACTTACAAAACATTCTGAACATTTTTATGGACAAAGCCTAATCTCTCCTACATTTACACAGGTAGTGTTATCCTTGATTTAAAATAAATTCTGATTCCTTGGGTTCTTTGCTTTCTGACAAATTCTCTAAGTTAGACTCCCATGGATACTTTATACTTGAAGCATGAGTTTTCTTCCAACTCCTTCAGGATATTGAGAGAACAGGTAGCAAGCCAGGAGCAGGTGTTGAGGCTGATGGCTAAAATGCCCATATCTCACATCAGAGTGCCTGGGTTTGACTGCTAGCTCCAATGCCTGACTCCAGTTTCATGCTAACACAGATCCTAATCCATAGCTGTGATAGGTCAAGTAATCTGGCTTCTGCCACCTACATGGGAAACCTGGTCCTTGTGGAAGCCCCAGCCTCGCCCCAGTGATTGTCAACATTTGATGAGTGAACCAGCAGATTGGCAGTGCTTATCTGTCTCTGTCCCTCCAATTAATTAATTTTTTTTTCAATAAGGATACTTAGCAAGCCAGACTTCTATCAATTCCAGAAGAGGAGGGTGTTCACTCCCCAAATGGCCTCAATGGCTGGAGCTGAGCCGATCTGAAGCCAGGAGCCAGGAGCTTCTTCCAGGTCTCCCGTGTGGGTGCAGGGGCCCAAGGACTTGGGCCATCTTCACCTGCTTTCCCAGGCCATAACAGAGAACTGGATCAGAAGTGGGGCAGCCGGGACTTGAACCACTGCCCAGATGGGATGCCAGCACTGCAGGTGGCAGCTTTACCTGCTATGCCACAGTACTGGCCCCGGGAGTATCTTACAGGCAGACCTCTGCCCTCCCTCTGAGAGACAGGTGGGAAGGAGAAACCAATGTGCAGCAAGGTGTACTTCTGTGTAAACATTCCAAGTAAATTGTCTCAGGATTTACACACAGAAGGGGAGCTCAGCATTGGTTGAGCCGGGTTCTGGCACAAGGTAGAAAGTAGGTTACTTTACTCATGGTTTGGTAGAGGGTTTGATTCATTCACAGTCATCAACTGAGAATTCTGGCTCTACTGTCAAGTTCATGTGTGTGAACTGAAGAAGTCAAAATCACCCCCTCCTCAGTCTTTGAATGGCACTTGTTTTCCTCAATGCCACAAACCTGTTACCTAGAGTGGCAGAGAAGAATCCAACTTCTGTCGTCAAGCAAACCAACATTCTCGGTCCAACTCTGCCCTTAGCTGGCTGAGTGACTCAGCCTCTCGACATCTCTGTATCCCCAGCAACAGAATACGAAGCACATGGCCGGCGCCGTGGCTCACTAGGCTAATCCTCCGCCTACTGCGCCGGCACACCGGGTTCTAGTCCCGGTTGGGGCGCCGGATTCTGTCCCGGTTGCCCCTCTTCCAGGCCAACTCTCTGCTGTGGCCAGGGAGTGCAGTGGAGGATGGCCCAAGTGCTTGGGCCCTGCACCTGCATGGGAGACCAGGAGAAGCACCTGGCTCCTGCCATCGGATCAGTGTGGTGCGCCGGCCACAGCACACCGGCCGCAGCGGCCATTGGAGGGTGAACCAACAGCAAAGGAAGACCTGTCTCTCTCTCTCACTGTCCACTCTGCCTGTCAAAAAAAAAAAAAAATTTTTTTTTTTTTTTAAATACAAAGCACAGGCAGGCATTTGGTGCAGTAATGAAGGAACTGCTTGGTACACCCAGATCCCATGTCAGAGAGCCTGGTTTTGAGTCTCAACTACACTTCTGATTCCAGTGTCCTACTAATGTACACCCTGAGAGGCAGCAGGTGATGGTTCTAGTACTTGGGTTCCTGCCACCCATGTGGCAGACCCAGATTGAGTTCCAGGTTCCTGGCTTCATAGCTTCTCTCTCTCTCTCTCTCTCTCTCTCCCTCTGCCTTTCAAATAAGTAAAACTAAATAAATAAACATCTGATAAAAAAAAGAAATACAACATTATTGCTGCTTTATGCTTATCTGTCTGTCCCTTGAAGGAATGCCTGTTAGATTCAAAAGGAAATGTATGAAGGGAAGTGGAAGATAGAGAACAAAATTGATTTGTTGCATTGGAAGCCTGTGAGAGCACATTGACCTTGTATGGAGCAGGAGCTACATGCGGTAAGTGTAAGTCTACTCTTCAAGCTAGATTTTGCTACTTACATCCAAATTCTCCAAAGTAAAGGTAAAACAAATGATAAATTTGTCTTAACCTATGATTCTAACCAACAGTTCAGGAAGGTGTACAAAGTTAAAATGATACCCAAAAAGGAACCCAAATTGTTCTTCTTAACCACTGTTCCATATCCTTCACTCTTTGGGAAAAAAGCGGGTGAGGGGAACTTGTGTGAATAAAGGGATATGAAAATAAGATTAGTAGGGTAAAAGTAGGTATTCCTAGAAGCAGTATAGGAAGGAGCAGCAGGCATAATTAAAAGCAAAATGCTGTACATCTTTCTTCTCATTTCTGATTGCATATGAAAAGTTTATCAATACTCTATGTTGATGGCTATTTCTTAACATTTCCAGATGTTATGATTTTTTAGCCACCTTTTTAAAAAGACAACAAGATGAGCTCTGTGTTTCTAAAACTAAAACAATTTTCCAAGTTACTGCAAGAAAAATAATGTACATTGTGGAAAATTTTCCTTAGTTACTGTTGATGACATTATCCTAGCTTATTGTGCATCTAGTTTCCTTTTGTTTAACAATTTACTGTTTAAATTTATTATTTGGGATATTTTGTGATGTTTTTCTCCCTAAAAAAAAAAAAAAAAAAAAAAAAAAAAAAAACACCCAAGCAAATCTACAATGTTGCAAAGATGCTTCTTATTTAGTAAGTAGCTACTCTGTTAATTCTTTCTATGGTGGCAATACCTGTAACCCCACTCCAGTTGTTCTGCTGTAGCATTAAACTGGACACCAGAGAGAATGGATTAGCTGTCCTACCCAATAGTTGGAGTTACTTTTTTTAAAAAATCATATCATTTTGGGAAGGTTTTGTGGTGCAGGTTAAGCTACCTCTTGGGAAACCCATATCCCATATCACAAAATGTGGGACAGAGTCCTGCCTCCACATCCAATCCAACTTTCTGCTAATAGACACCCTTGTATGTAGCAGATGATGACTCAAATACTTGAGTCCCTAATATCTATGTGGGAGACCAGGAGTTCCTGGCTCCTGGCTTCACCTGGTCCTGCCCTGGAAGTTGTAGGCATCTGGGGAGTGAACCAGCAGACAGAAGCGTCTTTCTATCCCTTGCTCTGCCTTTCAATTAAATGGTTTTTTTTAAATGTTTCAAGAACATTGTTAAAATCATATCATTTGTTTTTACAGTTTTATAAACAATTCACCCTGGGTGTCCCAAAATAGATGTTTCCTTTTAAGAAAAGGAAAATTTTCAAGCAGGAGCATACATGAGTGTGTGCTGCAATTCAGAGCAAACGAGTACTTTGCTGGGTAATGGACTTTTCACAAAGGCAGTAACTTTTATAATAGTTACATTCTGGAACAGTATGTCAAAAGCTGCCTAACAGACCCTTCAGATCTATAACTGTCTCTCCAAACAAAACCCATTATGCACAAATGCAACATCAAACAAAAATCTGTAACAGCGCATGTTGCAAGTAATCTGAACAGAGTCCGTAGGGGCCCTGGAAAGGCCGCCGGGCTTGGCACTTAGAGAGGCAGGTCCCACGAATCTGCAGACAGGGGTGTGGTGCACAGGCTTCCCCCCTCTCTTACCATGCACTCCCAAGGGCGTTTGGAAATCTTTTAAAAATCAGTTTACTCACACTTTCAAAGAAGTGCCGGGTTGATGCCCTTTTGTTTTTTATAATGACCAATGAAAGCAGAATCCCCATATACCCTTCCGAACCACACCAATAGAAAGCGATCAGTTGTCCAATCAGTCCCCTAGCCCTACCTCCTCCCCACCCACCCCTCCGCCCTGCTTCAGGTAACACAGGCGCTCTGGGCTGAGCAGCCGCAGTGGTTACCAAGGGGGACGATCTGGTGCCTCTCCCTAAGGGTGTCTGAATGGCCAGGCACAATGGGCCAAAGCAAAGAGCCCGGTTTCCACTCCCACTCGCTCTGAATCTCTTCTTTCCCGCGGGAGCAGAGAGGAGTGTTCACCAAATCCTTCATATTCTTTGAGTACAGCAACTTTTGCAGGCTGGGTTTTTTGGTTGTTGTGTTTTTTTTTTTTTTTTTTTTTTTTTTTCGGAAAAAAGAAAAAAAAACTTTCCTAGAATGGGCAAACGTGTTTGTCTTTAAGGGTTGTTCTAGGAGAGAGCATGCATATTTTAGCCAGCTCCAGATGAAACGAGTTAAGCGATTCTCCAGCACGCTAATGTTTGAAAATGCCATGTTTGTGCCATATTCCAGCCTTTTGCTAGGAACGCATCTTCAATGCAGCCCTGGTACCCCCCAGGCCCCCACCACCCCCCCATTCCTTTATGTATATATGTTGCATAATTATGGAGCAGTGAGTATTTATCACCTTTTCTGGGCAGTAAGCAGAAAGAAATACAATACCATTACTTCCAGTTACTGCCTTTCCCAAGATAATTAGGTAACACAGTGGAGGGAGCCTTGGTAAGCCTAATGCTGTTGAAGTTAAGTGATTGACATGGCTGTGTCTGGCTGCTCTATTAACTGTTTCATTTTGTTGCTATTTGCAGTTTGCTTGGCTAATACTCCGAACAAATACAGACTGTTTCTTTAGCCCCTTTTTTCTCTTTGACCTTCTCCTGCCCATTTTCTTTGACTCACTTCAGACTGCCTTGAAAAGGCCTGTTGAATGCGTACAGTCCATCAGAGGCCCAGGTTCCTCCCTAGCCTGGCCCTGAATGCCTTACTTCAAAGATGCACCGCATTCTTTAATTGCCCTTTGAATTAATATCAAAGGGTCACAATGCGAGTGCCAAAAGAGAAAGGGGCTTTAATGAAGCCAAGAGCTGCCATTCATTTGCAGATAACCACGTCTTTATGCCCCAGTGGTCACCGTAGCTAAAGGCTTCGTGAAGGGGAGGCTGGCCTGAGCGGACTTCTCCTTAAGTAGTGATTAGTTCAAACAAACAAGAGTAAACAAATAAAAAAAAAGTCTACAAACAGCGACAACATAAAATAAATAATAAGGCTAAATTCAAAAGCTATACTCTCACTTGCTCGCTCGCCTGCTTGCTCACTGTCTCACACACACACACATCCCTCACACTGCCATTTAAAAAGGAAAAAAGCTGCACTTCATTAGCAAATCCATTCACTATTTTTAATCCCATATTTCAACATTGAAATGCCAAAGACTGAGTTCAGCAACATGGCTGAGATAAAGCAGTTTCAGTCTGAAATTCTGCACCATGGATATCACAGAGGAAAAATGTTATTGACTTTAAAATGCAGCTTTCATTAAAAAAAAAAAAAAATCCCACTGCTTGAGATATAAATACTTTTACTTTTGATAGGAACATTGTGTGCTTCTTGAGTCTTGCCGAACACAGAATTTAGTTGGAGCCCCAGATAGTAACATTTTATATATCTGTATCTACATTTTGAGGCCATATCTTACATTTCTCCCAAAGAAATCACCAGTTAGCAACTACTGTCTTCATTGTCCCCAGTAACGCTGTAGCTGCAGCTATGAGAATAAGCAAGTCCACGGCCCCAGAGGTCAACGTAAGGTAAAATACAGCTCAAACCATCAATGATTACAGAGTGAAACCATAAGCCCCGCTTCCTCTAGCCATCATTCTCCTTTTGGAACAACTGATGACTAAAGAAAGCGTTCAGTCCTGGTGAATTATCATCTTAGCTAAAGCCCCAACTGGCAACCTTTGTGCCCTGCTACAAACTGGATGATGCGGCTTTTGGTTGATGCAACATGTGGACCATGGCCTGGACCGCTAGACTTCTATCTCTTCACTGGACACCCTGGTACACTGAGTTTATGGTACTCTCAGTGACACAGACAGAGGCTCTGGTTCAGATGCTTCACATAGTTGAGTTTTTATAAAATTGCCACTGCTATGCTAATAGAAAGAGAGGTCTCTGCTATCTTTGGGGAACTCAAAAGCATCGCCTGTCTCCTCACTGGCCTTATTTTCCGTGAGCTTATCCATCTGGTTCGGAGTTGCCAAAACGGAGTGAGAGAAGGGCAGCACATAAATGTCAGAGAGCCAGCCAAACTGCATAAATCTCCAGCTCCTTCCAGAGAAACTCCTTCCTGGCCTGCTGGGACTTCCAGTCTTGTGACGTGAGCCAACAGGCATCAGAACTACATGAAAATCAAAAGACCTATTTTGCCCAAATCCAAACCTTTAAGGGCAGTTTCTCTCACATGGGTTTTCCACTAGATACACACCACCATAGTGCTTTGCCATAAAACAATGTTATCCCAGCAACCAGGTCTTGTGTGGCCTGGAAGTACATTTATTTACTTCATATTTACAAAATTCTGGTCTAGAGTATATTTCCAACTGACCACAGGAAGAGCTGCTGAATCCCTGTTGCACCGTACTCTAAGGATGCATAAAAGAAAACCTATCAGCTGCCCAATCTTGTTTCACTGAGTACAGAAGCCAACAGTAGGTTGTAAGTAAATCACATTTTATATTTGGTCACAACGTTTACTGGGTTCATGGTCACTCACATATATTAACAAGTAGTGGAGCAAGTATTATCACCTCCGTTTCCAAGCAATCCAGCTCAAGACAGTGACTCATGGTCCCAAAGGTAGTCAAAGAGTGAACTGGGACAGAAACCAAAGTCTCTTAATCCCAAAACCTTTCATAAAGCCGTGGTTATTTCTGGTACAGACTTAGACTTCAGCATGCTGAACCCCGCGTGTTGTGGTTGCTTTACCAAAATCCACAAGTAGAATCAACATCAAGGCATGACAAATCCAGCTTACCAAAACACTAAAATAAAAAATGGTCTGGAGCATGTATTTCAGTCTTGCACAGGATGCTATGATTGTACGTATGCAGCAATTGATAAATTTAATCCCAAACACAGCAACATGGTGATGGGATTGATGACACGCTGGTGGAGGTAATGCTCGTGCTGACAGGTTGTGCTCCAATCTTGCGTTTGTCTATGGCTTTATACCTCTTCAAGAATGTTTCACACCCACTCCGTGATGTCATTGTATTTTTGAGTTGATATTTCTCACTTTCATTTCAAGTGCCAAGGAATAAGGTAATGTGCCTTATCATCAAGGAAAGTAAAGCAATTTGAAGTTTAAAAAACCTAAACAGCCTGGCTCATTGGAGCTACTCAAGCCATAGGTTTCCCATATAACTCTCAATAAAATGGAGGGGTGTTTAATAGCTGAGTAAAATTTATATTCCCATGAGATAAATCAACCCCTGATGGCGTTCTCTCGTCCAGCCAATTCTCATTTGCAACAGGAAAGAGGTGCTTCTGACCTTCAGCTCCATGGGAAAGACTCCCCTCCAAGACTTAACCTGCAAGCTGCAAAAATGTAACAAGGTGTTCCAAGATCACAAGGAGCATGTGCTTAAAGGATTTCCCCAAAAGGAAATGAGCACCTTGTCCAGATGTGGCTGGACCTCTCTCCTGAAGGTTCTCACTTTCTCTGTGTCCCCAAGTCAGGACCACAAAGCTGCCCGCATTGCCTGCAACTGTCCTACCAGACACCATTGACCTGAGACCTGATGAATATGTAGTAACACTGTGCAATAGCCGCCACTGTTTATGCCACTTAGAAATCAAGGGCACGCTGAGGAGAAGCTCTTGCTTTCAATGGGGGAGGAAAAAAAAAAGCAGAGCACATCGCCCTGAAATCTGCAGAGTTAGAAATGCTGTCTGAGCATTACTCCTTTAAAAGCGAAAGTGCACCTCTTCTAATCTTGGAGCCACTTCTCCCACGCACCAGCAAGTTGCCCAAGAATGGAGTCTTATGTCAACTAAAGAGGCTTAAAGGGGAAGAAAATGTGATCTAAACAAACCTCTAGGAGCAGACATCCTGCTGTAAGCTTCAGTGGGTAACATTTGCTATGAAGCAATAAGAATTTGCATAATTTTGGGGAAGACTTTGTTTTCAAAGTAATTCTCTTTTTCACCTGCTTAGGCCTTTACTGTGTATGGCTTTGGTTAAGTTTTGTTGATGGAGGCTCATGTTTAACCAACTGTTTTTAATTTACAAATTAAACTTGTCAGAAGTAGAAATCCTTCCCTTGGAACTCTTCCAATATGTCAAGAATTAATTCTAATGAAAACGGCATTGCCTAAATGCAGGATGGCCAGCCACTTATTTTATTTACACAAAGTCCTTCTCAGTTTCTTTGATAAAAGCAGCTAAATCTTTTTCCTCTTTCATGTTTTGTCAGCACTTGATTCCTTTTGTCCCTTGGCTATTTGCCTAGCTGTGGACAATAAGGCAGGAAGAATAGAAGCAGATTGTTGGAATGGCCCTCAATAAACCTAATTATGACATGTTGACTGCCCTCACCATGACACAGTCAGGGGACCCAGGCTTATTCAATTACCCTTGCCAGGTTTCTCTTTCAGACCTAAAGTTATCCTTTGACTGTTTGTATTTCTGAACAGTATTCATGTTCATTGTGAAAGAAAATCCCCTGGACTTTGAGGGGTTTTTAAGTTGATGCTGTTATTGTAGCTAATTTTTATTAACTGAATGATAACATGATAAAGAAATAGACTTTTGTTATATAATAAGAACAAATCAGTGTGTGCTTAAAGTTACACCTTGCTTTCCTTCTCCTCCAGCCTGCCTGGCAGCACGCGGAAGCTGAATTCATAAACAAAATAATTTCTTCAACCTGCATGTCTCTTCCAACATGGTACGTCTAGTGCCACAGAGCAGGACTTTTGCTTCATGGGGATTCCTCTCTTAGCTTAAAAAAAAATAATAATAATGATCACATGATTTTGAAGTGTGGGTTTTTTTTTTTTTTAACCACCAAGAACATTCTTTGCTCTATTAACACCAGAAAACATAAGCTTATTGGTACCTTTACGCCAACAGCTATTTCTGCAGCTGTTTGAGGTAGGCCGGATGGACAGTATTTAATTAAAACTCTGCCTGCTGGTTGGAGGAGCCCTTCGTTCCTCACACAGATTGTCCAGAGATCACGCCAGTAGTTCCCGCAAAGCCAGGGTATAAAAGCTGTGCGTCAAGTGAACAAAAGAATAGAAAAATGAAGGAATGCCAAAAATCAGCTCCTGGTCCATCCTAGCTTTTAAGTCAACTAGGTCTGACGGAATTAATATCGCATTGTATTCAAAGTCACACAAAGCTTAGCAGGGACGATTGCTTTGTACTTGCAGCATTTCTGGATAATTTCTTCTTTTTTTTTCCTTTTGAGAAAATAATTGTTCCCTCTAGGAATTTGACAGCTCTTAAGATTATAATTGAATAAAAATTAAAGTATGACATAACAGAGTAGGTGCTGTAATTTTTACTTCATTTCCTTCATTAGAAAATTCCCATCATTCTAATAAAAGCAGGTCTCAATTTTAATCTGCCCTGCTAGTGAATTTGGCGTTTGGTATTTATTTGGTTCCTGTGGAAATTACCTTTCAAAGCCTATATGTGAGAAATCAGCTTCATGAAGGACTTGCGAAATTAAACCTACAGAATCCTCAGTGTTTGAGGAGTATTTAGATTAAGTTCTTTCCACTTCCTTCTGCTGTCCTGGTCTCATCCTTTCCAAATAGCGACAGTTTCATTTTCTTCAAATCCCAATGGGATAGTTTTAATTCCAAACAGAAGTATATAACAAAACCTTTGAATTTAATTATTACTTATCAGTATAAACATTTTCAATGAAATGCATATTTGTTTTATTTTATAGAATGCAATTCCACAGTTTCACTTTAACATTTGTTAATTTTAATTTATTTAATGAGTATAAATTTATACTCACATTAACTTTAAAAATCTCTCTGAACAACTGCAAAAATGATCATAGTAGTATTTTGCCTATAAATAAAAAATACCTCTTTTCATAGCATGGAAAACAGTCAGTGTCTCACCACAGTAGAGTTCAAGTGTTCTAAAGTGTTCAAATTACTTTAATCAGCAAATGTAACCTTCTTTATAAAGGAAGTTTTTTTTAAAAGTCTGCTTTCGATACTTTAGAGTGGAAATGTTATTAAAATATCCAAGAAGTCTCAATATTTTAACCTGAAGCACATGTATTTTTGCATTCCCTAAAATGTTTTAATGTTTTTATATAGTTAAACAGAATAACAACTCTTCTTCGAATCTCAACTAGCACTTCCCTAAGAAAACATGGAAAAAAAATAAGTTGAGGAAATCAAATACGGAGATCAAGTACTGTTCACCACCCCAAACTTAGCAAAGCATTATAAATGCCTGCTGTTTTAAAAGTTATATGCTTATCTCACTATTCAAACTATATTAAACAAATTTATGCCCAAACTCTCACTAATGTAACATCTTAGACCTTTTTGGAACCCAATTCACATGGCAGCATCAGAGATTTGTTTATGAATTCAAAAAGGTTAGTCAAAAATTTGAATTGTTTTGATGCGTGTGGAATTACTCAACAAAAATTCTAATGTTGCCTAAAAGGAGCGAATATCAGATTTCTTCTCTAATCTGAAGGTCAAGTACTGACTGACTCTTATCAAACGAAAATTTTAATTTGCAATTGAAAGTTCAAGATTGAAACATACTTGATCTGAGTATAGGATAATCACTAAGAAAAATGGAAATAAATTCTTTCCTATGAGAAACAGTAGCATTTATTATTCTGAAAGTATAAAGAAATAGAGCTCCTCTTCCTAATGTTTTCATTCTATAATGCTTGGCCTCTCTTTTTAAAAGATTAGTAAGTGTTTTACAGCAATATTTGCTTATGTGTATTTCCATAATCATATATACATATATATATATTTCCATAAGATAAAGAAAACAGCAAAGCTAGAGAAAAGTTATTTGTGCAAATATTTGTTGGATATTTTATATGCACTAAAAAACTTCTCAAGCAAAGAAAACATTTTCAAAATGCATTTTATTTACTTTGTCAATTTCATCATTTACTCTCTGCAATTTACGGTTGCAGCATCTGAATGAATCATTGTCTGTTTTCAGAATTTATAGCTAAAAAGTCAATACATGGTAGATGTTGACTTTTGAAATAATTTCCCTCTGCACAAATAAAATGGTAAAAGGTGGGGGGAGGGGACACTCAGTAAAATCTCCTCTTGAAAGGCTATGACATTTGGCCTTGAATTGTCTGCAACCTAACAAGAATTATTTCTTACATTCTTTAAGTGCCTGATGGCCAAGTTTTTTAAAAAAAAATAAAAGTTTTTTTTTATTTCAAATGATCTCCTGTTTAATCCTTATTAATTTTCTCCCAAATTCTTTTTTGTCTGGAAATTTTTCATTGACTCAAATAACAATGTCTTATTAATGAGTGTATATGTGTGTATTTAACTCAGAGACAACATAAGAAAAAAATAATCTTGGTGCCCAGTGCTGTTTCTGACAACTACTAAGTGTGAGACACGAGGGAGCTCACTGAAGTCTAAGACACCACTGAGAATCAGCTGAAGTGGATACACCATTGTCCTACTGTCTCCTCAAGCCCAGATAGTTTCTAGCTTTGGCTTGTTCAGCAACCAGAAATCCCACGTGTCTCTTTGGCCCCAGAAAAAAACTGTCTATGCACACATTGTTTAAAAGACGGTACACAACCATCATGGCTAAGAAATTCTTAACTTTTTCTCAACAAAATCATGCAATCTCTTAAAAGGAAAGCTCCCTAAACAATACCCTCAGGCCATTCCCACTTCTATTGGAAGCCAGAGCTTTGACAGGAGGTGCAGGAGAACATGCATTCCCCAGCATGGATGGGCTACAGCCCACATGTGCACCTGCGCAGCCGCACAGAAACCCTGCCGTTTTGTTTCTACTTCTTTCCAGCACCAAAAACATCCTTTTTCCCAAAGTCAAGACAAAGTAGGAGCTGCTCACCTCCTAGGACATCAAAGGACCATGGACCTCTAGGCTTAACCTGCTTTCCTGGCTGCCTGGAGAGTTACCTGGAGCTTGTCAAGGTCTGCTGAGAGCAGGACATGGCCACAGCTCCCACAGGCTGCTAGTCCTAGGAGAAACCATAGCTTTCATCTGGGGCAGAGCTTCCATTCTGTACAGGAGGGGAGAATGAGGTCCAGAGACTGAAAGCAACCTTGTCACAACAACAGCTTCAAAGACCCACAAGAAGCACCTACATGTTGTCCAATATAATCTTTTTTTTTTTTTTTTTTTTTTTTTTTTGACAGGCAGTGGACAGTGAGAGAGAGAGACAGGGAGTAAGGTCTTCCTTTGCCGTTGGTTCACCCTCCAATGGCCGCTGTGGCCGGCGCGCTGTGGCCGGCGCACTGCGCTGATCCGAAGGCAGGAGCCTGGTGCTTCTCCTGGTCTCCCATGGGGTGCAGGGCCCAAGCACTTGGGCCATCCTCCACCGCACTCCCGGGCCACAGCAGAGAGCTGGCCTGGAAGAGGGGCAACCGGGACAGAATCCGGCGCCCCGACCAGGACTAGAACCCAGTGTGCCGGTGCCACAAGGCGGAGGATTAGCCTATTGAACCACGGCGCCGGCCCGATATAATCTTTATAGCCAAGGGAACTAAGAGTCCCCCACCCCAAATTAAGGGTTTTGTCCCCTGCCCTAATCCAGTGAGCGGATGCTTCTGTTGTGAGGAGCCCATCCAAGATCCCTCTAAGAGTCTCCCTGGGAGCGCAGGGTTGCTATGCCATGTAAGGACCACATGAGTGAATTGCCAGACCCACATATTGACTCCTTGAGTGAACAAGACAAGGTGTAAGGAATGGAGAAGCATCCTGGCAGCTCTGAAGTTCCAGACATGCAGGCATGAGAGTGCCTAAGCACTGGGGTCATTGTTTTACTCTTACACAGGGTTATGCCAGACTCACAGACTCACACTCTGCCCACAGGAATGAGCCATTGTGCCTCACCTCTGCTGACAAGGACAAGGGTAGATACTGTTTTGTGAGACCTGATGCTTTTCCAATTTAGGGGGATCTTCTTGAGAAATAAATACTAACTTCTCAATGTTGCGATGTTTATAAAAACTCAATGAAATTATCATTAAGGCCCCTCCTAGGGCCTGGATTTAAGGTCCCATAGGTTCATTAGCTCTATGGAGAAACTCCTTCCAACAGACTCCCTGCCTGGGGGAATGTAAGCTATTTCTAGGTGCTTGCATTCACTCTAATGACCTAATATATATAAAACACCTGTTAAGTTTGGAACACTAGGAACCCAAGATTATTTAAATAGTTCACAAACACAACCATTTCTACCACATGATTGGTGGGATAAATTCCAGCTCTTCCACTCAGACCCTACTGGCTTATGTGCTCCAAGAATTGGGGCCCAAGAATTGGAAGTCTAGGAGTCTCTGGGGACTTAAACCTCTGCCTTGCATTGCCAGAAGCCAGCTGGTGGGTCCATCGTGGACTCCCCTTGGACCCTAGCCCTCTTGAGGACGGGAGTCTCATTTCTTCAGAACTTTGACAACCATCCGGGAACCACTGGAAGTGTTAGAGCTCAGATCAGAGCTCTGCTTCCAGGGGTTACTGAGTAACCTCACCACTGTGTTTTCCTGTTCTAGGTCTCTAGGCCATATGACTTTGGGCTTCATCTTTGCCAAGGAGCCCAAAGGACACAAGCCAAGGCTCTTCCCTGGCACAAAGGAAGTGGGTAAACTTGCCTATGGTGGAGGATGCCCTTGGCCTAACCTGGCCTTGCAACCATCTGGCTAGTTCAGTGAAGCACCATGCCCTGGCAGGTCTTGCTCACCAGCAAGGAGCTGACTCATGGCAGAACTGATCCTATCTGCTCACAGCAAGACTAGACTCTTCTGGGGTGTGAAGTGAGGGGTATCAAAAAGCTATTCTCAGCAGTAAGTTAAGCCACTCCTTGGGACACCCACATCCTATATCCAAGTGCATGGTTCAAGTCCAGGCTAATTTGCATCTGATTGAGTTTCCTGCTAATGCACATATTAGGAGGTAGTAGATGATGGCTCGAGTGCTTGAGGCCCTGCCATCTATATGGGAGACCTAGGTGGAGGTCCAGGCTCCTAGCTTCAGCCTGGTTCAGACTCAGCTGTTGCAGGCATTTGGGAAGTGAACGAGAGAATGGAAGACATCTCTCTCTCTCTCTCTCTCTCTCTCTAACTCTGGCTTTCAAATAAATAAATAAATAAATCTTTTATTTTTTTAAAAAAGAGAGATTTATTTATTTGAAAATCAGAGAGAGAGAGAGAGAGAGAGGTCTTCCATCCTCTAGTTCACTCAGAAAATGGCTACAATGACTGGGATTTGACTAGGCTGAAGACAATAGCCTGGAGCTTCATCCAAGTCTCCCGTATGGGTGGCAGGGGCACTTGGGCCATCCTCTGCTTCCTTTCTAGGTACATCAGCAGGGAGCTGGATTGGAAATGGTATAGCCAGCTGGTGGAATTTGTGTACTCAAAAGGCTTCCATAGCCTTGGCAGCTCATGACAAGAGCCTCAGGTGATCGTTGACATCATAAGAGTGTCAATTGTTACATCAACAATAGGAGTCTCTGTGCAACTATTCCCCATGTAGGACCTCCGTCCTTAATGTGTTGTACTATGAGCATTAACAGTAAAACTTGTCTTCAAACAGTACTTTATACTTTGTGTGTCTGTGTGGGTGCAAACTGTTGACATTTTTATTTAGTATAAAGTTGGTCTTCTGTATATAAAGATAATTAAAAATTAATCTTAATTAAGAATGGGATGGGAGAGGGAATAGGAGATGGGATGATTTGTGGGTGGGAGGGTGGTTATGGGGGGAAGAACTGCTATATTCCAAAAGCTGTACCTATGAAATTTATATTTATTAAATAAAAGCTTTCTGGAAGGAAGGAAGGAAGGAAGGAAGGAAGGAAGGAAGGAAGGAAGGAAGGAAGGAAGGAAGGAAAGAAATGGTATACCCAGGCCTTGAACCAGTACTCTCATATGGGACATTGGCATCAAAAGCAGCAGCTCAACCCATGGTGGCAAAACTCTGCCTCATGAACCATTTTTTTTTTTTTTTGACAGGCAGAGTGGACAGTGAGAGAGAGAGACAGAGAGAAAGGTCTTCCTTTGCCGTTAGTTCACCCTCCAATGGCCTCCGTGGCCGGCGCACCGCGCTGATCCAATGGCAGGAGCCAGGTGCTTCTCCTGGTCTCCCATGGGGTGCAGGGCCCAAGCACTTGGGCCATCCTCCACTGCACTCCCTGGCCACAGCAGAGAGCTGGCCTGGAAGAGGGGCAACCGGGACAGAATCCGGCGCCCCGACTGGAGCTAGGACCCAGTGTGCCGGCGCCGCAAGGCAGAGGATTAGCCTAGTGAGCCGAGGCGCCGGCCTCATAAACCTTTTTAAAAGCTTTTCCTTACTCCTAGCAAGAGCTTTCCTCCATGAATAAAGTCCCACCACCAGGGATCCACTCCTCTATGCTAAGTTGTCTACTTCGAGGGTTGTTTGAAAAGTGCATACATCTCTGAGATTGGCAAGTGTCTCTGTAATGAGGCAGAACTAGATGGAAATACAATGGTGGTTGGGGGGTACTCATGTGTGCACATATGTCTGCCTATGCCTGCACAAATGTGTGTGTGTGTGGAGTGGTGTGCACAGCAGATGGAAACAAGGCTGGAAAGGAGAGGGAGCAGCCTTGAGCCTGACTTCTCCCTTTTCACCTAAGCTCAGCCCACAAGGTTTTCATGGAAAAATGGAGGAAAACATGTTCAAAGGGTTTGGGGAAGTAGAGTTAGGACACAGAGCAACTTCCAAACATGCCTGTGAAAAAGGCTAATCTTGGGCTGGTAACATCATCTCCTATAAATCACAGTCTGAGTGACAGCTCTGTTTTTCCTAAAGTTCTTCCAAAAGGAATTTCCAAGCACCAGAAACTTCAATGTGAAAGATAGTCATTGTCTTTCCTAATGAATTTAATTTGGATTTTCATTTAAAAAAATAGAAAGGATTCATTTCAGGGGAAAAATTGTTAGCTTAAACTAGTAACATTAAATTATAGTAATTCAATAAAATAATGAAGGTTAGCCAACAAGGATTCAGACCAAATTTGGTTGTCTATGTCAATTGTATTTTGTAATAAAGAAATTGTCTCTCTCCTTATCTGACCAATATATATACTCATTAGAAATAGAAACTTGTGCAATGACCTAGTCTAGTTCCAAGTTTTCTAAAAAGGACAGCCAGTATGAGGCAAAGCCATGCCAGATAGGGAGTATCTGCTCTGACCCCCGTGAGAGCTGCACTAACCTGCTCTCTCCTGACCACTAAGCCTGTACGAACACAAGGTGACCATCTCAGCTACCAACTCGTTCTGTGTTCCAGAATGTCCTAGAAAAGACCAGTTGAAAACTTCTGTAGGCTAGGAAAAGACACAGATAAGTTAAGGCCCAAAAATGTCACTGAAAAAAGCCCAGAAACTAAATGCCAAATAAAACAGGCCTTAAGCTCCCACCCTGTTTTTCTACCTGGAGCCAATCCCCTATGTAACAGGGACTGGCCCACCACCCAGGCATCCCCCTAGCCCTTGCCTTCTTAAGCCTGGCTCTTTGAAATTTCTGATCTGATGCTATGTCCCCAGTCTTACATTTGCCTTCTTTTAGACACAAATTCAACAAGTATTCAGAGCTTGGCAGAGCCAGTGACCGCAAGCAGACATTGGCTTCTAGTAAGAAACTATAGAAGTTGCTTTTCTACTGCCCTCTGATAAATGTGTGTTGCACACACACATGTGGCGGATGTGCCCCGTCTGCATGAAAACCAAGCGAATCTACCACCTGGAAAGTTTCCACACTGGATAGATTCCCAAATCATATTTTGCCCTGGTACATTGCTGCTCCGCCAACAGCACCGTGAGGAGACCACTATTTATTTTCTCAATGCCCTGAAATGGACTCTTAGCCTCCTTTAGAAATGGTCTGAGCAGAAAAGTTAGAAGGCCTCAAACTTTTCAAAATACAACCACCAATTGCAGACACTGAGATCCCGTCGACTTGACAGTCGTGAAATGGAAAATTGAAGCATTTCCCCCAGATGAATTCATGGGTCCCTTCCTATTTTGAGAGATTTCAGGTTTACACACTGGAGGTGAAGGGGCAGCTCCCTCAACAAAACGCTGCTGGCCAACTGTAAGCCAGCTTCCTGGAGAACAACTCTGCTTACCACTTCCTTTTACCTGTATAGATAATAACAATGTGATGCCCAATCACGAATCTAAAGTCTGCACACTCTGCCAGCGCAGGCAGCTTACTTTATTTATATGGCTTAAATGTCTGCGCAGAACACCACAATGACATGACAAACAAAACTCCTCCTCTTTGGGATTAACCCTCCCTAGCCTTCTTCCTACGTGGATTACTGCAGACTTGTACAGGTAGTAATCAGATGCCACAAATTACGGGCCTGATTCCTTCCAAATTATGCACAGAGCTGGGGGAGGGAAAGCTTTTTTTTTTTTTTTTTTTTTAATTCTTCTTAGCTATTTGCAGAAGCTGGTTAACGCCAGGCCTGTTTACATCCTCTGACTGACTTCTTTGGGTTTGCAGAAGTGGGTCCAGGGAGTGTAGGAAGGCTGCCACAGCACCCACCCAGCAGCCTCCCATCTCAGTACAAACCAAAGTCCCATCACAAAGGAAAAAGTTCCATCACCTCCCAGCCTCCCGCCTGGGACACAGTGAGCAGCATATTTTGGGTAAGAACGGTCCACAAAGAAGACTTGTTGTGTTGTTTGTCTGTTATTTTTATAAACCAAATCAAGATTTTGATTTTTCAAAATAAATTCGTAGTCCCTAACTTGGTCTCCGGTTTCTTCTGAAAGGCCCATTCCGAAGGGGGAATGGCTTGAAACCTTCACTGTTTCATATTGATTGGCATTTACCTCTGGAGTTTTCTCAGGAGAGTTTGGAGAGGGTTGTTTTTCTCATGTAGCTGGAGCAGTGCTTTCTGGCTCATTTCACAGACTCTGACTTCTAGCTTAGTAGGCCAGGTACCAGCAGCATCAACAACTGAACTCCCAAGCATCAGATTTAAGGGAAAATAGGCTGAAATGATTTGAGGGAGGCCAGGTATGTGAAAAAGCATAAAAAGTCTTTTGTGCATAGAAGGGAATGGATACCTCCTCCCCAAAATTCGTAAAATCGAAAATCAGCCCTTACAAAAATCGAGAAACCCCCAAAGCATCAGGTCAGCAGCTGCAGAGAGTGAGGAACAGCACAAGACCACTTTTGATTATTCAGACTCTGTTCCCTACTAGTTCAATACTCATTTGCGGATCTTGGAAGACAATTTCTCCTTTGTAACTGAACAATCAGAATGAGCTGCCTCTAAATTTGTTGTGAAATGATCCATAATTTTTCCAGCACAAAAAGAAAAACCAGTAAAGAGTTTTTAACATACAGAGGCTATTTTTGATGAGGTTTGTGAAATTAAATAGTAAACACCAAAAAAATTTTTAAGCAATCAGTAGGTACAAGGCAAAATTTTCCTTGAGTTTCTAGAGTTCTTCATTTGCAGGCAGAATAGAATATTGGAGGAATTTCCTGAGGGTGGTCACTGTCAGTGGAACAACTTTAAGCAGTGATTTCAATACCTGGTATATTTCAATATACCTCTATACTGGTATACAGTGATAGAGGAAACCGTCTCACTTTTCTACTGCAAGTGTTGCTTCATAGGCAAACAAACCCTTACTCTGCACTTTTTAAGAACTCTTCCACCATTTGTTCCCAAAGCAGAACCCAAATTCCACCAAAGCTATCAAATCACAAATGTCATTCCCTTATTTGACAAATAAACCCACACCACACACTTGCCAAATGGTGCTGTTAGATTGGCAAGAATCTGAATGTTGTTTAAAAATCATCATTTGCCAATCCAGTGGAATACTATGCAGATTTCCAAACAAGGTGGAGGCAAAACATCAGACACTGATGTTGAATAATTGCTGAGATATATTCTAATGTGAAAGGAAAAAAAAATCAAGGTACAGAATAGTTCACATGGTAGGGTATTGCTTCTGCACAATGTGGGGAGATAGTATTTAAATGAGAGAGCAATGTAATCATTTATGGAAACACTGACAAGGTATTAACAACTTGTGAACAGAAGTCGGAAGAAGATGTATCAATTTACATCCATTTCCAGGAAGATACTTCAAAAAGCTGACAGGAAATGAAATAAGAGGTAAGTGTATTTTGGTACAAAAAAAATTTGAAATCCATGTATAGTTCTCATAATACTCATTTTCCATGAACTCTCTGAAGATCTGTCATAGCTTTTGAATTTTGTATTAAGTGAATGTTTTACCCAGTCAAAAATAAATAACCATTTAAAAAAAATCTGACAACACATCCATTTCACGTGAGTGCTTCGATGGACAAGAATGCAATCCTCCAAATAAAAGAATGGTTCCCTTTGGAGCCTGATAGTTGGCCCACATAATCCAGGAGTCCCCTTGCATCTAAAAGCCTTGAGGGGGCCAGGACCATCCAGAAGGAAGGCTCCATAGATCCACAGCTCGCCAACGAATTTTTATCAGTTCACTGGGGGCCTGCCAGCCAAGGAACTCGGGCTGCCTGCTGTGACGCCTAAGCCGCAACAGCTGCATAAACTGGCTGTGCCCCAGCCTGACCTATTTCGGAGACAGGTCAGACCAGTGCAAGCGGGGATAAGAAAACAACTTTCCTTGCAGCCAGGGGCTGCACTGTCAAGCTGCTCCAAACGGGCGAAACATGGGGGGCAGGAGTTCTGAAGGCCCCAAGAGCCCTATAAGCCAGACTACTTTTTTTTCATTCTGTTATTGTACCCCAATAACACAGGAGCCCGCAACCTTTACTAAATGGAGGAAAATCAAATAGAAAGGCCATTGAAATGTATCCTCCCGTTTAAAGAATGACATTTCAGAAAATTTCCTTATGTCTGAACTCTGGTATAAAGGAGAAGAAATTAAGAATTACACGCACAAAGAAAGAAGAATTTACACAATCTCACACACACAGGGGCGAATATGTTTAAGAACAGCGAAACGAGCTGCAGAGGAGACTGAAAAAAAAACGATCCCACAAAATGAAAGTCAACAACAGAGTTTCAGAAGTAAAAACGTATGTATGAGACCCATTTTCACAAAACAACTTGCCTATCCATCTCTAATCCAGCGAAATGAACTTGCACACACACACACACAAAAAAAATAATAATAAAAAGAAAGAAAGAAAGAAAAGTTAGATTTGGAAGAGTTTTGAAAATCCAGATTAATCAAAGAAAGGAAAGTAAACTTGATAAACTGGGAAGAAAAGTAATTAAGAAATATCTTTTGACATCTCATTGAATGGTTTTACAACTGTAGATTTTTCATTTTTTATCCCTGTTAAATCAGTAAAGTCTCCTACATTAAATAAATACTTAGAAACAATGTTTTTGGTGTAGTGAAAGTGAACGTGTGTGTGTGTGTGTGTGTGTGTGTGTGTGTGTTTGATCTTCATTGTTGCTTCTAAGCCCTGAATTAAGCTTTTATCTGCCCTTGGGCAGAGCCCATCTGCTAACGTGTAGGCTGGTCAGTTTCTTCATGTCCAGTTTTTTCCCCCTAAGACTTGAGTTTTGCTACGATAGGTGTAATTTGCACATAACACAGATCTTCTCGTTTTATTCTCACAGAACCCCGAAGTGTTCGTATGATGATCAACATCTTACAGATGTTGAAACTGAAATTCAACAGGTCACACCTGAAATGTGCTAGATCTCAGAGTAAAACTGGTAACGCAAGAGCAAGCCACTTTTACCTAGGATACTGTGTTCTTATAAGGGACAAAAAGACACAACAAGTACTTTAGAGTGTGTCTAAATCAGAGCAGACAAGAAACATTCAATTGCTTTAGTGCCCCTCAATGGGGAAACTGGGCAAGTGGGGATTCAGAAAGAAGAAACCTATTGCTTTTCTTATAATAAAATGAATTGAACCAACTAATTTTCTTTAGTTCAGGTTAAGCTCAACCATGATAACTGAGACACATACATGCACATACCCTTTGGCCAAGGTGTTCCTATTTATGAAAATGTATTTAAATACTGGAAAAATTTAAAAATATGTGTTTGAGGAAAGAGTCTATGGGTCTATAATTACTTTAAAGTAAAATGTTAAAAAAGAATACAGAGCCTATAAAGGAAGTAATGAAGATATTAGTACCCACATGCAATGCCCAAATGCTTAACAGGGTAAATTATGCCTACACTAGGGTTTGCATAATTAATAGGGATATGGTTGGTGGCTATACTTTAGCATATCTGTGGACCTATTTTAAAAAATCACAAAATACAGATGTAGGTTTTCTGTTAAAAATGCAAATGTGTATGTGACAATATCAGTAATTACTATGAAAGTACACAACAAATAAGCTAATTAATTCCATGTTGTAACACAGAGCAATTAATTTTCCTTTATTACACCCTAACTTACTTATTCTGTTTAATGGCATAAGACCTGGGGTATTTCAGTTTGCACTTGTTTCCAGAAATAGGCCTACTATCCAATTATGAAAATTTTGAGACTATGTACTTTTGAATTTTCAACATAATTCTGTAAATTTTTACATGCTGAAAATCAGTAGTATTTCCTCTCCCTTAATACGGTGTTGATCAACCAACAAGAGTCTCCCATTTTTGTCACAAAGCATTTTGGTCAATTATTTTTAAATGTAATCTGTTGGACTGAGTCCAAGATGAGTGAGGAATTGACTCCTAGCATCCAGCATTGATATTTGTACACTATTTACTGGTTGATGCAATGTATCTGGCCAAATAAAAGTACAAAAGAAAATTCAGTCAAGAAATTACTGAGTGGGCTTAAGAAAACACACATACAACTATTTTTACATTGCTTGTCATGAGTTCTGGTCTGTTTTAACAGGGAAAGTCATCTTTCAATCACAGAAGTAAGAGGATATAAAAATTAAGACTACTTTGACCAAGTTGGTTTACCCCAAAGAAGTATTTTGTTTTTGCTTTATTTAAAATCCTGCAGGAAAAATTTTAAATACTATAAACTTTGCTATATTTTATGCAATGTGCATGGGAAAATACTTTCTCAAGTGTTTCCTTTCTCGGAGAAATGTAAATCAAATTCTAAATTTTACACTGCTATCTTTCACAAAAATGTAATTTTTAAAAAAGTGAAGTGACTGCTTCCACAGCAGAAATTATTTCGGTGTTAGTTTTTATCAGAAAGGAAGGAAGGAAAGAAGGCAGAAATCGAAGGTAAGAATTCCTAAAACCTATTATTTCTCAAATGTCCTGAACAACTACAATCCATGATTTTCATATCTGACTTGACAACAGTGAACATTCAAACTCATCTTGTTTGAATGGGGTTTTATAATATTAATGAGCATTTTTTAACTGTGCATGTCCCAACTAAAAACTGGAAACATATTTTTTTTTTTTCAGAACACAGTTACTTTGAGGGAAGCTTCCTTAGAAGAGAGGTGTTCTGATTCCAGTAAAAACTTACATGCCATGGGAACTCAGGGCTTGGTGTAACATCACAGGACTGAACTAAAAGCTGAGCTGTGTCTTGTTTTACTGAAGACCGGTATGAATGGGCAAAAAATATCTTTGTGTGTGTGTGTGTGTGTGTGTGTGTGTGTTTGGCCATAGGGAAATTCTGTTTCCAGTTGGCAGCCATCTTTAAGGATAATGGTAACATCTAAAACTCCCTTCACTTTCTCTGCACCCTTCCAGATCACAGCTCCCTAGCAAAAAGTAGTCAGTCCTTGGGCCAGCAATTTTATCTTGATGCTAAGAACAGGCCTAAATTGGAGCCGGATTCTGCTTGTTCTCCTGGCAGTACATAAACAGATGACCTAAAACCAGAGGCGGAAAAGTCACTTTAACTACAGGTGTATATGAAATATACATGTACACGTGAAACACGCAACAAAGAGCTCTCTAATGCTATCCCTGGATCCAAGACAGAAGAATCATAACAGATCTGAGCTCTTAACTTCTAGTTTAATCTATTTCAGGTGGTCTTTCTACACTGTAACCCCCCGTACTATGCATTTTGTAACAGAGTATCTGAGCAGAGATGGGTTATTAATTAATTGGGCTATTATAACACAATGTGTTAGAAAATATCCACTAATGAGTCTGCCATGTGTGTGAAGACTGATCTTGTTCAAGAGCAAACAAGAAAGAGTAACAAACAAAATCAAAATAAACTGTACGAGGACTATTATTTAGTACTGAAATGTAGAGAGAAGGGGATTCAAAACATTCTACGCTGAGAAAGATCCATGATACATAGTAATCTGGCACAAATTTTAGAACCTCGATTAGGATTATTTTTTGGATTTCACAAATCAAGCACACGGATGGTATTTCCAAAAGGCCCATGCAGGAATTTTCGCTTTCATAATAAAAGAAAAATGTATGTTAATATATCATACTCTTAAAAATAAGCAAACAATAGTTTAATATTTCATCTAAGTCAACAGCTAAAAAAAGAAAAGTCATAAGATGATTTAGAGTATGAATTGGTAGGCTGTGCTATTGCCTCATATTCTTCCGACTATAGAAAATGCAATCTACAGGACAAATAAACCTGTATTTAGTGCAATTGGATATAGTTCAGTGCCAAAATAATTCTTAGTGACCAACTTACATATAAACTCTAACGATGCACATACTGTACAAACACACAGATATCTGTTCCTATACTGTAGCATTTAAAAATCTACAGGCAAATCATCTAATCATCTATAAACAAAAAAATATGGAAACAATGCAGAAAGATGTTGTCAATAACTCCAAAGTTCCTGTGTATTTAATTACTACCCATCTAGTTTTACATAAAAATCTAACTTTTTTTTTCTTTACATCACTCCCAACTTGGAAGCAACCATAGTGGAACTTCCTTATTGAGAAATTTAGCAACAAGGAGGAGCATAGTCGCTTCCATGCCTCCCCTCCGAAAATGAGAATCAGTTTGATGATAAATTCACCATCTTAGCCGCAGCTCTAAACAAGAAATCACTATCGGATAATTAAAAACACCCCAAGAGTCTTCTGTACAAACCTACAACATGTAACTGCTTCCAGTTCCTATTTCTTAAAAGTCCTCCTGAGAGCCTTCAGAGGAAAAGGAGGATTTTCCAAGACAGATAAATTGAAATGATCCCGCTTTGATCTCAGTGGTTAAGAATCCCGCACAATGGAAGATGGCCACTGAGGGGCCGCTCTCCCGGCCTTTTAATGCGTAACAATGGTATCAACAAACAGCTACTTAATCAATATTTGGCCAGAGCTGCTGAAAACTTCCTTTTCAGATTTTAATTCCTGGTTGTAAAACAACTCCAGAGCAGCCAGGGAGATAAGACATTAAACTGACTGCTTAATTGCCTTTTAGTGTCTTGTTAGTTATAAATGTAAATTCCTAATGGTTCTTTAATCTTTATTTACCTGCATAAAGAAGTAGCTTGACTTAGAATCCCACTGAATTTAAACTTTCTCTACTCCCGGCCCAGGCCAAATTTCCTCCCCCTCTGTTTGTGACTGTTGTTGCAGCTTTTAACTTTAATTTATTTATGTACAACTTAAGCATTACATCTCACTAGCAGGGAAGATTTTTGTTTTGCCCTCAAAGTACATCTGTTAAGCCACCCTGGTTCAGAGGCAGTGGTCCCATGCACCTGATTGATTTCAGCCTATTCCACTCATCTGAACCGAGGTCCATGCAACTTGCCGGTTCCGCCTCACCGCCCCGGTGGGTTTTATTGCTCAGCCCTGGGGACTCTTAAATGACCCTTCAGTAATTATTACACACTTGGAGCCCCTACCTCCTGTTCGGGAGGAGTATCAACAATCAAATCAAACCCTAAAATAAACATACGATTTCAAGCATTAATTAGAAAATCTGCATGTTTTCAATAAGGCTAGAGAGTATGCATGCAGCAGTCAACCAAATAAACAAGAGAAAAAGAAAAGGCTACGGGCAGAACTCCCGTGTTCCCTTTCAAATTGGTCCAGCAGGAAAATCGTTACAGCCACGCTGGAGCAAAGAAGTACAGCATGATGCTCTAGTTTATTTCAAGTTGTGATAGTTCCAATCCTTAAGGAAAAAAAAAAAAAAAAAAAAAAAAAAAAAAAAAAAAAAAAAAAAAAAAAAACCTTTCCTTGAGTGCCTCAAGGACTTGAGAAGAGAGGAAATGTACTCTGAAGACTGGAGCCGAAGTGGAGGTCCAATTCCTGACCCTAATAAGTGGACCTGGAGAATGGGCTGGACTGTCCACTTTAATAAAAGTTCGGAGGACACAGCCTGTTCCCTGTTATTTTCATCTGTGGGAAAGTTGGGCCTTCGTTGCCCTCCCCACTCCAATGCAAAAATGTCCTTCTTTGCTAACTTGGGGGGGGGGGGTGTAGAGAAACGGCCCTGGGTTCCCTCCACAGCATCACTCCCTTGGTGATAAAACTGCTCTTTTCACCGTTCCACGGTAGACGAAATACTCCCAGGACTTTTAAAACTTTCTCTGCACTTTCAACTGCTTTATCTTCTGCCCACCCTAAAAGCTGAAGTCATTTGTCCTTGTGAATTCTAGAAAAGCTCATAAGCTTACAAACAAAATGGAGACACAAGCAAAATTTTGTCTCTTCTGCTTTCTCAAATAACAAGAACAAGAACAACAACAACAATAATACAGGCGGCACTCTTCCACAACCCTCAAGTTGGCAGGGAGGGAAGTTAAAGAAACAGAAGCCCCAGGCCGACCTTATGCTTGAGGTCTCTTACTTGAATCTTTGAAATTGTTGCAAACCTCCCACGCTCACTTTCTGATTTTAAAGGGGGGGGGGGTAAAGTCCTGTGAAAGTGTATCTCCAGTCCCAATCAAAACATCAGTTTGGCAATCTGGCCTCTCTCCCTTTGCACTCCCCAGTCGCCACTTCAAAGCCGCTACAACAAGTCAGTAATTGTAGCGTTGCATCTAAATGTTTAAGCGAGAGTCTTGCAGTCGCGTGTCCATTTACAGTCCTCATCTGTCCTCCAATTCCATTACGGCACAAAGCAAAAATGCTTCCCAAAACTCACAAACAGGAAAAGCGTCACCCTGCTGGAAGAAGAGGAGGAGGAGGAGGAGGAGGAGGAGGAGGAGGGAGTGAAGTAGGAGGAGGAGGAGGGAGTGAAGTAGGAGGAGGAGGAGATGACGATGAAGGAGCAGTTTCTATTGATTAGTCACCGCTTTTGTGTTAAGGGCTTTCTTTAAAATAAGAAAAAAAATGGGGGGGGGGGGAGGTTGCAGAAATTTCACTAATGTGAGCCTCGGGCAAGAGAGGGGGAAAAAAAAAAAGAGGAGAAGAAGGGGGGAGGCGGGCTGTGTCTAGATGAAAGTGAGAAGGACATAAAGGAGGCAATTGAGTCGGCTGCAGCCCGGCGAGCTAAGCTTCGAGCCGGCCGGAGCGCAGAAGAGGGGGCGGCGCGGCGCGGTGCTTTGGCGCTGGGCGCAGGAGAGGGGGCCCAGCCCATTGTGGCGGCGCCCGCGGGCCCGCTCCGCCGCGCCGGGGGAGGAACAGAGGCGCCCATTGAGCAGCCGCAGCGCAGGCTGTGCCCACAGCCCCCGAAGCCTCGGCCGGGGATTGGCTTCCCCCGCTGCTCCTGCAGTTGCTCCGATGTCAATGCGGGTCGGAGGCTGGGGAACAAGAAAACCGGACTTGGGTGTTCCCGGGCTGCCCAGCCTCCTTCATTCACCCCGGCAAGAGAGGGGCTGGTTTTCCAGTAGGAGCGCACAGCGCCGGGACGCACGGGCCAGAGCGCACCAGGCCAGCACGCTGCTCTTGGGTTGGGAGAGAATAAATAGGAAATTGGGGAGGTAAAGGGGGCCATCCAGCAGAAATGGCAAGGCCCTGGAGAGAAGAACAGGGGTGGTTCCGACCTCTTTCAGGGTGCCTAGCTCCCTGTGTATAGCGTAAGCAGACCCTGGGCCAAAGAAGATTCCCTTGGAAAGCCAGCCCTAGCAGCACCCGCCAGGCCCACCAGCGGGCACATCCGGCGAGGGCACGCTGCAGTGGTCAGGACACTCCAAAGTCCCTCCTCCGTCAGATTTCTCCTCCCCCTCCGCCGGGCGTTCTGAGCTGTTGATCAACATTCACCCCACAGTGCAAGCGGGGCAGCCTGCGACTTTGGATGCCTAAACAACGCAAAGGGAATTTTTGAGGTTTCTAGACTTCAAATTACATCTCACTGCGTCCTTTTCTCTGGACCACTCCTGCCCTGCAGGGCTCATCCGGAAAAGGAGCCAGAGGCACTGGAGAGATGCCGCTGTATCTTCCTTGACAACCCCAAATTAAATTAGGCTTCAGCCTTGGAGGTGTGTGTGTGTGTGTGTGTGTGTGTGTGTTTGTGTTTTCAAGGGTACAGCCCCCACTGGGGAGAATACTCTGATTTTAAAAATGGTAGCAATTGCCTTTGAATGGAAGCCAGCCCAGCTAGAGGGCCCAAAGACTAGAAACATTTTGTAGGTGAAATGGCCACTTTTTCCACGCTGGAGAGTCCATAAAACTTCCTGGCGCAGCAGCTATTGGGGCTCATTGAATAATTCATCCCTCATTGCAAGCCCATAATGTCTATTCTCAGCCCTTTGTGGGGCTGTTTTCTCTTCTTTTCTCCTTGAATTATAAAAAGGTTGCCTTCCTTTGTTCACATCAAGCTGCTCCGAGCTGGAGCTTTGTCTGGCCCAAGCTAAAGTGTGAGTTTCAATGGACTCTCCAGGCTTTGTCTCCCAAGTTCATCTCCAAGTGTAGATTGTGTAGAGAAGGCCTTCTTTGTAAAAGCTGGAAAAGTTGTACAAATGTTTGACCAGCTCATTTGGGACGTTTTGTCTCCTGGGCCTCTGTTGCCTGTGCTGTGAGGGAGCAGCCGATCAGCCCTGCCAGAGCCTCCAGTAACAAGTAGCAAAGCCGTGGGCCTCCTGAGCCCCTCTAAGCACTTCAGACTCCTCTCCTCACTGTCTGCAGGAGCCCAGGAGGGACTTGGAGTTGTACAGCTCCTTGTCTTCCTCCTTCCCCAACACCTCCCGGCTGCAGCTAAGGCTGGGCTAAAAGCTGGGGTATCTTCTTAGAGATGAGGAAAGAAACACAGCCCTCCAAAAGTGAGGGATTTGCACTGAGTCCCTGTGAAACGCCTGCCGTAAAGGGCCGAGGGGAGGGAAGGCAATAGCCTAACATTACCTCCCTGTGCAACCTGCTATGGTTTGGGGTGTCTTTCCTTGATTGTGTGCATGCCTTAACTAAGGCATTTGGATTTGTAGCATCCAAATATCAAAGTGCCTTTGAGGTTGTGCCCCTATTCTGTGTTGGTTGGTAAAGCAGCTGCTCCGGGGCTGGACAATGAAGGGGAAAGAAGCGCCAGCTGCTGGACCCACAGTCCCACTTGGACCCACAGTCACTCTGGTGAGGGGCTAGACCCAGCTGGTCACACTAGGTAACCCCTCCAAGCCCACCTGGAGAGACAAAATTCTACTGAGCGAAGCAAAGTCCACACTGCAGGTGAGGGAACTCCAGGTGTGGGTGGGGTGCTTGGCTCCTCCCAGTCATCGCACCTGTGAAGAGCTGTAACTCTGTCCAAGGCTGAACCTCTGTGAACAATCCTACTCTCCTTCAGCTGTGATCCCACGCTGACCCATCTCCCCCACATTTTCTTTCCCCACCCCTTTCTCTTTCTCAAGTTTGAAGATGACTCCCATCGGGTAAAAGGGGAGCACACTGCATTTCTGGTTCCCCTGAGGGGAAATTTTACTCTAAGAGCAAATAGGCCATAGCCAACATGGAGTGGGGGTGGTCTGCACCCTGGGGTACAGAAGGTGTCAGCACTATGAGGCTCGAACCCAGATCTCTTTGATTTGTAACCCAGAGCTTGGAGTCCCAGGAGCACACAGGTTAAACCCCATCACATCTGAAAACCAATTTAGAACAAATCAAAAACAGTCTGCAAACCTACATACACATATATAACACAGCAGAGATACGGGGCCACTTTGGGGGCCCACTGCCTAAAATTCTCTCTCTCTCTCTCTCTCTCTCTCTCCCTCGGAAATTGAATCTTTCCTGAGGGTACAGAAGCTACTTCAACCTCAGCAGGCTCAAATACTCTGATCCCCAGCCCCTCAGTGGCTCAGAGATATTCAGTCCCCTCCTATACCTAAGGGCAAAGGGGCAAAAGGGGCAGCCTCTCCACTTAGAGCATAATTCACCGTTCTAGGCTCCGCAGGGCTGCAAAGTAGTGCGGAAGAAAGATGTGCGAAGTAGAAATCAAACAGAATAGAGACTTTTGCTTTAATTCCGTGCGTCTCTCCGGTCTTTCCTTGAATGCCCTTAGCCAGACGCGGTGGCTGCGTGAGTGAAGAGGGCTGGGCCGCGATCCGGCCCCCAACGTCGGGGAGCTGATGCCTGCCAAGGCCTGGAGCGCGCGGCCCAACGCGCCGCCGCCGCCGCTTACCTCGCTCGCTCAGGATGCCGTCGATGCTGTGTTTGGCCTTCTTCTCGCTTTCCTCTGCCTCCTTCCTCTCTAGGTCGGCCTCCTCCTCTTCGCCTTTCCCGAATTTACTCCGCAGGATGCGGCTGATGGAACTCACTGGGGATGGGAGGGGCAAAGGAGAGCACAGGACTGAGACGCGGGGGTGTGTAGGAAGAAACCCTCAAACCCGCAGCCGGGGCGCGAGAATGGCTGCCCTGGACACCTCTCTTCTGTCTGATCCTGCACCACCTGTCCACCCTCCCGCTCAAACCCTTGCCACATCATCTTCATTTGGGTTCAGAACGGCGGAGCCTGAAAAGCCCCAAGGGCCAGAAAACACCTCTCTCCTCCTGGCAGAAGAGTTTTCCCTCCTGACTCCACAGATCCGGCGGACTGTAGGTCTCCAATCGCACCCCCACTGCGCCGGTGTGTGCCCTCTGCCTCTGCACCTGAGGCCCCGGCTCCGCGGGTCGCAACAAGGGAAGGAGACCCCAGCGGACCTGTTCCCTACAACCCAACTTCTTTGGAGGCTCTAAAAGGGTTTCAGTTTCAACAGCAGGATCGTTTCCTATTGTTAAAAAAAAAAAAAATCAAAAGGAAAAATGCACTCTCCCCCATTTATTTTTTCCAGATCCCAGTCTGGTAAACAAATCCAAGTTCTGAAATATATCGTTCTCGAAGAGGGAAAAAGGGAGTTTCCTTTTAATTAAAAACAAACTCGCCCGCGCGCCCGCGCGCTGGCCCTGCGCTCGCCGCCTTTTCCTTCCGCCTCCTCCAGGCTGCTGGGGGGCGCCGCATGATCCCGGGGACTCTCTGGGAAAATCGAGGCTGTTTACCGAAGCTTCCCTCCCGGGGCGCAAACGGCTCTGCCCCGTCTCCTTCGGTTGGGGCTACCAAAGCGGTTGCTTCTCTTTATAAGGAAACATCAATATTAATCAACGCTGTTGCCTCCTCAACAGAAACGCTCTTGGGGGAGATCGCAGCCTTCGCCCTCTGGGACAAGCAGCTCACCCCTCGCTGCAAAAAACGCCAAGGACGCCTGGTTTGTAACTATGTCAGGGCCTTGGCAGGGGCCACCTCTTCACGGCTTGGGTAGATAGTTGGGATGATAATGGCTCCGCGGACCCGCCGCGATTAAAGTGGACTGACGGTCACGCCTGGGGCAGAAGCTAACGGGCCTGGTACCTGAGGGCACGGTGTTCCGATCACAGACCGCGTCTTTGAGCAGTTTGTCTCGGATTTCCCAGCTGAACATGCCCGGGTTCTCTCTTTTGTATTCCTCGATTTTCTTCTCCACGTCAGGCGTTGTCACCTGCTTTAAGAGAACAGGCGGGCGTTGGTACCCGGTAGTCAGGGCCAGCCGCGCTCGGTCGCCTCCCCGCCTGTTGGAATGCTCATCCTGCATCCTCTGGGAAGGTTCCCCTTCGTTAACAAAAGGACCCCAACTCTCTGAGGCGCTAGACTTTAGAAAGGGCCAGACAGGAAAACACTCCAACCACCTCCCCTTCACCTCCCCACAGTTGGAGAATTAGGATAAATTAAGAATGATCATAACATCTTGGGTATGGAGATTGTACTGTCCCATCCTTGGAAATTAAGACAACGCCTTACAGAGAATCCGTAGGAAAACGAAACTAAAAAAGGAGTGCTTGAAAGGGAAACTGAAAAATCAAGTTAGGTCTGCAACTTGTGTCTCTCTAAAGGGGCGCAAGATTCTTAGCTCAAGTGAACAGCAGAATAAAATGTCAGAGCTAAGTATCTTTTGGGGAAAAAAAAAAAAGAGGATAACACGTGTGGATAATTTCAGAGATTTCTCCCTCCCCCAAAGAATTTCCAAAGACCTTTAGGGAGGTTGCGAGGGTGTCTCGGTAGGGAGGAGAAAAGGGGAGGGCGTTTGGAAACAGCAGGTTTACCAGAACCCTTTAGATTTTGCCCTGTGGCAATTAGAGAGTCACGTAGACCTTTCCCTAAATTCAGAAGAAAAGACAGACCCTATGCTGTCTCCTCCCATTCAACGGTGAGCCAGGGTTGACTTGGCTTTTTAAAAGGGAGCCAGAATAATTTAAGGGTAGCAAAAAACTGCTTTTTAAAAACGAAGTCATAGGTTCATCACCAAGAAAACTCCAGGAAAACGATTTGCACTCCCGGAGCCGAGGGCGGAAGTTGGGAGAGAAACTATCAGAAAACCAAAAGCGGGCTCCTCGGAATCCTTCGGAACAGGAGTGTGCGATGGGCCAGGGCTGGGAATACACTCTGAGAAGAAATACGCAACAGGTGGACGCATGCAGATTGCAGGCTTTAGGGGTTCGTCTGTTAGCATAATTTGATGAGGATTCCAAGGTTCCCGGGTAGTTTTAAAAATGCGTTCTCCCCTTTGCAGAAAGGCATTAGCGTGTGTCAAGGATTTTCGGGCTCTGGGAGCAACCGAATCCCCCGCACCCCCACCCCAATTCCTCACGCGTACGCACGGGCGCACACAGACGCCGCTCTACAGACTTGGAAAAAGAAAGCCCACAGAGCAACCCTTGCTCCCAGTCCGCTTTTCCCCAACGCAGGGGACCGGGAGGCGGCAGGGCCGGGCCCACGCCCTCACCTTGGGCTTGCTGCCACCGATGGCGCCCGGACGGATGGAGCCGGTCTCCTGGTACCTGCACAGGATCTTCGAGACGCAGCCGTGGGACACGCGCAGCTGGCGCGAGATGACGCAGGGCCGGATGCCGTGGTGGGCCATCTCCACGATTTTGTGGCGGATGTGGTTGGGCAGCGGCCTGCCGTTGATAAATACACCACCGAGCTGGTTGACTCGTCCCTGGCCCAGCGGGGTGGACACTGGGAGAAAAGAGAGGCAAAAAAATCATTCTGGGAGAAGAGGAGGCAGCCAGAAAGACAAACTCACTTCGTTTCTCACTCTCCCGGCCAATCCACACGTTACAGCCTGGCGCAGACTCCCAGCCTCAGACCTTCCTAAAATCACACGTGTTCAAATAATTAGGCAGAATCTTGTGTGAAGACAGCAATCGGGACAAGATAACTCCCCGGAGAACCTGTCTTTCCTTTGGGTCCAAGGGGTCTTGGCATTTTAGAGCAAGACCCCGAGGCTGCTAGGTGTCGATCCAGAAACCTCCGTGGCCGAGAGAGGCTCCTGCAGGCCCTAGCTTTGGTGGCCTCCGCTCCCTGAGGCACTGGGGCCCGCTGACAGCCCTTGGGGATTTCGGCTGCTGCAGCCCAGAGTCCCAGAGGGACTCCAGAGAGCGCAATCACCTGTTACGCCTTACCACAGAGACTGCGCCGGGCAGGCCTCCAGGCGCGCTCTGGGTGTGACCTGCTACTCTGGACCGAGGGCCAAGGGTACAGCCAGAATCCCCGCTCCGGCGCGCAAACCTCGGCAGCGCCTCGGAAGAGCTCCGACTTGCAAAGCTTTCTGCCCCTCCGCCCGCGAGTCCCAGAAATCCGCGGCCGACTGAAAGTTGGTTCCCAGTCAAGGGACAGAAACTTCACGATGCCACTTGGGATAAACCGAACTCTGACTGATTCGTGAATACTAAAAATGCCAGTGTCAACGGCCGGCAGAGCATTAGCCAATCCCAACTTTGCACGGCGAAGAAATTCTTCCCGCACTAACCAGAGTTTCACGAAAGCGGGTGCAGCCGGGACAATTTTGAGGCGACTCTGGCTGGACAGAAGGCATAGAAGTCGCTTCTAGGGCCCAGAAGCCGTTTCACTCCTTCCCCACCACGACATTTCCAAAACAACGCTGCAAAGTGGACCCGGCCTGGTGCAGGCCTGGCCGCCAAGCTCCGCAGGGCTTGGCCGAGGGCAGCCCCGCGCGGGGTTCGCAGAGAGAAAAGCGCCCGCAGTGCTACCACTTCTTGGGGTGGGGAGTGTCCGGGGCCCTGGCGCCCTGGGCGCGCCGCGGGGGCCGGTGGAGACCTAGAAGGGATGGAGCGGTCGATCCCAGGCCGGGATCCGGCCGGCGCACGGGCCCTCCCTTACCTTCCAGCGGGAACCCGCTGCGCGGGTAGTTCTGCCCCGGCCCGGGCCGCATCATCCTGGGCACAGCGCCGGCCAGTGTGGTCATCCTGGGGGCAGCTTCGCTCGGAAATTATATCCAGGTGAAGACGAAACAGCAAGGCGAGCGGAGCGCGGGTGACCCTCGGGAACTCTCCGCAGCGTGAAAAGCCCCTCCCCAAAAAAGGCTGGAGAGAGAGAGAGAGGGAGGGACGCGGGGAGGGGGGCGGCTGCTCGCTCTTGGTCCAGAGGCTCGGGATGGAACCCGGGAAAGGGGCGGGCGGCGAGGCCCCAGAGTCCAGGATCCCGAGCCCAGGGCGGAAAAGTTTGCTGAGAGTCAGGGCGAACGGCCCCGCGGCTGGGGGCGCTGGAAAGGGGGCTCAGAGCTCCACGAGGAGTCGGAGAGGGGTGGGGTGGGTGTGAGGCAGGAGCGCGGCCTGAGTCTCCTCCCGTCGTGACACCGAGTGCGGGGATTCGGGCTCGGGAGCATTTATTAGTTCTTTCACCCAAAGCTTGGTCAGGAGCCCTGAGCTGCGATTGGCCGACGGGGAGACCGTCCCGGGTGGCGGAGACACGCGCTGATTGGGCGACAGCGGCCACTTTCTCTTCCCATCCCTGGCGGTGCCGAGGCCTGCACCGGCCCGGAGAGGAACCTGCGCTGCGCCCCTTCCCCGGGAGAGAAGGGTGGACCCGTGCAAACCGGGAGAGGCAGCCCGAGGGTGACGGCAGTCTGGGCGGGTGGAGAGGGGATCTCTGTCCGCCTCCTTCTGCGAATGTCCCTCTCTCTCCTTGACTTGCTATTTATCGGTCTCTTTCCGTGTCTCTGCGTGTGTCTTTCTCTTACTCTACTCCTCATTCTGTCTCTGTGTCTGCCTTTCTCTCGCTCCCTCGTTTTTCATTTTCGTGGCTTGCAGCCGCTGGAGGAAACACAGTTCCAATGAGATGGCACCGGCTTTCCTTCCCGGGCTCAGCGTCCGGCAGCCTAGGCCGGTCACGGGTTCTCCCAGTGGGGTTCCTCTCAGGAGGAGTCCCGGGACTATTACTAACCTGCTTTTGTCTTCTTACTTTGAGGGCGGGTTGGCGCAGAGAACCAGGGGCTAGGCCCCAGGATGTGTTAGTTGAAGGTTAGGGATGGATTGGGGGGGGGGGGGGGGGGAGGCGGGGAGAAAATCGTTCTCCTCTCCCTGATTTGAAAACTGCTCTTGGAAGCCCGGGGCTCGCAATGCAGAGGTCTAGATCTCCGATGCAGAGATGCGCCTATATGTTAAAGTTTTGCCCGGCTGCAGCGTTTGTTCTCAGGAATTTATTATGGCATTCAGACGAAACTGCTGGAAAAATAAAAGGAGCGGGGGTCTTGGCTAGGAGCTGAAGTGTCCCCAGCAGGATGTGACGCCAGGAGTGTTGTAAAGACTGTCTGTCCTCAGAGAAGGTAGCATTGTGCATAGCCTTTTATTTATAACTTGGTAAGTGCCAGCGAACTGGCCTCCTTGACACCCCCGAGTGCCAGCCCCGCGCTCTGCACTGCGCTTTATTCGCTTGAGTCTATTCAGGGACTGTCACTCTGGGGCCGGGAGGTATTCAGGGCCTTAATCAATCAAAAGGATGAGAATCGGGCAGGTTTTTCCCTTTGAAATAAAGGAAACAATGACTTCTGGGCTTCAAGTTCCCCCTTTTGCGGAGTTCTCCACCCCTCTCTCTGTCCCTCCTTCCCCCGCCTCCCTTGACAGTTTTGACATGAACTCGGGCCCCCAACCCTACTTCTCCAACTCCTAATTAAGGCAAACTCAGAAGATGGTGTGTGTGTGTGTGTGCGCGCGCGCGCGCGGAGGAGGGGGGTGGGGAGAGTGGAACTGCTCAACAGGTCACACGTTAGTCATTTAAAAACCCTCTCCAAGTGGAGCAAACAGACCAGCGTTGGTCCGCTCCCCTGACGTCAAAAGGCTTGGTTGGCTCTCGAGCAGCTGAAACAGGCCCCTGGAGACTTCAGAAAATGCCTGAAACCTTCCCTCCCACCCATTGCTGGGGAGGGAGTGCAGAGAAGGGGGAGGCAATTCGCATTCATTGTACAAAGTCAAGAAGTTGCTTAAAATGAAGCTCTGTTTAACCTGGTTTTACATGAAATTATTCAACTGTCAAGGGGGAAAAAAGTTCTCATTTCCTTCCTGAGGACTGGGGATCACCAAATACAGCATTTTGGATGCTAGGCTTTTCCCAAGTTTTCTGCCTCCCAAGGGTTGAATGGAGCCCACAGAGCACTGGCTGGGGTTCCCAGTACTGTTGGGGAAGGGAGGTATTTCCAGAACTTGTTAAGAGGCAAATGTAGGCTTACCTCTCAGCTGAAAAGAACCCCAGACCTGCACGTGCCTGGGCAGTCGCTCAGTGTGTGTGTGTGTGTGTGTGTGTGTGTGTGTGTGAGTGGCTGAAGAACGTCTGGGGCTGAGTCTTATTTGTTCTTGAACCAAGGATGGGTATCCCGGAGCTTTCCCGCCAGCTCCTCTTTGCCTTGGAAGCCGGCAGATCTGGGAAGAGATGTGCTTACTGCAGACCACAGGCAGGAGAGCCGGCTGGACCCTGGAACGGAGATTCTACTGCTTGAGTTGTGTCTCCAGTGCCTATGAGTGCTGGTGCAGTAGCACTCACAAACTCGTGCCACTTGCTATGAAATGGTACAAATGTTGGCCACCAGCACCTTGGCAGCTTGGGAGCCTGAAGCTCCAAGGTCAGAAGGTGACCTATTTTTGTGTCTTTCCAGGGCCTCTCCACTGCCCAGTTCTCTGAGGTCTATATGGACTCCCAGACTCCAAGGAGAGACTGGTGGGCACCCTTGGGATCTGCACTGCTGGTCCATTTGCATTTCTAAATGCCCTGGGAGTTCAAGATCCCTGTGGCTGGTATCTCCTAAGTCCTACGTACACTGTTGGTCGAGGCTACCCATCAATAGCACCAACCCACTGACAGATCAAACCAGACCCCAGAGCCTGGGACTCTGAAGAACTACATGCAACAGATTGCCAGAGGATCAGCTAATTCCTGACTTCACAGACTGGTTTTGAAGGACGACACAGCCTGGTTCCACACTCTCAGCTGTCCCTTTGCCTCTGAGGCGTGCTCACCCACCCTTAATTCTCGCCAAAGTCTCTGAGGAAGCAGAAACCACTCTGCCTCCAATTCTCTGCAGCTGGAGGTCTCCACCCTGTCCACTTTTCCTGTCAGGAGCCTGAGTAACCCTTGAGGTCCTGCGCCGAATCTGGCTGCAATGCAGACACTAATTGGCAGCGACCATGCTTGCAAGGCAAGGGCCAGAGGCATGCAGCCCTAGACCCACGTTTGGGAGGAAGCGTGATTTCCACGGGCTGACAAATTACCCAGACAGCATCCCTGAAAGTCCCTAAGACAGTTTTTGTGAACCAGCAGGGCATCCACCTGCTTTATCGGTGGACATGCAAAATGAAACCGGAGCTTTGAGAGCAACAGACACTTTTGACAAAGGAAGGAAGGGAGGGAGGAAGGAAGGAATAAATAAATAAAGAAATTAAGAAATAAGGAAATTAAGATAAGAAAGAAAGAAGGAAAGAAAGAGAGAAAGAAAAAAGAGAGAGAGAAGAAAGGAAGGAAGGAAGGAAGGAAGGAAGGAAGGAAGGAAGGAAGGAAGGAAGGGAGGGAGGGAGGGAGGGAGGGAGGAAGGAAACTTGGTGCTGCCCCCTCTCCTCCTCTGCTCCCAGTTGCTGTGACATCTCAGGTAAACTAGATCACGATCTATCTGGCTATGCAGGCCTGGGTGGAGCACGCCTCGATGGAAGGCACGTCCTCCAGCTGGTTTCCACGTAAGCATCTGTAAACCCAGTTAGGTGGGCTTCTGCCAGAGTCCCACAACTCTGGCCAGCGCCTTTCATGGCCCCTGAGCTGATGGTGCCCCTGAGAAATGACCTCACTTCCAGCCAGACACTAGTCTTAAAAACAAACCATGATCCATGCAAAATAATGTCTCTGACCTTGTGTGTGTGTGTGTGTGTGTGTCTGTCTGTCTGTCTGTGTGTGGTGGGGAGAGGTGGTGGTGTCTGCCACCCAGGCCTTTCCCCCACCACCCCCGCAGGAAGGCCGAGCTCCGACAGGTTGGCGTGGTCGGGTATGGACTTGACACGGATGTAGTTAACTGCAGGTTGGGCAGCGCTGAGAACCCCACCATCCCACAACCAGGGTGCCTCGCTGGCGGGGAGGTTCCGGATCCCAAGCCTCCTGGCCGGAAGCGAGGATAACGGGTTGGTGAATGCGCGGGTTAAACCCGTGGCCCAGCGCAGCCAACGCCTCGGCGACCGTCACCAGGCCCCCCGCAGTTATTTGTCAAAAGCATTGGCGCCGCTATTCTCCCGGACGGAAAATCAGTCGGGATGAGCTCGGATTTGGGAGTGGATGAGGATCTGGACGCTGCATTGAAATGCGGTGCGGGTCAGCCTCAATGGGTTTGCCCCTGCCGTGCCCCTGTGACGGAGGCAGCCGCCAGGGAACGTGCGAGCCGGTTCCCAATAAAAAACATATGGTTTGTGGGAAGAAAGGAAGGAGGAAGAAAAAAGCAAAGGGAGAGAGAAGGGAGAGGAAGAAGAAAGATGTAAGAAAAAAATATTTGAAAGGCAGTGAGGGAGGGAGAGAACGAAATATAGAAACTTGCCTTCTGTGGATGTTTGTGTCTAAAAATCATTTGTAAGCAAACAAGGCAAGCAAGATGCCAGAGCCCGGTTCTGCAAGAGGAAAGACCTCTTTGAAAAATAGAATAAGTCCTCTATATTGTTAAAATAATGTTCTGGCTAACTCGGGAGGAATTTGATATTTGAAAGAGAAACCTGCATCTGCGGTGGCTGTGCGTACGCACGCACGTGCCTGGGCAGTCGCTCAGTATGTGTGTGTGTGTGTGTGTGTGTGTGCAGGTGGGCAAAGGTAAGGGGCCCTAGCCAGAGGACTGACTGGTCATGGAGCAGCTTGGCCTTTGGGGAGGTGGGAAAATTGATTTGTGCAAAGGCCGGAGCGTCTGAGATGGTGCGACAGCAGAGCTGGGGAACAGAATGAAGAAAGCGGAGAGGGGTCTGTTTATCCTGCGAGCAAAAGGTAGGCAAATAACCACTTCCCCAGGGAATCTGAGCACACGGAACCGGGACGGTGACTGCTTGGGCAGCCTCCCGGGGAAGCAGCGGGTTGCTGCGCCAACCGGTGTTCGGGTAGAATCAGCCCAGGCCTCTGCTGCGGCTCCACGGGGCCCTAGCGCCGGAGCCGCATAGTGCGTGCTGCCTGCGTTTCTCAGCCTGGATCCCTTCCCAGCCCCGCAGGAAGTTTCTTCCGGAGCTAGATTTCAGCAGGAGGGACTGGGGAGGGGGTTCCGCTAGGATCGAGAACAACTGGGAGACGAGGGTTCAAACTTAGGCTTTTCCCGCTGAGCTTGGAGCCGGGGCACCGTGGAGTCGCGCGAGCCCAAGGCGGCGGACGGCGAGTGAGCCCAGCATCCGCGGTCCTATTTAAAAGCGCGCCTGGAGCCAGAGGCTGCGCAGCCAACCGAGCGGAGTAAACGCAACAGGTGGAAGAGGCCGGGATTTCCAGGAGCCAAGCCAGGCGCGATCTGGCCGCAACCCTGGAGGGCGCGGGCGGGGGGCTGGAGGAAGACTTTAGGAGCCTTGGTGCGCCCACCTGCCCCCTGGAGACCTTGGTCCCTAGCAAGGCGGCCCGGAGAGCGCCTCACGCACAAACCGGGGAACAGGCAAGGGGCCCGACTTGGGACACATGCTCTCCTGACCCTTCACCCTTCTAAAAGCGGTGTGTGTGTGTGTGTGTGTGTGTGTGTGTGTTAGTGGGTGGAGTGGAGAAGAAAGAGAAAAAAGAAGGTGGGGGTGGGGGACGGGAGGCAAGATCTCAACCAAAACAGGACGCCTCAGCCCTTTGAATCTCTAGACACAACTGGCATTGAGTTCCCTCCTAGGAAGACCTTAAACTTTATTCTTTGTCTCCACCAGGAAATCAGTTGGTTAAATAGTTTCTTTTCCCCAGATGAACATATAAGCCAGTTGTAGGTTTTGGGGCGAGGGGATGACTTTGGTTTGGAAGCTTGGAAATGGCAGAATCGTGAGGAGAAACCTTAAAAACACGAAAAATTCTAGGACGCCGAAACCTATCTGAAGGAGCCGGCGAGGTACAGCGATGTGGTTGGAGGGAGCACCGGGCGGAAATGCCCTAACCGACCGCGGGCCCGGAGCAGTCTCGCCGAAAGCCCCTTGGACAGCCAGCGCACGGCGCAACCTTCGGTTCTCGCTCCTTTGCCCCGGAAGACCCCGTAAGGGGCATCCCCGCCCCCCAGGACCCCAGCACCCAGTCGGGGCCAGGAGTTAAGACAAGTAGCCCCAAGAGGAACGAGCTTCAGAGAGCCTTTCTTCTTTTCTAAACGAAATCTAATACTATCTGGCTGCAAAAATATATATCACCGGCCTTGAGTCTGAAAGATTAACATTTGGATATGCAGGAAACGTAATCTGCATGGCTAATTGATTCCCAGCGTATCAGTTTAAAGGATAAAGATCGATATCTGCATGATGGATATTGTATTAATAGGGACATAAATAAAGGCCAAAGAGTCGTTACCGAAACCTTTGAAGCCGCGGCCCGGTTCTCGGGCCCTCCACCGGGCCGCCCCCACCTCCCGACCACCAGCCCCTGCTGGGCCGGAGGCACTCGCTCTTCTCCTTGGTGGGGGAGTCTACGGTTGAAACTGGGGTCTATTTCAGTACCCCGCGGAGGCTCAACGGAGAGGTTGCGCTCCACTCCCCCCCACCACCCCGCCCCGACCTGGGCAGCAGGTGGACGGTGAGGCGGGAAGAGAGAGTGATGTTTTGTCAAAAAGGTACCACTCCCGGATATTCAGAAATACAGACATGAATGGGCCCGGGAGTAGATTTTCAGCCTTCTCGGAAGGTGCCTGGCCTTGTGGACTCAGAGCCTGCTATGCTTTTCATCTCCCCACGGGGCACGGACGGAAGCTCTGGCCAAACCCGGGATCGGTGATCTGGGCTCCTCCATAAGCGTCAACGGTTAGCAGAACCGGGGGGCGCAGGTGGAAGCGTGCGGGCTGGAGAGTGGACACCCGCCAGACCCAGAAGTATCCGTTGTGAGGAGAAGGCCCGCCGAGAGGGGTGGATGCAGGAGAGCTGGGGAGGGGATGAGCCTGGCAGACTGCGGGGCGAAGGAGCCGGGAGAGGTACATGTGAACCAAAGGAGAACGCAGCAGCCTGTGGATTGCCAATTAGTCTTGGGTCCCAGTGGCTGCCTCCACCGCGGAGCCCGAGATGCCGAGGGAATTTTCCAAATGCAAATAAATCACCATTCGCGCTCCCCCTCCTCCATTAATTAAGAAGGACGTTTCGACAAAACGGGCGTAATCTTTATTAATTACGCAGCCCTCAGTGCGGCGCCGTTCGCATCCATCACGCCCAAAGCGGAAAGTGCAAGGGCGGGGACTGGGGTGGGGGGGACGGGGGGCGCCTAATCTTTTCCCAGAGTGCGTTTGCAAAAGGAGCCAAGGTGCCGGCTTCTTTCTTTCTGGCTCTCGGTGTAGAGGCGGTCAGAGGAGACGCAGCTCGCGGGACTGCTCGTGGAGGCCTCTGCAGCGCGTCCTCCCGCCAGCGCTGAGAGCCTCTAACGCACCTGCAAATGTCCCCCCACTCACGCGATCCCCTATTTGGGCACGCGTGCGTTTACACACACACCCAGAGAGAGAGAGAGAGAGAGAAAGAGAGAGAGAAAGAGAGAAACTCGCACCCTGTGCGAACACATCCCACAGTGTATTCCCTCCGCTTGTCCCTCTCCGGCCCACACAGCTCCAGCCCCCTTGCTTCCCCTTGGAACGCTCCAAAGTGGAGGCTGACAAGACTCGATTGTCCGAGGCTCAAATCCCGGCTGAGCAGCCATCTGGGGAGATTGAATTTATCCCTGGGGCGAGGCGGCCGGCGGAGGCTGAAAACCTAGTCCAGTCGGCCGAGGACTACCCGGAAAACTGCCCAAAGGGTTCTGCGGTGCGGCAGATCTTAGAAGCTGTCCAGGCGGCCTCCTCCCAGTCGCCAACGGCACAGCGCACCAGCGCACTGCGCAGGTGCGTGTGTTGGGGGTCGGGGCACACGTTCAGTTTTGGGCGGAGAGCCTCGGTGTTGCGAGAGGGAAAGCTGCTGGAGGTAAGGGGGAGTGTAAATGCAGATTGCAGCGGGCACCCCCTCCGTCCTCTCATCTGCGGGAGGCAGGGACCCGGAGCAGATGTCCCAGGCACTACCCTTTCCAACCCGACAAGGTCTGGCCTCTCATCCTGAGCTTCCTCTCTACCCCTACCTCACTCACCCAAAATTACCCTGGCAGATCGTGGGTTCTCTGTGACCAGAGCCTGACCCATCTGAGAATCCTCCACTCGAACCCCTAAAGGATATTCTACCGGATTTAAGAAAGGCAAACAAAGTGGGGGGAGATGGGGGAAACTCATTTCAGGGCCCAAGCCCAACAGGGCAGTGCCGTCTCAGACCGTAGCAGAGCAGGTGGGAGCTGCGCAAGTGAGCGAGAATCAGATCCCGAAGGACACTGAGCCGCCTTCTGGCTGACTGTCCTGAATTTAAACGCAATTGTAATAGCGGAGTCAAGTCTGGCGTCGGAGGTTGCGTCCTCCGCCATCGCTGCCGTAAAGGACTGCCCCTTGCGTCTTGTGTGCGCTTGACTGGAGGGCCTATGGAGCGTCCCCAAGAGGCGGAAAGTCGAGTCTCGAAAGCTGAGCTCTCTCCAGAACTGCTGAGCCCTGTCGTGCAGCCTTGAAGACCCGGCGGCCTATGGAGAAGCCTGCGTTGCTGTGCTGCATTGGGCACAGAGCAGACAGGTGCGTGGGCTAGCCTGAAACCAACACCCTCAGGGCTCTGGCAGCGTCGGAAGCACCGCCCTCTTCCCTACCCTTCCCTGTTGCCACAGCTCAGCACACCCCAGTGCCCAGAGTTCTTCGTCAAGCATTCATTCATTCCTTCACCACCTCTCTAAGTTTTCATCAAGGGCTCAGGCTCATCTGCTCTCAGGTCACTTAACAAACGAGTCACCTGATTACTTTATCTAACTCCTCCTCCCCTGCTAGGTGGTCAGACTGACCTGTCTCCAGGCTTCTCCCCTAAGTCGACTGCAGTGCTGGCTCATGGTTTTTCATTCTGTCCACTGAAACGTATGGGCTTCGATTAAGTGCTATTCCAAGTGCTGCGGCTACATTGCTAAGTCAGTAAACCAAATAAACCATAGTGGCAGAAAACCATCCATCAATGATTGTTACCAGGAGAAGGGTTGTAGGACTTGGACTCAACTCTGGGTGGCAGTCAGAGGTGGACTGGTATGTATGGCTGCGGTATGGGTGAGGGCGTTCTTATTTAGCCAGGGAGGTGTGCCCAGGCTCTGCAGAGATAGTTTCTTGCAAAGAAGGGAGTGGAAAGCAGCATTCCCTAAAGGCAGGACAAGAGCAAAAGAAGGGAGTGAAGGAGCCAAGTTTCTCCGACACCTGCAACCCCTGTACTATGCACCCAGCAGCCTGAGGTGCTGGCAAATTGGGTGGGCCCTGGGTACCAAAACACACCGATATGTTTTGCATGGAAAGAGGTGGCTGCTGGGTCCTTTTGGGGCCAGATATTCCTCCCAAGATTCCTCCCTATCTTCCGCTCTGGCTAGTGGAGGGCAGACAGGAGTACTGAACACTCCTTCCAACAAACTTATGCTTTCTTGAGCTCTGTCCCTCCCTCAGCCTCCTGGAGTAAAGTAGATGTCATTGTTGGCCAGAGAGGCTTGAGGCTACCAAATTTCCTCCTTTCCTGTGGTTATAGCTTAAAAATCCAGGGCTGAAAATAGCATTTTTATTGGATAGAAAATGAAGGCTTGCCTTCAATCCATGTCCATCCTCTCCTGGATCTGCCTTGTTAGTCCCCAAAGGAGGAGACTCCCTCCAAGGCTGGGGAACTGTTGGGCAAGTTGAAGGCACTGTGTTTATTCCTTCTGGGTTATTCCTGACACCTGTTATCATGGGAGGTGGCAGAGTGAGGGGGACTCTTCCTCCCAGAGCATCCAGAAGTGCCCAAGATCCTGAAGAAACATCTTTCATTGGCTGGTGGTTTTGTGAGATAAATAGAAATGGAACCAGCAAGGACATTCAGGAGAGAATATCTTCACAAGTTATTGATATGAAGGCTTTGAGAATATGTTTGAATAACTTCAACATTTGGGACCAAGATATGGAATGGATGTAGAGGCAACAGATCACTATGCAGAAACACTGCTCAGCTAGAGAGTGATTGTTTCTTGTTTCAGAAACTGTTGATCAAACAAAGCCCCAACATACCTCAGAGCAGTTTAGGAGGGGATTGAAACAGAAAAGTGTAGCTATAGAAGAAGGGGAGAGGGTCTATATGGAAAGAAAATCACCATGACATCTCCAGACTCATGCTGTCTATCTCCAAAGCAGAAACCCCCTCCCCCACCGTGATAACAGACACCAGAGATCCACCTTTGAACAAGGTCTCATTTGTTGATCAGTGTGTGTATGCTCCACTTTTCAAGTTGTGGAAGAAGCCTCAATTTCAGAAGAGTGAATTGTGGTTTCTCTGGGGGAGGATAACAAGGAGGACAGGGACCAGACCCTGGGACACTGAGGAGCCAAGGAGCTAGTCACATTGATAGGCAGAAATTAAAGAAGTTTTCTGAGCTTAAAAAGGCAGGGAAATAGTCTCAGAATGTTTGGGTTTAGAGATAGAATAAGAAAAAAGAAAAAGAAAACTCAGAGAAAGGATTTCTCCAAACTGAAAAGGGACAGACTTCAAATACTAGAACACCCCTCTACGATATTTCTGATGACTTGAACCCTAACTGATGCCTCATAAATCAAGGTGAGTTGATACTGGGCAGCCTTGGGTGAGTCCTTTTGATTTGAAGAACACATTTGCACTGAGAGAAGAAATCTAAACTTTTTACTCTTCTAGAATATGTCAAGGAGATACTTGTATATTTGGAGGAAGCAAGAGCTAGGGTATTGAAATTAGGAAGAAGATATTAGATGGGAAAATACTATAGTTACAGTCCTACTATGTGCTAGACCCTTGTACCTCATATTGCCTTAAGAATAATTCTGTTTGGTTTGCTACCAAGGTTTTAAAATTTATTTATTTTAAAAATAATGTGGAGATTGGACCTTGCCAGCACAAACATTGTAGACAACAAAGTCATGAGAGTAAGTGTGGTTGTGAACAAAGTGAACACTTGAAAAAATCCTCTAAAAAAATAGAGGCTATGGACGTGTTAGGGCAGAAGGCTCGAAGAAAGGAGCACTCCCTTTGCACCAAGCTGCCAAACACTCTCACATGGCAGCTGTCCTGGTCTCTGTCCTGTGAATCAGACCATTCTATCTGACTTCATCAAGGTAGTCAATGTCCTAGAATTGGCACATTGAGAGCTCAGAGAGCCTGGTTTTCCTAGGTCCAGTGGTATGGGTTCTCCACCCAGCAAGCTGAACAAACTGTCTCAGGAGTCTTGTGGAAATTAGGATGTGGTGACAGTGCTTAACAATGGTGGTGAATTATACTACTAGTAGCATATATTTATTGAATGCTTAGTTCATGTTGGCACTGTTCTCAGTATATTATAAAGATTCACTTATTCCAACAACTGAGTTTTGAGAGTGAGAGAGGGCTCCCATTCACTGGTTCACTCTCCCAAACACCCACTAAGTCTCCCACCTCCAGCCAAGAACTAAATCCAGGTGTCCTAAGTGGGTGGCAGGGATTCAACTGCTAAGCCATCACCTGCTGCCTCCCAAGGTATACATGAACATGAAGCTGAAATCATGAGTTGAGGGAGATCAGAATTGAACCCTGGCACTCGGATATGGAAATAGGAGATGCAGTTGTCAATAGCAAGTATCACAGGGTCAAAGCCTGCCTCAGTGCTAGGATTTAAATTCAGGTCTAAGTCATGTTGTCAGTGGGTTCAGCAGAAAGCCCTAATTTTCATCATTGAGATCAGACCCAGTAGGAATAACATTTGAAACCTACCTAAATTCTCCACCTCTCACTGTTTGCCTTGTTCCAACTCTAAGTAAATTTCAACAGCACTTGGTTACCTTTAATTTTTCTGCTAGGCACCGACCTACCTTGTTCTGACAGAAAAGAATTTGGAATTGAATTCTGCCTCAATTCCCCTTTGAAACACATTCAATTATATAATCCTACTTTTAAATGTTTGTTTTTTGTTTTTCTCCCAGGGAGATTCATTGGTCTCTATTTTCCGGTTGAAGAACCTGAAACACTTTAGCATCATCCCTGATGCTAATTTGGGCGGGACAAGCCATGGTAGGCGGGGAATATTTGCAAAGAGAACTCCAGCTTCGCGTAGTCCCCTAGCTGTAGCGGTTACGCTCTAGGTCTGCAAGGCGGAATCCTCCCGGCGTCCCGAGGAACCTCTGTGGAGTGCGCCTGCCTCCTGGAGATGTCGTGGAAGGTCTAGGGTAAGGACAGAGCGACTGCGGAAGCCGGTTTTGGGACCCTGGGCGGGAGCATGCAAGCGCGGCTCTTTGGTACGAGCTGGGAGGAATTTACAAACGGAACCCCCAAGACTCCCAGGGTGTTTGCAATAGAAACCCCACGCTTGGTGGTGTCAGGGGCACACCGACTCGTCTGGCCCCTCCACACCTCCGGGAGCGGGGGAGGGGGGGTGGGGGGGTGGGCGGGGGGGATGGGGAATGGGAAACTCTGGGTTCAGGGAGCGTTTTAGGGAGCCGCTGGGGGCTGGGATTTGCGAATCCCTGCTGGGGGGCCCAAAGCTCGGGACACACCTCGGGGGCCTTGAACGCGACTGCCTGCGGCGTGCGTGCCGCTGCGGCCGCCGCGCTGCTCCTAACCTACTTATTTGGGGCATCTGTACCGCTTTTAACAGCAGACCGGAGCGCGAAGGTGGCAGGTGGGCGCTGGCAGCCGCCCGTGGGGCAGGCAGGGGTGTAAAATCACCATTTGGTCTAACATAACGCCCGTCACACCCTGAAATCAGGAGGATGAGGATCAGATTCCGTACAAAGACGAAACAAAAACAAATAAGCTAAGCAGAGATGTTGATCGGGTGGATACCGGGACTGCCTTTTCCCGCCCTGCGCACCAGCCAGGTGCGCTGCGGCCCGTGTCCTTGTCCTTAGATTTCTCCCTGCCTTTCTGGTCTCAAGCCCACAGTTAACTGGGCTGGGAAATGGGACGAAGGGGACAATCTAAGAGTCATCGGCCCAAGGGAGAGGAGATCGCTGAACATACCCTGGGTTGTGACCAGCGTGGAAGGCCGCGAGGTTGAGGGAGCCGGCGCCAACCCAGGCTGAGGGTTCCACGAAGCCGACCTCAGAGCCGCGCCCAGGGTTCCAGAGGCTGTCCTGCCCCCAGCCCCCGGCCGTCGTTGTGGTCCCATGAGCCCCGTGTTCCCCGCAGAATCCCTGAGCTCAGCGGACGCCACGCACCCGCGCCCAAACCGACAGAAATCCAGGCGAACTCCAGTCGCACACTCACCGCAGGCAGCTCCGCCTCCCAGCAAATCCATTGACACCTGGATCCGAGAGCATGGAATTAATTTGCACGCTGAACGGCTACTCCGAAGGGTCTTTTAAAAGCATTTAACGGCTCTCCTAGGGAGCGTTTGAGAACACGACAATGCGCGCTGGATCTGCTCTAGCGCGCGCACCTGTTGGCGACCTGCAAACTAGTTGGGAGTTCCTCTTCGGCTGCCAGGGGCGACCCTTTGTTCATTTAACCTCCAGACTTTCGTGGTTACTCACATGACTGCCAGCAAATCCCCACGTTGTCACCAGATTTTGATCAGATTCTTCGAACATGGAAAACACCTCTTTTGCAGGGGCTAGGAAAGCCCTCAGAAATGGCTTAGGATGGGGAAGGCGCAGCCTCACCCTGCCCATGACAGAAAAGATCACAGCTTGCCAAATGAGGTCAGACATACTGCATGCATGTATGGAAGATTACCCTGTACCCCGTGAACATGCACGATTATTAAATGGTAATAAAATAACTTTTTTAGTGGTTGAGGAAATAGAAAAGCTAACCTGGTTTGATCTTCCACACTGAGTATGTGTATTGAGTTATCACACTGTACCCCACAAATATGTACAATTAAAAATTTTCAAAAAAATTTAAAAAATTAAAGAGAGATACAAATAATTAGTTAACTTTCTGGGAATGCAAAAGCAATAGGAGTGTGAATGAGATAGAGAGACCCACCTTCCTTTGGTTTTCCAAAGTATGGCCACTTCCAAAATGGAAGCATTGTCACCGGATCTCCTAATGAGTTTCAGAGAAAACGCACCTGGCGGCATTTAGTTCATTAAACTGAGATTAGGGAGACATTCGTAGTTCAATAAAATGGTTGTGAAATATAATGGCCCTCATTTTAGTCACTCAGTAGAACAACCGAGGGTGCCTTTTAAAGACATGGATACACTTCTCCCTGGAGATGGAGCAATTAAATATGTGGTCTCTAGGGACAGGAGGGGTGCTTCCATATTTGTTTTTTTAAGCCTCTCGTTATCCTAACTTGTAACCCAGGCTAAGGACATCCTTGAGGCTCATGTCAGGAAACAAATTTGCTGTGTGTGAATTCTATAAGAAATGGCCTCTGAATACAAGTCATCGGCTTGCAGAGCTTGACTCCTCTCACTCCCAGTCTCTCCCAGGAAATAACTGATTCTTGCTGGGAGACCAAAACTATAGTGAGAAGCAACTTGCACTCTACAATTGGATTACAAAATATTTTTAAATGTGCACTGTAGATATAAAAGTATTTTTATATATTGGAGACCATACAGCAGACCATACATTACCAAGATTCTTTGAAATCATAGCTGTTAAAATAAAGGCATTCTATTCTTTCAGTAACAAAACACTTTCTCTTCTGTTCATTTCGTGGTGTATAATATTAAGAGCTGGAGAATTTTTTTTTTTTTTTTTGCATTTCTTCTCACTTCAACATCCACAAAAACCCCATGGAGATGTGGTCTTTCTTTCTTTTTTTCTTTTTAAGATTTATTGATTCATTAGAAAGGCAGAGGCAGAGAGAGAGAGAGAGAGGGAGAGAAAGAGAGAGAGAGAGAGGTCTTCCATCCGGTGGTTCACTCTCCAAATGGCCACAACAGCCAAAGTTGAGCTGATCTGAAGCTAGGAGCCAGGAGCTTCTTCTGGGTCTCCCAAGTAGGTGCAGGGGACCAAGGACATAAGCCATCTTCTACTGCTTTCCCAGGCCATAGTAAAGAGCTGGATTGGAAATGGAGCAGCCGGAACTCAAACCGATGCCTAAATGGGACTCTGGCACTGCAGGCAGTGGCTTTACTGTCACAGGGCCAGCCCCAGAGATGTGGTATTTCTAAACTATGGATGATCCAATTTTAAATGCAAGTACAACATTTTTTTCCCCTAAAGGAAGTGTACACATTATTCCTCAACTTCCTCTTGGAAACTGGACATTAAGCATTATTCCCCAAATATATCTTGTAATTAGCAATGATTGTGAATTTATCAGAGAAATTTTCTTCTCAGGCATATTTTAGGTTTTCATAAGAGAACAGAAGCCTTTGAATTAAATTGGCAGAAGCAATGCTAATATTTCATATTACAAAGTTTATCTTGTGGACAATCAGAAGAAATTTAGCAACAAGTAAATACAATCCTTTCCACTCTTTCTTCATTGCTCTAAGTTCAAACCAAATCCTAAAATTCATTTCAAAATAATTATTATGGTAAATATCAGCTCTTCCTAGGGAAAAAAAACCCCTTGGTGTGTAATATATGTACAATAACAGCACATGATTTCAAAGAGAAAAAAATACAAACACATATTAAGCAAGAATTCAATTCATTGCTCATGATACTCAATAATCTTTATATAGCAGCAGAAATGTAAAATATGAAAATTAGCTACTGGAAATTAAGAGAGGACATCAGTTGGGTCACAAGATAAAGAGATATTACTCAGCTATTGGGATCAACAAAATTATCAAATGTATGAAGAATGTTTTATTAAAATGAAAACATTGAAGAGTTGATACATCAGAGTGACAAAACTGAAAACAACTAATCTCATTCTTAATATGGGCAGTTCCATTGCAATAATGCTTTTCCAACTATGCTGCTACTGTCTTTGAAGTGGATAGTGCAGACATGTTTATAGAGATACTTTAGACTGTCACCATGCAACTCATGAACGGATGCATAACTTATGTTTGATGTGCACTCTGCTTGCAGTTGCATTTCTTGTTCAGCCATGTGTCTAGTCAAGGACTATCAGCTCTAGCATCATCTCCTGAAGAGGCCTTGCATCTAGACAAGGTTCTTTGCTTCTCTCAAGGAACATCCAGAAAGTGAGTAAGCCTTGTATAAACCAACTCTAATAAAGTTTTCTGTTTGCAGTCAAAAACCTTTTCTGTTACCATTAAAATGCATAAAAACCCAAAAAGCAATTACAATGCAGAAATGTTGACAATGGAAACCAAGTGTTCTTTACTCTTCCTAGAGTTCTCTCTCACTGACTATCATGCAGTAACTTTGATTTTTCTCAAAGTTCAAAGTGCTTGTCCTGGAAATTGTTTCTTCACCTTTTAAAAATCTTTATGAAATAGGGAAAACCACCATCCCCAGGGACTCAGGAGTTACTCAGTAGTAGTGTGAGTCTGGGGAGCCAAGTTCCCTAGGTTCCCAGGGTTTCCCTTTAACAGCTTCAACAGAGTATCCAGCACTTACTATGTGTGAGGAAAGGACAGAGTGGATGAGCAGGTTTCTGTCCTTATCTCCTTATGTACACACTCTGATTGCAGCTTGAAAGGAAGGAAGGAAGGAAGGAAGGAAGGAAGGAAGGAAGGAAGGAAGACCACTGCAGATAGCTGTGTTAAGAAGAAAGTAAAACTGAAATCTGTATCAACCAGGAACAGAGTGGTCAGGGCAGACTTCTCTGGGGAGGTGACATTAGACTCTTGGAGACCTGAATGAAAACAAGGCTATAGGCCTACATGGGGTTTTAATTCCCTAAGTACTTTTATCCAACCTCTTCTCAGATGTGCAATCCTGACATCAACTCCATGAGGTACATGAGGCTGAAACCTTTTCTCTCCATTTTATAAATGAGGAGCTGGAGGTTCAAAGAGGTTAAATGACTTCCCAAGTAGAGAAAGAGGCCAATATGCAGATTGGCATCTCCTGGCTGCAAATACCAGTAGTTAGATCCCAAACCCTGTGTGCTTTCTGCAAGTGAATGCTGTTACCTTTGGTCCTCACCTGCATAATGGCTGTCTTTCACCTGCAATTTAGACTGTAAAGAAGCATGATGATAATGTTTACCTGCAGCCCCAGAACCTAGGCAGAACCTGAGCTGGGAGACTCCGAGTTCTCCAGGCAGGTGGAACCAGTGACTTTACTGGTAGTTCTCACTCATAAGTTGGGATGTGTCCAGGATTGAATCAAGAGTTCCAAGAAGATGAAAATTGTCATGGGAAAGGAGAAAAGCACTCCACTGGAACTAGTAGCCCTCCAGACAACCTATTGATTATTTCAACAATTATGTCTTCTTCAATGCCTGCTTCATCTCAGGTGTTGGTATGCCAGGTCTTTCCACATTAAATAGGAGTTATTTAAGTCAAATCTGTAGAATGGGACACATGAATACTAGAGAACCATAAAAACCAGACATATGCATTTCATGGCTCCATCCTGCCACTCAATTCTTGGTAAGAAAGTCCAAAATTAGTGATAAAGCAAGGTCACCCAAGGTTGGGGGAACCTCTCCATGATTAGGTACTGAGCTATTACCTGCATCTATTTAATTTTTAAAGGATCCTAACAAATTTGTCATGGTAAGAAATTTGTGCAATACATGAAAGAAGCAAAATGTGACTTTTATGGTGAGTGTTAACAATTCAAAGATTTTTTCTCATTCATGAGGAATAATTTAGGTTGGTATACTTCTGTGGAAAATAGACTCTGTAAGAAGCAAGTTGGGTCCCAAGGAACTTTAGACAGACTTCTCGGTGGCCAGTTCAAGAAAATTAAATAATAAACATATGTGTGCACATGGTTACATACAAATGCCAAGTTCTGATATTATAATGCAATATATCATACATATTCTATATATTTACATATGTATAATATATACCCATATATATGTGTACATGCACTGTGCATTTAAATAGTTGTGTGAATGTAAACAAACACCAGCAATGGGGGTGAAAGAAAAGAGTGAGTAAAAGATAAAAATGAATATAGAAGTAACGCAAGATTTTGGAGTTTCAAACAAACAATCTCTGAAGCATAATTCTTAGTGTGAGGAATCCCAAAACATTTCATAGAAACCAAGAACAGAGTCTGACAACAGATTTTAGCTGTAGTGAGTATTCTAGTGGCAGTCACTTCTCCTTTCAGAATACCACAACAGCTCTTACCGGGTCTACAGGGACTCCTATTAAACACTACCAATAATTCCATGAAGTGATCCTCTTAGTAGTGGATGTTCCCATGTGTGAGATTTCTCTCAGCCCCACTCAAAATATGAAATTGGAACTTGGATGGAGATGTGTTTAAGGAACAGAAGTACTGTACAAATAACTGGAAACAATTTCACTATGAAATAAACATCAACAAAAAGGTTTTTCTATAAATAATTCCTTTTTATTATTAAGACAATGCAGACATATAGCACATCATATTGTAGTTCCTATATTAGCAGCCACACCACTTATCATGGGCCAATAAATTACTTCACTCCTAGGATAGATACAAATGCTCCATTCAAGTTCAGTTAATAGAATAGTGTCAAGATATCATGCAGCTGGCTTGCATAAATACACAAGGAATAACAACACACCCTCAGCATCTTCTGTGATGTTTAAGCATGAAAACTTTGTCTTATTCCAAGCTTCAAGATTGGAATAAAGAATGTTTTCATATAAAATACATTTGGAAGATATTTTTCTTTCTCTAAAAAAGGCATCTAATCCACCTGCCACACGCATTTGTGGTTCATCTTTTTAGTTACAAAATCATATCCTTTTTCATATCACATGACCAGATGCAAACATTTTGGTGATTCCAACAACATCACACACCTAAATTCAAGATAATATTTTTTTCTTGTAAATGTACACTATTATATCCTCATAGTCAAAGCAGACTTGTCAGTTTCGTCTTTGGGCACTATTTAATATTTTATCCTATAACTGAATACTGTGTAAAATCTTGAACAATTACCAACATACCATTATCTTCTACTCCTTGTTTCGAAATGCATTTGGACTGGAGGTATGGGAGAAACGTCATTGCTTATCAAACAACTCTTCTGGAAAACTCAATGCATAAGATTTTCTAGAATTAAATATTCGAAAATGGGCTATTTTAAATGAAACAAAAAAGTCGAGGAAAGCCTACGGTGGATATTCTGTGTGAATAGCTTTCAATATCTTCCAGGTGGGGGCAACAGTCAGTCAGTTTTGAGAAAAGGGAAAACAGGCTTTTCAAGCTCCCTGAGTCCAGTTACAGAAGATGAAATGACTTCCAAGCAGTGGCTTCGTGCATAAACCCGCCACCAGCTTCCAGGAGTTGGGACTTCTGGGCTCTGCTCACACAGCCGGCCCTGGGCGGGCGGCAGAATGCACCGACACGCTCGGGCCGCGCCCCTGCACCGCGCCGTGGCCGGCGGCCCCGACAAGCACGCGCGCTGCGCATCTGCCCAATCCCGCACAGATGCGGCCGGCGGCGCTTCCAGCCGCCGCGCCCTCACGGCCGCGCTGTGCCCGCGCCCAGCGTGCGTTGCTTTCAGTACCCAGGACTGGGTACTGGCACGGCGGGGAAGCAGGGAAAGGTTTCCCTCACGTGTAGGACTCGTGCATTCTTCCTCTGGGAGAGTCAAGTTCATTCACAACGGCGGCAGACGCGAGCGCGCGCGCACCTGAGCCCTAAAGGAAACTCCTAAATCCCAGCCCCTAGAAAACCAGTTTTCCGCAGGCGCAGCGGGAGTCCCACTGCCTTTTTTCTGCAAATCCTGGGACTCTGGGAAGGGATCGCCGCGCACTCTGGCGAGGATGGGAGTGGTGCATGACGCAGGGGCCGATCTCACACAGTTTGGGCGTCTCCTTGGTTTCCCTCTTTGGCCCAGGGCTGAGCAGGTCGAGTGTGGAGAACCCGAGGGGACGAAAAACCCGGGCTTCGCAGGGGTCGGGAGGGTGTGTGCGCCCTGAGGGGGCCCGCACGCAGACACGGAGAGGCTCTGGCGCACCCGGCCAGAGGCTCCCTTCTCTCGGGCCGTGCGGGCTCCAGGGGCAGGCGAGAGACCCGGGGCGCTGTCCGCTACGTGTCGCTCCTCCGCGCGCCGCCGGGAGCCGCCGCCGCCCGCGCCCTCGGGCCGCCGCTTCCCGCAGAGCCGGCGGCCGCGCCCTCGGGCCGGTACTTGAGCCAGCAGATGACCCAGGTGACAACGACTGAGAAGAGCGCCAGGATGCTGGCCACTGACAGACAAATGGGTCCCACGGGGGAGGGCGAGGGCGTCCCGGACGCCGGGCCCGTGCCAGGCGTCGTTCCTGCCCCGGGGGATCCCCCGCCGCCGCCGCCTCCCCCGCCGTAGTGGTTGACGAAGATGAGGCCGGTGAAGAGCAGCACCACCATGGAGAGGAAGGAGAAAACCACGCACACGCAGCCGGCGGTGAGCGCGGCTCGCTTGCAGTTCTGGCAGCTCTCGTAGGCGCCCGGGGCGCGCAGGCCAGTGCGGGCGCGAGGCTCGGGAGCCGCGTCCTCGGCGGGCGGCTCGGGCTGCGGGGCTGCGGCGGGCGGCGCGGCGGCGGCTGCGGGCGCGGGGCGGCGCGCAGGCAGCGGCGGCAGTCGGTCTTGGGGCAGCGGGTCTTGCGCGGCGCGCAGGGCCAGCGGGAAGGCCTCGGCGAGCTTGGTGTTGTTGGGCAGGCCGTGCACGCGGCTGTCGGGCAGCGGCGTGCGGTGACGGCACACAGGGCACGCGATGGCGCCGGGAGGGCCGTGCCAGGGTGGCGGGCGCGGTGGACGCTCAGGCGCAGCGCTGGCGGCGGCGGCGCGGAGCTGCAGCTGGCTCAGGCACTCCTGGCAGAAGGTGTGCAGGCACGCCAGCAGTTTGGGCGCGCGCCGGTCCGCGTCGAAGTAGTTGTAGCAGATTTTGCACTCGTAGTCTTCGAGCGGAGGGAGGCCGGGGGCCGTCGCGGCAGCTTGCCGGACTCCCTGGTCCCCGCCGTCCCGTACTCCCAGCGCGGTGCCCCCGGCTCCCGCCCGGCTCCCGGGGCTGCTGCTCGGGCTCTGTTCGCTGCCGCCGCTGTGGCTCGCCGGCGCTGCCATGGCATGATCCGCCCCTCATCGGGGGGCAAGGTGAGCGCCTTCCTCCCCCGGCGCAGCTGCCTCGGCTCCGGGCAGGGAGGAGGCGCTTCTGCCTCCCCCCTCCGACTGTTGTCGCCTGGCGGGGGAGGCACCGCTGGCTGGGCCGGGCGGGGGCGCAGTGGCGACCGCCTCCCACTCGCGTCCCCGCACCCCACCCTCCCCCGGCGCGGGAGCTTCGGTCCCTCCCAGTCCCCGGGCGTCTCTCCGCTGTCCCCCTCGGCCCCTTCCAGGTAGCTATCCTGGCAGCTTCGGATACTGGGTTTTGTTGGAGCCGGAATTGGGGTTGAGGGCGGCAGGGAGGCAGAGAGGCGGTGCGGACCCGGGGTTTGGGGCGCGGCTGCTTCGAGAGGTTACGTTTCGCCTGTGCAGCGTCCCCTCCCACGGGGTGGTGGTGGGAAACTGGGTCCTGCTTTCTCGAAACCCTTCCCTCTTTCTGCACACCACTCCCGCCCCGCGTTGTTGTTTATCCTGCTCTGTCCGGGGCCGGGTCCCCCGGCGGCGCGGCCTCGTCTCCCCCCACCAGCCAGAGCTCACCGGTGATGTAATGCGGGACCCGCGCAGGGAGAGGAGGTAGCGGCCTCAGCAGACTGGCAGCAGCGGCTCCTGCCCTTCGTGAAAACCGTGATCTCATTTCTCCGTCCGAGGGCGAAAGCCAATAATCACCAAGCAGTTTACGCTCTGCGCTTTTATTAGCAGATCCCAGGCAGCCCTGCAGCGCGCCTCTCGGGTGGAAGTGGAGAGGTGGCATTTTTCCCTTCAGCGTTTGGAGGAAATGTTGGAGTGGAGCTGAACAGTCCCCCTTTGCCCCCTCTGGCGTTCTGCTTCTTGAGATGTAAGGAGGCATGCCACACAGACTCGTGGCAGGTCTGGCTCTATTCCTGTCGCTGCCCACAGCGGACGAGCTAGCTGTTTCCCTGGAGGAGGCAAAGTTGTCAAACAGGTTCACAGAATTTCCAAAGTCCTACCTTAACCTCACCCCTGGCACCGCTTGTTTTCTTTGCCTAAACTCTGCTCCAAATGTAGGTAGCAGAAAACTCCGTAACAGAGGGCAGATCTGGATGTTATCAAAACTGGTGCAAAGTCAGCTGGGCGGGTTGGGGAAAAATAAAACTTCTTGGAGGGGCTGTTGGCAGGATGCAGGAGTGGGGAGTTGGGGCCCATCTGAGAGGCAGTTTTCACATATTCCTAACCAGAAACCCTGTTCCCTTGTTCTCCAGGTTTGGCTTCACCATATGAAGAGAGATGAACCCTCCCCCCACGAGAAAGGGGGAGAGGATGGCTTTAGAAGATTCTGGATTCCCTGGAGATGCAGATGTCTCACTCTGTGCAAAATCTCTGCAGATGGCAGCAGGATGCCCCAGGGAGTGTTTTTGAGAAGAACGAACAAAAGAGAAGCTAGCAGAAGGAAAAGGAAGATGGGAAGAAGGAAACCAGCCAACACATAAAGTACAGACAAGAGGTGGAGAGAGGACTTGTCATAAGTAACATACGTTCCTATGATATTTGAAATTAGATTTGTGTTACTTTATATGCATAGTGAATGTGATATGTGCCTTTTTTTTTTAATCTGCAGAGAGAGAGAGAGAGAAACTCTCACCTTCACTTGTTCACTCCCCAAATGCCCACAACGGCTAGGGCTGGGCCAGATGAAAGCCAGGAGCCAAGAACTCTGTATGAGCTTCCCATGGGTGGCAGGCACCCACACACTTGAGCCATAACCTACGGTTTCCCAGGGTATACATTAAGAGGAAGCTGAAATAAAAATGGGGAGCCTCCTCCTCCTCCTACCCCCACTCCTCCTCCTCCTCCTCCTCTTCTTCTTCTTCTTCTTTTATTTATTTATTTATTTGAAAGGCAGAGTTACAGAGAGGTAGAGGCAGAGAGACAAAGAGAGATCTTCCACATGCTGGTTCACTCCCAGGATGGCCACAATGGCCGGAGCTGCACCAATCTGAAGCCAGGAGCCAGGAGCTTCTTCCTGATCTCCCACGTGGGTGTAGGGGCCCAAGGACATGGGACATCTTCTACTGCTTTCCCAGGCCATAGCAGAGACTGGATCAGAAGTAGGACAGCCAGGACTTGAACCAGTGCCCATAGGGGATGCTGGCACTATAGGCTTTACCCGCTATGCCACAGTGCCTGCCCCAGGACCCAACTTCTTGAGTCATCACCATTGCCTCCTACATTCTACATTATCAGGAAACTGGAATCAGGAGCCAGAGCCAGGTATCGAATCCAGGCACTCTGATTTAGATCATGAGTTCCTAATGGGCATCTTAACTGCTAGGCCAAGTGCCCACCTCAACTATAGGAAAAATTTATCAACAGAGCTTTGGGGAAAAGAGAAGTTCAGATACTTGAGCACTAATGTGGTTCTTGTTCTTACCCACCCAGGTCCTAGGACACGAAGGGTCTTATCTATTTGGACATAGCATGTATTTGGGCAAAACACTTAAGATTTTGAAGTTTTGCTCTACGACACATTCTCACCATACACTGAGGTTTCTCAGCTTCAGCACTATTAACATTTTGAACTGGATAATTCTTTGTTCTGGGAGCTGTTCTGTGCATTGTCAGATGTTTAGCAGCCTCTTCCCAGATGTGACAACCAAAAATGTCTCCTGGGGACAAAATCATCCCTGGCTGAGGACCGTGGGGCTACATCAAAGTCACAGATTTGGTTAATGTGAAGTCGAAGCCAGAAACACCTTCAACATTCAACCAGTGCAAACAAGCACAGCATGGCCAAAGTAATTAGTTAGCAGCTATAGGCATTTCCCCTGTAACTCAGGGTATTTTAGATACTACTATGCTCTCCTTGGAAGGACTAAGTACAATTACTGATAATACATTCTGTTGATGGAATTGTAAACAGTTGCTAGAATTTGGTTAATGATGCTAGAATTTATTCTCTGCATTGCGTAGCTTTTGGTGGGGCCTAATGTCTTAAGTTATTTTATATCCTAGGTGTCTATATATAGAGGTGTCATGCGAGGGTTTCCATCAGTGCAATGAGGAGCTGAAGAGTCTGTGTGACACTGGCCACTAGCATCTGTCCTAATGGGCTGTGAGGCTCAGTGTCCACAGAGCTGCCTGCAGGAGTAAACAGGGGAGCTTGGTCGTTCATGTGGGAATTGGGGTTTCACTGAGGGAAAGATGTGCTGAAAGGGACCTCAAGTCAGAAATAAGAAGCTCAGTCATCATGTCCGTCTCTGAATGGGGTTTGTAAAAATTTTTTTAAAAATTAATTTATATGAGCCGGTGCCGCGGCTCACTAGGCTAATCCTCCACCTTGCGGTGCCGGCACACCGGGTTCTAGTCCCGGTAGGGGCGCCAGATTCTGTCCCGGTTGCCCCTCTTCCAGGCCAGCTCTCTGCTGTGGCCAGGGAGTGCAGTGGAGGATGGCCCAAGTGCTTGGGCCCTGCACCCCATGGGAGACCAGGAGAAGTACCTGGCTCCTGCCATCGGATCAGTGTGGTGCGCCGGCCACAGCGCGCCGGCCGTGGTGGCCATTGGAGGGTGAACCAACGGCAAAGGAAGACCTTTTTCTCTGTCTCTCTCTCTCACTGTCCACTCTGCCTGTCAAAAAAATTAATTTATGTTTTATTTATTTAATAAGTAGGGGATGGAGGTGAAAGTCTTTCATCTACTGGTTCACTCCCCAAATATCCACAACAGGTACGGTTGGGCCAGGCTGAAGACGGGAGACCGAACTCCTCCCAGTCTCCCAATAGGAGGCAGAGAGTAAAGTACTGGACTACCTGCTGCCTCCCAGAGTGCACATTACCAAGAAGCTGGAGAAATGGAGCCAGGCCTCAAACCCAGGCACTCCAGTATCTTAAGGGGTACCGAGTACTGCTACAAATGCGTACCACCATAAGACTTCTGTTCATGCCTTGTACATACGACACACTCAGCATTTGCTGAATTGTTCTGTTTTTGAGGACCTGAGTAAAGGTGAGACAGTCATGGCCTCGGGCTGTTCCTGTGTACTTCTCCTTCCTGGACCATCTAAGGGGGGAGAATGTTTTGGGAGAAGCTGTCTTACAAAGGACATCATAGGGAACAAGCACTCACATAGAGTGTAGGTTGACAGTCTTGAGTCCAGATCCTAAGTCTACGCCTCATCCTTTGTGTAGTATTAGACATGCTGCTTAGCTTCTCTGAGCCTCAGCCTCCCAAACTGTAAAATGGGGCTAAGGTCTCTTACGGCTTAGGTCTGTTGTGAGGATTGAACATGCTGTATGTGGAAATTCAAAGACCAGTCCTCAGCCCCTGCTAACCCTCATTACTATTGATGTAAGGGTTTTTTTCCACCTCATCTCAGTAATCCTCACAAATGCCCAGGGAGAGAGGCCCAGAGGTTTGTGTGAGCAGCCGTGGGTAATAGAGTGATTCTCACCCAACACTACTGCTGTTTCAGGGATATAGACACAGGTGGGATCTCAGTCAAAAAGACCAGGCGGGGGCCTGACCTGTGATTTTAACTATGCATTATTGATCTGCCAGTTTTAATAAATAAAGCTCTGCATAAAACATTAGGACAAAGCGAAATCCCACTGGCAGTATTGGAGGGCTAGATGTATAGGGAGATAATGCCACTCAGAAGCAAGTAAGAAATGATTCAATCAAGCAGTTGACATTTTAAAATAGAAACCAGGTCGATTCAATTCAATATTTATTGAGTCCTGTTTTAGAAGACATTGGTGCTGATGATGATACCTGGCCTCCAGGAATGAAGAATGTAATAGAGAAGCCTAAGGAGGAGGATGCTGAATGTGACGTGATATCCTGGATGGGATCCTGGGACAGAAAAAGGGCATTAGGGAAAAACTAAGGAATCTGAATAAGACATGGGATTTAATGAATAATTATATATCAATTTCAGTCCATTAGTTATGATAAGTATATTGTATTGATGAAAGATTGATAATAGAGGAAACTGAGTATAAAGTATTAATGGGAATACTAGAAATCTGCAAGTTTTCTGTAGATCTAAAACTATTCTAAAATTAAAAATGTTACTTGTATCTACTTATAGGGTACATGAAAATGTTTTGATAAACATGTTGTTTTTTTTTAAATGTACAGTTTATGAAGATTTGCACTCACCCAGCCATTTAAAATTCCTGAAGAATTTTAGATGAGGGTATATCTGCTCACTTCATTTGTATGATTGTTTAAAAAAGAATCCACTAAGCAGATTTGAAAAGCCTTCCAAGAGGAGCTGGTGCTGTGGGATAGTAAGTTAAGCCTCTGCCTGTGCCACTGACATCCCGTATGGGCACCAGTTTGGGTCCTGGTTGCTCCACTTCCAATCCAGCTCCCTGCTAATGTGCTTAGGAAAGCAATGGAAGATGGCCCAAGTAATGTGCCTGGGAAAGCAGTGGAGAATGGACCAAATGCTTGGACTCCCGCACCCACATGGGAGACCCAGAAGAAACTTCTGGCTCCTGGCTTCAGATAGGCTCAGCTCCTGCCATTGCAGCCATTTGGGGAGTGAACCAGTGGATGAAAGACCACCTGCGAATCTGTAACTCTGCCTCTCAAATAAATCTTAAAAAAACGAAAGAAAAGCCTTCCAAGGGAACATTTTCCTTAGAATTGATTGCAGTAGAATGCCATAAAACTTATAACTTTTCAAATAATTGTCATTTTAAAAAAGATTTATTTATTTGAAAGGTAGAATTAGAGAAGGAGAGAAGTACAGATAGAGATCTCCCCGCTGTTTCACTTCCTGATTGGCCATGGAGCCAGAAGCTTGGTACTCCATCCAGGTTTCCCATGTGAGAGGCAGGGGCCTAAGTACTTGGACCATTCTCCATTGCTTTTCCAGGTGCATTAGCAGAGAGCTGATCAGAAGCAGAGTAACTGGGACTCAGACTAGCACTCTGACATGGGATACAAGTGTTGCAAGAGGCTGTTTAACCTACTGTTACACATCCCTCTCCCAAAATAATAATAATTTTAAAAATGTATAGAAATAGTACAACTATCTAAAGAAAATTCAGAAGAGAATTTTAAAATTTAAAATCACCTGGATCTCATCACTTTAGCATAGCTATTGCCATCATTGAAGTTATTCTCATAGGCACATGTTTTTCTATAGTTATAACAATAATGCATATATCTTGCTTTAATTTGATTTTTTAATTCAAATTATTATTTATGGTGTGTACTATATGCTAGTTAGTGTTTTTAAGGTCAGGGATAGAAAAAGAGTTAACAAGATACGCAAAATGCTTATCCTCACGATAGCATGCATGTGTATGTGAAAGACAAAAAATTAATGAATATTTAACATGATAGGATGTAGAAAGTACCATGGAGAAAAATATGACAGGCTAGAGGGATGGGGGAACGTTGGTCTGTGGAGGGGATGGTTTGCTATTTTAAGTAAGGTGGCCAAGAATGCCCAGCTAATAAAGTGACATTTGAGCAAAGACCTTAAGGAAGTGAGGGACAGAACCATGTGGCTCTCTCTAAAGTAAAAGTGCCCCCAAGAGAAGGTCCTGAGGTCAGAGTGCCGTTTGCCAGAAGCAGCCAGGAGGCCAGTGGCAGAAGCATAGTCAATGAGTAGAGGGTACACAGATGAGGCCTCAGAGGATGCTGGGGCAGGGTGGATCTTTTTGGGATGTAGGAGCCATTTTAATGACCTTTGATCCTTTGATTAGAGTGAGATGAGAAGCCAGCCAAGGGTTTAAAGCAGAAAGGTACAGGATGTGATTCAGATTTCAAAAGAACCATCGCACCTGCTATGTGAGGAATAGACTGGAGAAGGCAAGTTTACAGTTAATCAGAGTTGTTGGCTTAGTTAACAAAGAAAGGAGGGCCCTTGGGCCAAGGGACAGCAGAGGTTAGAGAGAGAGAGACTGCCTGGATTCTGGACTTCATTTGAAGGTGAGACTGACAGGATTTGCTGATGTTGTGAGCAAGGGGAAGAGAGCAGTTTCCAAGGTTTTGTTTTGCTACCCAAAAACTTCAGGGTACATAATTTTTTTACTGAATAGGAATTGAGTTTTTCCCTTAAAATCATATTTGTAACCAGGGCCTCCTTTACATTGCTTAAATGTCACATCAATGAGGCTTTCCCTGACCATCCAATCTAAAAGTGCAACCCCTGCTCACTTCCTGTCCCTCTTACCTGCTATATTTTATTCCAGAACATAATTGGCTATGTCTGGTACAAATTAAAATGTGAGGCCTTGTTAAAAAGTTAAGGATTTCCAGGTTGCCAGCAGAGCCTTAAAGCAAGGATGAGGCCCTTCTGAGTCCAGGGCCCTGTCTCATGTCCAGGAAGCCAGCTCTGCCTATTATGGGTGTTACATATTTAACTAATTGACTTGCTGTCTGTCCCCACACACATACATGTGAACCACTGGAGGGTAGGAATTGACTTTAAAGATTTATTTATTTGAAAAACAGAGCAACAGAGTGAGGACAGATGAGAGACAGATCTTCCATCTGCTGGCGCACTCCCCCAAAGCCTGCAAACAACCAAGGCTAGACTTGGCTGAAGCAGGAACTCCGACTGGGTCTGGTGGGAAGGAAATGAACTTGGAAGTATTGGTCCCTTTAGTCCCTTTGAGGATAAATGGGTCCAGTGCAGTACAACGTAAGGGACAGTTGCCCCCACTAAAGATAAGGCTCATCTGGGCAGAGGCCAGCAAGGACACACTAGCCCTTCCAACCTCTTGTCTCTGCCTTCCTTGAGCCCAGATGCCATCCAGAGAGAGAAGAAAGTGAAGAAGAGGATCACATCCTGAACTGACTGAACAGTTATCCCCAAAAGGTGGTTTTTATGTTGGAAAGAAAGTTGGAGTTGTAGGCAAAATTAAGTTTACGCTTTTGCTGATAATTAAGTAAAATTGGAGTTTATCTAAGTATAAAATATTACACCTGCCGCAAGAATGTATTGCATTTTCTATTGATTATTTGAACTGTGGCCCATTTATTTAGCAGCATGGAAGTTGTCCTAGGGAACAATAGGCTCATTAGATAATGTGGAATAATACAAACATATTAAGCTGATGCACAAGGTGTCTTCAAAAAGTTCATGGAAAATGTGCATTAAGAAAAACTAAGTGGGGCCGGCACTGTGACATAGTGGGTAAAGTTGCCACCTGCATTGCTGGCATCCCATATGGGAACCGGTTCAAGTCCTGGCTGCTACACTTCCGATCCGGCTCTCTACTATGGTCTGGGAAAGTAGTAGAAGGTGGCCCAAGTCCTTGGGCCCCTGCACTCATGTGGGAAACCCAGAAGAAGCTCATATCTCCTGGCTTTGGATCGGCACAGGTCCAGCTGTTGCAGCCACCTGGGCACTGAACCAGCAGATGGAAGACCTCTCTATGTTTCTGCCTCTGACTCTCTGTGACTCTGCCTTTCTTTTGTCTAAAAGATTTATTTATTTACTTGAAAGGCAGAGTTACACATAGAGAGAAGGAGAGGCAGAGAGAAAGAGGGAGAGGTCTTAAATCCGCTGGTTCACTCCCCAGATGGCCACAATGGCCAGAGCTGTGCCGATCTAAAGCCAGGAGCCAGAAGCTTCTTCCCGGTCTCCCACATGGGTGCATGGGCCCAAGGAGTTGGGCCATCTTCTACTGCTTTCCCAGGCCATAGCAGAGAGCTGGATTGGAAGAGGAGTAGCCAGGACTAGAACCAGCACCCATATGGTATGCTGGCACTGCAGGCGGTGGCTTTACCTGCTATGCCAGAGTGCCGGCCCCAATAAATAAATCTTTAAAAAAAGAAAAAAGAAAACCTAAGCAGGGATGGAAATTTTTCTGCACCAAAAGAAACTTATCTTCTAATTACATTTTCTGTAAACTTTTTGAAGTATCCTTGTAGGTTCTGTTTGCCCATGCATGTGTGTGTGTGTGTTCACACACATGTCCCTCAAGTTCCTCTGAGTTGCTTTGCTCTTAGTACTTTGAAGAAAAGGGAAGCAAGTCTCACCTTGGAAAAAAGAACAGAGGTGTTTCCGTCTTAGTAGGAAGTGCTGTGAAGCTAGCTCCGTCTGGCAAAGGTCTGCAGGAAGGCGAGATAAGGAAAGGAAGGTATCAGAGAGGTGTGTTCTGACTTCTTTGGTCAATGAACCAGACAGGTGAAATGGAGCCCCAGGTATGTTATTTGGTGATATAAAAGAATTATTATTGATTTTTATAACAGCAGTGTGGTTACAAGAAAAGTTCTTATCTGAAATACTGAAGTATTTCAAGCAGAAAAAGTATGATATCTTGAACTTGTTTCAAATACTTCAGCCAAAATAAACACACTTAAAAAGTGAAAAGATAGAGGAAATTTGATTTTCACAATGTATCATGGTGTTTAAAGCTGTGATAGAAGTGCAGTCATTCATTATACAACTACTCTCTGTAATATTTTAAAATGTTCCTGTTAGTCATCAGTCTTAGAAAGAGACTCAAACTTGAGATCATTTTTATATAAAAAGCACTAATAATGCTTATGTTTTTGGAGACCTCACTAAGCACTTTGGTTCCTTTGTTCTTTACTTTTTTTCTTTATCTTTTTCTTCTTCTCCACATTCTTTAAGAAATCAAGGAAGTGCCAGTGAGCCCAGGTATCTCCTGTAGAAACAAGGAGGAAAAGCAAGGATTTCAGAGCTGACTGCCCAGTATAAGTCCTTGGACCCCTTCTCTCCTTCTTCCCCTCTCCTCAGGTCCAGCTCAGGCTGCAGAGCCCAGAGCCCAGACAGCAGTGATGTCATTGCTCAAAAACTTGAAATCAGTGGATCAGGGAGATGAGGAGGGAATGTAGGATCTCATCAATACTGTATGAGCAGAGTGGAAAAATGAGGCTTCCTCTCCAATGCACTTAAAGATTTATTTATTTGAAAGGCAGAGTTACAGAGAGGGGGAGGCAGAGGCAGAGAGAGAGAAGCCTTCCCTCCGCTGGTTCACTCCCCAAATGGCCTCAATGGCTGGAGCTGAGCCGATGGAAGCCAGGAGCCAGGAGCTTCTTCCAGGTCTCCCTTTTGGGTGCAGGGGCCCAAGGACTTAGGCCATCTTCCACTGCTTTCCCAGGCCATAGCAGAGAGCTGGATCAGAAGTGGAGCAGCCAGGTCTCGAACCAGTCCCCATATGGGATGCCGGCGTTGCAGATGGAGACTTAGCCCACTACGTGACAGCGCCGGCCCATCCAGTGCATTAAGTACCTGCTTCTCTTCCATACATAGTCTGTGAAGCTTTTTTGCTACTCAGAACTTTTTAAAGTTTTAAAGACATGTGGATCTAGGAGGCTTGGGTATATCCTAACCTAGAACCATTTGTGGGCTAAGACAGTTTAACTCGAATCTCTGGGAGCCATTCAAGAATGTATGCTTTATGGGCCAACCAGTCATAGGCATAATTTTAAAACAGCTTTCTCTTTATCATTTGGTGTCTTTTGTATGGCAAACGTAAGATCAGCTGGACATCTGTGCAGTGTTGTTTTTCTTAAAGAGCTTCCGCAGCCTGAGACCCTTTAAATCAAGTCTGTACTGTTGCAAGAAGCTTTTCTCCCTCATGTAAGTTGGCCCTTTAATTATATGCTGTAAAAACAATTAGGTAGAAAATGTGTGTTAAAGTTACAGAGGTTCTTTTATTTTTATTGTTTAAGATTTATTTATGTATTCAATTTGAGAAAGGGAGAGTGAGAGAGACAGAGGAAGACTGCTCCCATCTGCTGGTTCACTCCCCACCATAACTGGGACTGGCCCAGCCCAAAGTTAGGAGCCCAGGACTTGATATGGGTGTTCCATGTGGGTGGCAGGGATCCAACTGCTTAAGTTATCCCCTGCTGCCTTCCAGAGTGTGCATTAGCATGCAGCTGAAATTGGGAGTGGAGCCAGGACTTGAGCCCAGGCGCTCCTATAAGGAATGCCAGGATCCAAAGTGGCATCTTAGTCACTACGCCAAATGTCTGCCCCTTAATCTTCTTTTTGAAAGATAAAAAATAAGATATAACACTTTCAATAAAAACAAAAGCATCTTAGATGCCTCAGAGAGGAGTAAGGAAGCTGCAACTGTGTTGTGTTTCTTACCATTATTTGTTCTTATGCTTGTATTATAGCAATGAATCCTAAAATTCCAGAGGTTGCCTGAGAGCTGTGAAATATTAAAGGCATTCAAGTTGTGAACCTAACACCGGGGATTTTCTTGACCTCTAGGGAGACTATAAGCCAAGGATGGTGAAAGTCTAATCATGCAATATTTAATCATGTTCTTCTACAGAAAGGAGAGATATTGTGGGTTCTTGTGCACCGTGAGAGGCGAGGAAATGGTTCAGCTTCTGACACTCCAACTTCTTTGCTATTTTGCAAAGATCCAAGTGGTCAGAGACCTCACAGTCTGTACGGATGAGCAGGTCCTTATGTTTGATCTCCAATTGCGAAATTTGAAAGGGAAGGGATTTCAAATGAAAACATTTCAGGCCAGTTGTCAGTTCCTCACTGGTTTTATACACATATGCAGTCTACTTATAATCTCTTAAGTATTCTGGCTCCAAAGGAATTTTGTAAAAAGGACCCCTACATTTGATTAGAGCAAAGATTGTTATTTAGTGGAGCATTAAGCCTTTGACTATAAAGTAAACTATAATATGTTATCTCAAAAATCAAGAAAGAAAGAGAGGGAGGGAGGGAAGGGGGAGAGAGGAAGAGAATATCATTGTATTACAATTGTATCTATGAACTACATTGAATCTATTCTCTTTGTATTAATCTAACATTGATGTGAAAAAAGTATCAGATGTTTAAAAAAAGATAAACAGAAAAAGTACTAGAAAATCTAGATGAAATGACTTCAACTTGTCTGGGTGGCTCTAGGAATGTCACTATTCTTTTTATGTATGTCTGGTAAAAAACATATGATACAAAATATACCATCTTAACCATTTTTAAGTGTGTAGCTCAGTAGTGCTAAGAATATTCACATTGTCATGAAACAGATCTCCAGAACTTTTTCACCTTGCTGATCGCAACTGCATACCCACTAAACAACCCCTTTCCTGCCACCTCTCCCCAGCTCTTGGTAACCACCATTCTACTTTCTGTTTCTACGAACTCTAGCACTATACAAACCTCACAGATGTGAAATCATATGTTTTTTGCTTTTTGTGACACACTTATTTCACTCAATATAATGTTCTCAAGGTCCATCCATGTTGTAGCGTGTATTAGAATTTCTTTTCCTTTGAAGGCTGAATAATATTCCATTATGTAGACCACATTTTGTTCATTCATTCATTAAGTCATCAATGGACATTTTGGGTTGCTTCCATCTCTTAGGTATTGTGAATAGTGCTACTAGGAGTGCCAATATCATTTCGACTCCTTTGGATTTGTAACCAAAGGTGAAAATTACTGGATCACATGTTAGCTTGACTTTTTTTTTTAGCTTAAAAATTTTTTAAATTACTTCTATTTTTAATGTTTTCCATGGTGCTTGCTCCATTTTACCCTCTCACCAATAGTGCAAAATGGTTCCAGTTTCTCTGCATCCTCAACAACCCTTGGTATTTTCTGGTTTTGTGATAATTGTCATCCTAGTCTGAAGAAGTGATATCTCATTGTGGTTTTGATGGGCATTTCTCTATGGTTAGTGGCAGTAGACATCTTTTTATAGCTTGGTAGTCATTTGTACATCATCTTTGGGGAAATGCCTATAGAAGGTTTTGGCTTATTTTAAAAATGGGTTATTTGATCTTTTGCTTTTGAGTTGAGATAGTTACATAGAAAAGAATAATGAATCCAAGTGAGTCCTTTGATATGGTGGTCTTAATAATAATAGTGATAGCTATTTTATACTATAATTTGTTTATTTTTTATTTTATATAAAGTATTTATATTCTATTGTCTAATTTTATTGTGGTCCAAAGTAGTACTTCCCAAAATTACAGTATCTTAAATATGAGTTACTCACAAAATGGTTTTGTGATCAAATAATTTAGGAAGAATTCCAAAGTATATTCTATATTCTGTACTTACAGATTGATTACTAAAAGCTCTGAGAAGTACTATTGCAAATAAATAAGTTTAGGGATGCATGATTGGTGTAGTGGTTAAGCCACTGGTTGGAATTCCTGAATCCTATTTCAGAGTGCCTGGGTATGAGTCCTAGCTCCACTCCTGATTTCAGCTTCCTGCTGTCTCTGCCATACATGTGGGAGGCCTGGATTGAGTTCCCAGCTCTTGGCTTTGGCCTGGCCTAGTTCCAGCCCATTGTGGGCATTTAGGGTGTGAACCAGCAGAAAGGAGCTTTTTCTAACTCTCTCCATGTAGCTTTTTGCCACTCAAGTAAATACATTTTTTTTAAAAAAAGAAAGATTTATTGATTCATTTGAAAGGCAGAGAGAGAGGGAGAGAGAGAGAGAAACAGAAAGAGAAATCTTCCATCTGCTGGTTCACTCTCCAAATGACCATAATGGCCAGAGCTGAGCTGGTCCAAAGCCAGGAGCCAGGAGCTCCTTCTGGGTTTCCCACATAGGTGGCAGGGTCCCAGATGCTTGGGCCAACAGTGCTCCCTTCCCAGGCACATTAGCAGGGAGCTGAATCAGAAAGTGGAGCAGCCAGGACTCAAACCGGTGCTCACATGGGATGCCAGCTTTGCAGGTGGCGGCTTTACGTGTTACACCACAATGCTGGCCCCTAAAATTTGTAAAAATCTGTTTAATGTTGTATAAGCCAGTGTTGACAAAACTAGAATAGCCACACATTTTTTTTTAGTAAGAATTAAAAAAATCCAAGGTATGAATAGAGGTACTCAAAGCAGAGAATTTTAATTGAACAGCTTTTGTATGTGGCTTTGTGGAAGCAGAGATGGTTCAAAGTAGTGTATTAAATGGGGGATATGGGACCAAGGAGCACATCCATCAGCATAGGAATGGATTTCTCCTTTTGTCCCTGAAGGGGCTAGAGTGGGAGTGAGGTCTGGTGTGCACAGAGGCTGGGATGTGTTTACAATAAAGGAAGTGGGCAATTTCTTCCATATGCTGTTTGCGTCATCTGCACGAAGCTGTGTACCATCCTACTTGTAGCAGTCCCCTGGCTGAAAAGGAACAGATTCTGAGGGTGTGTTGAGCCATGCCAGACCAGCTCTGCTGGATGGAATCTGCTTAATTAACTCTTCACAAGATGATGGTTTTATAATATTTCCTATAGATGGAAATTAGAGATAAATTACCTTTCATCTATCATGGTTAGTCATAATTGGTTGTTTATATATTTTTGTTTTTAACCATGATGTCTCCTCCCTCTTAATCTCTTTTGTATTATTTTTTAAAATGGCATCTCTCAAAACATTGTAAGAGTTCAAAAACCTTTAAACAATGTATTATTTATCTTTCTGGCCACACAGATTCCTTCAGAGTCATTACAATCCATCAACTGTGCATTTGCTGACTTAATAATAAGCAGATTTGGTTTTCAGGCAAGTGAGGCAGCTGCAAAGGGCAGATCCATTAGGGTCTTTCCCATCCACTGTGAGGGTGCATGGACGAAGTTCTCACTTCAACCAGGGCAAGCCTGTGGTCTTGAAGCTTATATAGTTTTGGGGGTCCTTTTTAAGAAAAATAATTCCTATTACAAGTATGAAATTAAATATTCATTTAGAATTTTTTTAAAATCACCATCATAACAAAAATTTAAAGCTAAACAATTCTAGAGAAATGATCCAGAAAAAAATAATTATTAGTAATTAGCTATCTGACACACCCTTCAATAAAATAATTTGCCATTGGATTGCCTATTTATGCAACAGTGATTTTGCCATATTTTATGCAGGGAGACTGGAAGGAGAAATCAATTTTTCCTCTAGCATGATGGGACAAATTGTATTTCTTATTATTGATAGCATAGAAAGGTTTCTTATGGCTTCACAACTGAACATTGGTATGAACATGTCACTTTTAGGATTGTTATCAGTTTTAGAAAAACCTCTCTCACATGTTTTCAAAAATGAGCCGAAAGATTTCAAGGCATTTCAGGGGCTTCTGTGTTGCAGGGAGGAAACTTAAATACACATTCATTTACCAGTCTGTCTTTTGTGTCCCTAATGTTGTGGCATATTATTACACAAGGGTTATGTCAGAACTTGCACTTTCATTTCCCAAAATGGGGCATACAGGTAGAGTAGGTAGTCAGATTATTACAGAAACTTGTTCTTGACTCAGACAGTAGCACCAAGTAAGCTCTATAAGGAGGCTGTGAAACACATAAACATCCAAGTAAACCAATTATCTATCTATCTATAAACATATGTTTATATCTATATAGATAATACATATATTTAGATATATGTAGATTATGATATATATATATATATATATATCTTCAACTTCCTAAGTTACAGCCCAAAAATGTCCATAGCATCTCCCACAGAAACTGAAACACAGGGAAATAGAACTGAGGGCAACTGAAGTAGAGAGAGACTATAATCTCAGCTATTTGCAGGTAGAATTATGTATTCCTATAAATTTTATGAGAACATATGGCCATGAGAACATTTACAAATTCAAGTGAGGGGATTTGAAGTTTGAGCCTCATTAGTTTAATTTGTTTCCTTCCAGTTTACACTCAAATTTTCTTCCACTGGAACTGCTGTTGTTTCCTTGTTCATTTGCATCTTGAACTTGGGGGCCAGATTTGTACAGAATACACCTTAAGCAAAGGGGACACACTCATGACTGCCACACAGCTGGACATTTATTGAGTCCAGTCAAACAGTTACTTGGCATTATATGGATCAGTGCCTTTTAAATCTGGCAGGAGTTTAGGACTGTTCACATAGCTTTGAAAATACGCATTCCTTGGCTGCACACCCAGAAATTCTGATTCTGTGGATCTAGGGTGAGGCCCTGGAATCTTCGATGTTAAGGTATCCCAGTTAATTCTGATGTGCTGCCAAGTTTGAAAAGCACTGATACACAAAATATTTGGATGAATGCCTCTGCCCACTACAGCTCTGCAGGATACAATCAAGGGTGAATTTCCAAATAGAGAGCTTATTGGTTTTTTTGTTTGAAAGAAAGAGAAAGAGAGAGAGAGAGAGAGAGAGAGAGATCTTGGCCATCTACTAGTTCATTCTTAACAACTGAGGATAGACCAGGCTAAAGACAGGAGCTGGGAACTCAATCTGAGTCTCCCATGTGGGTGGCAGGAACCCACATAGTTCAGTCATCACTGCTGCCTTCCACAGTGCCCATTAACAGGTAGCTAGAATCAGGAGCAGAGGCAGGACTCAGAACAAGACACTCCGATAGCCCCAAGAGATATTATTTGACTTGGTGTAGAAAGAGTGGTATGGTCCCCATCTAATAGATGGAACTAGCTTTTGTAAGAATTTTTTATGTTTTTTATTTCTTTTTAGTAACTATTAAAGCAGTACTTGGTAAAATTTTGAGAGGGATATGTGTTAGTCTAGACTTTCTTGGGTGCACACAGAAGAAAATCACATTTCAGATCAGGTCAAGCATTGACAGTAGCTTACTGGCTTCTATGGCTAAAAATCCCCATGACAGGCAGGGCTTCATGGAGCCTTAAAATATCCTCACAAAGAGTATCTCTCATGAAAACAAAGCATGTCTTTCAATAACTCCTGATGGAAACATTAGAGTTTTATTTGCCCAGCTATGTCAGGTGCCCATTTCTAATCAACCATATGTCCAGATTGTCGGGACCCCATGACTACTCAGCAACACAGGAGTTGGGTCAGCCTTGCTGAACCACATGATTTGAAAAAGGTGTGAAAGTTCCTGTAAGGAAGACAGGTTGGCTTCCAGAGCTACTTCTAACTGAGGGTAGACTTGCTTTCTTTGAATTCTCTGACTTCTCCAGCTTCTGGTATTATGTAGGTTTGACACTCTGCTGTTGACAACTGGGGCAATGGAAAGGGTGCTATAAAACTTGCCTGGTAATCTGCATTTTCTACCTACGGTTTGGTTGAGGTTCCTGCAAGCAGTGTCCTAAGACTCATACCTCAGCCCATCTAACAGTCCAAAATCAGAATGTCAAACAGATGAGGCTAGGTAGAATGGTGGAGTTAAAAGCCAAGGCCATAGGAGATAGAACCGATAGAGGCTGATAAAAGAACGTTTCCAAGTACATCAAGGGCTGTGGATTCTGAAAGCTTCTGAACCGAGCCAGGGATGGCTGAAATTACCTGCAAAGCCATTTCTCACATGAGAAATGTGAGGCACAGCACATTTATCCGTGTGCTTAGCTTACTAAATATATTTCTCCCTCATGAGATATACCATATATGAGGTGTTTTCTGCATTTCAATTTCACAAATCAGTGGTGGGGTGCACACAGAGATGTGCTACCCAGATTCCCCTATGAGGGAGGGCTCACTGCTCAGCTCTGGGGAGGATGTTCAGTGCCCACATTCTGGAAGACAATGCCTTTGGGGCTCTACAGAGATTGTCTTTCCCAAGGCAGTCTGCATCGAAAGGCAGGGGATGAAGGCTCAGCCATTTGTAGTGCAAGGTAGGTCATTAGGCAATATGAGAGACCACAAAAAGTTCATGGAAGATGAACTTTTTAGGTTTATGGGGTAGGCATCTGACTCAGCAGTTAACTGGCCACTTGGGATGCTCGCATCCCATATTGGAACGTTAGTTTGAGTCCCAGCTCTTCCACTTCCAATATAGCTTCTTGTTTGTGTGCATTCTGGGAGGTAGCAGATGATGGCTTATGTACTTGGGGCCCTGTCACCTATGTGAGGAAGACCCAGATTAGTTAGATGCTCCTGGCTTCAGCCTAGCCAAGCCCTGGTTATTGGGGACATTTGGGGAGTGAACCAGCAGATGGATGATTTCTTTCTCTCTTTCACAAAAAGATGATAATAAATAAATTAAATTTTAAAGGGTTAAGTTTATTTTGCTGTAAAATTTTTTTGAAATCTATTCACAGGTTTTCTTCATAATGCACATTTTCCATGAATTTTCTGAAGACCTCTTGTTTTCACTCCAGAGCCTCACTGGTCCTACAGACCATACTGCAGTTCATCTTCTCCCTTCCTTGAATTTTGCTTCTTCCCACAACCTTTCACAAATACATCTTACACCTCAGACTTTGCTTCAGTGACTGCTTCTGGAAAACCCAAAGTATGATAAGTATCATAAGGTGGTATTATAATTGGCCTATTAATGTGAAAGGAAGTATTAGGAAGTATTAAATATGCAAACCATTTTTAATTAGCAAAAAGGGCTAAGCCATTCTAGAGTTTTTCCCCTTTTCTTAAAAAATAGAGTATCACATTAAAAATGTAAAATGTTTATTTGTAGAAGAATCAAATACAACAGAGGAATTGATTCTAAATGATACAGTTCTTTTTTTTTAATTTGACAGATAGAGTTAGACAGTGAGAGAGAGAGACAGAGAGAAAGGTCTTCCTTCCATTGGTTCACCCCTCAAATGGCCTTTATGGCTGGAGCTACGCCGATCCAAAGCCAGGAGCCAGGTGCTTTCTCCTGGTCTCCTATGTGGGTGCAAGGGCCCAAGAACTTGGGCCATCCTCCACTGCCCTCCTGGGCCACAGCAGAGAGCTGGACTGGAAGAGGAGCAACTGGACTAGAACCTGGTGCCCATATGGGATGCAGGTGCCGCAGGCGGAGGATTAACCAAGTGAGCCACGGTGCTGGCCCAATGATACGGTTCTTATACATTTTTTAAAGAACAGATTGCTCTCCTTCATTTCTTTTTATTAGCTTTTTCTATTTTTTATATTTTAAGATAAAAATATTTGTATATTTAAGATATACAAATATCACGTATTTTATATATACAGATTTAGGAACATAGTGATACTTCCTACCCAACCCTCCCTCCCACCCATGCCTCCACCCTTCTTCCTGCTCCCTCTCCTATTTCCACTCTGAGTTTTTACAAAGGTCTATTTTCAGTTTACTTTATACTCTTAAGATTAACCCTACAGTAAGTAAAGAGTTAAACAAATAGTGTGAAGAAAATAACACTGTTCCTCAACAGCAGAGAAAAGGGCTGTGAACAATCATGGAATTTCAAAATGTCAATATCACTTCTTTACATTTTAGGTACTCTGTTAGTTACCACAAATCAGGGAAAATATATGGGACTGGATGATTTCACTAAGTGTAATGGTACCAGTTACATACATTTTGTTGCAAAAGACAGGATTGCAGGTTTTTTTACTGCTGAGTAGTATTCCATAGTGTATATATTTATCATAATTTAATTTCTTTATCTAGTCATCAGTTGATGGACATATGGGCTGATTCCAAATCTTAGCTATTGTGAATTGAGCTGTAATGAACATGGTGGCACAGATCACTCTTTTCATCTGCTGATTTCATTTGGTTTGGGTAAATTCCCAGGAGTGGGATTGCTGGGTCATATGGTTGATATATTTTGAGATTTTTGAAGTATCTCCAAACTGTCTTCCACAATGGCTGTACCAGTTTACATTCCCACCAGCAGTGGGTTAGGTTACCTTTTTCCCCATATCCTCACTAGCATTTATTGTTTGTTGATTTCAGTATGACAGCCATTCTGACTGGGGTGAGGTGAAACGTTATTGTGGTTTTGATTTGCATTTCCCTGACGGCTAGTGATTCTGAGCATTTTTTCAAGTGTCTATTCGCCATTTGAATTTGCTCTCTTAAAAGGTATATGTCCAAGTCCTTTGATCATTTCTTAACTGGATTGTTTGTTTTGTTGTTGTTGACTTTCTTGAGCTCATTATAGATTCTGGATATTAATCCTTTGTCAGTTTCATAGTTTGCAAATATTTTCTCCCATTCTGTCAGTTACCTCTTCACTTTGCTGAGTGCTTTGTTTGTAGTGCAGAAGCTTCTTAGCTTGAGATAATCCCATTTCTCAATTTTGGCTTTGATTGCCTATGCCACTGGGGTTTATTCCAAGAAGTCTTTGCCTATGCCAATATCTTGCAGAGTTTTTCCAGTGTTCTCTATTAATTTTATGGTATTAGGCCATAGATTTAGGTCCTTGATCCATTTTGAGTGGATTTTTTAAAAAAGATTTATTTATTTTATTTGAAAGTCAGAGTTACAGAGAGAGAGAAAGAGAGAGAGAGAGAGAGAGAGAGAGAGAGAGAGATCTTTCATCCACTCGTTCATTCACAAAATGGCCATAACAGCTGGAGCTGGGCCTATCTAAAGCCAGGTCCTTTCTCTGGGTCTCCCTTGTGGGTGCAGGGACCCAAGCACTTGGGTCATCCTCTGCTGATTTTCCAGGCACATTAGCAGGGAGCTGAATCAGAAGTGGAGCAGCTGGGACTCTAACTGGTGCCCAAATGGGATGCCAGTGTCACAGGTGGCAGCTTAACCTGCTTTTTCACAACACTTGCCCCTTATTATCTTTCCTTAAGAATCAAAATAGAGGGGTGGATGTTGTGGCACAGTGGGTTACACTACCACTTTGGATGCCCATATACCATATTGGAATTCCTAGGACGAAATCCTTCCTCAGCTTCTGATCCAGTTCCCGGCTATTGTGCACCCTGGCAAGCAGCAGATGATGGCTCTAGTACTTGCATTCCTCCCAACCACATGAGAGATCTATATGGAGCTCCTGGCTCCTGGCTTCAGCCTGACCCAGCCCTGACTAGTGTGGGCATTTGGAGAGTGAACCAGCAGATGGAAGATTTCTGTCTGTCTGTTTTGCTGTGTCACTCTGTCTTTCAAATAAATAAAACAACTTCTAAAACACAAATCAAAGTAGAACATTTTCTTTGATCTTTCCAAATTTTGAGGGCCATATACATTCACAATTGTGCAGAGAAATGATTCAATCAAATATATGAGTAGTGAAGAGACATGGTTTAAACTAAAAATTTTAGAATTAAAATAAAGTTAAACTCAACAGAAACTTTATTTCATAAACGTAAGGTTTTTTGTTTAAGGCATCTCAAATACATCTGCATGATCACTTCAAAACACTTTCATTTCATTGCACCTATGGACAGTAGCTAATTAGTTGAAGCATAGTTTCCATTTTTTTATTTTTTAAAAAGCATAATTTGAAATAATTTTTAAGAGGCAGACACACACAGAGAGAGAAAGAGAGAGAGGGAGGGAGAGAAGGGAAGAGAGAGAGAGAGAGAAACTCCCTTCTACTGGTTCCCACACCTGGCCTGCAATGGCCAAGACTGGGAGCCAGGAACACAATCCAGGTCTCCCACATAGGTGACAAGAACTCAGTCACTTCAGCCATCACTGCTTTTTTCTAGGTTCTGCATTAGCAGGTGGCTGGAGTCTGGAGCTGGAGATGGGAATCAAATCCAAGTACTCCTGTGTGGGACCTGGGGACTTTAACTGCTGATTGAACCACTAGATTAAATGCCTGTCCCAAGCCTAGAGCTTTGTTGATTTATTTTCTGTAATGAAATAAAATGCCATTGCTTAAACTTTCAAGATTTTGATAATTTTTGTTTTTTAAAATATTTTATTTATTTATTTGAGAGGTGGAGATACAGACAGAGAGAGGGAGAGACAGAGAGAAAGGTCTTCCACCCATTGGTTCACTCCCCAAATGGCCACAATAGCTGAAACTGGGCTGATCCAGAGCCAGGAGCCAGGAGCTTCTTCTGTGTCTCCCACTTGAGTGCAGGGGCCCAAGGACTTGGGCCATCCTCCACTGCTTTTCCAAGCCACAAGCAGAGGGCTGGCTACGCAGAGGAGTGGCCAAGACACAAACCAGCACCCTATGGGGTGCCAGCGCTGCAGGCAGAGGCCTAGCCTACTGAAACACAGTGCTGGCCCCAGATTTTGATACTTTAAATCCAAGCAATAAAGGACACAGCTAAAACATCCAAATAGTTTAGACAAACTTATAATGAAAAAAATGGTGGCAGCAATGGATGTGAATGCCCTGAGCAGTGGCACAAGCAAGAAGCACTTTGAAGTGAAAAAGTAGAATGCAGGAGCCCTCTGGGCCTGGGGTGTTGTTGTTGAGAACTGTGCCATCTGCAGGAACCACATTATGGATCTTTGCAATGAACGTCAAGCTAACCAGGCGTCTGCTGCTTTGGAAGAGGGCACCATTGCCTGGGGCCCCTGCAGTCACGCTTTGCACCTCTGCTGCATCTCTCGATGGCTCAAAACATGACAGGTGTGTCCCTTGGACAGCAGAGAGTGGGAGTTCCAAAAGTATGGGCACTAGAAAAAGAGAATTCTTCCATCAGGCTTAATTGTTTTGTTGTTCATTTCCTGACTTGCCCTCCAGTTAGTCAATTATAAATTGGATAGAACTGTGTCTTTTCTGCTTTGTCTTTTCAGTTTGTTGTTCCTGTGGCCATATTGTATTGTGTCAAATAAAGTCTAGTTGAATTCTAAAAAGCTAAAAAGAAAAACTTATAATGAGAAAGAACAGACATCAGTCTTCCTTATGTCTGGCCATCACTCAGAAACAATGATTGTTAAATATTTACATTTTAAATCCTTTTGGTGGTTACCAATGCATCTAAATTATGTACTATGTCGCTACTTTCTGATCCATCAACTTTGACTTTTTTGCCATTCTAGCTGAAGATTTAGCTCCCCCATTGTCTCAATATGCATTTTTGTGCTATCATTTTAAGTTTGTATTATAATTATAGAGAGTATATGAAGAACTACTTCTTTATTCCACTGACTTTTAGAAGTAGCTCTTGATTATCCCTATTCTATGATGATATTACCCTTCTTCCACCTCTCTTTCCTCCCATATGTCCATACCTCTGTGAGCTCTTCTTCAACCTTTATATTGTCAACATATGTAAGTTAATATTGCACTGTAACTATAAGCCTCCTGTGCTCTATAAGTTGATTCTATGTATTGAGCTCTACAAAACTGTATTTACACTTTCATGAAGGAACTTTTCCCCATGCTTTTGGTTTGGTGCAGAGTCATGCCATATGGTGCGATTACACACCCCTCTAGGGCTTCACTGTCATGACCATAACCTCTTAAAGGGAAATGTTCTGGACACTAGGGCCAAATGTCTTCTCTTTTTATATATTTTATTGATTATTTAAAACCACATACTAATTTAGTTGCTAAACATTTGAATTATGATGTTAATGGATATTTTTCCTACTTTCTGATTGTTTTTTTCTTTGAATTATGATTTTAATGGATGTTTTGGTTTTTTTCCTATTTTCTGATTGTTTTCTATTGTTATTATTGCTACTGAATAAAGAAAATGCACCTTACTCACTGTATACTGAATATCTTACTCATTTTTGTGGGCTGGAGTATATTCAAGGCCAACCTGTTCCCCATTTCCTCTTCCCTAACTTGGGTGTCTTGCAGGTCACTGATTTTGCTTGGTAATTTGGATTGATTCCTTTTTTCCAGAACAACTGCTCAATTGTCGCCTTGGATCTTGTTTTCAGTGGATTCCTGGATAATGATATGGTTTGTTGTAGTCTATATCACACCTGCCCCGTGTCTACCCTCAAGTAAATTTTTCAGAAATAGATGATGTACAATAAACTCTACAAAGTTAGAAAAGTGATTATTCCCCATTGACATAGTTATTGCACAACACTGTCATTTCAAAACCATTTTTTCTCAGAAATTTGCTGCTGAGAAGGCTAATGTAGTCTAGTCTTACATACTACGAGTGACTTCCTGTTCCCGTCTAGAAGATTTAAGATATTCTTTTATACTTGGTGCTTTGAAGTTTCACAATGACACATCTGGATGATGTAGATTTGATTTGATTTATTTATTTATTTTGAAAGAGTTACAGAGAAAAAAAAGAAGAGAGAGAGAGAATCTTCCGTTTTCTGGTTCACTCCCTAGATGGTCATGATGGCCAGGGCTGGGCCATGCCAAAATCAGGAGCCAGGAGCTTCATAGGGACTCCCATGTGTGGCAGGGGCCCAAATGCTTAGGCCATCTTCTACTAATTTTTTCAGGCCATTAGCAGCAGATCTGAAATGGAGCAGCTGGGACTCAAACCAGTGCCCATATGGGATGCCGGTGTTGCTGGTAGCAGTTTAACCCACTACAGCAGGACACCAGCCCCTAAGTATGGATGTCTAAAAATGACTTTACTAAGAAATATTTAAGGGCATGTGAAATGACATAAAGGATAATACAATGGAAATAAAACATAGGAAGTGTCTTCATTTTTTGGTGGTCTTCATTTTGGTGGTCTTTTATTAGAATTTTTTATTGGTTGAATGATTTGATCATCTGTGTTTCTTATTCTTTCCTCCTAGTTTCTTTAGGGTTTTGTTGCTATTAATATTGCCAATAACAATTTCTTTTATTTCATCTTCAACTGTTTCATAGATTTAAAATTTTTTATTATAGTCTTTTGTATCAAGAACTCTTTTTTTAAAAAAATATTTATTTGAAAATCAGAGTTGCATAGAGAGAGGAAGAGACAGAGAGAGAGATCTTCCATCCACTAGTTCACTCCCCAGATGGTCGCAAGGACCATGGCTGGGCCAGGCCAAAGCCGGAACCAGAAACTTCTTCTGGGTTTCCCATGTTGGTGAAGGGTCCCCGACACTTGGATCATCTTACACTGCTTTTTCCAAGCCATCAGCAGGGAGCTGGATTGGAAGTGGAGCATCCAGGACTCAAACTGGTGCCTGGATGGCACGTTGCCAGCATTGCAGGCAGCTGCTTTACTTGTGCACCACAGCACCAGCCCCATTTCTTGCTTTTTGAGAATTCCCCTGGGACAAGTATTTTTCTGAGTGCTATGTCTTAAATACAATCCCTGATGATGTTAATAGAGATTTTTAAAAGGTCTCTTGAATTACTGGAATTATTTATGTTTTCTTCAAGGTCAACTTTCCCATCTACTAGACTAGACAGGAGATCTGAGCATTTATGTGGAACCTGTTGGCTGGTGAAGGGTGATCTTGCAGGTGTTTGACTTTCTGGGGGACTTTTCAAATGACAAAATGTGAAGCACCTGAGATTAAAATGTGCACCAGCTGTGAATCCATTTTATTTCTTTATGGGAGAAGCATCTGATTTTTCCCTGGAGGATACATGCTGGATATCTCATCTAACTTATGTGGCCGTGGGAGATGTCAGTGAGGAGTTAGCTACTTCACACATAACTGTCAGCTTATCCCTGTATTTTTAGCTTCTTTTTGCCCTCTCTCAAATTTGTCTATCATACCTAAACTTAGGCATCTTCTACAATACTCTAGATTTCAATCTCAACTATTTTTTATTATTTTATTTTATTTTTAGGATTTGTTCATTTTATTTGAAAGGCAAAGTTATGGATAGTGAGAAGGAGAGACAGACAGAGAGAGAGAGAGAGAGAGAGAGAGAGAGAGATCTTCCATCTGCTGGTTCACTCCACAAATGACTGGAATGGCCAGAACTGAGCCTATCCAAAGCCAGGAGCCAGGAGCTTCTTCCTGGTCTCACATGCAAGTGCAGGGGTCCAAGCACTTGGGCCATCTTCTACTGCTTTCCCAGGCCATCACAGAGAGATGAATCAGAAGAGGAGCAGCAAGGACTTGAACAGGCACACATATAGGATGCTGGTGCTGTAGGCCAGGGCTTTAGCCTGCTATGCCACAGCACCAGCCCTGAAAATCAACTTCTGTCTGCTGATGTTTTCCAGAAATTTGTTCAACTCTTTTGCCTGAGTATCTTAGATTTTTCCCACATTTTATTTCTATATTTAATTTTAATGGGATTCATGGAAGAAAAAATGGTGAACACTGTATGCTCAGTATGTGGATAGTATCTTTTTTTTAAAGATTTTATCTATATATTTGAGAGGTAGAGTTATAGACAGTGTGAGGGAGAGACAGAGAGAAAGGTCTTCCATTCGCTGGTTCACTCCCCAAATAGCTGCAATGGCTGGACCTGGGCCAATCGATCCAAAGCCAGGAGCCTGGAGCTTCTTCTGGGTCTCCCATGCAGGTGCAGAGGCCCGAGCACTTGGGCCATCCTCTACTGCTTTCCCAGGCCATAGCAGAGAGGTGGATCAGAAGTGGAGCAGCCAGGACTAGAACAGGTTACCCGTATGGGATGCTGGCACTGCAGGCAGAGGATTAACCTGCACTACAGCGCTGGCCCAAGTGGATAGCATCTTAAATCAAAAAAGAAAAAGTAAGGATTTTTCCACACTTCTCTTAAGTTTAAAAATGATACAGTTTCATAGTAGAAAGTCTATGAAACACTTCTCTCAAATGACTGCATACAGATAAATTCTGCATCTTTTAAATATAAAATAACATAGATCCTGAATTAGATTGGATCTAGGAACCCGAAGAGAAAAAAAAAAAGTTCCCATTTTTGAATGCCTCTTTGTGCCTGGTACTTTACAGATATTTTACAGGTGAAGAGACAGGCTCTTTGAGTTAAGCCATTTACACAAAGTCACACTTTAACTGGTAAATAAATTTCAAACCTAGAAGCCTCTGATTGCAAAACCTGCACGTTGCCAGTGAAGCAAAGGTGGCACAAATTATGGTGCCAACAGAAGCAAGATCTGAGCATAAAATAAAGACCTAAGTGTTTACTTGGTCATAGCCAATGTGCACAACACTGGTGATTTGGAGTTTATCTGTGAGTAGAAGGGACTGTTGACAGTTGTCTCTCCCCCAGACTGATCCACATGTCTCATTGTCTTCTATTTTAGTGCCCCTATTGAGAGGCTCCAATGAATTGTCTTTAACAAGCAGTTATAATCATATTGGCATTTTAGTTTCAGAGAAATGAAATCATTAATTAAAATGATCATTATTGAGCAGTCACACTACATGTAGGTTCTACTACGGGAATGGCAATAAGTGGACAATTCATTAATCAATTATTGCCATAAATCCAAACCATACTAATAATATTAGTTAATGGTATTTTTCAAAAGACAGAGTGGCTTTCCTTATACTAATCTCATGGTTCCTTTCCTCAGTTTTAAGTTCTAAAAGACTGATTTTTTGCGAGCTTATCGTTCCTTGAAAAACTTACTTTCTGATAATAAATCTTATATATAAATGGGGAAAAAATCTGAGAACTGTAGCTCTCCAGCTGGAAGCGATTCAGAACAAGTGCTGTAATCTAGATGTATACTCTGGAGGAAGATATGGTCATCAGAATAAGGGATAATATTGGAGTTCCTAAAAGTTATAGCTGGCTTCTAATGTACAACTTGACTGACATATGTGGTAGAGTCAAAGCACATGTAGGCTGAAGCAAAGGGATGCCTTTGATTTCATTATTTTAATTACTGATGTAATTAATTTCTGGAAGTAAAATCACCATCTCTTTTTTTTTTTTTTGACAGGCAGAGTGGACAGTGAGAGAGAGAGACAGAGAGAAAGGTCTTCCTTTTGCCGTTGGCTCACCCTCCAATGGCCGCCGCGGCCGGCGCACCGCGCTGATCCGATGGCAGGAGCCAGGTACTTATCCTGGTCTCCCGTGGGGTGCAGGGCCCAAGTACTTGGGCCATCCTCCACTGCACTCCCTGGCCACAGCAGAGAGCTGGCCTGGAAGAGGGGCAACCGGGACAGAATCCGGCGCCCTGACCGGGACTAGAACCCGGTGTGCCAGCGCCGCAAGGTGGAGGATTAGCCTAGTGAGCCGCGGCGCCGGCCACCATCTCTTGAAACCTTGATATAGGCACAGCAGGAAGGAAATGCCAGGCAGGACCTTACTAAGAGCTCAGAACACCAGTCTGACAGCTCTATATAGGCTTACAGAAACACCTACCTGGGGAAAATGCATCAACTAATATAATTTTCCTCAATAAATATTCTCCCATTAGGCCAACAAACCTTTAAGAAAGTTTTGCTTTCTTCATTCCATAGATGGGAATTGATAGTTTTTTCCATGATAGTCAAAGAAAGAAAGAAAGACTTCTGGGAATTAGAATAGTTTTTGTGACAGTTAATAAGGAAAGACTTGAATGAGGAATCAGATGAATTCTAACAAAATTCAATCCAATTTTTTTTTAATTTTTTAATTTTTTATTTATTTATTTATTTTTTGACAGGCAGAGTGGACAGTGAGAGAGAGAGACAGAGAGAAAGGTCTTCCTTTGCCGTTGGTTCACCCTCCAATGGCCGCCGCGGCCGGTGCGCTGCGGCCGGCGCACCGCGCTGATCCGATGGCAGGAGCTGATCCGATGGCAGGAGCCAGGAGCCAGGTGCTTCTCCTGGTCTCCCATGCGGGTGCAGGGCCCAAGCACCTGGGCCATCCTCCACTGCACTCCCTGGCCACAGCAGAGGGCTGGCCTGGAAGAGGGGCAACCGGGACAGAATCCGGCGCCCCGACCGGGACTAGAACCCGGTGTGCCGGCGCCGCTAGGCGGAGGATTAGCCTAGTGAGCCGCGGCGCCGGCCCTCAATCCAATTTTTTTAAAAATATTTTATTTGTTTGAAAGACAGAGTGACAGAGAGAAAAAGACAGAGAGAGGGAGATCTCCCATCTGCTGGTTTGTTCCCCAAATGCCTGCAAGAGCAAGACCTGGTCCAGCCAAAAGCCATGAGCCAGGAAATCTATTTAGGTCTCTCCTGTAGGTGGCAGGAATCCAAGTACTTGGGTCATCATCTTCTGCCTCCCAATTGTATTAGCGGGGAGCTGAATAGGAAGTAGACTTGAGCCATTGCTCCGACGTGGATGTGTGTGTCTCAAGAGGAAGCTTAACTCACTGCCACAATGCCCGTCTCAACCCAATTTATTTTTAAAGATTTAAAGACAGAGTTACGGAGAGAGGTGGAGGGGGGAGAGAGAGAAAGAGAGAGAAGTCTTCCATCTGTGGCTCACTCCTCAAACATGAGCAGTGGCCAGAGCTGAGCTGATCTGAAGCCAGGAACCAGGAGCATGGGTGCAGGGGCCCAAGGACTTGGGCCATCCTCCTCTGCAGGCATATTAGCAGGGAGCTGGATCAGAAGTGGGGCAGCCAGGACTAGAACTGGAGCCATATGGGATGCTGGTACTGCAGGTCAGGACTTTAATCTGCTGTGCCACAGCACTGGCCCTTCAATCTATTTTTTTAAGATTTTTTTTATTTATTTGAAAGAGTTACAGAGAGAGGTTGAGCCAGATAGAGTGAGAGAGGTCTTTCATCTGCTGGTTCACTCCCCAGATGACTGCAACAGCCAGAGCTGAGCCGATCTGAAGCCAGGAGCCAGGAGCTTCTTCTGGGTCTGCCACGTGGGTACAGGGGCCCAAGGACTTGGGCCATCTTCTACTGTTTTCCCAGGCCATAGCAGAGAGTTGGATTGGAAGTGGAGCAGCCAGGTCTTGAACCGGCAGCCATTTGGGATGCTGGCACTGCAGGTGAGGCTTTAACCCGCTGTGCCATAGCACCGGCCTGCAGTCTAATTTTCTTTTAAAAGATGAAAGCCAAGCATAAGTTTGAAAAAATTTCTGCCCTATATTCAAATATAAAATCCACACTTACCTTTCACTCTTTTCTGAATACCTCTAAAAACACAATATATACTGGAAATTTAACCAAGGTCAGTAAAAGAATCTCTAAGCCTTGGGAAGTTTGGATCACATCTGACCAGTTGATATTGGCCAATGAAGCTTTTTGTATGATAGAGGAGCATCGGTGATGTAAGATACCATGATGTTATAAAATGCTATATCAGAATCTTGTCCCTTAGAGTTAATCTGAGTTGAGCTTCAGAAAAAAAGAAAGACTGATTTAGTAGAAACTATCAGTTATCTCTGTGCTGAACTTAGGGCTCAGAACACTCCAAAAAATCCAACATGGAAATATAAACCAAGTAATGCAATCTCAGAAGAGTATTCATACCCAAAGGGGAATAGAGAATTGAGACCATTAATAAACCCTTGTGGGCATTCGGGGAGTGAGTCAGCAGATAGGAGATCTCTCTGCATCTACCAATTTCTTGGTCTCTCTGCCTTCTAAATAAATAATATAATAAATTTTTAAAAAGATTGCATAGGATAATATTCCTGTTTCCACTTTTATTTTCTTTGATAGTTATTTAACCTCTTTACCATGATATATTACAGTTGATCTTCTATGCTGGATTAACATAATCCTTCTTCACTGAATATTTATGTGACTTTTAAAAAAATACCACTATTATTTCCAATTCTTTTTTTAGATTTATTTATTTACTTGAAAGGCAGAGTTACAGAGAGGCAGAGGCAGAGGCAGAGACAGAGAGAGAGAGAGAGAGAGAGACGACTTCCATCTGCTGCTTTGCTTCCCAAGTGGTCTCAATGGCTGGAGCTTGACCAATCTGAAGCCAGAAGCCAGGAGCTTCATCCAGGTCTCCCACATGGGTACAGGGACCCAAGGACTTGGATTGTCTTCTACTGCTTCTCCAGGCCACAGTAGAGAGCTGGATCAAAAGTGGAGTAGCTGGGACTCAAACCGGCCCCCACATGGGACGCCAGCTCTGCAGGTGGCAGCTTTACCTGCTACACCACAGAGCCGGCCCCAGTATGACTTTTCAAGAGGTCTTCTGCACAAGAATGTCAGCTTACAACAGCAGGCATTAGTTAAGTTAGTGAAGGCAGAAATTTCACACTGCCAATGACCATGATGTTTAAGAATTGGAGCTCAGGGGCCCGGCATTGAGGCATAGCAGGTAAAGCCGTCGTCTGCACCCTCGCTGGGTGATGGTTCCTGTCCTGGCTGCTTCACTTCCTATCCAGCTCCCTGCTAATGGCCTGGGAAATGCAGCAGAAGATGGACCAAGTGCTTGGGCCCTGGCCACTCACGTGGGAGACCCAGAAGAAGCTCTTGGCCCCTAACTACTGTCTTCAGCCTGGCCCAGCCCAGCTTGCTGCAGTCATCTGGGGAGTGAACAAACAGATGCAAGATTCTCTTTTTGTCCTCCATCTCTCTCTCTCTAACTCTACCTTTCAAGTAAATAAATAAATCTTTATTGTTTATAAACAAATCTCTATTATTTACATGTAAAACATCATTCATATAATAGTGTATAAATAAAGTCGATATTTAGATGAAGGATATTCAAAGAGTTCATGGGAAAATTTGCATTATCTTTTAGGAAATTTTTGTTTACTTGAAAGGAAGAGAGAAAGACAGAGAGATGGCTTCCAAACACTAAGCCAAATGCCCACCCCAGGAATATCATCTTATCACAGCATATTTATAATAAATTTTAATGTTTATCAGAGTATCTCCTGTATTTACACCCAAGAGCATGTGCACACACCTTCCATTCAAATTATTGGCTTTTCTCAGATATTGATCCTCCATCTAACCATACTCATTTTATCTGGTTTGAAACATTGCTATTATGATTAGGTTTGCATTGCTACTGCATCCATTTAGAAATTATTGACAATTTTTAATATGAAGATTTCCCACAGCTCTTCTGGTCCCAGATGCTTCAGGAGCTGCCGAATCCAAAAATCACACTATTCGCAATCAGTCCTGAAAATTGCACAGGAATGTTATTAAGAAGCCATCACAGGGGATCGGCTCTGTGGCACAGCATGTTAAAGGGTTAAAGCCCTGGCCTGAAGTGCTGACATCCCATATGGGCACCAGTTCTAGTCCTGGCTGCTTCTCTTCTGATCTAGCTCTCTGCTATGGCCTGGGATAGCAGTAGAAGATGGTCCAAGTCCTTGGGACCCTGCACCCACGTGAGAGACCCAGAAGAAGCTCCTGGCTTGTGGCTTTGGATCAGCGCAGCTCTGGCCATTGGGGCCATCTGGGGAGTGAACCAGTGGATGGAAGACTTCTCTCTCTGTCTCTACCTCTCTCTGTAACTCTTTCAAATAAATGAACTAAATCTTTTAAAAAAATGAAAGACATCACGAAAAATGTGTGGATCATGAGTTTTGCCAAGGAGCGCAACTACAAGGGCCTGAAGAAGATGCAGGTCAACCACACCAAGGCTGTGAGTGCACCTGCCAAGTCTATCAGACGACCTTGTCAATCCCAAGGAAGTTAAGCCTGAGCGTCAAAAAGGTGTTGGTCACAAGCTGAGCTGACTCGTCTGCACTGCCCACTGCAAGCTCAGGAAGAGTACTCACACCCACCTTGCCGAGAGTCTCGGTCCTGACGAAAAGGCCTAGGGCAAGGCTCAAATCAAGGACCGACGGCTGGCGCCATGGCTCAGTAGGCTAATCCTCCGCTTTGCGGCACCGGCACACCGGGTTCTAGATTCGGGGCACCAGATTCTGTCCTGGTTGCCCCTCTTCCAGGCCAGCTCTCTGCTATGGCCCGGGAGTGCAGTGGAGGATGGCCCAAGTGCTTGGGCCCTGCACCCCATGGGAGACCAGGAGAAGCACCTGGCTCCTGGCTTCGGATCAGCGTGATGCGCTGGCCACAGCACGCCGGCCGCGGCGGCCATTGGAGGGTGAGCCAATGGCAAAAGGAAGACCTTTCTCTCTGTCTCTCTCTCTCTCACTATCCACCCTGCCTGTAAAAAAAAAAATCAAATCAAGGACCGTGCCCAGGCCCAGGTCCAGGCCCAGGCCCAGGCTGCACCAGCTCTAGCTCCAGTTCTGGCTCAGGCTCCCAAAGGTGCCCAAGACCCAGGAGGTGCCCAGATCCCCATGAAGGCTCCATAGTAAGGGCCTCTGTCTGCCGAGTCTTAGGACTTTAGGACTGGTGTGTCCCCTGGGCTGCTGTCTTTATGGGCCTGGTGTCCTCCTCTGTTGTTTGTACAATTAAACTCAAAACAGGGTCTCTTAAAAAAGCAAACAACAAAGCCACAAACTGACTTTAAGGACCAGGAATAAATGGTTTTCTGTTATCATAGGTTCTGTTTTATACCCCTCAAAAAAGAAAGTTAGAGTTTTATAAATACAGATCTCATTCCTGTCCTGGGTTGTAGTTTGCTGGTTTTTGGTTTCACTAATAATAATGGAATTATATTTTTCCATATTTACTTTTAACTTGTTATTGCTGTTATGAAATAAAGTTCCTGTGGGTTTTTTGTAAATGTATCTTTACCTAATAACATTAACAATTTCTCTTATTATTTTCAAAAAGCTTACTAGCCTCTTGACTTTTCTGAATATACAATAAAATTAAGAAGAAAACAAGATAATCTTATTTTTTCTTTTTTGACATTTATAATGATTATTTATTGTCTCATCATTTCAGTTAAAACTAGAAATTATAATTATGGACACACTTCTTGATCCTGATTTTAATGGAAATCAATTCAATTGCTATTGCTTAATATGTTTGTCATATGATTTTTGTAAGCAATGTTTATCATAATTTTTAAAGATGTATTTATTTGAAAAGCAGAGTTACAGAGAGAGAGAGAGAGAAAGAGTGAGAGAGAGAGAGAGATCTACCATCCATTGGTTCACTCCCCAGATGGCTGCAACAGCCAAAGCTGTGCCAATCTGAAGCCAGAAGCCAGGGGCTTCTTCCAGCTCTCCAACGTGTGTGCAAGGGCCCAAGGACTTGGGCATCTTCTACTGCTTTTCCAGGCCATAGCAGAGAGCTAGATCAGAAGTGGAACATCCGGGACTCAAACTGACGCCCATGTGGGATGCTGGCACTACAGGCAGCAGCTTTACCCACTAAGCCACAGTGCTGGCCCCAGTCTTTATCATATTAAAGTATTCCCTTATATGCTACCAGGAGTACTTGTTGAAATGGGTGGATATTGGCCGGCGTCGTGGCTCAATAGGCTAATCCTCCGCCTTGCGGCACCGGCACACCAGGTTCTAGTCCCAGTCGGGGTGCCAGATTCTGTCCCGGTTGCCCCTCTTCCAGGCCAGCTCTCTGCTATGGCCCGGGAGTGCAGTGGAGGATGGCCCAGGTGCTTGGGCCCTGCACCCGCATGGGAGACCAGGAGAAGCACCTGGCTCCTGCCATCGGATCAGCGCAGTGCGCAGGCCGCAGCGCGCTGGCTACGGCGGCCATTGGAGGGTGAACCAACGGCAAAAGGAAGACCTTTCGATCTGTCTCTCTCTCACTGTCCACTCTGCCTGTCAAAAAATAAATAAATAAATAAAAATAAAAATAAAGAAATGGGTGGATATTGATACAATAGCAGTCTTTTGTCTTTTAGTATGTTCTTTAATGAACCAACTTGATAGATATCTTAATGCTGGATATTCTAGAATAAAGAACCTAAACTTTTTGAAATAATATTTATTGTAATGAATTGTAAAAAATATAGCTTTTAAAATATTTAAGATTAGTCCCATTGCATTTGTTCTCAGATGTCAAAGAGTCAATAGAAAAACATTTATAAGGTCTCGTAACATTTTAGGAACTAAGTCTTCTAAAAGTTAACACTTAGAACTAAGGTTTCTTTTCTTTTTTTTCTTTTCTTTTCTTTTCTTTTATTTTTTTGACAGGCAGAGTGGACAGTGAGAGAGACAGAGAGAAAGGTCTTCCTTTTTCCATTGGTTCACCCTCAATGGCTGCTGCGGCCGGCACACTGCGGCCAGCGCACCGCGCGGATCTGAAGTCAGGAGCCAGGTGCTTCTCCTGGTCTCCCATGCTGGCGCAGGGCCCAAGGACTTGGGCCATCCTCCACTGCACTCCCGGGCCACAGCAGAGAGCTGGACAGGAAGAGGAGCAACCTGGACAGAATCCGGTGCCCCAACCGGAACTAGAACCTGGTGTGCCAGTGCTGCAGGCAGAGGATTAGCCTATTGAGCTGCAGCGCCGGCCAAAACTAAGCTTTCTAACCAGCATTGTGACGCAGCTGGTTAAGCTGATGCTTGCAAAGCTGGCATCCCATGTTGGAGTGCTGGTTGGAGTTCCAGCTGCTCTGCTTCTGATGCAGCTCCCTGTTAATGCAGCTGGGAGGATAGCGGAAGAGGGCCCAAGTACTTGGGCCCCTGCCACCCTGTGAAAGACCAGGGTGGAGTTCCTGGACCCTTGCTTTGGTCTGGTCCAGACTCAACTGTTGCACCATTTGGTAAGTGAACCAGTGGATGGAAGATCACTTTTTCTGCCTCTCCTTCTTTCTCTGTCACTTTGCCTTTCAAATAAAAAGATTTTTTTGAAGGAACTAAGTTGGGACCGACATTGTAGCACAGTGGGATAAACCACCACCTACAACACCAACATAATAGGCACTGGTTCATGTTCTGGCTGTTCCATTTCTGATCCAGCTCCCTGTTCATGTGCCTGGGAGACAGCAGAAGGTGACCCAAGTGACAGACCAGGATGAAGCTCCTGGCTACTGGCTTCAGCCTGACCCAGTTCCTGCCTTTGTAGCTATTTTGGGGGGAATGAACCAACAGATGGAAGATTCTCTCTTTCTCTCTCTCTATCCCCCTTCTGTCTCCCGTTCTCTCTTTCTGTACCTCTGCCTTTCAAATCAATAAATAAATCTTCTATAAGAAAAAGACACTAAGTTTTCTACAATGTCATCTTATAGATCATACACAGTAGAGACTTGAAGGGAAGCATAATTATGCAATCAATTATTTGTATAGATTTTGGTTTTCTCTTCTATTTGTGTTCAAATCTAATAGAAAACATTTAATATTATGGTTCCTACTTGAGAAATGCCTCAATTACATTTAGGTCAATTCCATGAAGCTTATTAATGTATTCCAAAATCTACATAAAAGCTTATTGATTCAAAAAAGATCAAGTGTATCTAGGAGGAGAAATTTCCCTTTTTAATGGAAGTATTTTGTCACTGTAACAGCGTGATATCTATAAACAATGTCATTTTCTGTGAGGTTTTATTCATTTTATTTTCTTATTTATTTGAAAGAGTTACAGAGAGGGGGGAGAAAGAGAGAGACACAGAAAGAGAGAGAGAGCTTCCATCCGCTGGTTCACTCCCCAAGTGGCTGCAAAAGCCAGGGCTGAGCCATCCTGAAGCCAGGAGCTAGGAGCTTCAATGGGGTCTCTCACATGGATAGCAGGTGTGAAAGTACTTGGACCATCTTCTGCTGCTTTCCCAGGCCATTAGCAGAGAGCTGGATCAGAGTGGAGCAGACCGGATATGAACCAGTGCCCATATGGGATACTAATGTCACAGGCAGTGGCTTAACGTGCTGCACCATAACTGCTGACCTTTGCTGTCAGGTTATTTATTTATTTATTTATTTATTATTTTTAATTTTATTTGAAATGTTGGGGCGGCAGAGACAAAGACAAAGCCACAGAGAGAGAAATCTTCCGTCTGTTTATTCACTACCCAAATGTCCACAACAGTCAGGACTAGGCCAGGCAGAAGCCAGGAGTCTAGTACTTCAGCTAGGTCTTCCACATGGTTGGCAAGGACCCAACTACTGGAGCCATCATCTACTGCCTCCCAGGTTGCATGTTAGCAGAAAGCTGTAACGGAGTGGAGATGAGACTAAAACCAGGAACTCTAGAATGGGATTTGGATGTGCCAGTTAGCAACTTATACACTGCATCAAATGCATGCCCTGTGCTGTCCGTTTTGAATGGCCATATTTTATCATAGCTTTCAAACTACTTTGTTAATTAGCAAGTAGTTAATAAGGTTAAGGAAATTTGTGGTTTTACATCACACTGATGTGTGTTCAGGTATCATTGATTCATATATCAAAGGAAAGTGAATGTGACCTTGCATGTAATAATACAGCATCAATTATATAATTAATGATCCTACTCTATTTTTACTTGGCTGTCTCTATTTCTAGTCATGGATCAACCCTGAAGCAACAGAAATATTTTCAATATCAGACTTATTTTTTAGTGCAAACAGAAAAAAACTATGTCCAGGAAAATGTTCAAAATATAGCACACAGACTGAGATATTATTAGCATCAAACATAAAACTATGATGAAGACGCCCCTTGGCTTGCCTCCCACTGCTTCTAATGCACAAGCTCAGAATCAGAGCTTCTGTATTAAGTAAACTCAGAGGAGCCTGGCAACTGAGTATGGCCAGAGAACATTTAAATAGCGATAAAGCAGTTAAAAAGACACATTTTTTTAAAAGACAAGTTTTATAACAATTAGGAGGCATCTGACTTTTCACCTCTTGAAGCAGACTTGGCAAGAATGAGTTCAGGCAGAGCCGATGGAGGGGACTGTCTTGGAGGTGAGGTTTTAGGGCACTGGAGAGAGTTGGTTGCTTTATGAATCCTGCTGCAGCATCGGACACATTCCCAGAGTTGGGTTCCACCATTTCAGCCTGCCATGACTTGGGTGTGTTTTGTCCTCCAAGGGCTCATCTGTTGGAAGCTTGGTTTTAAATGTGACAATGTGAAGTGGTGGTGGGACCTTTGAGAGGTGAGTCCCAGCTTATCGCTGGAGCTGAGCATGAGAACACAGCTGGGTTAGATGTCAAGCTCTGAGGACTTTCATAAAGATAAGACCATAAGCATTCACAAAGGAAACAATCTGTGTTCACTAAAAAAACCGCTGCAAGATTTGAGCATCTTGTTCAATGAAAACTCATCTCCAACCCCCAGTCTTCAAAAAGAAATAACCTCAAAAGTGAACATAGAGGAGCTGGTGCTGTGACGTAGTAGGCAAAGCCACTGTATGCAGTGCTGGCATCCCTTATGGATGCCGGTTCAAGTCCTGGCTGTTCCTCTTCCAATTCAGCTCCCTGCTAATGGCTTGGGAAGGCAGCAGAGGATGGCTCAAATCCATGGGCCTCTGCACCCATCTGAGAGACCTGGGTGAAGCTCCTGGCTCCTGGATTCAGATTGGCCCAGCTCCAGTCATTGTGGCCATTTGGGGAGTGAACTAGTGGATGGAAAACCTCTCTCTCTCTCTCTCTCTCTCTCTCTCTCTCTCTCTCTAACTCTGCCTTTCAAATAAATAAAATTTTTGTGAACATAGAACCATCAAGAATGCAAATTTTGTTCAAGAACTACAGAGCAAAACTCAAAAAAGCAAAAGGCAGTAATTTTCAGCAAAAAAAACAGGAGGCTCAACATCAGCAGTTTCTTGAGGTGTAGTCAAGATCGGTTCATCTTAGAAAAATGAGCACATTACCCGGACCCCCTAATAGCACCTACCTTAGAGACCTTCTTTACACAAATTATATTGCACTGTTATTCTAACTCTTCATATGTTGAAATTGTAAGGTCCTTGCAGATTGTTCTGTGGACCACAGAATAGTCCCTTTGGGTTAACTGCCAAAATTGCACCATATATTGCCCTTGTCTATTCTGGAATCCTAAGTTTGTTCTCCCAGCTTCAATTCTGCATCTTTGGGCTCTTTATTTTATAAGGAGAGGGAAACTAGACACAGAAGGTCACAAATACTGTAATTATTTTAATGATCCCCATATGAGGAAATATTTTCAACAATAAAGAAGTAGTGATATGCTCAGTGATGTGGATGGATTTTAAAAATATTGTGTTAAGTAACAGAAAAAAGACACAAAAGACTACTGTTATGGCTCAGGGGATGACATTTCCAAAACATGACATGACATTTTTAAAAAAATTTGTCTTTTTAATATGGCACTTCAAGTGATGGGGAGGGGGAAAGATCCATTTGCTGGTTCAACCTCCTGTCCCCTAAATGGCTGCAACATCCAGCGCTGGGTCAAGCTGAAGCCAGGAGTCCAGAACTCCACCTGGGTTTCCCATGTGGGTGGCATGGACTCAAGTACTTGGACATCATCCATTGTCTTCCCAGGTGCATTGGCAGGGAGCTGGATCAGACTTCACCTGGCACTTCAGTGTGGGATGCTGGATTGCATGCTGCAGCCTAGCTCACTGTGCCACAGTACCACTCCTGCATTTTTTTGTCATCCTAAGCAATTTTATCTAAAAGAAATTGAGAGGTCTTAGAACTTGCCTTACAATCAACGGCCCTCTCAGGGCTGGCCCTGTGGCTTATCGGGTAAAGCCACCACCTGCACTGCCGGCATCCCATGTGTGTGCCAGTTTGAGTCCCAGCTCCACTTCTGATCCAGCTCTCTGCTATGGCCTCGGAAAGCAGTGTGGACGATGGCTCAGATCCTTGGGATCCTTGCCTGGTGGGAGACCTGGAAGAAGTTCCTGGCTCCTGGCATCATATCGGCTCATCTCCACCTGTTGTGGCAATTTGGGGAGTAAACCAGTGGATGGAAGACCTCTCTCTCAGCCTCAGCCTCTCTAACTCTTCCTTTCAAATAAATAGATAAATCTTTAAAAGACACACACACACACACACACACACAAATATATATGAATCAATGGCCCTCTGACCTTCCCTCATTTCTCCCTCTCCCAAGGCAAGGAGGGGCCTCTAGTCCTGACCCATCAAAGAAGAAATAATTATATCTGGTCCATTTCCTGAATTAATTAAGCTCATATTACAGAAAGACTGAAGTCTGTTGCCACACCTGGATGGACTATTGTCACACACCATTATCCTTTTTTATTTTTTTATTAGGGGCCGGCATCGTGACACAACACATGCAATACTGGCGCCGGTTCAACTCCCGGCTGCTCCACTTCTGATCCAGCTCCCTGCTAATTTGCCTGGGAAATCAGCAGAAGATGGTCCACACACTTGGGCCCCTGCACCCATGTGGAAGACCCAGATGAAGTTCTTGATTCCTGGCTTCAAATTGGCTCATTTCTATCCAGTGCAGCCAGTTGGGGAGCGAACCAACAGATGGAAGATCTCTCTCTGTAGTTCTGACTTTCAAATAAAATAAATCTTTAAAAAATACTTATTTATTTATTTGAAAGTCAGAGTTATGGAGGGAGAGGGGAAGACAGAGAGAGAGAAAGAGAACAAGCTTCCAACTGCTGGTCACCCCCCAAATGGCTGCAACAGCCAGGGCTGGACAAGCCCGAAGCTGGAAACCAGGCACTTCACCCAGGTCTCCCATGTGGGTGCAGGGGCCCAAGCACTTGAGCCATCTTTTGTTGTTTTTCTAGGCACATTAGCAGGATCAGAAGTTGAGCAGCCGGGACTTGAACCAGCACTCCTATGGGATGCTGGTCTTGCAGGCAGTAGCTTAACCTGATGTACCACAAGGCCAGCCATTGTCCTTTATTTTGATTCTGAAGAGAATAGTTCATAATCCATGGTCTGTGCTGCAAGCCAAACAGACTTTTTCCCTGGGCATTAGAACCTGCCTCACTGTATATTCTTCAAACCCTTCAGTTCCACTGAGTTCCCCTACAAATCATTTACTGCTCCCCTGAAAATCTCTCTTCTTTCTCTGGTCTATAGAAAAACAGTAATACAAGGGCCAGTGCTGTGGTACAGTGAGTTAAGTTACCACCTGGACTCCAGTGTCCCATTTTGGAGTGTTGGTTCAAGCCATAGCTGTTCCTCTTCTGATCCAATTCCTTATCAATGTGCCTAGGAAAGCAGCAGAAGAGGCCCAAGTACTTGGACCTCAGCCACTCACATGGGAGACCAGGATGAAGTTCCTAGCTTCTGATTTCAGTCTGGCCCAGCCCTGCCATTGTGGCCATTTGAGGAATGAGTTAGTGGATCGAAGATCTAGACAATCTCTCTCTTCCTCCCTCTTTGTCTCTCTTTGTCTCTCTGCTTGTGTGTGTGTGTGTGTGTGTGTGTGTGTGTGTCTCCCTCTCTCTCTTGTAATTCAGCCTCTCAAATAAGTAAAATAAATTTTTGGAAAAGAAAGGAAAAAATATAGATTTCTGAATTATAGTGATCCTTTTCTCCTTTTGCACAATAATAATTTGTATGCCTTTTCTCAAATAAAAAAAAAAGTGAGCCCTAGAAGAAGGTCATCAGGTCACTGGAGTTGTGCTCTTGGAAGAGACTGCATAGTTCTCAAAGGACCCCAGTCTCCCCTTGGTTTTTGGTCTCACCATGGGATCTCTGCTTCTTGCACACATGGGTACCATGGTGTTGCCATCAGCAATGAGGCCCTCACCATAGCTGAACAGATGCGGCCACCATGCCCTCACCAGAACAGTGAACTAAACAAACCTCTTTTCTTTATGAAGTACCAGCCTTGAGTATTTAGTTACACAAAAATGGACTAGCAGAGCTTCATTTATGTTGCATAATTCCTCAGCTTTTAAGATTACAGTACTACTTTGAGAAGCCATGGGAGTAATGGTAAAAAGCACATAAACGTGGACCTTTGATGTTTCACACCATTTTGCAGAAAGCAAATTAGTCTATCCACTCACACAAATCCTAAAAGCAATCTTTATGCTTCACCCACAGATTTCAGGAAAAACATTAAAGGTCATTTTGGAAAAATATGTGAATTTGTTTAAACATTTGCAAAAATATATAAAAATTTCCATAAAAACAAATAACAATCTGCTATAAACTGTATCCCTTTATTTATTGTTTTTTTACAGATTTTTTTAAAAAAAAAGTATTTTTATTTAGTTGAAAGGCAGAGGGAGAGAGAGACAGAGAGAGAGAGAAAAACAAAGAGACAGAGAAGGAGCTCCCATCCACTGGCTCACATCCCACATGCTTGCAACAGCTGAGATTAAGCCAGGCCAAAACCAGGAGCCCAGAACTCAACCCAGGTCTGCCATGTGGATGGCAGGGACCCAAGTACTTGAACCACTACTGCTGTCTCCCAGGGTGTGTTCCCAGAGCATACCCCAAGCACTCTGATGTGGGCTGCAGATATCGCAAGTGGTATTTTAACGCCACTGTGAACGCCCACTCCTCAAAAGCGTATTTAACAGCTGAGTGCTATTGCTCAGCCTGAATGAGAAGATGAAATTGGAATGCTATTCAATGAAATGCTAATGTCATTTTTGACAGGCAGTGGATTTTATCTTTTGATTTGATTGACAAGTGATGAAGAGCTCTCATTCACATCGTTCATAAACATAGTAACGGAATCTGAGCTCCCTCGGTACACATTGTGAGACAAGGGCAGGCCTGAGTCAAGCAACAGCAGATTTCTCCAAGACTCTTTCGGGTTAATCCCTGTAGCATCAATTTCTTTGTGAGGTCATTTTTGGCGGAGTCTTCATGCTTGATGTCAGCAAGTTGAGGGTCATGAACACACATTTAATTTCAAGGTTACTGGAGCAGAAATAACCATCAAAAGAATTCTGCAGTGTTCCAGGTGTCCATGGATTTTTTCCCTGCTGAGAAGCTGAAAAAAAATTTACTCTTTGCTTCAGCCTAGGGAAACATTTTTTCCCCCTAGCATTGACAACTTAATACAATTGCCTCCTCCTATCTCCTTTTCCAGAGCAGAAATTTGGACAGAGGAGCTCATAATGGATCCGCAGACATCCTAATAGCATGTAGGCCTTGAGTGGAAAGAATTACCTCATTGATTTGATCAAAAGTATCCACCAAATAAGTCAAACCATGAATAAACTTACCCATGTCCAACTGTCCAAAGTAAATGTTCTTTACTCTCAGCATTTCTGTCCCTCCCCTCCATTTTTTTTTTTGTTGTTGTTTTGTTTTGCCCGAGGTTCATTCAAATGTTCAAAGTTTGTCTTCTACAAGGCCAGGGCATTTTTTTTTTTAATATTTTTTTTTTAACTTTTATTTAATGAATATACGTTTCCAAAGTACGAATAATGGATTACTATGGCTTCCCCCCATACCGTCCCTCCCACCCACAACCCTCCCCTTTCCCACTCCCTCTCCCCTTCCATTCACATCAAGATTCATTTTCGATTATCTTAATATACAGAAGATCAGCTTAGTATACATTAAGTAAGGATTTCAACAGTTTGCTCCCACACAGAAACATAAAGTGAAAAATAATAGATGATTTTTTTTAATGATGATGAAATCAGATCAGACCTATTGTCATGTTTAATCCCAGTGAGAGTCAAGTTGGGAGTTGATAGTTTCTATTCTTTTTTTTTTTTTTTTTTTTTTTTTTTTTTTTTTTACAGAGGATCAGTTTAGTATGCATTAAGTAAAGATTTCAACAGTTTGCACCCCCATAGAAACACAAGGTGAAATATATTATTTGAGTACTCGTTATAGCATTAAATCTCAATGCACAGCACATTAAGGACAGAGATCCTACATGAGGAGTAAGTGCACAGTGACTCCTGTTGTTGACTTTACCAATTGACACTCCTGTCTATGGCATCAGTAATCTCCCTATGCTCCAGTCATGAGTTTCCAAGGCTATGGAAGCCCCTTGAGTTCTCCGACTCTTATCTTGTTTAGACAAGGTCATAGTCAAAGTGGAGGTTCTCTCCTCCCTTCAGAGAAAGGTACCTCCTTCTTTGAAGACCTGTTCTTTCCACTGAGATCTCACTCACAGAGATCTTTTGCCAGAGTGTCTTGGCTTTCCATGCCTGAAATACTCTCATGGGCTTTTCAGCCAGATCTGAATGCCTTTAGGGCTGATTCTGAGGCCAGAGTGCTATTTAGGGCATCTGCCATTCTATGAGTCTGCTGAGTATCTCACTTCCCATGTTGGATCACTCTCCCCTTTATTTATTCTATCGGTTAGTGTTAGCAGGTACTAGACTTGCTTATGTGCTCCCTTTGACTCTTAGTCCTTTCATTATGATCAATTGTGAACTGAAATTGATCACTTGGACTAGTGAGATGGCATTGGTACATGCCACGTTGATGGGATTAAATTGGAGTCCCCTGGTATGTTTCTAACTCTACCATTTGGGGCAAGTCAGCTTGAGCATGTCCCAAATTATATATCTCTTCCCTCTCTTATTCCTACTCTTATGTTTAACAGGGATCACATTTCAGTTAAATTTCAACACTTAATAACTGTGTATTAATTACAGAATTAAATCAGTCATATTAAGTAGAACAGACAAAAAAACTACTAAGAGGGATAATGTATTAAGTTGTTCATTAACAGTCAGGGCTATGCTGATCAAGTCACCGTTTCCCATAGTGTCCCTTTCACTTCAACAAGTTTCCTTTTTGGTGTTCAGTCAGTTGTCACCGATCAGGGAGAACATATGGTATTTGTCCCTTTGGGACTGGCTTATTTCACTCAGCATGATGTGTTCCAGATTCCTCCATTTTGTTGCAAATGACTGGATTTCGTTGTTTCTTACTGCAGTATAGTATTCTAAAGAGTACATATCCCATAATTTCTTTATCCAGTCTACCGTTGATGGGCATTTAGGTTGGTTCCAGGTCTTAGCTATTGTGAATTGAGCTGCAATAAACATTAGGCTGCAGACCGCTTTTTTGTTTGCCAATTTAAATTCCTTTGGGTAAATTCCAAGGAGTGGGATGGCTGGGTCGAACGGTAGGGTTATCTTCAGGTTTCTGAGGAATCTCCAGACTGATTTCCATAGTGGCTTGACCAGTTTGCATTCCCACCAACAGTGGGTTAGTGTCCCTTTTTCCCCACATCCTCTCCAGCATCTGTTGTTGGTAGATTTCTGAATGTGAGCCATTCTAACCGGGGTGAGGTGGAACCTCATTGTGGTTTTGATTTGCATTTCTCTGATTGCTAATGACCTTGAACATTTTTTCATGTGCCTGTTGGCCATTTGGATTTCCTCTTTTGAAAAATGTCTATTGAGGTCCTTGGCCCATCTCTTAATTGGGTTGTTGGTTTTGTTTTTGTGGAGTTTCTTGATCTCTTTGTAGATTCTGGTTATTAACCCTTTATCTGTTGCATAGTTTGCAAATATTTTTTCCCATTCTGTCAGTTGTCTCTTCACTCTCCTGACTGTTTCTTTTGCAGTACAGAAACTTCTCAATTTGATGCAATCCCAATAGTTAATTTTGGCTTTGACTGCCTGTGCCTCCCGGGTCTTTTCCAGAAACTCTTTGCCTGTGCCAATATCTTGAAGGGTTTCTCCAATGTTCTCTAGTAACTTGATGGTGTCAGGTCGTAGATTTAGGTCTTTAATCCATGTTGAGTGGATTTTTGTGTAAGGTGTAAGGTAGGGGTCTTGCTTCATGCTTCTGCACGTGGAAATCCAGTTTTGCCAGCACCATTTATTGAATAGACTGTCCTTGCTCAAGGAATTAGTTTTAGATCCTTGATCAAATATAAGTTGGCTGTAGATGTTTGGGTTGATTTCTGGTATTTCAATTCTGTTCCATTGGTCTATCCTTCTGTTTCTGTACCAGTACCATGCTGTTTTGATTACAACTGCCCTGTAGTATGTCCTGAAATCTGGTATTGTGATGCCTCCGGCTTTGTTTTTGTTGTACAAGATTGCTTTAGCTATTCGAGGTCTCTTGTGCCTCCATATAAATTTCAGCACCATTTTTTCCAGATCTGAGAAGAAGGTCTTCGGTATCTTGATTGGTATTGCATTGAATCTATAAATTGCTTTTGGGAGAATGGACATTTTGATGATATTGATTCTTCCAATCCATGAGCATGGAAGATTTTTCCATTTCTTGGTATCCTCTTCTATTTCTTTCTTTAAGGTTTTGTAATTTTCATCGTAGAGATCTTTAACGTCCTTGGTTAAGTTTATTCCAAGGTATTTGATTGTTTTTGTAGCTATTGTGAATGGGATTGATCTTAGAATTTCTTCCTCAGCCATGGCATTGTCTGTGTATACAAAGGCTGTTGATTTTTGTGCATTGATTTTATACCCTGCTACTTTGCCAAACTCTTCTATGAGTTCCAATAGTCTCTTGGTAGAGTTCTTTGGGTCCCCTAAATAAAGAATCATGTCATCTGCAAAGAGGGATAGTTTGAGTTCTTCCTTCCCAATTTGTATCCCTTTAATTTCTTTTTCTTGCCTAATAGCTCTGGCTAGAACCTCCAGAACTATATTGAATAGCAGTGGTGAGAGTGGACATCCCTGTCTGGTCCCAGATCTCAGTGGAAATGCTTCCAACTTTTCCCCATTCAATAGGATGTTGGCTGTGGGTTTTTCATAGATTGCTTTGATTGTATTGAGGAATGTTCCTTCCAAACCCAGTTTGCTTAGAGTTTTCATCATGAACGGGTGTTGTATTTTATCAAATGCTTTCTCGGCATCTATTGAGAGAATCATATGGTTTTTCTTCTGCAGTCTGTTAATGTGGTGTATCACATTGATTGTCTTGCGCACATTAAACCATCCCTGCATACCAGGGATAAATCCCACTTGGTCTGGGTGGATGATCTTTCTGATGTGTTGTTGCATTCTATTGGCGAGAATTTTATTGAGGATTTTTGCATCTATGTTCATCAGGGATATTGGTCTGTAATTCTCTTTCAGTGCTGCATCTTTTCCAGGCTTAGGAATTAAGGTGATGCTGGCTTCATAGAAAGAATTTGGGAGGATTCCCTCTTCTTCAATTGTTCTGAATAGTTTGAGAAGTTTTTTAATATTTTTAAAGCAGTGATGTGAGGTTCTGTGTTTGAGGAAATCAATATCTTTCCTGGAAATGGACCAGATGTATTGCAGAAAGGTTGGCAACTGTCTTTGCCATGCTGTTTACTTAGTTGGAAAGGCACAAAACACACACATTTCTTCTCCAAAAAGCTTGTATGGATGTGCTAAACATCCTCGGACTCCATCTCTACCACCAATGTTAAGATTTTTCTCCCGGTGGAAGTTTTACTTTGCAAATTCCATTCTGATGTATCCATGGTCTTTGCATGTCCAAAGGGGGATGATAAAATAGATGGGTGATGTTATTGCCCCACAAGAAAGAAAACCCTAAAAGTGATTCCACTGGTACCTACTACTAAAGGTAGTGCTGCCAATTCCTCTAAAATCTTTTTTTAATTTAAAGATTTATTTATTTGTTTGAAAGGCAGAGTTACAGAGAGGCAGAGGCAGAGAGAGAGGGAGAGAGAGAAAGAGAGAGAGAGAGAGAGAGAGGTCTTCCATCTGCTGGTTCTCTCCCCAAATGGTTGGAGCTGGGCTGATCTGAAGACAGGAACCAGGAACTCTGGAGGAATCGGGGTCTCCCCCATGGGTGCAGGGGTCCAAGGACTTGGACCATCCTCTGCTGCTTTCCCAGGTCATAGCAGAGAGCTGGATCAGAAGTGGAGCAGCTGGGACTCAAATTGGCACCCAAATGGGATGCCAGCTCTGCAGGTGGCTGCTTTACCTGCTATGCCATAGCGCCAGCCCCTCCAAGCTTTTTCAAAGTAGAAAAACAGGCAATAATTTTGGAGTGGGTATATCATTTCCTTGAAGAACCACTTCAGTTTTCTTCCTCTGCTCCAGGCCACAAGCCATCTTTACCATTTTCAGGTACATGGCTTCATGAGAATTAGATGTGGGTCACAAGGTAAATAAGATTTAAGAGGAAAGATCTGGCAAGAGGTGGAACCAAGATGGCAGCTGAGACCTCCCCAGAGACACCAATGTGAACTGTTAAACACAACCCAAGTCACTTTCACAAGAGCTGTGGAGGTCAGAGGGAGACCACAGTACCCCATCTTGTTCCAATCCAAAGAAAATTCACATTCAAGAAAGCAAATTGCCCATGTCACCTCTCCCAAAGCTCCAAGGAGTACTGCATGGAGAGACACCTTCGGCTTGAGAGAGCAAGAGTGAACTGGATCCCAATGTCAGGCCCACTGCAAAAAAAATTCAGTTGGATGATCCCCTTGCTCCCCAAGTCCATGTCTGTGGACTGAGTGTTCTAAAACTTTCACATCCAACTCCAGGCCTGTGGAGAAGCCAAGAGAGGGAGCTGGGGACCAAGTCTTGGAGCTTAGAGACAAACCCCACACCTGATAAAGCCCAAAGGCCTGTATCCCAGCAGCTGATGCTTCCCAGACAGCAGGTAGAAACCTGCACTCCAAGGGGTCAGACTCATTTTGACATATGTCACTGCTGTCCTCTGCAGGGCTTGGTGGACACCCCTGGGACTTTGTAGGGACATCTGAGTGAGGGAGCCAAGTGTGATCAGCCTGGGCCCAGTCAAGGTGGCCAGAGGCTGCCTATATCATTGTTCTCCAAAGTTGGGCAGTTAGCAAGGGGCCACAAGACTATGTCTCAATATCAGGCAGAGACCCTCATCCTGGTGAGACAGATTTGTTTAGGCGTATATCACATCAGTTTCCTATAGGCCTCATGTCTACATCCATGGTCACACAGGACCTGGCAATTGTGAGACCTAGGTGTGACCAACACAGAGGTTCCCTGAGTAGCTTAGGTACCACCTCCATCAACCCTCCTACAACTTGGGGCAGGCAGCAAAGAATCACAGAGCTACTTTGGAACTCAGAGCCAGTCTGATGATACTCAGCATTGAGCAGATCCTAACAGTCCCATTCCCAGGCCAGTGTCTGCAGACAGTCACTGGACCTGCTTCAGTGCCCAGTAAAGTCCTGTGGTTCCAGATGAGCAGTCTCACTCTGCAGGCAGCATCACCAGTGGCTGGTAGAAGTGGTTTCAGGCAGTGAAGCCACCTTAGCAGCAGGCAGACCACCACAGTGTGAACTTTGGTGCTACCCCAAGGCTGGTCTTGGTGGGTGATGAGCTCCAGTTGGGATCTAACTACATGACATTCATGGACACAGGACAGCAACTCTGAGCCCAGCACAGGCCCAGGAGAAGGTTTCTAGTGAAGAATTATCCCTCTTCTAGGCACTTCCCCAATTCATGCTGTATAACACATCAGCCGCAGGTCTGGCACCAATTTGAGTTTGGGGAGTATTGTAAGACTGAGTCAGTAAAAACAACAGTAGAACTGGAAAAGACACAGTTTAGGGTGATATCTAGTGTTGAAGTAGCTATTCATAGGCTCAGAGAAGACAAACAGACAGCCTAGACTTTCTAGAACAGTAACCAGAAACAAAGCTAGGTTGCTGTAACTAATCCTTCACTTCCATAGATTTTTAAAAATATCCTCATACATTTTGGAAACAAGAACTGTGTCAGATATGTGAATTCCAGGTGTTTTATCCAACTCTTCTTATTTGTCTTTTTATTTACCCAATAGTGTCTTTCAACAAGCAAAAGTTCTCAGTTTTGATAATATGCATTTATCAAATAATTTTGGTAGTATGAATTTTATATTATGCTTTTCTTGCTACATATTAAAATCATTGTCTTATCCATGGTCTTAATTTATTTTTGTTTCTTCTAGAAGTTTTGTCACTTGGGTTTTACCTTTTGATCTGTGATCCATTTTGAGTTGATTTTTGGATATGGTGTGATATATGGATCACAATTCATTTTTGCACATGCATATCAAATTGTTCCAACATCATTTATTGAAAAGGGTATTCTTTATTAACTGAATTGTTTTTGCATCTTTGTTGAAAATTAATTGACTTTGTAGTGTGGCTCTGCATTCAGACTTATTCTATTCTATTAATCTATTTATCTGTTGATATTAATATCACACCCTTGATTCCTCAGCTTTATAATAAGTGTTGAAGCTGGTACAAGTCTTCCAAATTTGTTCTTTTTTAAAGTTGTTTTGCTGTTCTAGGTTCTTTGCTGCTTTTTTTTTAAAAAAAAAAGGATTTATTTATTTATTTGAAAGGCAGAGTTGCAGAGAGAGAGAGGAGAGGAGAGGTTTTCCATCCACTGGTTCATTTCCTAGATGGTGGCAATGGCCAGAGCTAGGCCAAACCGAAGCCAGGAGCCAGGAGCCTCTTCTCCATCTCCCACGTGGATGCAGGGGCCCAAGCACTTGGGCCATCTTCCACTGTTTTCCCAGGCCATAGCTGAGAGCTAGATTGGAAGTGGAGCAGCCAGGACTCAAACTGGCGCCCATATGTGATGCCAACACTGCAGGAGGCAGCTTTACTCACTACGCCATGGTGGCAGCCCCTGGTTCTTTGCTTTTACATATGAATTTTGAAATCAACTTGTCAATTTCTGCAAAAACTCTTCTTGCATTTGAATTAGGGTTGCATTGATTCTATATACAAATTTGAAAACTGACATCTTAATTATTTTGTTTTCTGACCCATGAGCATATTATGGCTAGTTGTACCTGGGTATCCTTAGACAATTGCCTTCAGGATCCCCTGGGACACCAAAATCCATAAATTCTCAAGTTCCTTATATAAAATGCGAAGTATTTGCATATAACATATGCAGAAATTTCTATATACTTTAAATCATTGCTAGATTACATATACTACTTAATACAATGTAAATGCTATGAAAATACCTGCACTATTGTTTAGGAAACAATGATAAGAAAAAGTTTGTATGTGCTCATACTGAGGCAGCTTGGGGGGAATATTTGCAATAAGCTGTTGTTTGAGTCTACAGATATAGAATATATAAATATGGAGGGTGGACAGTACATTTTTCTATTTACTTAGGTCTTTTTTAATTTTCCTCAGGAATGTTGTATATTTTTCAGTATATAGGGATTGTATTTTGTCATATGTATATGTATGTCATATGTCATATGTATCCCTAAATATTAAACATTTCATGTTACTATAAATTATAGTTTTTAAAATTTTTAAACTGTTTGAGAGGCAGAGAGATAGATGGAGAGTTTCCATACACTGCTTTTTATATGTCTGCAGTGGCTCGGACTGGGCTGAGCTGAAGCCAAGAGCTGGGAACTCAGTTCCATGTCTCACACATGGGTGGCAGAAACCCAATTTTTAAATTTTTAATGTTGACTTTTATATTGAACTCACATTTGACAACTTTGCTTAATCCACTTAGTAGTTCTAGTAACTTTTCTGTAGATTCTTTAGATTCTGTATGTAAAAGGACCTATATTTGTGAGTAATGATGGCTTTATATTTTCCACTCTAATCTATACTTTTAAAATTTCTTTTTCTTATCTTATCATACTGGCTACAACCTCCACCATAATGTTGACTACAAGCAGTGAGAACTTGTTCCTGAGGGAAGCATACATCTTACCACTAAATATAATGACTAACACGTCTTCAGAGCTACCTTTTATTAGTATGAGAGGGTCTCCTTTCACTCATAGTTTGTGGTTTTCTCTTTTTAGAAATATTCATTGATTTTCAAATTCTAAATCAATTTTGCATTCTTGGTATAAACTCCACTTGGTCATGATTTTTATATACTCTTACTTTCAATTTCCTAAACTTTTGTTTAGGATTTCTCCATATAGGTTCATAAAGGATGTTGTCCATACTTTGCTTTTTTTTTTTAATCTTTATATGGTTTTGGTATCAGGGTGATGCATATACAATGTGCTGGAAAAGTATTTCCCCCTCCATTTTTTTTTTTTTTGAGAAGTGAGAAGTTGGCATTTCACCAAGGAAAAGATCTTGGCCCAGAGTTTTTTGGGTGGACTATTTTATTTTTTTAACTACCAATTCAATTTCCTAAAATATTTTCACATATTTCTTTACCTGTCTTGGGTAATTTCCTCCTGTGAATGTGCTGATCAATACTCAGTTAAATACTTGATGGAGATTGTTCTTTGACTCCCAGAGGTTTCTTTGAGTGGCTCAATTCTTTTCTGCCCCCAAACTTGAGCATCTTGGCTTCCCTGGACTGCCAGCTCCATCCCTCAACTCAGGGCAACCAGTTTGCTCTGCCCGGACTCCCTTTCTTTACCCTGCAGCCTGGAAACTAACTCCAAGCAATCTAGTAGGCAGTTGGAGGGCTCACCTCCTTGGCTTTCCATCTCTCAGGGAGCATTGTCCTTTGCTGCCCAATGTCTATTATCTTGAATGTCATCAATTCACATATTTTGTCTATTGTTCTAGCTATGGTAGGTGGGGAGATATATCTGTCTCTATCCCTCAGTCCTTAAAAGCAGAAGTCCCATTAACTTTTTCATCTAATGTTTTCAACATCCATTAATGATTGTTACATTATCAATTATTTCACTGGGGCTATCTGATCTTCTAAACAATATACTTTAAAAAAATTAAGTAGTATTCATCTGTAAAGAAGAGCTATCCTCAGCCAACTGGAGATGAATTTTTATACTTCCTTACAAGGACAGAATTGAAGTTTAACCCTTTCTCTCCTTTCAGAGTAAGGGGCTATAATAGTGGCTGCCAATAGTGGCCAACAAATTTCTTCTTTTTTTTCTGCTCTTTTCATTGAATTTGGACTGTCATTATGGATTGGAGATTTGTATTATTTATTGTGTTGCTATCATTTTATAGTCATTATTCCTTTTGAGGCTCAAATTGTACCAAAGCTAACCAATGGAAATTCCTACATTTTGTCTTTTGAAACTTTTTGAAACATTCTGGGGGTGGGTATTGTGGTATACCTACATAACACATTGGAGTGCTTGGAATTGAGTCCGGCCTTCTGGTCCAGCTTCCTGCCAATGAGCACCCTGGGAGGCAGAAGTACTTGGTTTGCTGCCATCCGTCTGGAAGACCCCAATGGAGTTCCTGATTCCTGGCTTCGGGATGGCCCTGTCCTGGCAGTTGCAGATTCTCCTCTCCTCTCCTCTCCTCTCCTCTCCTCTCCTCTCCTCTCCTCTCCTCTCCTCTCCTCTCCTCTCCTCTCCCCTCCCCTCCCCTCCCCTCCCCTCCCCTCCCCTCCCCCCACCTCTTCAAATAAATAAAGAGGTCTTTAAAAAGTTTTTGCAGTGAAATCATACTTTAATTGTATGATTAGGCTTTTTTTTTCAGAATAATTTTTAAAATCAAAGACAAAATACCTTTGGAGATGATTCAAAGAACTTTTAGAGGTTCTCCAGGGACTCCCAGGAAGTGCATGGATTTCTTGTGGTTAGGAACTCGTTTTAGGCTAGGGTAGTTTTTCTTGTCTGTCTACACATTTTTGCATGGGAAACCTCTAAAAACACTGATATCAAGATCCTACCTCAAAATAAATGAGAATTTGATAAGGAGCTGGTATATCATAGTATCACTGTTTTTGTTTTATATTTATTTTGTTTCAGTCTTCCCACTCTATCTTTTCATGCTGCTATGGTTGGAACCACTCTCTTGGGATCTTGATGCCAATATAAAATCCAAGCACCACTGAAAATAAAAATGATATCTGAATATGTGATCATTTCTTTCTACACCTCACTGATGCTAGGGAGAAGAGAAATAGGTCAATTAAGTGACTGCAATTGCAGGGAAGAACAGTATAAAAGAAGAAGGACAGGTAATTACATAAATTGAATTTTTTGTTTGGGTCAAACCTGATGATTAGAGACTAAATGTTGTGTAATGAGATGCTACTTGAGATGGACACATCCCATTTTGGCGTGCCCAGTTTTAAGTGCTGGCTCTACTTCCAATTCCAGCTTCCTGTTAATGCACAACCTGGGAGACAGCAGCTGGTGACTCAAGTGATTGTGTCCCTGCCACTTATGTGAGAAACCCAGATTGAGTTTCCAGCTCCCAGCTTCAACCTAGCCCAACTTTGGCTGCTGTAACCATTTGGGCAGTAACCAGAGGTTAGTTAAAAAAATTGTAAAATAAACAATAAAACTTTAAAATCTGATCATTAAGGCTTTTAAAGTTTTTAAAACTATTTATTTATTTATTTGAAAGGCAAGTTACAGAGAGGTAGAGGCAGACAGAAACAGAGGAGTCTTCCATCCACTGGTTCACTCCCCAAATGGTTGCAATGGCCAGGGCTGGGCTGATCTGAAGTCAGGAGCCAGGAGCTTCTTCTGGGTGTCCCTTGCTGGGTGCAGAGTCCCAAGCATTTGGGCCATCTTCTACTGCTTTTCCAGGCCATAGCAGAGAGCTGAATCAGAAGTGGAGCAGCAGGAACTTGAATCGGCACCCATAGGGGATGCTAGCATTGCCAAGGGCAGCTTTACCTGCTATGCCACAGTGTGGGCCCCAAGGCTTTTAAATTTTTTTTACTAAGGAAGCAATGAAACTATCAGGAACTTTTTTAAAAAAGACACCTTATTTAATTGAAAGGTACAGTTACAGAAAGAGAGAGAGAGAAATCTTCCATCCACTGCTTCACTCCCCAGATGGCCGTAATGGTCAGCTGGACCAGACCAAAGCCAGGAGCTAGGAGCTTCTTCCAGTTCTGCACAAGGGTGCATGGGCTCAAGCACTTGGATCATCTGCTGTTGTTTTCCCAGGAGCATTAGCAGGGAGCTGGATCAGAAGTAGAGTAGCCAGGATTCGAACTGGCAACTAGATGGGATGCTGGCATTGCAGGGAAAGGTTTTATCTGTTATACCACAACTTCTGCCACAGAAAAGTTTTATTGAGCTGTTGGCACATTGACAGAATTAACGCAGTTTGAATAATCCAGTATTGATGTCCCATGTTCATATCATTGTGTTCCTAAGTTGGACAAGAGCCACTGCTACTGTTTTGAAATAACTTAGATATGGAACTCACAGCAATTGCCACGCTTTCTTTTATTCTGTTGCACAAAATATTTTTCCAAATTAATCATATTGTGCCTGAGTGAGTGCTGACAGAGGAGCTCCACACACTGATAAACTTTGCAGCCCTTTATTGCTAGCAGTCAAGAGCGGGCTCACGTCCTAAAGAACTCTCGACCCCGAAGCTCAAAGCAACAGGATTTATAAAGGCAAAAACCACAGAGAGGAGAGGAGGAACACATGGTTACTAGGGTCAAGCTAACCTAAGGCCTATGTGAAACTGATATTAATTACAATCTTGACAATACCAGTTACAATCTTAACAATACCAATTACAGGCCGGCGCCGCAGCTCACTAGGCTAATCCTCCGCCTTGCGGCGCCGGCACACCAGGTTCTAGTCCCGGTCGGGGCTCCGGATTCTGTCCCGGTTGCCCCTCTTCCAGGCCAGCTCTCTGCTGTGGCCAGGGAGTGCAGTACTTGGGCCCTGCACCCCATGGGAGACCAGGATAAGTACCTGGCTCCTGGCTTCAGATCAGCGAGGTGCGCCGGCCGCAGCGTGCCAACCGCGGCAGCCATTGGAGGGTGAACCAACAGCAAAAGGAAGACCTTTCTCTCTGTCTCTCTCTCTCACTGTCCACTCTGCCTGTCAAAAAAAAAAAAAATACCAATTACAATCGTTGACAGTAGTCCAGGTGCAGCCTCTCTGTGTTAAGCTTGAGTGATCATGCTAGGGAGTTTCTAAGTTCTGCCAGGTGAGATGCAGGATACTGTTATTGTCTAAGTTTTAGACCATAGTTAGTTTCAGACCACAGTCTCATGGTGTAGGTGCTTTCTCATGATCGAGCCTCCAAAATGGAGTCCCTACAGTCAAGGTGTCATTTCAATATCACTAATTCTCTTTCTAGATCTAATGGCCTAAAACCCAAAACAAAAGAACTTCTAATGTAGTAAGAAATGGGTCTTCTCATTTAATTTGTCAGCTCTCCAACAACTCATCTATCATCTAAATAATAGTCACAGCCAATTCTCTATTTTTCAGAATTTAATTATACTTGGTTGAAAATGCTGTTTTGTTAGCTGACTAAGGAGGTATACCAGAAGGCTCATCTTTTGACTTTGTTTATTGGGGGTACAACATCAGTCCACCAATCCCTCTCACTTTTTTAATATATAAGTTTTAAATTATGCCAACAAGTTGGAAAAAATTCACACAATGAACACCTGTAGATCCTCATGCAGGCTTCACAATGAACAGCATGTTTGGGCTACTGTAGCAAAGTGCAGCTTAAAAGTGCAGCAGAAATTTATTTTCTTATAGTTTTGGAGGCTCAAGTTCAAGATCAAAGTTTCAGCAAAGTTGCTTCCAAGCCTTTCTCCTCAGCACGTGGATGGCATCCACTCCCTCAGTCTGCGCATGGTGTGTCTGTGTCCTAATCTCTTCTTAGGAGAACACCAGTCAGATTGGATTTGGGCCCAGTCCACTACCTTCATTTTAGCTTAACCACCTCTTCAAACGCTCTGCTCCAGAAGTAGTCACATTCTGAGGTGTTGGGGGCTAGTGTTTCAACAGGTGCATTCTGAAGGACCCAACTCAGCATGCAATACTCTGTTTTATCTCTCTTTCCTATCACATACAGTCCTATCAGTTTTAAAGAGTTTCCATTTATGTATTTATCTTCAGTTCACTGACAGGCAGAGACATACAGTTGAAACAGAGAGATCTTCCATCTGCTGGTTCACTTCCCAAAATGCCTGCAAGAGAATGGCTGGATCAGACCCAATTCAGGAATCAAGAACTCAATTCAGGTTTCCCCGTGAATGGCAGGGACCCAAGTACTTAAGCCATAACCACTGCCTCAGAGGGTGTGTGTAAGCAGGAAGCAGGATTGGAAGTATGGAGCCAGGACTCAGATCAGGCACTTCAATGAGGAATGTGGGCAACCCAAGTGATTTCTTAACCATCACGCCAAACACTTGCTATAGGCGTATCATTTTCTGATCCATTTGAAAACATGTGATGGGCATTGTAACATCTCATTTCCAAATATGTCACCTTGCATCTCTTGAGGATAAGGTTGATTCCCAGTATGAATTCAGTGTCATTATCACGTTAAAAAATTTAAATGTGTATTTCATCCATATTCAGTTTTTGCAGTTGTCCAAAGAATTTTTATAGCTGTTTGATTTTCCTGAATAATGATTCAATAAAGTTCACACATTGAAGTTGGGTTCATGTCTTTTTTGTTTTTCTTTTAATCTAGTATCTCCTTTGTCACCTCCACATCTCATCTTTTTATACCCCCTATTGTATTGACTTTTTGAAAACACCAGACAGATTATTATATATCATGTTACACATTGTAGATTTGTCTCACTAGTTTCTTTTTTTTCTTTAACACAAGGTGCTATGATATCACAAGCAGGCATATAATTTATTTATTTAAAAGATTCATTTATTTATTTGAAAGAGTTACACAGAGAGAGAAGGAGAGGCAGAGAGAGAGAGAGAGAGAGAGAGAGAGGTCCATCTTCCATCCACTGGTTCATGCCTCAATTGGCCGCAACTGCCAGAGCTGGGACAATTTGAAGCCAGGAGCCAGGAGCTTCTACCCAAGTCTCCTACATGGGTACAGGGGCCCAAGGATTTGGGCCGTATCCTACTGCTTTCCCAGGCCATAGCAGAGAGCTGGATCGGAAATGGAGCAGCCGGAACTCAAACTGGCACCCATATGGGATGCCAGCACAGCAGGTGGCAGCTATACCCACTACGCCACAGCGCTGGCCCCTCACTAGTTTCTTATGATATCATTCAGCTTCCCCCCTCCATACTGTGTTTATATAAGATAGAAGCTAAATGTCATGGTTAGATTGCAAAATTGACAATATTTTTCCTATCAAGTGGTACAGTCTGTTTCTTCTTCCCTCGACTCTGAATGACTAGCTTTGGCTAGTGTGATACTAACACATGTGAGACAAGTAGAGGCATGAGACAAGGTGTGCACTGGATCTTGCCCATTTTTACTGTTCCTGAGAATTCTGTGACCTGTTAGTCTAGTTATGGAAAGCTGTGGGGCCAAGTTCTCCTTATTCCTTCAGTCAACATTTATAGTGAAATTTCCTCAACTATCCAGATGGCTCAGACCAGAAGAACCATCTATCTGACTCCACAGAATAGTGTGAAATAGTAAATGGTTATAGTTCTGAGCCACTGAGATTTGGGGGTTCTGTTGTGCAGTAAAAGCCATGGTGCAGATACAGGGGCTTAATTAAACTCATACCACATATTTTGGCAAGAGTACTTTGTAGATGATCCATGTTCTTCAACAGGCCCATAATATCAGCAGAGGTCTTACTTCTGACTCTAGTTAAATGTGGATTAAGGAAGACTCATACAAGCTTATTTTTTCTCAAGTCATTCTTCAAGTTAGCATCTCTTCTGGATTTTAGTTCCAGGTCATTGTTCAAGCATCAGGTTTGTAAGACAATAACGGTGACAAGTGGTGATATTCCTTTGCTATGTTTTGAGTGAGCTATGCCCAAGTTAGCAACAGCATTTGTTGAGGGCCAGATGGAAATTATCTCACCATGTTATAACCACATAGTACACCACTGTAAAGTAATGATGATTGGTATGTTTCTAAGGACTTTATCATGTTTTAGAATTGTACAGATGTCCATTTTGATAGGCAAAATCAAGATAATATCTTAAAATAACCAAATAGGGAACTAATGAACTCTTGAACACGTAGTAGATATTTAAAAATTAAAAGCTGAAGTTCTACTTAATACCACCAGTGAGGCAAAGAAATTACTGAATTATGGTACTGTTTTGATCAGAAGTTGAAATTAAGTAAGAAAAGCTGTTTTTAGATTTTTTAAATTTATTTGAATTTAGAGAAGGAGAGACTGAGATAGGGAGAGAGAAAGAGAGAGAGAGAGAGAGAGAGAGAGAACCTTCTGTTCACTGGTTCACTCCCCAGATGGTCACAATGGCTGGGGTTAGGCCAGGCTGAAGCCAGGAACCAGGAGTTTCTTCTGGATCTTCCACATGAGTACTGGACCTCAAGCACCTGGGCCATCTCCCACTGCTTTCCAAGGTACATTAGCAGGGAGCTGGATTGGAAGTGGAGCAGCCGAGACACACACCAGCACCTGTATGAGATGCTGGTGGTGCAGATGTTGCCTTTACCCACTAGACCTCATTGACGGCCCAAAGTAAACTTTTTAAAAGGGAAGAGAGGCTGGCACCGCAGCCCACTAGGCTAATCCTCTGCCTGTGGCCCCGGCACCCCGGGTTCTAGTCCTGGTCGGGGCGCCGGATTCTGTCCCGGGTGCTCCTCTTCCAGTCCAGCTCTCTGCTGTGGCCCGGGAAGGCAGTGGAGGATGGCCCAAGTGCTTGGGCCCTGTACCCGCATGGGAGACCAGGATAAGCACCTGGCTCCTGGCTTCGGATCAGCGAGGTGCGCCGGCCGCAGCACACCGCTGGATTGGCCATTGGGGGATGAATCAACAGAAAAAGAAGACCTTTCTCTCTGTCTCTCTCTCTCACTGTCCACTCTGCCTGACAAAAAAATTTAAAAAAGGAAGAGAAAAAGATAAAAGGAAGCATCTCTATTGATTATCCACAACTCAATTATTGTTACCATCAATTATTGTTACCAACCCAACAATTTGTCATTGAACAAAACCCACTCTAGAATAAAAGGAAATTTATTGGGCAAACAGGTGGCCCCAAACCTACTCATTTAAAATAAGTATATGCAATAATAATAAAATGGGACTAGACAGAAATCTCATTTGCTGCTCCTCCAATTATCTATACATGATTTCACGTGATTTTTGTCTTGTTTAATTTCTTGTGTTTACTTTTGTAAAAAATATTAAGTATACACTATTTTTATAACTAGAAACAAAATTATAAATGAAGTTAAAACATTAGGAAGTTGAAAAAATAATGGTTTCCCTGTAAATATTTTTCTATGTAATATTTCAATATTAGATTGAAGTTTGTCATTTTTTTTTTTTTTTGGACAGGCAAAGTTAGACAGTGAGAGAGAGAGAGAGAGACAGAGATAAAGGTCTTCCTTCTGTTGGTTCACCCTCCAAATGGCCGCTACGGCCGGCACGCTGCGCCGATCCAAAGCCAGGAGCCAGGTGCTTCTCCTGGTCTCCCATGTGGGTGCAGGGCCCAAGCACTTGCACCATCCTCCACTGCCTTCCCAGGCCACAGCAGAGAGCTGAACTGGAAGAGGAGCAACTGGGACAGAATCCGGCGCCCCAACCGGGACTAGAACCCAGGGTGCCAGCGCCACAGGCAGAGGATTAGCCAAGTGAGCTGTGGTGCCGGCCAATATATATACATTTTCAAAACATGAAACAATGAGAAATATCAAGACCTTCATGAGTGTGTCATAGGGCTTCATTGGCCATTAACAGTTTGCCAACTAATTTCCTCTTTTTTCTCTTTCTCTCTCTCTCCCTCCTTTTCAGTTTTTAAAGCAATTTCCAGACATCATGTTACTTTAGCACTATATATCATCATATGAATCTCAAAAAAGAAGTGCTAGACCATCCATAATTAAACTAGTAATAATCCCTAACTCCATTTAATACTAAAATTTCCTCTGTTTGCTAAAAAATCTTATTAAAAATTGATTTGAACACATTAAGGTCCACTCATTATATTTGGTTGTTAATGATCTTACCTTTGCCTCAACCCTTATTCTGGAACGTTCTCTTCTCAATTCCAGTTGGTTTCTGGGACCATTAACTTCTTGAAGGAGTATGTCAAATGTCCTATGGAAAGGCTCACATTGTGGATTTGGCTGAAAACATATTTTCAGACAAAGGATTTCAAGTACAATTGTATACGGGACTGCCTGAATATCTCCAAAACAGGAAGCCCTCATCAATGCAAAATTTCAAGATGGGATTATTTTGAGAGGCATTGATTTAATGAACAGCAAACTAATTGGATGTAATCTACTTCATTCCCTTTCCTGAGTAAGTGTTATTGGGATGAAAAAGAAATTAAGTTCACGGAGCATCTCGCTTTTTGAAGAATATTTGAAATAGTGCTTTTAAAGAATGTAATAAGGAAAGTATTTTCCTGTGTACATCTTATAAGTGAGTACCATTGTATAAGCTGGTCAGCAAAGAGTGAAAGCAGTCTTAAATCTGAGAATGACTCTACTTATGTGACGCAGTTGGATTCCCAGATGCATTTGAATTTCAGATAAACAATGCATAAGCTTTCTTATTTCAGCATAGGTATGTCCCAGGAAACCTTTGGGACACACTTATACTAAAAATTATTTGTGGGAAGGCCTGAAGAGGAGGTAAAACATTGGGGAAGGAGCTCCGTATGAGGACAGTGCATCCTCTTGACCCCAATTCCGGATGTGGGAACTGCTCTGTGTCTGTAGTGCCCTGTGGCTGGCTGCTCAGAAAGTCGGATCTCTTATTTCTGCACATTAGCCCTCCCTGCCCCCAGTTTCTGTAGGGGACAGGATGAGCCTGAGTGGGATAGAATATCCCTGTTATACCTTCTCTCTGAGAAGCAGGAGACAGAGCAGGCAGGGTCCCAAGGACTTTGCAATAAAAACAGGGGCCAAGATCTACTGCCATTACCCAACATCTGGAAAAGCAGAAGATGGCCAAGTGCTTGAGTTCCTGCCACCTGCATGGGAGACCAGGATAGAGTTCTGGCTGTTGAATTTGCCCTGGCCCAGACCTGGTTCATTTGGGGAGTGAACCAACGGATGGAAAATCTCTCCCTTCTTTGTCTCTCCCTCTCTCTCTGTGTGTCACTTTGCTTTCAAATAAATAGATAAATCTTTATAAAGAATAAATGTGGCATAGTGGGTAAAGCCACTGCCTGCAGTGCTGGCATTCCATATGGGTGCCGGTTCATGTCCCAGCTGCTCCACTTCTGATCCAGGTCTCTGCTATGGCCTGGGAAAGCAGTAGAAGATGGCCCAAGTGCTTGGGCCCCTGCACTCACATGGGAGACCTAGAAGAAGCTCCTGGCCCCTGGCTTTGGATCAGCACAGCTCCATCTGTTGCAGCCAACTGGAGAGTGAACCATCGGATGAAAGACCTCTCTCTCTCTCTGCCTCTCCTTCTCTCTCTGTGTAACTCTGAGTTTCAAATAAATAAATAAATCTCTTTAAAAAAGAATAAATAGGCCGGCGCCGTGGCTCAATAGGCTAATCCTCCACCTTGCGGCGCCGGCACACCGGGTTCTAGTCCCGGTTGGGGCGCCGGATTCTGTCCCGGTTGCCCCTCTTCCAGGCCAGCTCTCTGCTATGGCCAGGGAGTGCAGTGGAGGATGGCCCAGGTGCTTGGGCCCTGCACCCCATGGGAGACCAGGAAAAGCACCTGGCTCCTGGCTCCTGCCAGGATCAGCGCGGTGCGCCGGCTGCAGCGGCGGCCATTGGAGGGTGAACCAACGGCAAAAGGAAGACCTTTCTCTCTCTGTCTCTCTCTCTCACTGTCCACTCTGCCTGTCAAAAAAAAAAAAAAAAAAAAGTTTAAAAAAAAAAAAAAAGAATAAATAGGAGACAAGTTTATTTTAGTACAAAAATTTTGAAATCCATGTATAGTTTTTTCATACATATATTTTCCATGAATTCTTTGAAGCCTCCTTGTATGCCTGGATTTCAATTTTTTCACCAAAATAAACATATCTTTTAATTGTCATTTTTCTACAAACTATTTGAAGTACCTTCATATACTCCATGTCCCCATTGCAGGCTTTTCTATCTTTTGTTCCATTTTTTATGCAGGTGTGCCCCCATTTTTCCCTTGATGCCTTGTTTAATCACCTGATTTTGACTTTGACTTCCAGTCTTTGGTTTGGTAAACTTGGATTCTACTTCCATGCCTTCCCTCCCTTTCCATCTTCACAAAGTAGTAGCACAAAAAGTGGCCCCTTCTATGGCTTTGCTGGCTGCATTGCTTTGGTTATGCCTGGATAGGGGTGGTGGGTTGAGAGCATCTGTAGCTCAACTTCTCATGCCTCTGTGTACCCATGCCTTTTGCTGTGCCTTTTATATTGCTTCTGGGCTTAGCTTTATGACTCACCTTGGCCATTGGAGGGTGAACCAATGGCAAAGGAAGACCTTTCTCTCTGTCTCTCTCTCACTGTCCACTCTGTCTGTCAAAAAAAATAATAAGTTTTGATGAGGATATCTTGTCTTCTCAGAAAATATAATTCTGACCTTCCAACGTTCAAATGAGCACTCTCTTAAAACCCCCAAGTTCTACTTCTTTGAGGATGAAAGTCAGTGATGACAGTCACTGGCCTGGAAAATTCTAAGCAAAACTTTACTATGGCTCTTCAGCCATCAGATAGGAGCAAAATTATTTCAAGGCCAATGAGTTTGCATTTGGGTCAGCAGACTCTGGTATCTCTTAAGCAGTCCAGATTGATAACATTATTTTGTGAACCATGAAATTGGTAGCTCCTCTCTGATATTTTTGATCTAGCATTAAAAGCTGACTTCACTATTTCAATTCAAGCGTGAATAGCTCAATGATTACAAAAAGAGAAAGACGCTGGAGGGAAAACCACAGAAGAATAAATGCCATTCAGAAAAGAAGATTAAGCCGGTAACAACTGAGGAGATGAGAGCAGAGTGAGTCTCTGGGTTCCTTGGAAACCACACCTGGTAGTGAGGACAGAGAAACCATCGTGGCCAAGATCAGAGAACTACCCCAGTAAACATGTGGCAGTGAATTAAATTATCTTTCAAATGAAAAAAATATTCCTGGAGTCAATTAGAGCTGGGCCGAGTCCTGGCTCTTATAATTGAATCTGGGAAATGATTTTGGGCTGCAGTTTATGTTGTTCAAGAAAGAATACTTGAGGCATGCTCTTCTCTCTCTCTCTGAAGATTTGTTTATTTATTTGAAAGACAGAGGTACACAGAGAGAGGAAGAGACAGAGAGAAGAGAGAGAGAGAGAAAGAGAGATGTCTTTCATCTGCTGGTTCACTCCCCAAATGTCCACAACGGCCAGGGCTGGGCCAGGCTCAAACCAGGAGACAGAGCTTCTCCCAGATCTCCCACATGGGTGCAGGAGCCAAAGCACTTGGGCCATTCTCCACTGGTTTCACAGGTGCATTAGCAGGGAGTTGGATTAGAAGTGGAGCAGCTGGAACCTGAACCGGAGCCCATATGGGATGCTGGCATCTTAGTAGCTTTACCTGCTACCCTGCTATGCCACCACACTGCCCCTGGCTCTTTTCTTAAAAATGGAATTCTTTTGCATTTAATTCATGTACATACACAATTTTTCTGTCTTGCAACAATAGGTCCTCAAAGACCAGAGAATGATAAAAATGACTTTTAGTAATAGATTTTTTTGTTAGAATGTACAGTAACGCTCATTTTAGTATGAGAGTGCTTCAAAACATTTTTGAAAAAATGGAGTCAAAGGATAAGTTTATTTGTTACAAAAATTCTGAATCTACATATTCATGGGGTCATTAAAAAGTTCATGGAAAATTTATATTATGAAAAAATTACACACAGATTTCAAAATCATCTTGCATCAAAATGAATATTTAATTCCATTTTTCTAAGAACTTAAAAAATATCTATTTCTTTGAAGGGCTGAGTGACAGAGAAAGAGAGAGACAGAGAGAGAGAAAGATTTTTTTAAGATTTATTTATTTATTTGGAAGTGAGAATTACACAGAGAGAGGAGAAGCAGAGAGAGAGAGAGAGAGAGGGAAAGATATCTTTCAACTGTTGATTGAATCCCCAAATGTCCACAACAACTGGGGCTGGGGCAGGCTGAGGCCAGCAGATAGGAACTCCATTTGTGTCTCTCACATGGGACTTGGTGGGAGTACTTGTTCCATCATTCACTGCCTCCCAAGCAAGTTAGTAGAAAGTTGATAGAAAATATAAAATGAAAGTATGTCATTGTAGGGCCAATGTTTTAGTATAAAGGTTTTAGTTGCCGCCTGCAATATGGTGCTGGTTTGAGCCACAACTGCTCTACTTCCAATCCCGCTCCCTGCTAATATGCTTGGGAAAGCAGCAGAAGATGGCCCAAATACTTGGGCCTCTGCACCCATGTGGGAGACCCAGAAGAAATTCTTGACTCCTGGCTTCAACCTAGCCTAGCCCTGGGTACTGCAGCGACATGGGGAGTGCACCAGTGGATGGAAGATCTCTTTCTTTCTCAATATCTTCCTCTCTCTCTCTAACTCTTCCTTTCAAATAAATAAAATAAATCTTTAAAAAAAGAAAAGAAAGTATGTCATTGTAAAAATTAAAAGAAAAATAAGAAAGGAGAGTTAAGTGGGGAGTATCATGCTCTTAAAACTGTGTATATGAAATTTGTCTCCTTTATAAAAATTTTTTAAAAAGCACAAAGGAAAGAAAGCAAAGAGTAGCTGGGATAAAATTAACACTGAGAAGTCTGTCAAATTACCTAACTATCCCTATTAGATACCAGCCTTGTGAAAATTACAACAGACAAAACATTGATTTTGAAACATTTTGACTTAATTGTGCTAAGTGCCCATAGAAAAAGCACTACGTAGGGCTGGGGCTACTACAGGTATCATCCTCATGCCATAAAAGGATCATTTATTATTTTTCTTTTTGCAAATAATATCCTTAAGGTAGGTCTTTGAAATAGGAATACCCAGTAGAGAGCTTTATTTATTTATTTTTTTATTTATTTATTTATTTTATTTGACAGGTAGAGTCATAGACAGTGAGAGAAAGACAGAGAGAAAGGTCTTCCTTCCGTTGGTTCACTCCCCAAATGGCTGCTACGGCCAGCACTGCGCCTATCCGAAGCCAGGAGCCAGGTGCTTCCTCCTGGTCTCCCATGTGAGTGCAGGCACCCAAGCACTTGGGCCATCCTCCACTGCCCTCCCGGGCCACAGCAGAAAGCTGGACTGGAAGAGGAGCAACTGGGACTAGTACCCGGCGCCCCAACCAGGACTAGAACCTAGAGTGCTGGCGCTGCAGGTGGAGGATTAGCCAAGTGAGCCACGGCACTGGCCAAGTAGAGAGCTTTAGAAAGCATCTCAGCCCTTCCCCTTATTTATAAAGACAGCTGCCATCAACTAGTATCACGGCTGTCAGGGATAGACCCCATAAATCATTTTGTTTCTAAAAGACTTTGAGAGGTAAACACACACACACACACACACACACACACACACACAGAGTTTTTCCCATCTGCAGGTTCACTCCCCAGATGCCTACAACAGCTAGGACTGAGCCCAACTAAACCAAAGCTGGGGAGCTGGGAACTCAATACAGGTCTCCCACATGGGTGGCAGGAACCCAATTACTTAAGCCATCACTGGTGTCTCCCAGGGTCTGTGTTAGCAGGAGGCTGGAGTCAGGAGCTGAGGATTAAACACAGGTACTCTGATATATGATGGGGTGTCCCATCCAATGTCTTAACCACGGAGCCAAATACATGCCTCCCCCAAGAAGTCATTTTTGTTTTTGTGGTTCCCCCTGCTAAGGCTTACTGTACCTAAAAAGAGCGCCATACTGCTGGGGGCACCATGGGACTCTCCTCGACTTGGTGTGTTCCTAAGCATAGCTACATTAGACTCAAACACAAACCAGAATTCCTTTGTTGAAAATGGCCTTTGTGAAAGCCAGAACTGTGTCAGCTGTAACCTTGATACCAGAAACTGCAATAGAAGCAATTGTGGGGCCTGGGAAATGGAGAGACAGAGAAAACCTTGAACAAATACAGAAGGGGTGCAAGATATCTAGACAATTTAGAGAGAAATTGAATAAAAGAAGAAGTAATTGAAAGTGAAGCATTTACCAACAAGAAATAATCCAAGTAAAATATCATTGTGTAAGCGCACAGGAAACCATACTTCATACATTGTGCAAGCACAAAAGAAACCAGAGGCATTAGGAATTTGCCTCTGACTCGAACAAACCAATGCTCTTTGAGTCCTGGGGTAACTTGTTTCTTATAGTTCATTTATTTTTACTGGTTTTATTTTCATTGGCTTGCTTTTATAAGTGAAAGAGGGGGAAAGAAAAGTAAATTTCCAAGGTGAGTTTAGAAATGCAAAAAGTTTTATCAAGATGATATTCGAAACACGGGTCCAATTTTTCCTTTGAATTGCGGTAAAGATCACAGAACAATATGGGAAATGAACCAGATTACATGGTACATTAAAATAAACCAGAGCTATTTCCTTAACCCCATAGAATAGGCAATGCCACGGACCACTGCCTTTCCATGAGATGGAGAAATACTTTCCATCTTTTGGCGACGTTCTATTTTAGTCCTTGGAAAGTTATTTGGATTTCTTTACTTTATTTTCATTATACTTCCCTCCCTTGTTAGCATACTTTGTTTAGTGTAAGGCCTAAGCCAATTCCGTTTGGCTGATAACACTGTAGGTTGGAATAACACATTGTTTCAGGCTTTTAAAAAGTGTATCAATGATCAGGATGTTTTCTGTTACAGAGGTTTATCTTAGGTCCACTTTCAGTATAAATATGAATTACTTCAAATTAATGTGGTATCTTTGCTTTAGGTTGGCTTTTGAGGACTGTAATCATAACCAAAAGAGAGCCAAGTGATATGAGATCCAGCTGCTAAAAAGCATATTTAAAGTTAAAATCTTCTTGCTTGCACCTCTTGTATGTTTCTTTATTCAAGATACCTTTTTCAGGAGTCATTTTCAAGTGACCTTAAAATCACTCACCCCCTACAGTGCAAACTACAAGTAGACAGGAACTCTTGTCAGTTCAATTGATCCTGGAGTAGCTTCACAGAGTGATGGGAAGTATCAGTTCACACAGGCAAGGTTCATATTCTACTCAATGAGACTAGAGATAGCAGAAGAGCAGTGCTCCTTTTGAGAAGTATGTGTCCTTTTAGTAAAATAATAAATTAATAAATATTTTGCAACTTAAGTAAGACTAGTAAAATATTAACTAGAGAGATTTTATACTTTGATAACATATCTCATATCCTGAACTATGGAGAAAGAAATAAAAGGTTTTCAGTGTGGCAAAATGTATGTTGTATGTTATTACCATATTATTAAAATGGAAACTTTGGTTTGGAAAGATTTTATGATCTAGAATAATTTTTCTATTCTAGCTAATGCTGAAAGTGTTTCTCTGCCTTCAAAGCCATATTTATAACTTATTTTTGTGTTTTAAAATAATTTTTAATATAAGTTATACAAGTTTCACATATTTCATCTATACAGATTTAGGAACTTAGTGGCACTTCCTCTCCTCCCCTCCCTCCCACCCATGCTCCAATCTTTCCTCCCCTTCTTTCTTGGATTTTCACTCTTAATTTTTTTAAAAAAAGATTTATTTTATTTATTTGAAAGGCTGAGTTACACAGAGAGGTAAATCCAGAGAGAGAGAGAGAGAGAGAGAGAGAGAGAGAGAGAGAGAGAGAAAGAGGTCTTCCATCCACTGGTTCTCTCCTCAAATGATTGCAATGGCCAGAGCTGAGCTGATTCAAAGCCAGGAGCCAGGAACTTCTTCCAGGTCTCCCACAAGGTGCAGGGGCCCCAGGACATGGGCCATCTTCTCCTGCTTTTCCAGGCCACAGAAGAGAGCTGATTGGAAGAGGAGCAGCTGGGACTCAAACTGGCGCCAATGTGGGATGCCTGGCCTGCAGGCCAGGGCTTTAACCCGCTATGCCACAGCACCAACCACCCCCACTCTTAATTTTTACAATGATCTATTTTCAATATACTTAATGATCATATACTTAACCCTACTCTAAGTAAAAGAGTTCAACAAATAGTGTGAAGAGAAAGACAAAAACAAAACACTATTCCTAAACAGAAGAGACAAGGGCTAAAAACAATCATTGATTTTCAAAATGTCTATTTCACGCCAATATATTGCATTTGGGTCACTCAGTTAGTTACCTTGGATCAGGAAAAGCATATGATATCTGCCTTTTCAGGCCTGGCTTATTTCACTAAGCATAACAGCTTCCAATGACAATCTTGCTGCAAAAGAAGGTATCATTTCTTTTTATAGCTGAGTAGTATTCCATAGTGTAATATATCATAATTTCTTTATCCAGTCAATAGTTGATTGAAATCCAGGCTGATGGCATATCTTAGCTATTGTGAATTGTGCTGCAGTGAGCTTGGGGTATAGAAAACTCTTTTGGGGGGCGGAGCCAAGATGGCGGTATAGCAACAAGACATTCTGAGTTGCGGGAGTGGGGGGGAATAATTAATAAGGAAAGCAGATACAGGATGGTGACAGAGCCTCAAGAGTTTTGAGCAGAGAAGTCCAGGATTCCAGAAGAGACTGAGCAGGACCACACAGAGGGAGCAAAAAGTCACAGAGACATGGCAGAGGTGCGGCGGAGAAGCCAAACAGGACAACTGATGCCACGTCCTCTCCACTTCCCCAGGCAGACCAGGTGGGACACAAGGTCGTGAGTCCATGGAGCTGAGATTAGCAGCAGGCAGGAGAACCAGACAAACTGTGTTTGAAATTCCAAGAGGGAAGAATAGGGGAATAGATGGAGAACTCAGGCACACCCCTGCCCATCCATGTTCCTCCTTCCCCCTAACTGGACCTGTAGCCAGTTGGGAGAAGCCATATTGTCTGTTTATATCTCAGAATGTAAACAGGGTGCTACTGCATTTGCCTCCTGTGCGCATGCACATCAATTGTGGGGGCCACTTCACCACACCCCCACCCACCCGAGAATGAGGATTGCAACATTTCAGAGTAATTTACCCCCACCACCACACAAGCTGTACAATGGGGAGAAGTTCTAAACATTGAAATCCCTAGCTCATTTCACATACCAAAGCTTGGTAGGGCTTAGAGCACTAGAGCTCTCCTATCTGCCCCCATCATCATCCAGAAGTGAGCAAAACTTCCAGAGATGGGGTTACATGTTTCCACCAGCAACCCATAGACACATAGCAGCTCATAGCAGAGGGAAATCTCTCCACAATCACCAAGACACATATTAAAGATCAAAGGAACCAGAAATACCCCAAAACAAGCAGAAACGTTTTAAAGAGTAAGGAAGACAGTATTAGCAGCAGAATGAAACAGTACATCACCTCTTCAATAATAGAAGCAGAAGAAGAGATTGAGAATATGCCAGAGACAGAATTCAGAAAATTATTCATCAGATTACATAGAAGCAATCAGAAACAAATTCAGTATCTAAATGAAAAGTGTTGCCAAGAAATTGAGATATCGAAGAGAAGTCAGAATGAAATACTAGATATGAAGAATTCAGTAGAGCAAATAAAAAATACAGTGGAAAGTCGCAATAATAGAATAAATGAAACAGAAGAACAAATATTAGAACTAGAATTTCTGGAAATAACACAGTTAGATCAAACACAAGAAAAAGAAATCAGGAAATGGAAAAACACGGTTGGAGATCTGCAAGATTCTGTCAAACAGTCCAACATAGGGATCCTAGGAATTCCAAAAGGCATCTAAACAGAGAAAGGATTAGAAGGCCTTCATAATGAAATAATAGCAGAGACTTTCCCCTTATGGAGAAAGAGACATCCAAGTTCAGGAAGTACACAGAACTCCCAAAACACACAACCAGAAAAGATCCTCACCTTGACACATAGTGGCAAAGCTCTCCTCAATAACACATAAAGAAAAAATCCTAAAATGTGCATGAGGGTAACGACAAATCACATTCAGAGGAAACCTGGCTAAATTCACCCCAGACTTCTCATCACAACCCCTATAGGCAAGGTCAGAATGGCAAGACATACTCCAAGTCCTAAGAGAAAAAAAACTGTCAACCCAGATTACTGTACTCTGCAAAACTCTCATTTATGAATGAAGGAGAAATAAGGATCTTCTACAGCAAACAGAAATTGAAAGAATTTGTAAGTACTCACCCAGTCTTAGGAAACATGCTCAAAGATGGGCTACACACAGAAACACAGAAACAAGAACATCGCTGGAAAAGTAGATTATTACCCAGCAAAAGAAAAAATGAAATCCAAAGTACATAAAAAGAACTATTTACAGAAACATGGCAGGGCAATGTCAACACTTAACAATAGTAACACTGAATGTAAATTGTCTCAACTCTCCAGTTAAAAGACATAAACTGGCTGAATGGATTAAAAGAGAAAACCCATCTATTTGCTGCCTACAAGAAACACATCTTACCAACAAAGATGCTTGCAGACTGAAAGAAAAAGGATGGAAAAAGATGCTAACAGAAACCAATAAAGAGCTGGTGTGGCCATCCTAATATCAGACAAAATAGACTTTAACACAAAAACCATCAAGAGAGTCAGAGACGAACGCTATATAATGATCAAAGGATCAATTCAACAGGAAGATGTGACCATTATAAATGTATATGCATCTAACTACTGGGCATCTGGGTATTTAAAAGAAATGTTAAAGGATTTAAAGGGAGATATAGATGCAATTACAATAGTAATGGGGGACTTTAGTCTCTTAGCAATGGACAGAGCAACGAAACAGAAAATCAGTAAGGAAACTACAGAGTTAATCAACACCATAGATCAAATAGACCTAGCAGATATCTACAGAACCTTCCACCACACAGCCAAAGAATATACATACTTCTCTCTGGTACATGGAACTTTCTCTAGGATTGACCACATGCTAGGCCATAAAGCAAGCCTCAGCAAATCCAAAAAATAATTTAAGTTATACCATGCATCTTCTTGGACCACAATGCAATGAAGCTGTAAATCAATAACTTAAGAATCCCTACATCATATGAAAACACATGCAGAATTAATAACATGCTACTGAATGAACAGTGGACCACAGAATAAATCAAAAGAAAAATAAAAAAGATCTCTGGAAACAAAGATGACAATACAATATACCAAAATTTGTGGGATACAGCAAAAGCAGTGTTGAAGTAAAAAAAAATACAAAAGATCAGCAAAATAAGAGCTGGTTTTTTGAAAAAATAAACAAAATTGACACACCATTGACCCAACTAACCAAAAAAAGGATAAAGATCCAAATCAATAAAATTAGAGGAGAAAAAGGAAATGTAACAGCAGACACCATAGAAATAAAAATAATCATCAGAAATTACTACAAAGAGCTGTATGCCAACAAACTGGGAAATCTAGAAAAAATGGACAGATTCCTGGAGACATACAACCTACCTAAATTGAGCCATGAAGACATGGAAAACCTAAACAGACCCATAACCAAGACAGAAATTGAATCAGTAATAAAGGCCCTTGCAACAAAGAAAAGCCCAGGACCAGATGGCTTCACTGATGAATTCTACCAAACATTTAAAGAAAAACTAACTCCAATTCTTCGTAAGTTATTCAAAACAATTGAAAGGGAGGAAATCCTCCCAAATTCCTTCTATGAAGCCAGCATCACCTTAATCCCTAAATCTGGAAAAGATACAACAAAGAAAGAAAACTACAGACCAATTTCCCTGATGAATATAGATGCAAAAATCCTCAACAAAATTCTGGTCAATTGAATTCAACAACACATTAGGAGGATTATTCACTTGGACCAAGTGGAATTTATCCCTGGTATGCAGGCATGTTTCAACATTCACAAATCAATCAATGTGATATATGACATTAACAAATTGAAGAACAAAAACCATATGATTGGGGCTGGCGCTGTTGTGTAGTGGGTAAAGCTGCTGCTTGCAGTGCAGGAATCCCATAGGTGCACTGGTTCTTGTCCCAGCTGCTCCACTTGCAATCCATGGCCTGGGAAAGCAGTAGAAGATGGCCCAAGTCCTTGGGCCCCTGCACCCATGTGGGAGATCCAAAAGAAGCTCCTGGCTCCTGGGTTCAGATTGGCGCAGCTCCAGCCATTGCAGTCAATTGGGGAGTGAACCAACGGATGAAAGACCTCTCTCTCTCTCTCTCTCTCTCTCTGCTTCTCCTTCTCTCTGTAACTCTGACTTTCAGCTAAATAGATAAATCTTTAAAAAAAAACATATGATTGTCTCAGTAGATGCAGAGAAAGCATTTGATAAAATGCAACATCCTTTCATGATGAAACCTCTAAGCAAATTGGGCATAGAAGAAATATTCCTTAACATAATCAAGGCAATTTATGAAAAAATCACGGCCAGCATCCTATTGAATGGGGAAAAGCTAGAAGCATTCCCACTGAGATCTGGAACCAGAAAAGGATGCCCACTCTCTCCACTACTATTCAATATGGTCCTGGAAGTTTTAGCCAGAGCCATTAGGCAAGGAAAATAAATCAAAGGGATTCAGATTGGTAAGGATGAAGTCAAACTATCCTTATTTGCAGATGATATGATTATATATATATGGGACCCAAAAAGCTCCACTAGGAGATTAATGGAACTCATAGAAGTTTTATAAAATAACAGGACATAAAATCAACATACAAAAAACAGCAGCCTTTGTATACACAGACAATGCCATGGCTTCAAAAGAACTTCTAAGATCAATCCCATTCACAATAGCTACAAAAAAATAAATATCTTGGAATAAATTTAACCAAGGAGGTCAAAGATCTCTATAACAAGAATTACAAAACTGTAAAGAATGAAACAGAAGAAGACATTAGAAAATGGAAAAGAACTTCCATGTTCATGGATCAGAAGAATCAATATCAACAATTAATTTACAGATTCAATGCAATACCAATCAAAACACCAAAGGCATTATTCTCAGATCCCAACAAAAAAGGTAGAAGTCCTGTAAAGATGAGGGCAGAGGAAGAGAACTGAGGGAAATCCTCTTAAGTCTCTGTAGGCTTCCAGTTACCAAGGCTGGAGGTGATACCTGAAAGCTGAGAGGAGGCATTCTGGCTTTCAGCAACTGGCGAGAGAGTGGAGCAGAAAAGCTGGGGAAAACCAAGGAACCACTCCTAGCCACCACTCTGATTTTTTTTTACTTTTTGGAGCACATTGTAGCAGCTTTGTAATAATTGGATGGACAGCAGTCCCTCAAATCCCCAAAACTGAGGATGGCACTGAAGAGCAAGAAGAATTCCCCAGTGAACCGCAAAGCTGGCCGCCAATTTCTAAAGCTGAGAGAGGCCTCTCACTGTTTGAAAGGGTGTGGCTCAGATGTGAAGTACAAAGGTCTCTGACATCTTTCCAGCACTGAGACTCCACAATATCCTGGAGGAAATGGAATCCTAAACATATTTTCAAAATATTTGATGCTAGTGGTAAATTTAATCAAACTGATGCTTCAATGAAGTCCAGATCCAGCTCAACTATAGATCAGATTGACTTTGACCTCAGTCTATAAGCCCACGGAATGAGGAATGTCACCCTCTCAAGATCATCATTATTCACTTTAGTGTCTACATTTCTCTTATATAAAATATACCACATAGAGTGAAAGTCATGTCACATAAAACAGCAAGAAATGTGCCCCACGGTCAAGAGAGGAAATAACCAATAGAAGCATACAGAGAGATGTTTCAGATGTTGAAATTATCAGATAGAGACTTTGCAATAAAAATGCTAATGTCTATTTTGGAAAAGATAAGTTTGTGTGACGAAATGTGGAGTTTAGCAGAGAGATGGACACTATACAAAAGAACAAAAAAAGAAAGCTAAAAATAAAAAAATATGAGCAAAAATCATTATATAAGCTTAGTAGCAGGTCGGACACATCAGAGGAAAAAGATTAATGAATTTGACACAGGTCAATAAAACATCCATTCTGAGATCTATGTGATGATATATATAGTCTGACATATATAAAATTTGATCCTCAGAAATATGGGGGTGGGAAGAAAAATGAGGCAAAAGAAAACTCATATGTGAAGAGATAATGCCAACAGTATTCTAAAACTGATTAAAGATATTCACAGATATCAGAAGCTGAACTAACCCAAAGCAGGCAAAATACAAAGAAAAACACCCCTAGGCAGATCATAACTAAACTTGTGCAATCAAAGGTGGAGGAAAATCTTAATGATAGCCAGAGGAAAAGACACATTGCATTTAGGAGACACAAAGCAAATTATGGATGACATCACCAGAGAAAATGAAGACCAGAAGACAATAAAATGTTGAAAGATGTGGCAGGCACTGTGGCATAGAAGCTTAGGCCTCCATCTGTAGTGCCACCAATCCAGATGAACACCTGTTTGAGTCTCAGCTGCTCCACTTCCAATCCAGCTTCCTACTAATGTGCTTGGGAAAGCAGTGGAAGATGACCCAAGTACTTGTGCCCCTGCACTGATGTGGGAAACCTGAAAGAAGCTCCTGGCTCCTGGCTTCAGCCTGGCCCAGCCCTAGCCATTGCATCCATTTGAGGAGTGAACCAGCAGATGGAAGATTTTCTCATTCTCTCTCTCTCTCTTTCTCTCTCTTTTCTTCCATTTCCTGCTTTCTCTTTCTTCTCTCTTTGTATTTCTGACTTTCAAATAAATAAATAAAAATCTTTAAAATGAGAGAAATGTTGAAAGACAATGCCAAGATTTTTTGACTGTCAAATAGTATTGTCATTCATAGATACCCAATCTTACCACTGTCATCAACAGTATTTAGAACTAAAGTAAATCTAGAGATAGAATGAGCTAGAGAAAAAACAATTAAGGACTTGAATACACTCACAATAAATGAATGAGAAAAGGAAAAACACAAGGGAAATTGAGAGGCATTTAGAAGTGTGCCTGGATTGCTATGGTTTCACTTAAGAATCTTGTATTAGTCCATTTTTCATTACTTTAACTAAAATACCTAAGAGGAGTTTCTTGGAAGGAAAAAGCTTATTTTATCTTCTTTTTTTTAACTTTTATTTAATGAATATAAATTTCCAAAGTACAGCTTATGGATTACAATGTCTTCCCCCCCCCATAACTTCCCTCCCACCCGCAACCCTCCCCTTTCCTGCTCCCTCTCCCCTTCCATTCACATCAAGATTCACTTTCAATTCTCTTTATATACAGAAGATCAGTTTAAGCTTATTTTATCTTACAGTTTGGAGATTATAGTTCAGGATCTTGCAGCCAATGAACCAGCATCATTGGAGGCTGGTCATAGTGGGTATGGAGGATTGATCACATAGTGAATGAGGGAAGAGAAAGAGAACAGCTAGGATGAACCTAAACTCAAAATATAAAACTTTTCATAAGAACCACCTGTTGAGGGCATGCTCCTAATGACCTAAACACTTTTCACCAGACCTACTTCTCAGAGCCCATAATTAGAGCAAGTCTCTATTAATCTATCAGCCATTAATATTAAGACATCAGAGTTTGAACTCTACATGAGTTTTGGGGAGTCAAATATTACTTAACCTATTGCAGGCACTACTGGTGTTTGAGCAATTCTTCATTGCATGAGACTGTAGTGCACTACAGGATGCTTTGCTTCACTAGATACCAGTGTACGTGCTGATAGCGTACTCCTATCCATCATTGTTACCACCAAAGTAATGCCCATGAGTCCTCCCATTTTCACACGCTCCTGAAGGCACTATACCATTTAGTATGACGGTTTTCCAAACTTGGCACTACTGACATTGTATGAATCTTTTTTGTGGGTCGTCATCCTGTGCATTGTAGGATGTGTAGCACACCCCTCACCTCTAACCAGTCAAGGTCAGGAACTCCCCTTCCTCGCGTTGATAACCAGAATGATATGTAAAAGCTGCCAAGTGTTCTCTGAGGACAAAACCCACCGCATAGTCTTCCTCATTGGGAACCACTTGGGTTTGAGATAACAGAAAACCGGAAATGAAGAACAATTTCATAAACAAGGAGACAAAGTAGAATGTCTATGAAAAAGAAGAAAACACTTTCAACTTTTAACACAACAGTGGATATGGACATCAGACTGTAGGCAGCAATAAAGATGGGCATTGACTTAAGAAATTAGAAAATGAAAAAAATTAGGAAGATATCCTGAGAGGCAGCAAGGCCAGAGAAAAACTTACCTTTTTTGGTCTTGTTTTCCCAAAGAATAGAGAATGTCAAAAAACTTAAAGGCAGTAGGATGAAAACTGGTAGAAAAGGGAGAGACTAAGGATGTTGCTGAAATCGAAGAAAATATTAAAACTAGCTTTATTCTGAAACCATGGGAATGCAGTTGAGACTTGATTAAGCAAGTAGGTAGATATTGTAACATGAGTATTATATAGATATTTATGTACTTCTAAAACTTGTAATCTAATGTAATTATAATGTAAGATTCTTTTAAGAATATTTATTTTATTTATTTGAAAGGCAGAGTTACAGAGAGGCAGAGGTAGAGAGAGAGAGGTCTTCCATCCACTGGTTCACTCCCTAAATGACCACAACAGCCAGAACTGGACCAAATTGGGTATCCCACGTGGGTGCAGAGGCCCACAGACTTGGGCCATCTTCCACTGCTTTCCCAGGCCATAGCAGAGAGCAGGATTGGAAGTGGAGCAGCTGGGATTTGAACCGTTGCCCATATGGATGCTGGCACTGCAGGCGGTGGCATTACCTGCAGTTACTTTTTAATGATGGAGACAAATTAAGTCAGGGGGTCAGAGCTTCCCTTTGTCTTTGTCTTTTTTTTTTTTTTTGAAACAGGAGTGGATATATTCATATCACATAATTTAGAATTCATTACAAAGATCACAAAATGAGGAAAGAGGGGTATACTATTTTGGAAGAGTTATACAGTTAAAATGGCAACTTCTTTTTTTGACTGCATATATATTAATTTCCACAAATGAGAGAAAATGTGGTATTTGTCTTTCTGTGTCTGGTTTATTTCACTTAGCATAATAATCTCCAACTCTATGCATTTTGTTGCCTATATCAGGATTCCATTTTTTTGGATGGTTGAGTAATATTTCATAGTATGTAAATATCACAATTTCTATATTCATTGATCCAATGATGGACTTCTAGGACGATTCCCATACCTTGTCTATTATGAATAGTGCTGCAATAAACATGGAATGCAGGTACTTCTTTCATATGCTGACTTCATTTCCTTTGAATATCTTCCCAGAAGTGGGATAGTTGAATCATATAGTAGATTTATTTTTACTTTTTTGAAACCTGCATGCTGTTTTCCATACCAATTTCCTTTCCATACTAATTTGTCTTCCCACCAATATTATGAAAATGTACAGACTACCCAAAGCAATTTACAGATTCAATGCAATCCTTATCAAAATACCAATGGCATTCTTGAAAGGATTAGAAAAAAAATCCTAAAATTCTTATGGGAACACAAAAGACCCCGAAAAGCCAAAGCAACCTTGAACAATATATAAACAAATCAGGGGGCATCATAACATGAGAGTTCAAGACATACTGTAAGTCTATTGTAACCAAAACAGCATGATATTGGGATAAAAATAGACACGTAGACCAGTGAAACAGAATAGAAATCCCAGAAATAAATCCACCCATCCACAACCAACTTATTTTTGACAAAGCTGCTAAAGACAGTCTTTGGAGAAATGAAACTCTTCAATAAATGGTGTTGGGAAACTAGACTTCCCCACATAGAAGTTTAAAACAAGACCACTATTTTGCACATTATGCAAACATTAACTTAAAATAGATCAAAGATCTAAATGTAAGACATGAAACTACTAGAAGAAAACATAGGGGAAATGCTCAAAGACTTCAGCATAGGCAACAATTTTTTGGATAAAACCCAAAGAGCACAGATGGAAAAAACAAAAATAGACAAATAGGATTATACCAAACTAAGAAGCTTCTGCATAGCAAAGAAAATAAGCAACAGAGCAAGAAGAAAAGCAACAGAATGGGAGAAAATATTTGCATACTCTACATCTAATTCAAGAATAATATCCCCATTATATAAGGAGCTTAAGATATTCAACGACTAAATAAATAATCCAGTTTAGAAATGGGCGTAGGAACTAAGCAGACATTTTCAAAAGAAGAAACACAAATGGCCCAAAGAACACCTAAAAAATGTTCAGTATCACTAGCCATCAGGGAAATGAAAATGAAATCCACAGTGAGGCATCATCTCACCCCAATTAGAATGACTATTATCAAAAAGGCAAAAATAATAAATGCTGATGAGGATGTGGAGAAAAGGAAATGCTGATATGCTTTACTATGTTTTTAATCTACATGTGACCCTCCCTCTCACATTGCAATAATCTCTTGGGGGTGAAATTCTTCCTCCAATGCTGCTCCACTTTGAGAATCACTCATTTCAACAAAAGGTAAAGTCAGCTTTTATTTACAAACTGTGATGAATGAGATGAAGAAAGGAGAGTGAGGATACCTGTGCAACAGGTGCAACATCTAAACAGGGTAAACACATCTATTTCCTTGGACATTTATGATCTCTTTATGGTAAAACATTCAAAATCCTCTCTTCCAGGCTTTACTTCTTTTTATTTAAAAAAAAAAAGTACATTGTCATCATCTATAGTCATCCTACCTTACAGTAAAACACCAGCTTCTCACGCCTATGTAACTGTAACTTAGTATCTTCTAAATAACCTTTCCCCAACCGCCTCCCCACTCTCCCAGCATTACTCTACCAAACTACATCTTTAGGAGTCATGCAACCACGATGAAGGTATCTTCCCTCCCCTTTTCATACCTTGGCTGACAAAGACTGGCTGCTGGTGTTGTGAATTACCTGTGATTAGTGAAGTTTACATGAGAATTTCAGGAGTCTACTGAGAGGAGATGGCTTGGAATGGCAGACTTCACACCAGCTAAGGATAAAGGATGCAGCTATCAACTGGGGGCAGCTGAGTGCCAGTGTCAGGATGCCTACACTTACAGCTGGCTGCCCCTTCCCTTTCATTGGAAGGAAACAGCAAGCATATTTTGTTTGCATACAGAGATAACTGAATCCTGTCTTTCCCCAAGACTGCCAGAGTCTTGAAATGAACCCTTTCCTCATATCAGCTGTCATCTGTGGTGAACTGTCTGTCCAGCAGCAAACAACAAGGGCCTTGGTTTCTTGTTTGGCAACAATCATAGGGTCTTAGAGAAACAAAGCACATTTCATCAGAGGTCTTACTTTAAGCCATATCCTAGTTAGGAGTGTGACTGTTGTGTGAGTCCACATAATCTACCTTCCTATCTAGTGTCTTTTCACCAGATAGCATGTGGTCATAATAACAGTCTTTGAGATTGGAACACTCATGTATTTGAGCAAGACCTGAATAAAATTCTTGGAGCTCTTCCTCCTCCCTCCCTCCCTCCCTCCCTTCCTTCCTCCCTTCCTTTCCTTTCCTTTCCTTTCCTTTCCTTTCCTTTCCTTTCCTTTCCTTTCCTTTCCTTTCCTTTCCTTTTCCTTCCTTCCTTCCTTCCTTCCTTCCTTCCTTCCTTCCTTCCTTCCTTCCTAAGATTTCTATTTATTTGAGAGGTAGAGTTACAGATAGTGAGAGGCAGGGACATAGAAAAAGGTCTTCCATCTGCTGGTTTACTGCCCATTTGGCTACAATGGCTGGAGCTGGGTTGATCCAAAGCCAGGAGCTTTTTCCAGGTCTCCCACATGGGTACAGGGGCCCAAATACCTGGCCATCTTCTACTGCTTTCCCAGGCCATAGCAGATAGCTGAATCAGAAGAGGAGCAGCCAGGACTGGAACCAGTGCCTGTATGGGATACCTGTGCTACATACAGGTGGAGGCTTTAGCCCACTACGCCACAGCACTGGCTCCAACTTGAAGCATTTTCTGCCAACACCTGAAGCTTTCTTTGCACCTTAAAAATAAGCACAGTAAATGTTGTCCTTTGTGTTCTCGGTGGCAAGCTATCCCACATTAAAGGGTGGAGCATCTGGGAATCTTGTATAAATGATATTGAAACTCAGTGTTACAGTTCCCATAAAATGGGGAAAGATCAGAACACCTCCTATGGAGAATATTTCACATCTGTTTCCACCACTTTTGCATTTAAGATGACAGTGATAGGGGCTGGCATTGTGGTATAGCAGGTAAAACCACCACCTACACTGCTGGTATCTCCTATGGGCACCAGTTTGAGTCCCAGCTGTTCCACTTCCAATCCAGCTCCCTGCTAATGGCCTGGGAAAAGCAGCAAAAGATGGCCAAGAGCTTAGTCTCCCAACATCCCCATGGGAGAAGGGATGAAGCTCCTGGATCCTGGTTCCTGACTTCAGCCTGGCTCAGCCTTGGATGTTGCAGCCACTTGGGGAGTAAACCAGTGAATAGAAGATCTCTTCCTCTCTCTTTCTTTCTCCATCTCTCTATAACTCTAACTTTCAATTAAATTACTTTTTTTAAAAAAAGTCACTAAGACAAGGTCCCTAAGATGTCAGAATGGAAGATTTAAAAAAAAAAAAAAAGATGGCCAGCGCCATGGCTCAATAGGCTAATCCTCCACCTTGCGGTGCCAGCACCCCGGGTTCTAGTCCCGGTCGGGGTGCCGGATTCTGTCCCGGTTGCCCCTCTTCCAGGCCAGCTCTCTGTTGTGGCCAGGGAGTGCAGTGGAGGATGGCCCAAGTGTTTGGGCCCTGCACCCACATGGGAAACCAGGAGAAGCACCTGGATCCTGCCTTTGGATCAGCACGGTGCACCGGCCGCAGCGCACCTGCCGTGGCGGCCATTGGAGGGTGAACCAACAGCAAAAGGAAGACCTTTCTCTCTGTCTCGCTCTCTCACTGTCCAGTCTGCCTGTCAAAAAAAATAATAGCTATAGCTCTTGCTAGATCTAGTTCAAGATATTGATTGATACTTAACAGTTCTTAGAAATTTACTCTGAATGTATTCTCTACCAATTAGAACCTTTTATCTTTCTCAAAAACACAAATCAATATATGCTTTCTTTGGGTCTGTTTTGCTGTTTATGTGACTCACCTGATGCATCTGTAGTAAGGAATATATCATGGAGAATACAGAAGTAGAGATTTTTCATTTTGCAATTAAGGCAGTTCTCACTGTAATTGTCTTCTCTTGCATGCCTGTGTCCTGCTTTCTCCCCAACACACACACACACACACACACACAGATGCACACAATCTTTGTAAGCCTTAGGTCATACCCTAATATCCAGCAAATAGCCAAATATTTGTTGGATTAATGATGCACTGTTCTTTATTTTTTTAAAGATTTATTTATTTATCTGAAAGGCAGAGATACAGAGAGAGAGGGAGAGAGAGAAAGGGATCCTCCATCCCCATCCCAAATGGCCTCAATGACCAGGGATGGGCCAGGCCAAAGCCAGGAGCCAGGAACTTCTTCAGGAACTTCTTCTGGGTCTCCCAGGTGGGTGCAGGGGCCCAAGTACTTGGGGCATCTTCCACTGGTTTCTTAGGTACATTAGCAGGGAGCTGGGTTAGAGGTGGAGCAACTAAGACTCAAACAAGCTCCCATATAGGATTCTGTTGCCATAGGCGGCAGCTTTATCTACCACACCACAGCACTGGCCTCTGTAGTTCTTGTTTTAAAAAGACTTATTTATTTACTTGTAAGGTAGATCGAAAGGGAGAGAGGAAGGGACAGAGACAGAGAAGAGATCTTCCATCCACTGGTTTACTTAGTACCCAAATGCCCTCCACAGCTGGGGTTGGGCCAGGCTGAAGCCAGGATCCAGAACTTCATCTGGGTTTTCCCGTTTTGGATAATAGGAACCTAAGTCCTTGGGCAACTAGCTGCTATCTCCCAGATGCACTAGCAGGAATCTGGATTGGAAGTGGATGCTAGACTTGATCCCAGACACCCTGATATGAGATTGCAGGTGTCCCGAGCAGTGGCTTACCCTGCTGTCCCACAACTGCCCTGATTCTCTGTGATTCTCTCGACCTTCCACTCTTGACAGTGGGAAGGAGAGATAAGCATCTGGCATCACCTCCTGAAACTGCACTCAGTACAGGTAAGAAGCAGGCCCCTCACCATTCCTACTTTTAACTGGGAGCAAAGTGATTTCCATGAGAACCTGGGGAACCTTTGTCACCAGTCAAGATTGGGCCATATGATTGCCTCAACTCCATACAAACCTGGGAAAGTAAGCATTTTTGGCAGAAGTCAAGCTCCTGGATTTCTGTACTCATGGAATTTACTTCTGTGTATGAGTAAATGAATACTTGCTATTGTTTGTGTTCTTTGCTATTTTAGTGTGGGATGTAGGGTTATTTTAGCTGCATTTAAGAGCTGTTCACTAAGTCATGTTCAACCAATTCAGGAAGTATTTGGGGAGATGTGATATTAGGATTATGATTATTTTTAAGACATGGGTCCTTCTCTTTTTGTGAAAAAATTATTTGTTTGAAAGGCATAGTTACAGAGATGCAGAGGCAGAGAGAGAGAGAGAGAGAGAGAGATCTTCCATCCACTGGTTCATTCCCTTAATGGCCGCAACAGCCAGAAATGGGCCAACATGAATTCAGGAGCCAGGAGCTTCTTTCAGGCCTCTCACATGGGTGCAGGGGCCCAGGCACTTGGACCATCTTCTGCTGCTTTCCCAAGTCATAGCAGAGAGCTGAATTGGAAGTGGAGAAGCCGGGACTCGAACTGGCGCCCATATGGGATGCCAGCATTACAGGCGGCAGCTTTACCCAGTATATGACAGCACTGACCCCCATCTTTTCTTTTAATATTAATTAATTAATGCATTTTAAAGTGGGTAAAATTATGCATATATAGTGTACAACCAATTGTTTTAAAATGCTCATGTGCCTTTGTATTTTGAAACACTTAATTCCTGATACAATGGTATTGAGAGGCAGGACCTTCAGGAGGGTGTGGGGAGCAACCCGGACTAGACTAAGTTACTGGAATTAAGACTTATTCTATACATCTGCTCTCCCACAATATGGCGCTGAGAAGGGAGAAACAGCTTCTACACAGCTGCCTCCAGTTCAACCAATAAACTGTAGGACCTGCTCCTGATTGGAGGAGAGCAGTGTACTCAGCATGTGGGTAGCAGAGTTGGGATTGGCGGAAGAGGACTATAAAGGAGGAGAGAGACAACATGCACCAGGAGCATCTAAGGGGAACATCTATCTGAAGGAACACCTGTGCAGCCCCCAAGAGAGCCGGCCGGCGGTGTGCCGCTCCCCCGCAGAAGTGGGGAAAGTGGCCAGGGGGAACCGCCCTTCCACGGAGGTGGAAGGGACGGTTGCCAACCCGGGAAGAACCAGCAGCAAACCCGGGGAGGGCCGAGCAGACGAAAGAACAGCGCAGGGTCCTGTGTCGTTCCTCCACGAAGAGGGGGAGCGACAGGAGGGGATTAGGTTGTGAGGCCGCTATCTCCTGAATAGGATTAGTGCCCTTACGAAGGGACTCGAGGGAACTAGCTAATTCCTTCTGTCCTGTGATCATGCAAAGACTGTGTGTGCGCCTTCTGGAGGAGGTAGAAATGAGGTCCTGTCTTGGAGACACACAGTGAGCCCTCACCAGACTCTGAATCTGCCAGTGCCTTGATCTTGGATTCTTCAGCTTTTCAGAACTGTGAAAAATCAATTTCTATTATTACAATTTGCCCAGTCTGTGGCATTTTGTTATAGCAGCAGAAATGACTAAGACATTGTGAAATAACTGACTCAAGCTCATTAATATTGCCTTTCCAGGGGCTGCTGCATTGGGCCTGAAGTGGAGGCCCCGAGGAGCAGTGCTGTTCTCAGAGCTGCTCCCCAGGTTGATTGAGATCTACTAGCCTGCATTATAGTTTAACTTCTGCCTGTGCTTCCTCCCTGTTTCTTTGACAGGCTGCTAGTAAACATCTAAATATCTTGTTCCCCAATTTGCTACTGAGCACCTGACCTATCAATTCTCTTGAAAGGACATGTTAGAATTTTCAGTGCAAATTTACTGATAGTATTGAACAAGTAAAAAGTGCATTTTTTCTTTTGCATTTTCACGTTTACCAGTATGATATGCATCTTAATTTGTTTAGGTATTCTTTAATGTCTTCCAACAAAGTTCCTGCATTTCTCATTGAAGGCTTGCCATCTCTCTGGGAGCTTTTACATTGGACTGCATTTGCACACACAAACACACACACACACACATTTTGTCCTAGATGTTTGCTGCAAATTTGTGGAACTGTAACTAGCTCTTCAATAGCGATGGTGGGTGTTTTCTTAACTCACACACAAAGCAGAAAGCTATTTTCATGTTCTGACCACTAAACGAAGGAGTCAGACTTCACTGGTGGAGTCAGTGTGGGTCACAGGCCCTCCCCGGGTAAAGCATTGAAGGAAGACACCACATGTTGGTTGGCAGGAGCTGTGTTACTTGGTTCACTCATTTCTCTGGCAACAGAACACGCTTATTCAACCACCGGAAGCCAGTCAGGAGCCCCATCCAAATCTCATGTCTGGGAAGCTCAAGGTCTGGTTAGGAAGGGTCAGTGGAAAAGGTACTGCTCCACAGGAGACCCACCATGTCCACTACTCTGGAAAAGACCCCGCTGTTGTCAGGGACCTAGATATCACAGTTCAACCAAAACCACTTGCTGATTAATTACGGCAGCAGCAGCAACCTCGACAGCACTTAAAAACATCATCAGGTTCACAAAATTCAAGACTGGGGCCAGCACTGCTGTGCAGCAGCTTAAGCTGCTGTCTGCAACACCCGCATCCCACCTGGGTGCCAGTTCAAGACCCTGCTGCTCCACTTCTGATCCATCTCTCTGTTTATGTGCCTAGAAAAGCAAAGGAAGATGGCCAAGTGCTTGGGCCTTTGCCACCCATAAGGGAGTCCTGCAAGAAGCTCCTGGTGTCAACCTGGTCCAGCCCCAGATGTTGCGACCATTTGGGGAGTGAACCAGATGATAGTAGATCTTTCTCTGTCTCTGTCTTTTCCCCCTTGTCTGTAACTCTGCCTTACAAATAAATAAATAAATCGTTTTAAAAAAAAAATCCCAAATGTCTCTTATCCCTGAATTATTAACCATTTTCAATTTGGAATAAAGAAAACTGTAATTTTTCTTTGATTTGACAAATATTTACTTTGAATTATTTATTTTCCAACTCAGTTATTTAAACTGGAGGTAAAAAGGATGAGCATACTTTCTGACAGACTCTGGGTATCTTATTCTAGTCCCAAAATATCCATGGATTTTATTTACTGCATTTATAGATGAGAAGGCAACATCTCAGAATAATGCTATATATTCTTTCCCTAGGCAACATAGCCACTAAGATACTGTGGCTCAAAATTGAGTGTGTAGCAATGCTAAATCACAGAACACAATCAGTCTGATCTTACTCTGTTCACATAAATGATCCCTGCTACAATGAGCCTGTTTTGAGGATAGAAATCGTTCCTATAATTAGCATCATCTGCTTAATTTGATGATCAGCACTCACATTTCCCTGAGTGTTTGCTTCCATTGCCACATTGCTGATTATGCATTCATTATCCTGATATCTTGAGTGTGTGGAAAAGCTGTGCATGTTATTTTCATTTTGCCAAATAGGGGTCTGACAGCCAAAATGCTGTGGTCTGTCGTTACGACCACATCCCAGGGCACCTTGTCACAGCTACTTTGCAAGGGATTCTCAGTTTCATGCCTATGGTCCTGGATCAGCCCATTTGTTATCTTAGGAGCCAAACACTGATGTGTATTTTTAGCAACATGATTATGTTTCTTCCTCTGTCTGCAGAAGCTGATCTCCTTGCCAGTTATAGGACCCATCAGTTGACCTGCTGCCAGATGAGCTCCGCTCCTGTTATTAGACAGATTTTCCTTCCTCAGGATCATGTTTAGAGCAGCTATCCTTTCCTGAAACAGCACATCTTTTACTAAATAATATACCTGAAGTAAATGATTTTATTTGCATAATCTTAATAACCTAATTAAAGTTGGTAAAATGCAGCTTTTTTCATTTTGAAATTAACATATTCAGACCCAAATTAGCTAAGAAATAAATAGATCTCTTTTTTTATATCTTAAGTCATTTTATGGTTAATGTCATATGAACCAAGCATATAATTATTTAGTTTAAAAAACCCCATTCTTGTGTCCAACACCCATTGATACTGGCTTCTGAACTAGAGCCAAAGCAAAAGGAAATTCTTCTCCACAGTATTCAATCAATGCATGGGGATATTCTCTAATTTTTAAGATGGCAACTGGCTTTACCTTGTGTGTTTTCAAAACCAGTACATGTATTTAGTGACTTGCTAGTGTTAAATAGTTTTTTTTTAATATAAATTAATACTTGGTGAAATGTTATCGGGGTCCTACTTTGTGAATTTTCTCATTAGAAACACTGAACTATTGGCTAGAATGAATGATCTGCTGTTTCGGTTTTGTCTTCATACAGTCTGTTGATAGTTACTGTAGTTTAGTTCCTTCTATGCACCAGATATTAGTCTAAGTTGACATGTTACAAATATTATCGCTTCTCATCATGGCAAATATCAAATTAGGAACAGTTATTATTACCCTGTTTGACAGATGAGAAAACTGAAATTTGGAAAGGTTAAATCACTTGCTATAAAATATATCATTTTTTAAAAAAATTTATTTTTTTATTTGAGAGGTAGAGTTACAGACAGTGAAAGGGAGAGACAGAGAGGGTCTTCCTTCTGTTGGTTCACTCCCCAGATGGCTGCAATGGCTGGAACTGTGCTGATCCAAAGCCAGGAGCCAGGTACTTCTTGCCGGTCTCCCATGCAGGTGAAGGGGCCAAGGAACTTGGGCCACCTTGTGCTGCTTTCCTAGGCCGTAGCAGAGAGCTAGATTGGAAGAGGGGCAGCCAGGACTAGTACTGGCACCCATATGGGATGCCAGTGCCGCAGGCAGAAGTTTAACATACTGTGCCATGGCGCCGGCCCAAAATATATAATTAACCCATTATTTTTTATCATCAACTCATTAGTAGTCTAATGATTAAAGAAAAATCATGTACTTTAGGATAAAAATCTTTTCTTAGACTGCTTTTGGGGGAAGTCCTATTTATCCTGCCACAATCTTATTTCACTAAGCTAGTTCCAAAAAGTTGCATCCATTTTGTTGCAAAAGACAGGAGTTCATTAATTTTTATGACTGTACAGTATTCCATAGTGTATATATACCACATTTTCTTTACCCAGTCATCAATTGCTGGACATCTGGGTTTATCCCATATCTTAGCTGTTTGAATTGATCTGCAATAAACAGAGGGGCACAAATAAATCTTTCAAAGGCTGATTTCATTTCATTTATGTGAATTCCCAAGAGTGAGATGGCTGGGTCACATGGTAGATTTATTTTCAGATTCCTGAGGAATCTCCATAATGGAACTATCTTCCATAATGGAAGATACAGTCCCACCAACAGTATATTAGGGTACCTTTTCTCCCATATCCTCACCAGCATTTATTGTTTTTTCGATTTTTGATGATAGCCACCCTAACTGGGGTGAGGCGAAACCTGATGGTGATTTTTATTTAAATTTCCATGATGACTAGTGATCTTGAGCATTTTTTAAAAAACAAATTTACTTATTTATTTGAATCAGGATTAGAGAGAGAGAGAGAGAGAAATTTTTCATCCACTGGTTCACTCCCCAGATGGCCACAATAGCCAGCATGGGGACAAACCAAACCAGGATCCAGGAGCTTTGTCTGGTCTCCCATGTGGGTGGCAGGGGCCCAAACATTGTGTCAGCTTCCACTGCTTTCCCCAGGCCATTATTAGGAAGCTGGATCAGAAGTGGAGCAGCTGGGACTAGAACGCGTGCCCATATGGGTTGCCAGAGTCACAAGTGGCAACTTCACCCATTACACCACAATGCTGGCCCCCACCCTAAGCATTTTGTCTTATCATCTGCTGTCCACTTGAATTTCATCTTTTTAAAAATGCCTGTTCATATCCTTTACCCATTTCTTAACTGGATTGTTTGTTTTGTTGTTGAGTTTCTTGAGCTCTTTATAGATCCTGGATATTAATCCTTTATCAGCTGCATAGTTTGTGAATATTTTCTTCCATTCTACAAAGCTGCCCCTTCACCTTGTTGAGTGTTTCCTTTGCAGTGTAGAAGCTTCTTAGCTTGATTTAATCACATTTGTCCATTGTTGCTTTTATTGTCTGTGCTTCTAGGGTCTTATCCAAGAAGTCTTTGACTATGCCAATGTCTTGCAGTCTTCACAATGCTCTACTCTAGTAATTTAATGATATTAGACCATACATTTAGATTCTTGATCCATTATGAGTTGACTTTTGTGTAAGATGTAAGATAGGAATCTTGTTTCATACTTTTGCATAGATCCGATTTTCTCAACACCACTTGTTGAAGATATTGTCCTTTCTCCAAGGATTGATTTTTAGCTCATTTGTCAAAGATTAGTTGGTTGTAGCTGCATGAACTAACTTCTGGGATTTCTATTCTGTTCCATTGGTCTACATGTCTATTTATAGGTGATACCAGGCTTTTTTGATTATAACTGCTCTGTAGAATGTCTTGAAATCTGGTATTGTGATATTTACGGCTTTGTTTTTGCTGCTTAAGATTGAAAAGCATGTTTTAACGTGGTAAAGGTAGAAAGTTGAAAAAAGAAACCCATACAGTCATTGTCATTCTTGACTGGTCTATTGGAGTGTATGGGTAGCATAGTAATGGCCAAAACATCCAACCAACAATCTAAGATGGTATAATATGGGGACAAGGGATGTAGACAGTGATTTCCACTGGAAGATCAAAGCTTGATGTAGGAGGTGGGTTTGAACAGGCACAATAGTGATAGGCAAGACTCTCACAAATAGAGATCAGAGAAGGACACAACCGATGGAAGACAGAAGGCACAGCACAAAGAGAAATAGAAACAGAAGCATGTGGGTCAAAGTCAGGAAGTGAATGAAAAGAGATGAGAAGGTCCAATATGGTCTGACAAAGAGGTTCCGATAAGGAGGCATGAATTATTCTGTTCACCAAGTACACTCAGGGGTTGATTCTAGAGCTTCTGTAGCCCAAATAACTTCCAACTTAAGAAGTCAGGCATTAATTAGAATGAGAGGAGACTCTAGGGACCATCCAATGCAACCCCTTGCCATGTGTCAGGTGTGTGTGTATGTGTGTGTGTGTGTATGTATGTAGAACCACTGTAGTCCAGAGAAGTTATATTGAAAATGACAGCATTGGGATGGCACCAGCACTTGGGCCACCTAGAAATTTTAGAAATGGAGTTTATAGCATTTGGTAGACTTCAATGGTTTTCTAGAAGACTGTATGAAATTCAGACACTTCCTTCTGTTGGGAACTCTCCTTGTATCTGGGGCTAGGAATACAACAGTAGACTTCCTGTTTCTACAGACAACAAAAAGATGAACCAACAGAAAGAACCCTTTGGGCGCTGGTGGTGTGGCTTAGTGAATAAAGCCGCCTCCTGCAGTGCCGGCATCCCATATAGGCGCCAGTTCGAGACCCGGCTACTCCACTTCCAATCCCACTCTCTGCTATGGCCTCGGAAAGCAGTGGAAGATGGCCCAAGCCTTTGGGCCCCTGCACCTACATGGGAGACCCAGAAGACGCTCCTGGCTTCTGGCTTCGGATCAGCCCAGCTACAGCCATTGCAGCCAATTAGGGAGTGAACCATCAGATGGAAGACCTCTCTTTCACTCTCTCGTTCTCTCTCTCTGCCTCTCCTTCTCTCTCTGTGTAATTCTGACTTTCAAAAAAATAAATAAATCTTTTTAAAAAAGAACCCTTTGGAAATATTCAGGGTAACATGGTGGGAATTTTCAAGATGTACTTAGAGATAAGGAAGCATAGAAGAATGTGGACCTGAGGTGTTAGTCCTATTTAGTCTCTAATGAGATTTTTCATTGATTTCCCAAAGAGAGATGACCTGAGAAAATGTGAGTAAAACAAGAGATGGTTGCCAACCAGATGCCTCTCCAACTCCCTAGAGCCAGGCTCTACCTCATTGCTGTTGCAACAGATGTTTCCTTGGGTGATGAGATCTGCTGCTTGGGTCACTGCACACATATACACCTTGTACTGAATTGAGAACAGCAAGGGAAATAAAGGAGAAGTAAATATGAACGGGTTTTTTAAAAGATTTATTTTTATTTATTTGAAAAACAGAGTTACAGAGAGAGGTAGAGACAGAGAGAGAGGTCTTCCATCCACTGGTTCACTCCCCAAATGGCCACAATGGCCAGAGCTATGCTGATTCGAAGCCAGAAGCCAGGAGCTTCTTCTGGGTCTCTCATATGGGTTCAGGGTCCCAAGGACATGGTCCATCTCAGATTGGCTCAGCTCCAGCCATTTTGTATGTATGGAACATGAGATAATAATCAATTATGAGTCAGCCAAAATCAGTAGTTGCTTGTTTTTTTTTTAATTTATTTATTTGAAAAACAGAATGAGGGAGTGTGGAGAGAGAGAGAGAGAGAGAGAGAGAGAGAGAGAGAGATGTCTTTGATCTGTTAATGTTCACATCAGCCACAGCTGGGCTAACCCAAATCCAGAAGCCAGGAACTCCATCAGTGTCTTCCATGTGGGTGGCAGGAACTCAAGTATTTGAGCCATCACCTGCTGCCTACCAGGCACAGTAGCATGAGTCACAGGGCACCCAGATATTTGGTCAAACATTATTTGGCATGTTTCTGTGTAGGTGTTTTTGGGGTCAGATTGGCATTTCAGTTGGGGTATTGAATGAAATGATTATCCTCAATTAGTTGAAGAGACTTCATTCAACTGATTGAAGGGCTGATTAGAACAAAAAGTGTGACCCTCCCCTGAGCAACAGAGAAAGCTGTCTGGCTGCCCTTAAGCTGGAACGTTAGCTTTTTCCTGTCATTGGACTTGAATTGAAACATCAGCCCTTCTTTGGTCTTGAGTCTCCAGAACTTCAGATTAGAGCTGCAATCCCAGATCCCTTGATCCTCACTATGATACCACACTATTGGCTCTCCTGGATCTCCAGCTCACCAACTCACCCTGTGGATGTTGGGACTTGACAGTCTCCATAATCACATGAGCCAAATCCTTGTGTGTGTGCATGCACACAGCCTATTGATTCTCTTTCCCTGGGGAATCCCAACTACGACAGCCATTACAGTGCATCAAGCACCATAGAGACAGAGCTGGGACAAGAGAGAACTGGACGGGCACAGGGTGACTCTGTGCCTTGCTGGGGAACAATAACTAAATGTGAGCCAATGAAACCCCAAGAAAGCAGAATCAAACTGTCTCCATTTGAAATCTTTGTACAAACTTGCCAGGAGGAGTTGAAGAAGGAGCACCCAGATGATTCTTTTTTTTTAACTTTTATTTAATGAATATAAATTTCCAAAGTACAGCTTATGGATTACAATGGCTCCCCCCCACACACAACTTCCCTCCCACCCACAACCCTCCCTTTTCCCGCTCCCTCTCCCCTTCCATTCACATCAAGATTCATTTTCAATTCTCTTTATATACAGATCAGTTTAGCATATATTAAGTAAAGATTTTAACAGTTTGCACCCACATAGAAACATAAAGTGAACAATACTGTTTGAGTACTAGTTATAGCATTAAATCACAAGGTACAGCACATTAAGGACATGGGACTCCAAATCCCTTAAGTTGGGTGGTAAAAAATATCATCTTAAGTGTTAAAGTGACCATATTAAGTGTTAAAGTGATCATTTAAAGAAAATTAAGTGTTAAAGGGTCATATAAATAAGATCAAGTGTCTCATAATAATAATAGAATTAAAAAGGAGAGGGGCAGGCTGTGGCGCAGCAGGTTAATGCCCTGGCTTGAAGTGCCGGCATCCCATATGGGCACTGGTTCAAGACCCAGCTGCTCCACTTCCTGTCCAGCTCTCTGCTATGGCCTGGGAAAGCAGTAGAAGACGGCCCAAGTCCTTGGGCCCCTGCACCCACACGGGAGACCTGGAAGAAGCTCCTGGCTCCTGGCTTTGGATCGGCGCAGCTCCGGCTGTTGCGGCCAATTGGGGAGTGAACCATCAGATGGAAGACCTCTCTCTCTCTCTCTCTCTCTCTCTCTGCCTCTCCTCTCTCTGTGTAACTCTGACTTTCAAGTAAATAAATAAATAGCTAAAAATAAATAAATAAACAAAATCTTTTATAAAAAAAGAAAAAAGAATTAAAAAGGAGAGAATATTTCAACATGGGAAGCAATCTCATAGACTCTATGAGCAAGCTCACAGAGTGGCAATGGCTATAAATAGGACTTTGACCTCAGAATCAGCCTTAAGTCATTCTGATCTGGCTGAAAAGTCCATGAAAGCATTTCAGGTATGAAAATACAAGACACTGTGGCAAAAAAAAAAAAATGTCCTACATGAAAGATCTCTATGAGACCCCAGTGGAAAGAAATGGCTATCAAAGAAGGATGGACTTTTCTCTGAAGGGAGGAGAGAATGTACACCTTGCTAATGGTCTTGGCTAAATACTGACAGAGACTGTGCTTTCAAAAGGCTTCCATAACATTGGCAGTTCATGTGAAGAGCCTTGGGTGATTACTGACGTCATATATATGAGTGTTAATTGTTAAATTAACAGCAGGAGTCACTGTGCACTTACTCCCCATGCAAGACTTCTGTCCTCAATGAGTTGTATTATGAGAATTAACTGTAAAACTTGTTCTCAAGCAGTTTTTTTGTGTGTTTGTGTATGCAAGTTGTTTAAATCTTTACTTAGTATAGAGTTGGTCTTCTGTGTATAAAGTTAATTGAAAATGAAAAACAAAACAAAAAAACACAAATGTTGATTGCTGAAAAGCATGAGAATGAAGCTCTCTGTGGGTTTTAGCTTTAACATGGATAGCAAAATGTACAGAATTTGAATTTAAGTGATATCAACATTAATAAAGGCAATATAAACACTCAAAAAAATGTTCAAGGACACCAATGCGCTCAAGAGGACCTTTTCCTTGTTCTGATCTGAGCATCACCCCCAAATCAAAGGAGGATGCCCTGTCCTTTCTATTAGTGATGTTGCAAAGCCAATGGGAGTGATGTGGAATACCACTGCTCAGATGGCAGGTGGTCTACTGAAGAAAAGGCTCCTAAGTTTTGAAGGACAAGTATTTCATTGAGCTAAAGGAAAGCCTAATGCAACAAAAAAGGTGTCATCAGGGCAAAAAAACAAAAACAAAAACAAAACAAACAAAAAAAAACAAAAACAAAAACAAAACAAACAACAACAACAACAACAACAAAAAAAAAAAAAAAAAAAAAACAAGAAATAAAGGGAAGACAAAGAAAATGATAATGGGCCAGTGCCGCGGCTCACTAGTCTAATCCTCCGCCTTGCGGCGCCAGCATACCAGGTTCTAGTCCTGGTCGGGGCACTGGATTCTGTCCCGGTTGCCCCTCTTCCAGGCCAGCTCTCTGCTGTGGCCAGGGAAGTGCAGTGGAGGACGGCCCAAGTGCTTGGGCCCTGCACCCCATGGGAGACCAGGAGAAGTACCTGGCTCCTGCCATCGGATCAGCGTGGTGCACCAGCCGCAGCGCGCCGTCCGCAGCGGCCACTGGAGGGTGAACCAATGGCAAAGGAAGACTTTTCTCTCTGTCTCTCTCTCTCACTGTCCACTCTGCCTGTCAAAAAAAAAAAAAAAAGAAAGAAAGAAAGAAAGAAAGAAAGAAAGAAAGAAAGAAAAGAAAAGAAAATGATAATGAATAAGTTTTTTCTACCACAGTTTTTTCCCCTTGTCTATAAAGCATTTAACATTCTTGACACAATTCACTCCTTTTAAGGAAAAAAAAAAGAAACGTATGGCTGTGTATGATTTTTTCTTGAGCTATACAGTGTATTTTCCTGTAATAGTTAACATCATACCAATGTGTCTTCAGATAGCCCTATCCTAGTGGATTCTCAAGAGCCACTAACTCTGCCTTGTATATAAGAGGGTTGTAAATTGAGATGTAAATTGGAACCAGGTTCTTGGTGCATAGCACAAGCTAGTTATAAATGGAGAAAGTAGGTTTTTTTCATCTTCAGTGTCTCTGAAGCAGCTTATACAAAATAATTGTTGTTCTGTTAACTATCACTCTGTAATTGCAAAAAAATGCAGCTGTTTTACTGATATTCTGAATGCTTCTAAGTAAATACAATTTTTTAATTAAAAAAGAAATAAAGGGCCATGACTAATACTCTGTTCTGTTCTTGAAGTAGAAAGAGGCTTAATACAAGGATTAGAAGCTCATTATCCATTGGAAAGACTAGGGGAGCATAAATTATAGAATTCATCACTGGCATTTAGGTAATCAGGAAATAAAGGATCACAAAATCCTGGAGTGATTCATAGGAAGCGAGTGAATCACAGCAAGATGTGCAGAAGTTGATGGCCCAATCTAATGTCTGTCTTGCGCTGAAGCCCCCACCTTGGACTTTCTGTTCTGTAGGAGCAAAATGGCTTCTGTTTTTCTCTCTCATCTTCAAATGTCACCCTGGCATCAACTATCATACCAGGGACTCTTATGGGAGGAATCTAAACTTGAATTCTGCCAGGAAGAGAGAGTGTGGGAAGTGCAGTTCCAGCCTCTATGATGAAGAAGAGCGCTCAGAAGGATCATAAAGCAAACATCAAGGGAAAGAAAAGACTCAATAGAATGAAAACCCATGGATCCAGGTAACAACAGCATGTCCTCCTGTCGCTCCCCATCTTCACGGAGGAACGACACAGGACCCTGCGCTGTTCTTTTGTCTGCTCGGCCCTCCCCGGGTTTGCTGCTGGTTCTTCCCGGGTTGGCTGCTGGTCCTTCCCGGGTTGGCTGCTGGTCCTTCCCGGGTTGGCTACCATCCCTTCCACCTCCGTGGAAGGGCAGTTCCCCCTGGCCACATTCCCCACTTCCGCAGGGGAGCGGCACACCGCCGGCCGGCTCTCTCGGGGGCCGCACAGGCGTTCCTTCAGATGTTCCCCTTAGATGTTCCTGGTGCATGCCGTCTCTCTCCTCCTTTATAGTCCTCCTCCGCCAATCCTAACTCGGCTGCCCACACGCCGAGTACGCTGCTCTCCTCCAATCAATAGCAAGTCCTACAGTTTATTAGTTGAACTGGAGGCAGCTGTGCGGAAGCTGTTTACTTCTCTCCCAGCGCCATATTGTGGGAGAGCAGATGCATAGAATAAGTCTTAATTCCAGTAACTCAGTCTAGTCCGGTTGCTCCCCACATCCTCCTTTCTTACCCACAGCAGAGGCACAATTTTAGCTGTGATCAGACTGGCAAGCGGAGTGAGTGTTCTTGCTTCTCGATTGTGAAGCGTCTATGGGATTCCACAAACTCAGCTGTTGATGTCAGTGGGAAAGCCACCTTCTCCTAGAAGTCTATGACATCATCAACTTTTCTCATTTTGGGGTCTTTTGGACCAGGTGATGCCTACTATATCAGTGGTATTTAAACAAATTCAGCTATTCTATTTACCTGACATTAACCACCAAAGGGAAGGTGGACCAGGTATAGAGAAAAAAATTTAAAACTTAAGCCAGGCTAGCAAGATGACGCATTCCTCCGTCTATAAGTTAATGACTCCCTTGTATGGAAGTGATTTACCAAACAGTTAAAAGAACTTTCTAGCATTCTGTCCAGGGTTCAACAAATCCAGATAGTAATTACTACAGGCATACAAATAGTTTGGTTAATAAACTCAGCTCATAACTATAACGTGAATTTACAAGGCTCTATGAGTATTTACTAACCAAGTAGTACACTGGCACTTTAATGGAGTATAATGTCAACAATGAAATATACTGTAAAAGCTGTTTGCATTTAAGACTCTAGAATGTGGAACTAACATATGCAGTTCAGAAGTAAAAAGTGCTTGAGAGTTCTGTTTGCCTTCTATTATCACTGCAGCTGATCATCATGAAAGCTCTCCTTCATTGCATGCTGACCGCAAGTGTGATTTAACGGCATTCAGACAAAGCTTTTTATCTCACCTAACAGTGGCACCCACTGTGAACTAGCTAATGATGTAGGTTAAGCTGTCTATGATGATGCAAATCATAGGAAGTTCAGGGATCTGGAGAAAATTCTATTACAGTTATAGGGAAAAAACAAGTATCTCATTTCATTAACTCCATGAATGACCTTTCAGGAAAAGCAGACTAAGGAATGGTATCCCCACTCTATAGATGGTTAAACTTGGAAAAATAAAGAGAACTGCCCAAGAACCAAGAAGCCTGGATCTGAATCTGGGTGTGCTTGAGTCAAACCCGCACTGCTTGATCATTCTGCTTCTAGCATTATGGGTAATAGAAGGGCATTACTAGCAATAAAGGAGGCTATTATTAGCAATGAGAAAGCACAAAGTGCAAAATTATAATGCAGGATTCTGTTAATTATTCTTCAGGGGAGACAAGCATTTGTTATTTAAGCAGACAACCTACCTTATTAAAATAGCCAGTAGGACGACGCCGCGCTCACTAGGCTAATCCTCCACCTGTGGCGCTGGCACTCCGGGTTCTAGTCCCGGTTGGGGCACCAGATTCTGTCCCGGTTGCTCCTCTTCCAGTCCAGCGTTCTGCTGTGGCCCAGGAGGGCAGTGGAGGATGGCCCAAGTCCTTGGGCCCTGCACCCGCATGGGAGGTCAGGAGGAAGCACCTGGCTCCTGGCTTCGGATTGGCGCAGCATGCCAGCCGTAGTGGCCATTTGGGGGGTGAGCCAACGGAAGGAAGACTTTCTCTCTGTCTCTCTCTCTCTCACTGTCTAACTCTGCTTGTCAAAAAATAAATAAATAAATAAATAAATAAATAAAAATAGCCAGTAAACACGTTGGCTCTTCTTCAGGAAAGGCTGCAAATGTCTAGATGAGTACATTTTAAAACAAGGAAATTCACATATAGGATTATTTGCTAAAGGGCACTAATAGTGCTAAGGAAGGCAAGAAAACTTGGGGGCCACACAATGACCAGACTGAATGATAGAGCTGCTTTCCCACTTCCTCCACTGAGTCCCAGATCCCTTAAGTGAGGGACCATGATTTCTTTTGGGATCCAGCACTAGGAGATGGGATTCCAAATGAATAGTGTTGTAGTGTTGCTAAATGACTTTCTTTGTTTTAAAGACAGTGGTTGTAAAGGCTAATAATTCAGGGAATGAGATGGCAAAGAAATGACAGTTGGGATAGGAGGTAAAATAACACAGAGGGGTGTTGAGAACTAAGGAAAACCCTAGAGCAATTTCCTATCTAAAAAGAGCTGCAAATATTCAGCTAAGGAGATTGATCACAATGTTTGCTGGCCCAGGTCTTTAAGTTTTTAAAGAGAAGACAGGGATGTATATTTTATTTGAAATAATATAATTTTTAAATTTCTTGATTTTTTTAAATTAACAAGCTTGTATGTATTTATGGTGTACTACATCAGGTTTTGAAATATATGTATGTTGTGGAATAGTTAAATCAAGCTAAGTAACATCTGTATCACCTCTTATACTTAATTTTTTGTGAGAACACTTAAAATCTATTATTTTAGTAATTCAAGTACACATCATTCTTAGCCATAGTCACCATGTTGTACAGCAGTTATCTTCAGCTTTCTCCTCCTAATTGAATTTTGTGTCCTTTGAACAGATCTGCAAACCTTCCCCTCCCTATCAGACACTGCTAACCCTCATCCTGTATCTATGAGTTTGACTATTTCGAATTCCACATATGAGTATAAGTGAAATAATTCAATATTTGTCTTTCTGTGCTTGGCTTATTTTGCTTAACATAATGTCCCCCACCTTTATCCATCTTGCTGAAAATGATAGGATTATCTTATTTTTAAGGCTGTATAATATTCCATCATATATAGATATGTACATTTTCCATATCCATCCATTCTTTGAGGGACACTTAGGTTGATTTTTCTATCTTGGCTATTGTGAATAATGCTACAATGTACAGAGATATGAAGATATCTCTTTAACATATTGATTTTATTTCTTTTATATATTCAGTAGAGATGTTACAGTATCATATTGTAGTTCCATATCTTTAATTTTTGAGGAGGATCCCTACAGTGTTCCCTAATGGCTGTGCTAATTTGCATCTCCACCAATGAAATCATCTGATTTTGGTGGTGGTGGTGGTGGCAGGGAGCTTACAAAAGAAAATTTATCTATTCCATCACCTGTAAATCTTTGTCTACAAGTTAAACAAAAACACACACCAGTGCTGTCAAACAATGCAATATATATAGCAGCATATAGTCAGCTATACAGTGGTAGTCATAATAAAGAAAATGGTAGTTGAAAGGAATATGAAAGAGGCGCTGGTGCTGTAGCGGGCTGAGCAACCATCCATAGTGCTGGCATCCCATATGGGTATCAGTCCGTGTCCTGACGGCTCTTCTTCCCATCCAGCTCTCTGCTTATGGCCTGGGAAAGCATTGGAAGGTGGTCCAAATGTTTGAGCCCCTGCACACATGTGGGAGACTCAGAAGAAGCTCCTGGCTCCTGGCTTCACAGCAGCCCAGCTCCAGCCATTGCAGCCATTTGGGGAGTGAACCAGCAGATGGAAGACCTTTCCCTCTGATTCGCCCTCTCTCTGTCTGTAGCTCTCCCTCTCAATAAATAAATAAAAATATTTTTAAAAATTCTGGCTAGGTGAAATTATTAAGTTCTTATTACAGTACTAAATATTTGATAGAAAAGCTCATTATTTTGCCTCAATAAAGCTGGGATAAAAATAGGGCATTTCAGAGACACTCATGAAGGGCTTTGTAGATCAGTGATTGTATCTGAGATTTCTTTTTCAGGATTAAAATCTCTGTACTTCATTGTTTGAATGCTCAAGTGACACGTGAAAAATCACTTACTCTGAAATCAACAACAACCACAGGATCTTTTGTTTATTATTTAGGCAGTAATAATTTATCAGCTTTCCCCAATGCTTTAAAATGTGAGGTGTTTATTGTAATAACTACATATTCTTGAGGAGTTTCTTTCACAAACTTTTTCAGAGGTTGTTTTTATTTAATTTTCTCCTTGGTTTAAGACTTTCATCATTACCAGGCTAGGAAATATATCCCACATTTACCATCCTTTGCCATTTCTTCCTAGAAAAAGTCATGTTTGCTGCATATTATTTACCTTCTTTGACATTCATGTTCCTGTCTCCTTTTCAGGCCCCTCTGCCCTCTGTGCAATGTTTTTCACATTGGAAGCTATTTTTTTATATAGATTTTTTCTACTTATTTGAAAGACAGAGTTACAGAGAAGTAGAGGGGGAGAGAGAGAGAGGGAGAGAGAGAGAGAGAGGTCTTCCATCCTCTGGTTCACTCCCCAAATGGCCACAATGGCCAGAGCTGAGCTGATCCGCAGCCAAGAGCCAGGAACTTCCTCCAGGTCTCCCAAGTGGATGTAGGTGTTCAAGGACCTGGGCCATCCTCCACTGCCCTCCCAGGTGCATCAGCCAGGAGCTAGATTGGAAGTGGAGCAGTCGGTACCCACATGGGATGCCAGCACTGCAGGCCAGGGCTTTTCACAACACCAGCCCTGGAAGCCCTTCTTTTTACACAAAACAATTTCTTTCATATATTCTCTTGCTCTAAATACACATTTGCTTTGGGAATTCAGAACTTATTATGAAACAACTTATACTCTGCCAATCTTAAAATTTGTATTTTATTTGTATTTGTTTGAGGGGGGAGAAGGGTAGTGAAAGAGAGAGAGAGAAAGAGAGAGAGAGAGAATATGCTTCTATTCATTGATTCATTCCCCCAAATGCCCACAATAGCCAGGGCTAGGCCAGGTGAAAGCTAGGAATTAGCAACTCTATCTAGCTCTACTACATGGGTATCAGGAAACCAACCTCTTGAGCCTGTTTCATTCCAGAGTGTACATTAGCAGGAAGTTGGAATTGAAAGTGGAGCAAATGAAAAGCCTCCTAGAGCATTTCAGGCAAAGAAGGCGAGACACTGTAGCAAAAAATGTCCTACATGAAGGACCTTGGTGAGTGAGAACCCATGGAAAGAAGTAGTCATCAAAGAAGAAAGTGCTTAAACAGCACTCTGGCCTCAGAATCAGCCCTTAACACGTTTGGATCTGGCTAAAATGCCCATAAGAGTATCTCAGGCATGGAAAGCCAAGACACTGTGGCAAAAAATGACCTAAATGAAAGATCTCTGTGAGTGAGATCCCGGTGGAAAGAACGGGCCATCAAAGAAGGAGGTACCTTTCTCTGAAGGGAGGAGAGAGCTTCCACTTTGACTATGGCCTTGTCTAAATAAGGTCAGAGTTTGTGAACTCAAGAGGCTACCATAGCCTTGGCAGCTCATAACAAGAGCCTCGAGTGATTACTGAAGTCATAAATAAGGTGTCAATTGTTAAATCAACAACAGGAGTCCCTGTGCACTTGCTCCCCATGTAGGATCTCTGTCCTTAATGTGTTGTCCTATGAGAATTAATGATAAAACTAGTCTTCAAAGAGTAATTTATACTTTGTGTGTCTGTGTGGGTGCAAACTGTTGAAATCTTTACTCAGTATAGACTTTATCTTCTGTATATAAAGATAATTGAAAATGAATCTTGATGTGAATGGGATGGGAGAGGGAGTAGGAGATGGGATGGTTTGCAGGTGGAAGGGTAGGTGCCAGCCCCTTTAATTAACTATAATTCAAAGTTATACTTACAAAATTAAAATAAAAGCTTTCTATAAAAAATTAGTACATGTCTGTGAAAACTTCAAACAAATCCCAAGTACAGAGAGTAGAAATTGAAAGTCCCCTTTGGCCCCTGTCCCGTACCTCTACCTAGAAATAACTATTATCAAATGAGTGTTTCTCCACCAGGTCTTTGTCTAATCCTTTTGGATGCATCACACATACATATATGTACACTCAAATGTGTGTTTTTGCCTTTTTAAATATAAATAGCAACATGCTATACCTATGCCACATTATTCTGGAACTTGCTATATTAGGCATTGTGTGTTGGAAGCATCTATCTGTGAAGTTTGCCAACCAACTTTTAGATTTTGTATTATTCATGAACTTGAATATATGCATGAAGTATGATCCAAAGTACTTCATTTAGATTTGGAAGCTCATTGAGATTTACATGAAGTTTCAAAAATGTTGGTAGCTAAGTCTCTCTATCCAGGTCTATTTAAGAAAAGTGGTCTTGGGAAGTGTTGTTAACTGGATCTATAAACTGACTCACGTCATAAAAGTGCCTAGGAAACTGGTTGTTAGAAAGATTAAACAGTGAGTGATATTTTATTTATTTATTTATTTATTTAAAAGGCAGAGTTACAGAGAAAGAGAGGTCTTCCTTCTGCTGGTTCACTCCCCAAATGGCTGCAATGGCTGGAGCTGAGCCAATCCAAAGCCAGGAGTTGAGGGCTTCTTCCAGGTCTCTCACACAGGTGCAGAGACCCAAGGACTTGGGCCATCTTCCACTGCTTTCCCAGGCCATAGCAGAGAGCTGGATCAGAAGTGGAGCAGCCAGGACTTGAACTCTCCACCAATATAGGATGCCAGCACTGCAGGCTGTAGCTTTACCTGGTACGCTACAGTGCTGGCCCCAACAGTGAGTAAAATTAATAGGCATTGTGCATTTGTAGTACAACTTACAGATAATACCACTAAGATGCCACACAGAAAAAGACAAATTCATATTGCAGTACAATAGGGCACCCTGTACTTGGGCTTGGTCAACACCAATGCAAGCCTGATGGATTATTTTTTATTAGATGTTTTGATGTTTTAGAGAAGCATAAGTACCACCAACCCAACCCACCCCCAAAAGATAGAAAGATTCATTTTTATTTTTTCCCCAGGAAGCTTTTATTTAAGGTGTATAAACTTCATGCACTTCATAAAAACAGCATTAGGAATATAGTGATTCTTCCCACCATGACCACCTTCCCGCCCATACTACCACTTCTCTTCCTCCACCCTCTTCTATTCCCATTCTTATTTTTCACTAAGATCTATTTTCAATTAACATTTTAAGGATTTATTTATTTGAAAGCCATAGTTACACAGATAGAGAAGGAGAGGCAGAGAGAGAGAGGTCTTCCATCCACTGGTTCACTCCCCAATTGGTCGCAATGGCCAGAGCTGCGCCGATCCAAAGCCAGGAGCCAGGAGCTTCTTCTGGATCTCTCACGTGGGTGCAGGGGCCCAGTGACTTGGGCCATTTTCTATTGCTTTCCCAGGCCATAGCAGAGCACTGGATTGGAAGTGGAGCATAGGGAACTCGAACCGGCACCCATACAGGATGTTGGCACTGCAGGTGGCGGCTTTCCCTGCTACACCACAGTACCAGCCCCTTCAATTAACTTTATAAACATACGATTAACTCTATTCTAAGTAAAGAATTCCACAAATTGTTTGAAAAAAAAAAAAAAAAACACCTGTTCCTCAACAGTCCAAAGGCTGTTCAAAGTCATTGCATCTCAAAGTGTTACTTTCACTTCTATAGATTACCTTTTAGGTACTCTATTAGTTATCACAGATCAGGGAGCATATACAGTATTTGTCCTTTTGGGACTGCCTTATTTCAGTATGATGTTTTCCGGTTTCATCCATTTCGTTGCAAATGACAGAGTTTCTTTCTTTCTTTCTTATTTCTTTTTTTCTTACTTTCTTTCATTTTTTTTTTTACTGATGGGTAGTATTCCACAGAGTACATATCCCATAATTTTTTCATCCAGCCTTCAGTTGATGAGCATTTGGGTTGATTCCTTATATTAGCTATTGTGAATTGAACTGTAATAAACATGGAGGTACAAATAACTCTTCCTATGCTGATTTCATTCCTTTTGGGTAAATTCCCAGGAGTGGGATGGCTGTTCAGATTTCTGAGGTATCTCCATTCCTGTCTTCTACAGTGGCTATACAAGCATACATTTCTTCCAACAGTGGATTAGGGAAACTTTTCCCTCACATCCTTGCCAGAATTTGTTGTTTGTAATTTCTGTATGAAAGCCATTCTAACTGGGGTGAGGTGAAACCTCATTATGGTTTTGATTTGCATTTTCCTGACAGCTAGTGATCCTGAGCATTTTTTCATGTGTCTGTTTGCCATTTGGATTTCCTCTTTTGAGAAATGTCTGTTTAAGTTCTTTGCTCATTTCTTAACTGGGTTGTTTGTTTTGTTGTGGCTGGGTTTCTTGAACTCTTTATAGATTGTGGTTATTAATCCTTTATCGGTTGCATAGTTTGCAAATAAGTTCTTCCATCCTGTCAGTTGCCTCTTCACTTTGCTGTGTTTCTTTTGCAGTACAAAGCTTTTCAATTTTATGTAATCCCATTTGTCAATTTTGGCTTTGATTGCCTTGCCTCTGTGGTCTTTTCCAAGAATTCTTTGCCTATACCAAGACCTTGCAGGGTTTCCCCAATGTTCTCTAACAGTTTGATGGTATTGGGTTGCAGATTTAGATCTCTAAACTATGTTGAGTGGATTTTTGTGTAAAGTATGGTAGGGGTCTTGCGTCATACTGCTGCATGTGGAGATCCAGTTTTCCCAGCACCACTTATTGAAGAGACTGTCCTTGCTCGAGGGATTAATTTTAGCTCCTTTGTCAAAGATTAGTTGGTTGTAGATGCATGGGTTGATTTCTGGAGTTTCTATTCTGTTCCATTGGTCTATCCATCTGTTTTTGTACCACTACCAGGCTGTTTTGATTAGAACTGTGCTGTAGTATGTCTTGTAATCTGCTATTGTGATACCTCTGGCTTTGATTATGTTGTATATGATTGCTTTAGCTATTCAGAGTCTCCTGAGTTTCCATATGAGTTTCAGCATCATTTTTTCTATATCTGAGAAGAATTCCTTTGGTATTTTAATTGGGATCATATTGAATCTGTAAATTGCTTTTGGTAATATGGACATTTTGATGATACTGATTCTTCCAATCCATGAACATGGAAGGTTTTTCCATCTTTTTTTTTGTAACTTCTTCTATTTCTTTAATGTGCCATAATTTTCACTGTAGAGATCTTTGAAATTCTTGGTCATATTTTTTACAAAGTATTTGGGGTTTTTTTTCGCAGCTCTTGTAAATGGGAATGATTCTAGAAGTTCTTTCTCAGCCAGTCATTGTCTGTGTATACAAAGGCTATTGATATTTACGTGTTGATTTTATATTCTGCCACCTTTCCAAACACTTCTATGAGTTCCAATAGTCTCTTGGTGGAGTCTTTTGAATCCCCTATATATAGAATCATGCCATCTGCAAATAGGGATAGTTTGACTTCCTCCTTCCCAATTTGTATCCCTTTGCTCTCTTATCATTGCCTAATGGCTCCAGCTAAAACTTCCAGGACTATATTAAATAATAATGGTTAGAGTGGCCATCCTTTTCTGGTTCTGGATATTAGTGGGAATGCTTGCAACTTTTCTCCATTCAATAGGATGCTGGCCATGGGTTTGTCAAAAATTGCTCTGATTGTGTTGAGGAATGTTCCCTCTATACTCAATTTGCTTAAAGTTTGCATCATGAAAGGGCATTGTATTTTATCAAATGCTTTCTCTATATCTATTGAGATAATCATATGCTTTTTGTTCTTTAATTTGTTAATGTGATGTATCACATTGATTGATTTGCAAATGTTGAACCATCCCTGCATACCTGGGATAAATCCCACTTGGTCCAGGTGAATGATCTTTCTGAAGTGTTGTTGAATTCGATTGCCTAGAATTTTGTTGACAATATTTGCATCTATGTTCATCAGGGAAATCTCTTTCTCTGCTGTATATTTTTAAGGTTTAGGTATTAAGGTGATGCTGGCTTCATAGAAGGACTTTGGGACGATTCCCTCTTTTTCAATTGTTTTGAATAGCTTGAAAAGAATTGGAGTTAGCTCTTTTTTAAATGTCTGTAAAATTCAGCAGTGAAGTTGTCTGGTCCTGGGATTTTCTTTGTTAGGTGGGTCTTTATTACTGATTCAATTTCCATCTTGGTTATTGGTCTGTTTAGGTTTTCTCTGTCCTCATGGCTCAATTCAGGTAAGTTGTAGGTGTCCAGAAATTTACCCATTTCTTCTAGATTTCCTGATTTGTTAGCATGTAACTCTTTGTAGTAATTTCTGATGATTTGTTTTATTTCTGTGGCATCTGTTTTACATTTCCTTTTTCATCGCTAATTTTATTGATTTGGGTCCTCTCCCCTCCCCCTTTTTTGGTTAGTTGGACAAATGATGTGTCAATTCTCTTTTTTCAAAAAACCTGTATTTTGTTTTGCTGATATTTTGTATTTTATTTGTTTCAATGTTGTTTATTTCTTTAATTTTAATTATTTCTTTTCTCCTATTAGTTTTGGGTTTGGTTTGATGTTATTTTTCTAGGTCTTTGAGATGCACTGATAGCTCATTTATTTGGTGCCTTTCCAATTTCTTGATGTAGGCACCAATTGGATACACTTTCCTCTTAATACTCCTTTTGCTGTAAACCATATGTTTTGATACGTTGTATTGTCATCTTTATTCATTTCCAGAAATTTTTTGAATTCCTTTTTTATTTCTTCTGTGACCCACTGCTCATTTGGGAGTATGTTGTTCAGTCTCCATGTGTTTATATATGTTCTAGAGATTCTTGAGTTGTTGACTTCCAGTTTCATTCCATTATGGCAAGAGAAGATGCATAGTATGATAATGATTTTTTTGAATTTGCTGACACTTGTTTTATGGCCTAGTATGTGATCTATCCTAGAGAAAGTTCCATGCACTGGAGAGAAGAATCTGTATTCTGCATTTGTAGAATGGCAAGTTCTGTAGATAGCCATTAGGTCCATTTGGTCTATAGAGTCTATTAACTGTTGTTTACTTGTTGATTTTCTGTCTGGCTGATCTGTCCATTGCTGAAAGTGGAGTATTGAAGTCATTCATTACTATAATATTGGAGTCTATGTCTCCTTTTTGATCCATTAACATTCTTTTTAAATAGGTGCCCCATAATTAGAAGCATATATGTTTTAATAGTCCCATCTTTTTAAATTGATTCCTAATCATTCTATAGTGCCACTTTTGTCTCTTTTAACAATTTTTGTGTTAAAGTCTATTTTGTCTGATATTAGAATGGCTACACCAGCTCTCTTTTGGTTTGTTAGCATGTAATATCTTTTTCCATCCTTTTACTTTCAGCCTGTGTGTGTCTTTGTTGGTGAGATGTGTTTCTTATAGGTAGCAAATAGATGGGTTTTGTTTCTTAATCCACTCAGCCAGTCTGTATCATTTAACTGAAGAGTTGAGGCCGTTTATATTCAAGGTGACTATTGATAAGTAAACGGCTTGGCCCTGCCATAAATCCCATTAGTATTTCTATTTCTTACTTTGAATTTCCTTTGTGCTTTTATTGGGAGATTTTCTGCCTTCACCTTCTTTCACAGTGATAACTATATTTCTGTGTTTCTGTGTGTACACATCTTTAAGCAACTTTTATAAGGCTGGACAGGTGTGACAAATTCTTTCAATTTTTGTTTGTTAGGGAAAGTCTTTATTTCACCTTCATTCATAAATGAGAGCATTGTGGGGCACCGTATTCTGGGTTGACAATGTTTTCCTCTTAAGACTTGTAATATACCTCTCCATTCTCTCCTATCCTGTAGGGTTTCTGATGAGATGTCAGCTGTGGATCTAATTGGAGATCCTCTGAAAGTAATCTTCTGTTTCTCTTGTGCACATTTTAGAATGTTTTCTTAACAGCTTTTTTTGTCTGCTTTTTGTTGTTTTGTTTTTTTCTTCTTTTGCTTTTCCATCTTTTCTTTTCCTTTTTCTTATTTTATTTATCATTCTTTCATATTAATCCTAGAACTCCTTGCTTAGCATAGAGTTAATCACATGAGTATAAAGTTAATTGAAAAATAGATCTTAGTAAAAAATAAGAGTGCAATAGGAAGGGAAGGGGTGGGAGGACAGGGGGAGAACAGGCACAATAGGAAGAATTATCATGATCCTAAATTTGTAATTGTAAAATGTATAAAGTCTATAACTGTAAAGCAGTATAGTTCTGCAAATATTACTATGGACTTACTTCAAAGGGTACAGTTTATAAAATTTCCATGGGACCCCAAATTCCCTTAAGCTTGGAGGTAGGAATAGCATGTCAACTGTTAAAGGGATTATATGGATATAATTAAATGTTAAAGTGATCACATAGATAGGAGCAAGTGTTAAAGTGATCATATAAATAGGAATAGTGTTTGGTAATAATAATAGATAGAATTAAAAAGGAGTGAATGTTCCAACATGGCAAGCAGTTCATACAGCAGACTCATAGAATGGCAATAGCCTTAGATAGCACACTGATCTCAGAATCAGGCCCTTAGGCATTCTGGTCTGGCTGAAAAGCCCAGGGGAGCATTTCAGGCATGGAAAGCCAGTACACTGCAGCAAAACATGTTCTACATGAAGAATCTCTGTGGATGAGATCCCAGTGGAAAGAAGCAGCCACCAAAGAGGATGTACTGTTTCCTGAAGGGAGGAGAGACCTTCCACTTTGCTTATGGTCTTGGCGAGTTGTGGGTCCAAAAGGCTTCCATAACCTAGGCAACTCATGTCAAGCGCCCTGGGTGATCACTGACATCAAATACAAGAGTGTGAATTGTTAAATAAACAAGAGTCACTGTGCACTAACTTCCCAGGCAGTACCTCTGCCCCAAAGAGTTGCATTATGAGGCTTAACAGTAAACTTGCTCCCACAGAATCATTTTTTAGTATATTAAGCAGAGAGTATTCTTATGTGTCGTAAGTTACAGTTGTGTCTATGAGCCTGCAAAAGATGTGCCATTCGTGGGTTCTTCCTTAAAGATAATTAAGTTTCTAAAAGGAAAGAGAGAGGAAAGAGGGAAGAAGAGAGAGAGGGAGAAAGGGGGCGGGAGGAAAAGAAAAGAAAGGAAGGGAAAGGAAAGAAAGGAGGGAAAAAAAGCAAAACTACCTTCAAGATGCAATAACTGAACAGTCCTTTTCTGGACTGATGAGGAACAGTTTCTTTTTTCTTTTTTTTTTTCTTTTTCTCCTCATACAAAGCACTAAACTCATTATCTAGAACAGTTAATCCTCTGTATATAAAGTTAAATGAAAATGGATCTTGGTAAAAAAAAAACAGTAAGGGGAAAGAGAGAGGGAGGAGAAGGAGGGTGGGAGAGTGGATGGGCAGCAAAGTACAGTGGGTAAAGTTGCTATGTTCCTAATGTTGTATTCATGAAATGCATGCAAATAAATTAAAAATAATAAAAATTATTTTAAAAAGAATCTTTTATTTATGTTTTACTGAGGTAGTTTGACTGCAATGTGCCATGGTGAAGATCTTTTCTGGTCATGTCTATTAGGAGTTCTTGGGCTTCCTGTGCTTGGATGTCCCTTTCTTTCTCCAAATGGGGGAAGTTTTCTTTAATTATTTCACTACAAAGGCCTTCTAACCCGTTCTCACTTTCCATACCTCAGGAACTCCTAAGACCCATATGTTGGGTTGTTTGATAGTATCCCATAAATCTCAGACACTGCTTTTCAATTTTCTAATATCTTCTTTTTTTTAATCTGACTATAAGATTTCCAGAGATTTGTCTTCTAACTCAGATATTATCTCTTCTGCCTCACTGAGTCCGTTAAGGCTTTCCACTGTATTTTTAATGTATTCTATTTAATTCTTCATTTCCAGTATTTCATTTTGATTTCTCTTTATTTTTTAAAAAAGATTTATTTATTTGAAAGTCAGAGTTACACAGAGAGAGGAGAGGCAGAGAGAGAGAGAGAAAGAGAGAGAGACAGAGAGAGAGACAGAGGTCTTCTGACCGATGGTTCATTCCACAGATGGCTGCAATGGCCAGAGCTGCGTCGATCCAAAGCCAGGAGCCAGGAGCTTCTTCTGGGTCTCCCACGTGGGTACAAGGGCCCAAGGACCTTGGCCATCCTCCACTGCTTTCTCAGGCCACAGCAGAGAGCTGGATTGGAAGTGGAGCTAACAGGGCTCAAACTGGCACCCATATGGGATGCCAGCGCTTCAGGCTAGGGTGTTAACCCACTGCGCCATAGTGCCAGCCCCTTGATTTCTCTTTAAAATCTCAATTTTGTGGGAAAAATTTTCATTCATATTATGTATGGATTTATTTAGTTCATGAATTTGCTCTGATTACTTCTCTGTAATCCTACAATCAATTTTTTGAATTCCACTTCTAGCATTTCATCAGTTTCTTCATCCTCATATTCTAGTATTGAAGTATTGTTGTGTTCTTTTGGGGGTTTCCTTGTGTCTTCCTTATTTTTGCTCCTTGAATTGCTGTGTTTATTATTAGGCATTTGTGGTGATACTTGTTGGTTCCCCGCCTCCCCACCCCATGATTGATTTTGTCATCGAACTATGCCTCTGTGGCTTAGTGGAGTGTCTGTTCTTTCAGTGATTACCCAGAGACATGTGCTGGGTGTGATCAGGGATCTCTGTTCAGTGCTCCAGGGTGAGGGGAGTGTCCAAGGTGACACCCAAATTAGGCATGGTAAATTTTTCTTTCTTTCTTATTAGAGGGGAGGTTTGTTCTGCTCTGCTTGTATATCCTCACACTCACCTCTCCTCAAAGGAGACCAATGCCTGGGGCATTGTACCCCAGTGGGTACAATTTTCATCTGCCACAAGAATAACACAAAGGATCCATGCAAACTGTGCAGTTCTTGGTGTGAACACAGATCCTGCAGCAATGACCCTCACCAGGGAATCAGGGACCCCCAAGCATATGGAGCTATCCACAGTGACTGCCCAAAGTCTTAGCCACACCCTGTGCCCTCCCACACAGCCACAGTTTTTTCACATTCTTGGCACACAAGGTTCCTAGGATCATGAGCTCTCAGCCCCCTGTCAATTCTTCCAGCTAGACACAGATGTCTCTTCTTGGCTGGTTGCTTGGCACACAGACATGAGCTGGTATAGCTATTATGTATGTCCATAATGGCACCCGCCCTCTCCTGGCTAGTTAAAGGACACCAGTGCCAGGTGACTGGGGAGAGAGAAGTGTGCCCTCTTTTTTCCCCTCTAGGTTGGCAGGTACACTGTCCCCCACAGGATTCCAAGCTGGACTCACTTCAGGCTCTTCCTGAAGCTTTATCGCCAGTGGATTTGGCTGCAGCAGTCTACTCTCACCTCATCTCAAACACTAGGTCCACAGTATCCTCTAATTTGCATGGAATTTACTCTGTTTTTGCCTTGACTCTTCCATGAGCTTGCACTCTCACCACTTTTTTAAAACTATCTTCCCCTAGACTCTGGATTAATTTTTAAAGCTTAATTGGTGTGAGAAATATCCCCCTTCTCTCAAGCTGTTAGTTCGATACAACATGATAGCTTGCTTGCTTGCTTGCTTCCTTCCTTCCTTCCTTTCTTGCCAGGCAGAGTTAGACAGTGAGAGAGAGAGACAGAGAGAAAGGTCTTCCTTCCGTTGGTTCACTCCTCTAATGGTCGCTACAGCCGGCACTGCACCAATCCGAAGCCAGGAGCCAGGTACTTCCTCCCGGTCTCCCATATGGGTGCAGGGACCCAAGCACTTAGGCCATCCTCTAGTACCCTCCCAGGCCACAGCAGAGAGCTGGACTGGAAGAGGAGCAACTGGGACTAGAACCCAGCACTCCAACCTGGACTAGAACCCCAGGGTGCTGGCGCTGCAGGCGGAGGATTAGCCAAGTGAACCATGGCACCGGCCCAGCATAATAGCATTCTAAAATGTTCCTTTTAAGGTGCTAAAAATCTATCAAAACTCATAGGAGAAAATTTTTGCTGCACATGGTTTAATTCACTTGGATTTAGGCCAATGAAGCCCTCAATGAAATTAAACTTTAACCAGTATTCATGGTTGTGAGAGCATGCAAACTGGACCATTCCTTCAGTGTTTACTGCAGGGGAAATCCAATATTCAGTCTTTCTTCTTGCTTTCCCTCTCCTTTCCTGTCCCCCTTTTTGCAAGAATATCAGCTGTAGCTGTTTTCTTTCTTTCTTTTAAAGTTTTATTTATTTGTTTGAAGGTCAGAGTTACAGAGAGAGAGGGAGAGACTGAGAGGTCTTCCATACACTGGTTCACTCCCCAAGTAGCCACAGTGACTGGGGTTGAGCCAGGTTGAAGCTAGGAACCAGGAACTTCATCTGAGTCTCTCACAGGTGTGGCAGGGCCCCAAGCAGTTGGGCCATCTCCCACTGCTATTCCCAGGCTATTAGCAGGGAGCTGGATCAGAAGTGATACAGTCAGGACTCAAACCAGTGCCATATGGGGTGCTGACATCTCAGGTAGAGGCTTTATCTGCTGCACCACAACGCTGATCTCCCTATATAATTTTTTTGCAGAAATATCTATTCAATTCATTAGCTCATTTTAGAAATCAAGCTGGTTTTTTTTGTTTTTGAATTGTAGTAGAACCTTAAACAGTTTGGCGATGAACCCCTTATGAGATATGTTTTGTAAGTATTTTCCCATTATGTAGGTTTCCTTTTCCTTTTTTATTGATTCCATTGTTGTGCAGCAGTTTTTATGTTTGATGTAGCCCTACTTCTTTGCTTTTAGTTTTCTGTGCAATTCTTTTGCTTTAAAAAAAAAAAGGGTTTACACTGAAATTTCTGCCAGTCTGAATTTCTAAAAATTTTTCTGCATTTGAAAGGAAGAGAGACAGACACACAGATATGTCTCCTATCTGCTAGCTTACTTCCCTAAATGCCTGCAATAGCTGGGGTAATACCAGCATGAAGCCAGGAGCTGGAAATTCATTCTAGTTCTCCCATGTGGGTAGCAGAGACTCAGCTACTTGATCTGTCACCTGCTGCTCTCTGCCCCCACCACCCACCACTACCACCACCAGGGTACACATTAGCAGGAACCTAGAATTGATAGCAAAGCTGGGACTTGAACCCAGGCACTTGGATATGGGATATAAGCATTCCAAGTGGTGTCTTAACTGCTGTGCATTGCAGTGCTTGCCCCGTGAAAGTTTTTTTAGAAGACTATTTATGTTTGATGATTTATTGAGAATATCCAAATAGGAAAAAAATGGTTTTCATTAAAGAGAGGAAATGAGTTGCACTCTGAGCAGCAAAAGATGTATGTTATGCTTTACATTTCAGAATTTCAGTGAACTTCATAATCCACAGAGCCAAGACGTAAACCCGTTTGTCAACAAACGTCCCAGTCTGACAAGGCTATTAATCCTCATGCATTTTATAGACCAGTGATGCAAAGATATAATTAGCATTTTAAAAACTACCGGTTACCAAACTCATAAACAGGAGCCTGTAAATTCTGAAAGGGTTGATGCCAAGAGTTGGCTGGGCTCTCAAAATGCAGCGCCCTTATAAAGAGGCTGGATTCCAGCAGAGCCCAGGAAGCAGTTTGACTCACTGTGAGTTGACACAGTATCAATTAAAACACTGAGTTTTTGAGAAAGGGAAACAGACATAACCGAGGACTCTGCAGCACTTCACTACCCTGCCAGGGAATGAATGGGCAGAAATTCAGTTTTCTTGGCAGCAGGAAGTGGGTGGGGCTTTGCTGACCCGTCCCTGTGAGATTTAGGTGGAAGCAGACCAGGCTTGAGTCCCGGAGCCACACGTTCCATGTTCTGTCAATCCCTGGCTGCTTCAGGTCACAAGGAACAGAAATGGGGAGTTTGTTAGGGATTTGGCCATAGTTCAGGAGCAGGAACAGTCTCACATGGCTGGAAGCAGGCTCAGGAGAGCTGCTTCTCAGAGGATGTTTGCTCATCTTGTCTGACATCTGTGTGCACCTGCTTTTTGTCTCCTCTCCAGCATGTGGCAGTCTTCTGACCCCTACTATAGTCTTCAGTGTTTGAAGTTTCTTCTCCTAAGTTCAATGGATACATAATAAGAACTTTGAATCCAAATTTCCATAGAGGGTAGGCTTGATAAGCCTAAATTTTGTCAGGTATCAAGCCTAGGGCAAATTAACTCTGGCCAGGGGGGCTGGGTCTGCGATTCAAACATGGTGAGCCAAAAATTCTACCATTCCCTTCCCCTCCCATGGTGGTGGACATGGAAAGAAGTTCTCCCGTATGACTGTGAGAGAGTGGACACTGCAACGTGTATTGATACTTCTTGTAACCTGCTGACAATAATTTCATGACTCTGAGCCTCTGTTTTCTCCTCCATAAAGTAGATAAAAATACTTGCCAGGGCCCCCACTATGCTATAATGAGTAAAGCTGCTGCCTACGATGTCTGCATCCCATATGGGCACCGTTTGGGTCCTGGCTGCTCCACTTCTTATCCAGCTTCCTGCTAATACACCTGAGGAGGCATTGGAAGAGGGCCCAAGTCTTTGGGTCCCTACTACACATGTGGGAGACGCAGATGAAGATCCTGACTCTTGGCTTTAGCCTAGCCTAGCCCTCGCCATTTGGGCCACTTGAGGAGTAAGCCAGCAGATGAAAGACCTCTCTCTCTGTCTCTTCCTCTTTCTCTCTATAACTTTGCTTTCAAATAAATAAAATAAGTCTTTAAAAAAAAAAAACATTTGTCTCCCTGAGTTATTCTAGAATTTAAATGCCATAATTGAAAAATGAGTCATGAATACTAAGAGATCTAAAACAATGATATTTAGTGTAGAACAATATTCACTGAATAAATATTTATGGAGCACTGACTACATACTAGGAATACATATCAACACAAAAGTAGAAAGTAGGGCCAGCACTGTGGCATAGCAGGTAAAGCCACTGCCTGCAGTGTCAGGATCCCATATGGGTGCTGGTTCAAGTCCTGGCTGCTGCACTTCTGATCCAGCTCTCTGCTATGGCTCAAGTCCTTGGGCCTCTACACCCATATGGGAGACCCAGAATAAGCTCCTGGCTCCTGGCTCCTGGCTCCTGGCTTCAGATTGGTGCAGCTCCGGCCGTTGCGGCCAGCTGGGGAGTAAAACAGCAAATGGAAGATCTCTGTCTCTCATCTCTCTTTCTCCCTGCCTCTCCTTCTCTTTCTGTGTAACTCTGACTTTCAAATAAATAAATAAATAAATCTTTATAAAAATAAAGTAAAAAATAAAGATAAATCACAGAACTAAAATGTGGTTTAATAATAAATAATACAGATTTTGAAATCAAATAGATCTGGATTTAATTGTTCTACCTACCACTTATCAATTGTGTGGCTTTGAGCAAGTTTCCTGTCTCTGAACCTCAGTTTTCTCATCTGTAAACTGGGAGCATTACTCCTTAGTACAACCTAAATGGCCCTATTTGATTCAACTTCTGCCCACCTCTCACAAGTAAACCCCAGCACTCAAGTCTTTGCATCCAGACTCCTGGGTGGCTCCTTGAACATGCTGAACTGATACCCCCCTCAACATCTTAATAGTTGTGGTTGTCTCTGTCTGGAATATTCTTCCTCTATTTTTTTTAAGTTTAGAGGCAGACAGGGAGAAAGACAAAGAGCTCTATTCCATTGGCTCACTCAACAAATGCCCATGATGTTGGGGGTGTGGTGTGGGGAGATGAAGCTGGGAGTTGGAACTCCATCCAGGTCTGCTACATAGGCAGCAGGGACCCAACTACTTGAGTGATCACAGTCGCCTCCCAGGATCTGCATTAGCAGGAAGCTGGAATCAGGAGCCAGAGACAGGATTTGAACCCTAGGACTTCTATGTGGGACATAGGTGTCTTAACTGATAACCCAAATGCCTGCCCCTTACTTCTGCTCTTGACAAGGTGGACTTGGCTTTTCTTTCAGGTCTCTGCCCAAATTTCACCTTCTCAGAGGTAACTATCTTACCTAAAATTGAGTTCCCCATCCTATCCACCTTTCTGTAACATTACCACTTCCTAAAAGTGTATATTAAATCAGATTCTTATTAGTTGCCTCTCTTACTGAAATATGTGAGCTGTATTACCCTGAGATTCTATTTTTTTAAATGATACACCCCCAGGGCTTGAACAGCACCTGATACCACTACTATATGTACCTATGGTCAAATGTGTAAATGGAGCTGATGGGAAGATAAAATATGAAAAAATTAGTTGTGTTACAAAAGTATTGATCATAGACCTGGCACACAGTCAATATTTATCCCAGGTTGAATGGTGTTCCCCCAAAAGTCACACCCACCCAGAATCAGTGAATGTGACTTAATTTGGAAATAGAGTTTTTGCAGATGTAGTAACATTAAGATGAAATTATACTGGACTAGTGTGAAGCCTAAAAGACTAATATCTTTAAGAAAAGGAAAATTTGGACGCAGAAACTTGGTCACAAGGGGAGAATGCCATGTGATGACAGAGGAACTCCAAAGATTGCTGGCAACCACTGGGAGCTAGGAGTGAAACCTGCAGCAAAGCTGCAAATACCTTGAGTTTGGATTCCTGGCCTTCAGAACTATGAGTTCTGGTAATACATTTCGGTGTTTTTAAGCCACTCAGTTCACAGTAATTTGTCACAGCAGCCCTAGGAAACTATGAGCACAGCACTTGATTAATAAATGGAGATTATTTTTTGCATAAAAATTTAGTTCTTGCTGGAATAGCCCAACTTCCAATGGTGAACAAGGCAAGCAGTCACTGCATAACTACCTTCACTGGGAGAAATTTCTACAGCTTTGAGACCAGACCCACCTAGTTAGGCCGAGATTAGATCAGGCTTTACAGGCTAGGTAAAGAGGCTAGTGCCTCTTCCAAGCCCCAGGTAGACTTGTGACCTCCAAAGACACTCCAGGGCCAGCACCAACTAGAACCTTGGAAAACATTGATTAGCACTTCCTGGCATAATAGTGTGAATGCAGCCTTCAAGTCAGGAGACCAGGGACCTAACGTCTTTCCTGAAACTTAGTGGGATTGGTCAGTGCTCTTACAACATCTGTCATCTGGGAACAAGAGTATAGCTTCATGTTTCCATCAAAATGAATTGAAAAAAGGGGCCAGAGCTGTGGCATAGTGGGTAAAGCCGCCACCTGTAGTGCCGGCACCCCATATGGGCACAGGTTCGAGTCCAGGCTGCTCCACTTCTGATCCATAGCTCTCTGCTATGGCCTGGGAAAGTAGTAGAAGATGGCCCAAGTCCTTGGTCCCTGTACCCGCGTGGGTGACCTGGAAGCAGCCTGGCTCCTGGCTTTGGATTGGCGCAGCTCCGGCCGTTGTGGCCAATTGAGGGTGAACCAGTGGATAGAAGACCTACCTCTCTCTCTCTCTGCCTCTCTTCTCTCTGCCTCTCCTTCTCTCTCTGTATAACTTTGACTTTCAAGTAAATAAATAAATGTTTAAAAAAATTGCATAGCCTCACTCATGATAACAGGGGTACAAATTAAAACTACTACAAAATACTGTGTTTATCCTATAGAATGGCAAAGATCAAAAAGTTTGCTAATACCATGTGGTCAAAGGTGTAGAGGAAGAGGCAGTTTCATGGACTAGATCTCCCTAGAGGTCAATTTAGCAACAGCTAACAACTGCAAATACACAAACCCTTCCACCCAGAGATTCCACTGTTAGGAACTATGGTGCAGAAGTGCAGGTGGGAACAAAGGTTACTTGTTGCAGCTGCTCATAGTATCCTTGGAAACAATTCAGACCTTCACCTGTATTACAGAATGAATTACGAAAAGAGATCTTATCCTAATACAGAAAAATCTATGTGTATCATAAATAAGAAAAGCCAGACAGAGGACATTGTATAAAGAATTTTCCCATTTGTGTAAAAAACCCACTACATTCATATTTGCTTATACATGCAATTGAGGGGCTTTCTCTCACCTGAAAAATCCTCTTGAAAACTGAATTATTGAAATGGTCTTGTAATGAATCTCTACATCTCCAGAATTTTCTTCCCTCGAGATAACATTTATCCAATAGAAAACATCACCATTAATTTTCTGGAAACACTGCTTTCCTTGTGTCTTTCATTTGATTCTCAATGACTTCTCATTTTCTCAAATGTACAGTGTACTATAAACTTTATAGCCCAACCCTCGGTATTCACTGCTGTGAACACAATTTATCTTTCACACATTAGCTTCCATCACTCAAATAGAAGGGTACTCCAAAAAGATTGCAGGAAAATGGAATTAAAAGGTAAGTTTATTTTTGCACAGAAGTTAGAAATTCATGCATGGTTTCAGAAGAGTATGCATTTCCTTTCTGAAACTGCCTCATACTTTCTACTTCAGCCGAACATATTTGTCCAATGACCCCAGACACACCAACCATTCCTATTTTGGTGAAGAGTTTTAGCAAGAAAAAACACTATATTCTGGCCAAATGACTTATCCGCTGCGCTGATCCGATGGCAGGAGCCAGGTGCTTCTCCTGGTCTCCCATGGGGTGCAGGGCCCAAGCACTTGGGCCATCCTCCACTGCACTTCCCTGGCCATAGCAGAGAGCTGGCCTGGAAGAGGGGCAACCAGGACAGAATCCGGCACCCCGACCGGGACTAGAACCCGGTGTGCCGGCACTGCAAGGCGGAGGATTAGCCTAGTGAGCTGCGGCGCCGGTATAGGGGTTATAATTTCAACTTATCATTTTAAGGGGTGCACAATCTTACCTATAATAGGCAATATGATTTTCCTGCTGAGTGCTGTTAATTAGATGGATAATATTAATGGAGTTTCTAATATTTAACCTCCTTACATTACTAAAATAAGTCTCAGTCAGTCATGATGGATTTTTAAAAATGAGCTTCTGGCTTCTGACTGCTGTGATTTTAAGGTTTTTGAATCATATTCAGAAGCAAGAGTATCCTAGTTTCTTTTTGATACTATTTCAGGCTTTGAGATAAACATCATAAATACTTCATAAATGGAATTTGAAAAATTTTCATCTTTTATAATCTTGAACAGGATAGGTAGCATTGAGATTATCCATTGTTAAAAGACTGGGTAAAAATTTCCTGTGAAACATCTAAGCCTGGTGCTTTCTAACCCCTTCTTCTCTCTCCTACAGTCACTTAGACCTTCCTGTGCTGAAGCTGACTTGAGCAACTTGTGTTTCCCTTTTAAAATACCTCTTTTCAAAAGGTTGATTGATTGATTTAAAAGGCAGAGTTACAGAGAGAGAGGTGGATAGACACAGGGAGAGAGAAGATCTTCCATCTGCGGCTTCACTCCCCAAATGTCTGCAAAGACTGGGACTGGGCCAGGCTGAAGCCAGGAACCTGGAACTCCATTTGTTTCTTCCATGTGAGTGCAAGGGTCCAAGAACCTGGGTCATCTTCTGTTAGTTTTTTCGGTGCATCAGCAGGGAGCTGGATGGGTAATGGAGGGGCCGAGACTTGAATAGGAGCATCAGTGGGATGCTGGCATCACAGGTGGTGGCTTTCCTCACAACGTCACAATGCCAGACTCTTGAAATATAATTTTAATTTACACCTTCAAATTTATTTTCATAGAGGTATGCATAGTACTTCCATGATTTTAAAAAATTTCCTCTACTTTTGATGACTTTTTTTCTGTAGTATTTTTAATTTTGTTCTTTCTCTATTGGGCAATGAATCTGTATATGGATATTTTGAATATGCCAAATTAAAGACAGACTGCCTAGGTAAGATTGGGCAGATCATGGTTTAAAACATAACATAAAACCATAGTTTACAAATCTTAGACCAACATTGGTTTGTGTCCATACTGGCAAGGACTGCTGATAACAGACTAAACAACTCAGTCCTCTTCTCTTTTATGTAAGCTGAGCACAAGGCTGCCCTGCTAGAGAGGGTATCTCCAAGTCTTTCTTCAGGCTGTGCAACTACATTCTCACTTTAAGGAATGTCAGTGAAGTGATGTGTCAACTTCTGCTTCATTTGTGTAATCCAAAATTACTGCTATCTTCCCAATTTGTAGGAGCTGGAGCCTAGAGTTGGCCACAAGCCAGCTTCAACCACGAGAAAGAGAACAATGATTTAGGGCTTCGTTCAGGGGCACAATGGAGTAATAAAATGAAAAGAACTCTTTTTGCCCCCCCCCCTTTGCATGATCTCGGGCTACTAGTTGACATCCCTACACAGCTAGAGCAGACCTTCAACCCTACCACTGCTCAAAGATGTAATCTCTGGTGGCTTGGCTGGGAAATTTATGTTCAGAACACTGGTCTGGTTGAGAAGGAAGGCTCTGGGAGAATCGTACCTACCACTATCCACAAGTAACTGGTTTCTCAGTCTTAAGATGTTCAGAGGCAAGTGGCCCTGAGGAGTCTTTCCTGAGTGGCTCCAGGACAAAGCCTATGATGAGGATCTTACTTGGTGCCTTACAGAGCTTATCTAAAGATTTTTACAAAAGCCTTCAAGAAAGACAAGGAAGAAACTGAGGCACATACTGACTTATCCCAGGTTACATTATGAGCCACTGGAAGCTTTGATCAGTACTTGATCCTCCAAGGAGATAAAATGCCCTGTCTGAAACCACAGTCCTTTGGTGTTACTCTTCTGCTAAGTGGGCCGTATTTTACCTCACCTCTTTTTCCTAACGAGGAAAAAGGAAACCTGAGGCACTAAAGTTGAGAGACTCATGATGTAGGTGCCTTCCTGGGAGAACACGTTTTTTATTTTTTTAAAAGCTTTTATTTAATAAATATAAATTTCAAAAGTACAACTTTTGGATTATAGTTGTTTTTCCCCCATAACCACCCTCCCACCCACAAACCATCCCATCTCCCACTACCTCGCCCATCCAATTCACATCAAGATTCATTTTAAATTATCTTTATATACAGAAGATCAACTTAGTATTTACTAAGTAAAGATTTCAACAGTTTGCACCCACACAGACACACAAAGTATAAAGTACTCTTTGAAGACTAGTTTTATCATTAATTCTCATAGGACAACACATTAAGGACGGAGATCCTACATGGGGAACAAGTGCACAGGGACTCCTGTTGTTGATTTAACAATTGACACTCTTATTGATGACGTCAGTAATCACTCGAGGCTCTTGTCATGAGCTGCCAAGGCTATGGAAGCCTTTTGAGTTCACCAACTCTGATCTTATTTAGACAAGGTCATAGTCAAAGTGGAAGTCCACTCTTCCCTTCAGAGAAAGGTACTTCCTTCTTTGATGGCCTGTTCTTTCCACCGGGATCTCACTCACAGAGATCTTTCATTTAGGTCATTTAGGTCATTTTTTGCCACAGTAGCTTGGCTTTCCATGCCTGAGAAACTCTCATGGGCTTTTTAGCCAGATCCAAATGCCTTAAGGGCTGATTCTGAAGCCAGAGTGCTGTTTAGGGCATTTGCCATTCTATGAGTCTGCTGTGTATCCCGCTTCCCATGCTAGATCAGAGAACACATTTCTTTAACACATAAACAAAACAGGTCCTGAACTGTTAC